>NC_059168.1:58529978-59144978 GCF_019923935.1 Bubalus bubalis | reverse complement strand
TGAAATGCCACACTAGTCTATGGTTTAGAATAGTATGATTTGAACCGTCTTATTTCTTTTAGAAAACTTGCATATATAAATTACCAGCAAAAGGAAAACCATTTATCCTAACAATAAATATCACTTTCCCTCAAGTTTAGTTTCTTTTGAACTAATCTCCAGAAAGAGATTTCTGCTTTAACAGTGAACTACAGCATCTGAAGCAGAGCCAGAAATAATATTTCCCGTAGTTATCGCCACTGCTATTTGGCTGTCTTGTCAGCTACTCCTTTTAAAGTATGGGAACTTTATTAGTCTATTTCCCAGATTTTCTCTATATATTGAGCTATGCTTGGTAAGATATGGGAGAAACTTGCCAACTTATAGGATTTCCATGACATATCCCATGCCCAGTTGTTACTTTAAATTAAAAACGAGTATTGGATAGCTTTAAAAACATTTGGTAAGTTACAAATAGGTTAATTTGATTTTACTATCACATAATGTTATAACCAGTTTCCAAGTTTCCTTGTGTGCTAAACACACATTTTCAATTTACTAGAGCTCAGCCAAATCCATTTTAAATTTTGGCTCATGCCTCAAACCAAAGCTATTTGAATTTCCACAATTGTATTTTATGGGACACAAAAACATGGCCATATCAAAAGGTCACAATTAGGTTGTGTCTCAGACCCAGCAAAGACACAATCATTATCTTTCAAATTATTATTCGAGAACACAGATGGCTTCCCCTGTGGCTCAGCTGGTAAAGAATCCGTCTGCAATGTGGGAGACCTGGGTTCAATCTCTGGGTTGGGAAGATCCCCTGAAGGTAAAGGCTACCCACTCCAGTAATTCTGGCCCAGAGAATTCTATGGACTGTATAGTCCATGGGGTCACAAAGAGTTGGACGTGACTGAGAGACTTTCACTTGCAGAGAATACAGAAAAGGGCATTGTCATATGCTGATTTCCCCCTTTATATTCAAGCTCATTTGGTGTCCCGTCCATGGAATCCTCCAGGCAAGAATACTGGAGTGAGGAGCCATTCCCTTCTCCAGGGGATCTGTCCAATTCAGGGATCAAACATGAGTTTCCTGCATTACAGATGGACTTTTTACTGTCTGAGCCACCAGGGAAGCCCTTATATTGAAGAGGAAACATCATATACAAGCATGCTAATCAATTAACTGACTGCTTATTTTGGGCTATTTAAAACTTATTGCTCAAAATTATTAGTGAGTAAGAGAAAATGTAAGGCGTAGCCTTTGCCCTCAGTGACCTCAAAATCTAAACAGAGATGAAAACCAGTTCTTAAAAAATTAATACATAAAAAAATATAAGGACTAATCTGGGTAGAAGGATGTTAGTAAGCAAAAATTATAAAAAGGGAAGGTTTCTCGAAAAAGTTAGAAAGTAGGGAAAGCTATGAAGACAAGGGCTTCCCTGGTAACTCAGAGGTAAAGGATCTGCCTGCCAATGCAGAAGATGTGGCTTCGATTCCTTTGTCAGGAAGATCCCCCAGAGAAGGAAATGGCAACCCATTGCAGAGTTCTTGCCTGGGAAATCCCATGGACTGAGGAGCCTGGTGGGCTACAGCTCATGGGGTTGAAAATGAGTTGGATATGGCTTAGTGACTAAAATAACAGCAATGAAGACCAAATGAAAAGAACTCATTCTATGGCAATATAATATGAAATTCTTGTTCTCAAAGTCAAATCAGACAAGCTCCCAGAACCTCTTACGACCTTGTTATGTCATTATTAAGTTCAGTTTGGTTCAGTGGTTCAGTCGTGTCCTAGTCTTTGCGACTCCATGGGCTGCAGCATGCCAGGCTTCCCTGTCCTTCACCAACTCCTGGAGCATACTCAAACTATGTGCATCAAGTTGGTGATGCCATCCAACCATCTCATCCTCTGTTGTCCCCTTCTCCTCCTGCCTTCAATCTTTCCCAACATCAGGGTCTTTTCCAATGAGTCAGGTCTTTGCATTAGGTAGCCAAAGTATTGGAGTTTCGGGTTCAGCATCAGTCCTTCCAATGAATATTCAGGACTGATTTCCTTTAGGATGGACTGGTTGGATCTCCTTGCAGACCAAGGGACTCTCAAGACTCTTCTCCAACACCACAGTTCAAAAGCATCAATTCTCTAGTGCTCAGCTTTCTTTATGGTCCAACTCTCACAACTGTACATAACTACTGAAAAAACCATAGCTTTGACCAGATGGTCTTTTTTATTTTTTGCAAAGTAATGTCTCTGCTTTTTAATATGCCTTCTAGGTTGGTCATAGCTTTTCTTCCAAAGAGCAACCGTCTTTTAATTTCATGGCTGCTGTCACCATCTGCAGTGATTTTGGAGCTCCCCAAAATACAGTCTCTTGCTGTTTCCATTATTTCTCAATCTGTTTGCCATGAAATGATGGGACCACATGCCATGATCTTAGTTTTCTGAATGTTGAATTTTAAGCCAACTTTTTCATTATCCTCTTTCATCTTCATCAAGAGGCTCTGTAGTTCTTATTCACTTTCTGCCATAAAGGTGGTGTTATCTGAGGTTATTGATATTTCTCCTGGCAATCTTGATTCCAGCTTGTGCTTCCTCCAGCCTGGCATTTCTCAGGATGTACTCTGCATATAAGTTAAATAAGCAGGGTGTCAATATACAGCCTTGACGTACTCCTTTCTTGATTTGGAACCAGTCTGTTGTTCCACGTCCAGTTCTAACTATTGCTTCTTGACCTGCATACAGGTTTCTCAGTAGGCAGGTCAGGTGGTCTGGTGTTCCCATCTTGAAGAATTTTCCATAGTTTGTTGTGATCCACACAGTCAAGGCTTTGGCATAGTCAATAAAGCAGAAGTAGATGCTTTTCTGGAACTCTCTTGCTTTTTCAGTGATCCAGTGGATGTTGGTAATTTGATCTCTGGTTCCTCTGCCTTTTCTAAATCCAGTTATATCAGTTAACTGTGAGAGATGTAAACTCTCATTATTGTTTCCTATGAGAATGTGAACATTTCAAAAATAGGTCTACTGGTAACAAATTCCCTCAAATTTTATTTTTCTGGGAAGTTTTTTCTTGTCTATACTCCTCTGCTGCTGCTGCTAAGTTGCTTCAGTCGTGTCCGACTCTGTGCGACCCCAGAGACGGCAGACCACCAGGCTCCCCTGTCCCTGGGATTCTCCAGGCAAAAACACTGGAGTGGGTTGCCATTTCCTTCTATACTCCTCTACAGGTTATTATTATTACTATTATTTTTGTTTGTTTGCTTGCTTTCCCTAGCTTCTTCAAAATTTTCTTTGAAAATTTCTTGTCTTTTATTTTCTTCAATTTGAATATTATTTCTTAATTATAGGTTTTTAAAAAGCACTTTTTATGTTTAGTGGTCTCTGAAATTCCTGGATTTGTGGTGTCGTTTCTACATTAGTTTGGGATATTCACACTAATCAGTTGCTTCAAATATTTATTCTGTTTCTTTCTCTTCTTCTTCTTCTTCTTGTAGAATTCCCCTTAAGCATATGTTACATGCTTTGTGGTTCTCCCATAGTTTGTGGGTATTCTGGGTTTATTTTTTATTTTTTCACTTTTTTCCAGTTTTTGATGTTTTTATTGATATAGATTTAATCTCACTGATTTTTTTTCAGCTGTGCCCCCTATTAAAAAATCTATCAAAGATATTTGTTCCTGTTACAGTGTTTTGATTTCTTGTATTTATTTTTGATTCTTTTTTAGACTTCTCATCTGTCGGCTTACTTTACCCATGTGTTCTTGAATGTTGTTCACTTTTTCCATTGCTGCTGCTGCTGCTAAGTCGCTTCAGTCTTGTCCGACTCTGTGCGACCCCATAGACAGCAGCCCATCAGGATCCCCCTTCCCTGGGATTCTCCAGGCAAGAACACTGGAGTGGGTTGCCATTTCCTTCTCCAATGCATGAAAGTGAAAAGTGAAAGTGAAGTCGCTCAGTCGTGTCCGACTCTAGCGACCCCATGGACTGCAGCTTACCAGGCTCCTCCGCCCATGGGATTTTCCAGGCAAGAGTACTGGAGTGGGGTGCCATTGCCTTCTCCGACTTTTTCCATTAGATCCCTATTAAATACAACTACTTTAAATTTCTGGTCTGATAATACCAACATTCTGACATATCTTTGTCAGGTTCTGATGCTTCCCCTGTCTCTTCAAACTTAGTTTTTTGTCCTTCAGTATGCCTTTTTTTTTTTTTTTTTTAAATGAAACCTGAACATTATGTAGTGGATAAAAATATCTGAAGTAAATATTCTTTTAGTGTGAGGTTTGATGTTTATCTGGCTAGGAGTATAATTGTGTTTACCATTGTTGTGCCTGCTGGTGTCACAGGCTAAAATTTCCTCTGGAATTCTTTTTATCTCTCCCATTGTCTTTGGAGTTCCCTAAAGACTTGTTCTTAAGTAAAGTTAAATGTGCAGTTCTTTCAGTTGTGTTCCTCTGTTGTTATGCAGAAGCCCTACTGATGTGGTGGTAGGAAGAGAGAGAGAAAACTTTACATAGTCTTATTTCTATGATGAATTTCAGTCTTTTAGTGAGCCTGTATACTTGGGTTGTGACCTTCGCAAGTGGTTAAGTGCTTGTCGTTTCTCAGGCCCTCCCCTCTTGGTTTTGGCAGGAAGGCTAGAGGGGACTGGAGTTGATATTTCCCTTCTCCTTTATGGAGGTCTAGTGGGGGCTTTTCCCCCCATATACAAGGCTAGGATGGGCTTTTGTTGGGCATTCCCTTTTCCCCAGGTTGGTGAGGCTTGGGTAAAATCCCAGTCATTTAACCTCTGGAGAAATAGGGTTTTTTTGAGAGCCGAGTTTGTTAATAAGAGCTGAATTCTCTGGAGTATTTCAGATTGGTGATATATCCCCTCTCCATGCTGGAAAGAGTAAGAATTATTTCTCTGGTCTTTACTGTGAGAACCTGATAGGACTCTTGGAGGAAAAACTCAAAAAAGTGTAAGTTCCCCACTAAGATCAGGCCTCTGCCCTTGAGTTTCAGTTCTCAAACTTGTCCACATGCAGTCTCCAGCAATTTGCCAAGTATAATTCAGGTATTTCCATCCTGGTACTGGTTCACATGGAGGTGTCTATTAATTTATGATTCTTTGACTCTGACTGTATATCTCTCTAATTTTTGAGACAGTAGTTTGACACATGATTTCGGTTAAAAACTACATCAGGGCGACCATCCCACTGGAGCCCTTTTTATTCACTGGTATTCTTTTGTTAGAACCAGATATGAAACAACTAATTGGTTCAGAATTGGGAAAGAGTACCTTAAGGCTGTATATGATCATCCTGTTTATTTAACTTCTATGCAGAGTACATCATGTGAAATGCCAAGTGGGATGAATCACATGCTGGAATCAAGATTGCTGGGAGAAATATCAACAAGCTCAGATATGCAGATGATACCATTCTAATGGCGGAAAAGTGAAGGTGAACTAAAGAGCTTCTTGATGAGGGTCAAGGAAGTAAGTGGAAAAATTGGCTTGAAACTCAACATTCAAAAAACTAAGATCATGGCATCTGGTCCCATCACTTCATGACAAATAGAAGGTGAAGAAGTGGAAGCAGTGACAGATTTTACTTTCTTGGGCTCAAAAAATCACTGCAGATAGTGATAGCAGCCATAAAATTAAAAGATGATTGCTCCTGGGAAGGAAAGCTATGACAAAACTAGACAGTGTATTAAAAAGCAGAGACACATCACTTTGAGACAAAGGTATATACAGTTAAAGTTATGGTTTTTCAGTAGTCATGTACAGATGTGAGAATTGGGTCATAAAGAAGGCTGAACACTGAAGAATTGTTGCTTTTGAACTATGGTGCTGGAGAAGACTCTTGAGAGTCCCTTGGACAGCAAGAAGATCCAACCAGTCAATCCTAAAGGAAACCAACTCTGAATATTCATTGGATTGGCTGTTGCTGAAGCTGAAGGTCCAATATTTTGGCCACCTAATGTGAAGAGCCAACTCATTGAAAAAGACCCTAATGCTGGAAAAGATTGAGGGTAGGAGGAGAAAGGGGCGGCAGAGGATGAGATGGTTAGATAGCATCACTGAATCAACGGACATGAGTTTGTGCAAACTTAAGGTGATAGTGAAGAACAGGGAAGCCTTGAGTGCTACAGTCCATGGGGTTGCAAAGATTTAAGTGATTGAACAACAACATTTTAATTTTCTTTTGTATATCTGTTAGCCTACTAAGTCCTCTGTTTCTTAACAATATTTAATCTCTGCTAACTTGATGATAAGTTGGGTATTCCTTTTGTGTTTCATTGAGCAGGACTCTAAATTACAGTGTATGAGCAGTATTCCGCTAGGAATTTTTCTAATCAAGTTCTTTAACTCTGTACACCTTTCTTGGTTAGGAATTTGTAAGCCAACTTTCATCTTCCCTCAACATCCCTACATAATATCTCATCAAAATTATTCTATTTTGTGCCATTCAATTAGCACTCTTTCTGAGTTTCCATCACTGGGGAAGCCCATCATGTCAACAGATTATATGTGTGTATGTATTCATATCTCTATCTGTCTATCTATCCATCCATCCACAGCAATATATATTCATATTTTCATATATATTTCAGTCCTGTAATGGAAAGGAGCTTGTGTGGGAGGGTAAACATTTATGTTGAAGTTAGGATCTTTTCTAGATACCTTAAAGTCTTCTTCTTCTTTTTAAACAGCATTCAGTAGCTTATTGGGAGTCTCCAAAATACCTTGAGAAATTGGTCATACAGAACAAGAATTCCCAATTTGACAACATTTAGTAGAGGATAGTCTGGTCCCATTGGGTCATGCCTTACAGAAAATCATAGAGTGATGCCCATTTTGAGACATGACACCTCTGTCAACATATAAGACAAAAGATACTATCACACAGATTTATTAACTGGTAAGGTTAGGTTAGGGCATCTAAGGGCACTCATCTGAAGCACAGTATGGCATGTGTGGGGTTTGTTAGCTGAGTTGTGCTTTTTTCATTAACAAGGACAAATTATTGCACAAAGCCAAAAAGGTTTTAAAAATAGCTTTGAATACAAAAGAATAAAATATAATATTTGCTTGGGATGTTATGGTAAGTAATCCATAAACTCAAGCCCAGGAATAAAGGAAGAACCATAGCATCTCTGAATATAAGCCCGCAATCAGTTTTATTACCATAATCTCCCAAGAAACTCAAGCTAGCATAACTGGCTGCAAACAGATTCTTGTGAGCACAAGTTCATAATCATAAATGATATAACATGTTTCAAACAGGTTGGAGCAATGCTTACTATACATTTATTATAAGCTCAAGCTCCTAAAAGATGAGAAGTGGGAATTATGGGTTAGACTGGCGGTTGAATACTTGAGTCCATATTATGATATTTATTGGGTTGCTTCTGAACCCTGTAGCTTCAGATTTAACTCATTATATAACTGATATTTAACTGATTAAATATATTTAACTGCTTACGTAAATAGTTGTTGCTATTTTGACTAAAATCAGGTTTGTTGTTTATGAAGGTTTTATTGAATATTATTGTCATTGAATTTGACTGAACAATAAGTTCCAGTGCTTACTGACCCTTCAGAATAAAAGAGCTCATGAGTTAAGCATCATATTGAGATACATACTCTTACCAATTTGAGTCAAGTAATGAGGATAAAGAATTTACTAAAAACAGAAAACATGAGAGAGAAGTTTTGTGCTCTGCTGCTACCTCTAACTAGAAGATTCCTCTTAGTTGGGTCCTGTGTTCCCTCCCATTTCAAAGTAAGAAGTTTTATTATGTAAAATGTTAAATTTTTTTTCAACGTTGATACCTCATCAAAAATATTTAGGAAGCTTTTGATAAAATTAGGGATACTTAGTTGTCATCTTGGAGAAGGCAATGGCAACCTACTCCAGTACTCTCGCCTGGAAAATTCCATGGGCGGAGGAGTCTGGTAGGCTGAAGTCCATGGGGTCGCGAAGAGTCGGACACGACTGAAGCGACTTAACAGCAGCAGCAGCAGCAGTTGCCATCTAGACCAATGGGAACAGACTATGAAAGAATTAATCCATTTATGTACATATTGTTTGACTTCTCATTTTCTTTTGTTTCCTTTCTTTTTTTTAATTCTACAGTGACTCTGATACATAATCAACATTTAGAACCCCTCTTGTATGTATTCTCTAAGTTAAAAATGGATTAGTATAAATAGGGCATTAGTATCCTTAATGAATTTCCTATCCATGTGGTACGTCTCGAGAGAATAAAGACTAAATCTAGAAAGAATCTTGAAGCAACTACCCAGGCAAAAATGGTGACACACAGTAAGAATGAAATCTTAAGTAGGAAAAAGGGAAAACTTAAGGTAGCTTCAGACATCTTAAATGCCCAAGATTGGTTCTGACTTCAAAGACTGGGATTCTAGTGTTGCAGGGCATTTCAGAGTTTTGAAATTAAGAATCTCTAAGGTCCGTTCTTCAAGTCCAGATACTTAATCAAGATCATCAATTTATGCAAGACAGGAAAGTCAGTGCGAAGTGTACAACCCTGGAGAGCTGGAAAGCCCTAAAAAAAAATAGGACAGGTTCTCATCAGATGACTCGTTAACCAGGCTTAACATCCCTGGAGGGTAGATAGCAAGTCTCCATTAATTTTCCCACATTGAAACTACTGTAGTTGGGAAACTATACATGTGGAGGTGAGGAGGAGAAAATGTTAGACTTAGATGTTAAATTAGTTCTAAAATGCCGGAAGGAGGACCTTAATTAGAAGTTTGGGTTTTAGCCCTAGAGCAAGAAATTTTCTAAACTCTATTATTTAACACAACAACGATATATGTCTTTCCAACCTGTAACATAAAATCTAGTTGAATATTTCTCAATTATCTCCCCTCATCTCCAGTCCTCACTTGCTTGTCCTAGTTCAGATCTTTCCTTATTTCCAATCTGAATTAGTGCTCCAGTGCCGGGGTCCAGCCCTGGTGGATCCAGGGAAATTCGAAGGAGAGATGGCATCGGCGAATACACTGGCTTTAGGGAAGGGAAAGTCGCTCAGTATTAGATATTAATTAGAGATATAAAGAGTAATAGAATGAGGATAGCTCAGCAGGAAAATTCAGTGGAGAAAAGAGGCTGAGTAGCTTGGTTTACGCAGGAAACCAATAAAACTTCAAGACAAGAAGCTTGCACCACTTACGTAGGCTGCAGGTGTCCTTCCGTTCTCCCGAAGGAGAGGAGACACTGAGGCCTCCCGGGTCGGATCTTAGAAGCCCAGGCATAATTAGTAAGCTTGGCGGGCTCCGCGCTCCAGATGGAGACTCAGCCACAGTTTGAGAGAGAGAGACATGGGGAGACCAGTATTTTGAGGAACTGATCACAATTCTTTATTTTCCAGGGTCTGTTTTTATACACTGAGATGTTATACAAAAGTCACGCGGGGCCAGCAGTCCTGACTTTTATTAAAGTCAGGTGCTTCATACAGATGTATACAGAGGTCTTAGGGGTGTTACATCATCTTCTGGCTAGGGGGCCTGCTGACAATTTATGACCTTCTCCTTGTGACAGCGGTCAGTCAACACTTATTTCTCCAGGGGTGATTATTCTTAAAACAGACGCCACCCAAATAAAGTTACATTCCTATAGGGTGAGGGTGTAGTGGGTTTTAATTAAGGAAAGAATTTACTTAGCCTAAGGTCTAAAGTGATTAATATCAAAGGTTAATACTTATTTCTTCTATATATTCATTAATGTGTGTAAAGGCAGGGGATGTGGAGACTTAGCAGCAAACATTGGCTCAACAAATGAAAAACCCTTCACCAATACAGTTTCTAATCAGCCCACTATACTTATACTAATGGTTTTCTAACTTCTCTAAGGAACCTGTTTTTAGAACGTTTAAAGCATCTCATGCCTCTCATGGTTGGGAGGCTGTGAGCAATCACATGTGGCTGGACAAGCCTGTCAGGCAGGCTAGAGAACCTTCAGAGGAGTTTGTAAGTTTGGAACACTCCTGTCATGCCCAGGAATTATTATTAACTGGAGCTCTAAGTTAACTCCTTCTCTGAAAGAGGTGGTGGGGGACAGCCCCCCATAAAGTCAGAGGTGTAGGTGAGAGCACAAAGTAGTAAAGTAGGCAGGATCTGGTTTTGGGGGTAGATGTTTGAGAATTTCCAGGGGGACTCCTGAGGCTCCATCCTGCCTTTGCGTATGTCGAGCCTCCTTCTTACTGACCTTTGCCACGGGTGGAGGTCCTCACGCCGACTCCCGGCACTCCAGCTTCCTCATTGGGTTGCTCTGTCCACTCTCTCCATCATGAAGCCAGTTCACCTTCCATATTCATTAAAGTGTTTTGTTTTTTTTTTTCTTTTAATGAAATATGAGATCTGACTTGAAACTTTGAGTTGTTGCCTGTTACTGACAGGACAAATATTCTCTGCCATGTGTGGCTGGTCCTTTACCATCTGCTTACTTCTCAAGACTCTTTTCCTGTGCCTTCCACAAGTCCTCAATTCCAATCAAGCCTATCCACTTGACTATTTCCTCTTAGTGATCCATGATGACATGGCAAATGAAGACTGAAAAAGATACCCCCCCCCAAAAAAAAATTAGAATGAGAAAATCAAGGTTTCTGGGGACTAAGAATAAGGATGCCAGATATAATTGTGTCAGCCTCTTCCCTGTGTCACAGAAGATGACCCTACTCAGTCATCTACATGAAGAGAGAGCATTGTTGAGTTTTCCAAGTCCAGTAGGGATGAGCCTAGCTGCATTCCAGGACAGATTCCCAACTTCTTTTCTGAAGAGAAAACTCTTCAAAACTCGTGCTTCATTAGCAGTGGATCAATAGGAAAGGCAGGATTTTGAGTTACTGAAGAAAAGATGAATCTCTACTGATACTGACTTATAAAAGAACACAATATAATTCTGCTCTTTGCAGGAGGAGGCACTGGCTGTCAGTTAGGCTGTCGCATTACAAAGTGATAATCTCTAGATGCAGAGACACAGGGCTGTGAAGTGAATAGGTATGGGAAAATAGTCAATGATAAAAGTTTAAGTTAATGCCTACCTCATTTTATGTGTGCTAGTATTCTTTTCCTTGTGGTCTTACTGGCAAAATAGGAATTGATGGCTATGTCAACTATCTTTTTATCTTCTTGTTGTATTGTTTATGATGTTTGTATATAATGCCTGTGAATAGTTCTTACTAAATCAAAACTCAGAAGTGGGGACAGAATTATAGCTTACTGGTCTCCCAAATTCAGTCATTTGAGGAAAATATGCAAAGTATATAAAAATCTGCACGTAAACTTTTTACATATTTTGTTTTTAATTAGAAAGAGAAAGCTCCCTTCTGATTGTCATCTTTCCTTTCAGCCTGTCCATGGAAAAAATACAGTGGTTTGGAGACTCTATTATGTATTTTTATTCGGTATTTTTATATGAAAGTAACAAACTTGCACTCATTTTGCATATTATTTTCTAAATGTGTGGATCTGGTTACACCCCAACCTTTACTGTAACCACCTTTCAGATGTCCCATCAAATTCACTTATGTTTCGAATTAAAATTTCAAAAATTTTAATTTTAATAAAGATGAAATCTAAATCCGTATACTTTCTAAAGCACAATGCTTGACAGCTGCAATTCTTTTGGTCCATATCACATGGTATGTGGGATTTTAGTTCCCTAACTAGGGATTGAACCCATGCCCCCTGCAGTACAAGCACAGAGTCTTAACCACTAGACCACCAGGGAAGTCCCAAAGCTGCATTCTTTAGATGCTATATTTCTTCCATTATTTGAATACCAAAGTTCAAGGTCTGTGTTGCTTTCCAATGATAATCATTTATATATGTGCAGTACTCTTGCATATATCCCCAATTTTTATCCTCAAAAGAATGTTTGGAAAGTAGGAGAGCAGATGCCAGTCCCCTCTTCCTTTTTTTTTTTTTTTTCACTTTACAGAAGCACAGACTTAGAATTTGATGAGTTTGAAGATATGCCTAAAGTCACTTTAAAGAGTAAAAGCCAGTGAAAACCAAGTTCTACTAGGCCCAGATGAGGCCTTCAGAGTACCTGGTTATCTTAATTAAGGCTTTTGGTTTTCAAGTACTAATGGTGGTTTTTTAGGTAGTTGACATGACTTAGACCTCCAAAATAAACACACTGGGGACATGTCACAAGGTTTTGATTAGAGAAATTGCAGGATTTTGCATTTTTAAAGAATCATTCTGGCTGCTTTTGTGAGAATAGACTGTAGAGGGTGAAAGATGAAAGTAAGAACACTTGTTGGGTGACCATAGCAATAACCCACATAAGGGATGATGGGAGCTTGAACCAGGAAAATAAACAGTAAAGATAGTGAAATGTGATCTGACTGAATATGTTTTAAAGAAAAATTCAATAGAATTTGCTGATGACAATGGATATAAGATAAAAGAGAGAGGTAAAATATAACTCAGCTTTTCATGTGTGTGATACACAAAGTATATAGTTACATTAAGTAAAATGGGGAATAACAGGTGGAGAAACTTTGGAAAGGAAGATTAGAATTTAAGGCTTAGACATGTTATATTTGGAGAAGGCAATGGCACCCCACTCCAGTACTCTTGCCTGGAAAATCCCATGGATGGAGGAGCCTGGTAGGCTGCAGTCCACGGGGTCACTAAGATTCGGACACTACTGAGCAACTTCACTTTAACTTTTCACTTTCATGCATTGGAGAAGAAAATGGCAACCCACTCCAGTGTTCTTGCCTGGAGAATCCCAGGGATGCGGGAGCCTGGTGGGCTGTCATCTATGGGGTTGCACAGAGTTGGACATGACTGAAGTGATTTAGCAGCAGCAGCATGTTATATTAGAAATAAATCAGGATGTTAAATAGACAGTTGTATATGTAAGCCTGGAGTTCAGAGGAGAGGTCCAAGCAGAGATAAAAATTTAGGAGTCATGTCTGTTTTGTTCTCTCTCTGCAGAACTTTCTGTTCACAGAAGGGACTATGCACCTTATTCCACTTAAGAGGCAGCATAGACAGCTAAAGTTATTTGGTCTCAATTCTAATTTATTGAAGAGAAAACCTCATTTGCCTAGTGTTCCTCAGGAGTCTATACTTTGACCAATTAGCTATGGTCAGTGAATGGACTGGTGAGGCAGACACATGGTCTAGCCCAGTAACAGGTACAAAGTCGGTCTTGAACAAGAGTCAAATATACCACCCTGTAGGTGACCACAATACACAACCAAGAGCTTTTAAAAGGTGAGAGAGCTTAATATATTTATGAGTTATAAGAAATCTGTTGCAACTAACTTGGACAGGGTAGAGAGAAATATATATTAAAGGACTGTAAAAGAGTACAGAGATGTATAACTCTCAATTAAAATAAATTTAAAAAATGCAAGAAAAATTGCAGGGAAAACAACCCAATCAACTATCACTAACATCAGCCCAAGCAAAATAGTATCCTGATAGCAGACACTTTGTTATATTCTAATTTGATAGCCAAATTCATATTCAGATTTTATCTGGTGATAATATCGAGACTCAAAATTTAGCTATCAAATTTGAATATAGCAGCTAATAGTGAGTCTCAATATTATTGTCAGATCACTGAATTCTCATTAAATTTTACTAAAAATCAACTTCTGAAATACTTCTTAAACTAAATTATAAAATATCTTTATCTTATATCATACACATTTATTTTATTTATAATTTATGGAAAAGATACATTTAATAAGTACAAAAAATAAAATTATAAGTGACTAGGTATGCAGAATTAATGATTAAAATTCCTTACTTCCTTCTGTTAAAGGGCTGAATATCCATTCCATGTTAATGATGACCAAGGCTGATATTACCATTGACTTTCAGTTCAGTTTAGTTCAGTCGCTCAGTCGTGTCCGACTCTTTGCGACCCCATGAATTGCAGCACGCCAGGCCTCCCTGTCCATTGACATTACCCAACAACTATTTTATATGTCAAACCATCAGAGAGATGGTAACATAATTGATTAATAGAATTTTCTTAGAACAAAAATGACAGTGTATTGTTAATATTGTCTGCCTCTTTTCAAGAGTAAAAAAAAAAAAAAAAAAAAAAAAAAAAGATTTCACTATAACATCTCTTTTTAGAGTGTGGCCTCGACAACACACTTGTGTTAAAAGTGCATATTTGTTTGTCACACCCAGATCTCTGAGGTAATACCTAGTGTGCAATCTGTATTTTTAATAAGCTCTCCAAGGTGACTCTTATGTGTAGTACTTTAAAAGCCATTTGCTGAAAGTCAATATAACAATTTGTTTACAGATTCAGTACAAGCAAAAAAAAAAAAAAAAAAAAAAAAAAGCTAAGCCAAATGGAGAATGAGATGACAAGTTGTGTTTCACAACTTTAAATGTTAGTGAAGAAAGGACACATGTTATGATAAAAGTGGGCAAAAAGCCAAGATCATTAAAATTCTGATTGGGTCCCTGCCTGATTTCTCAATGACCTAGTCTTATTTTAAGCAATTCATAAATCAAGAATAAATATTTAGTGAGAATGTGCAGCATGCTCTAGGTGTAGTGTAATTTCTTCTAGTCCCTGGACATATGGACATATGTTATATTTGCATGATTGATTATGTATGATATCTCAGTATTTATTCACCCCATTGGCAGAATGAAACTGCTACTATAACCAAATTGTTCTCAACAGCCTGCTTATAAAGAAAAGGAAAAAAAAAACCCACTAACTAAATGAGTAAGATTTACATATTAGGCAAATCTAGCGGGACCATGTTGAATGTGGCTAAGATTTTAAATCACTTTGGAGATGAACACAGCCTAGACTTGATAACATTTCTCTGACTATTTTTTTCCTTAATCACATTGAGTAAACCATGTATTTGAATCTATACTGATTAAAATATATTTGTTTTACAGACCGCTTGATGTTTAAAAACACACAATTTGGAATCCAATGATATAGGTTTAAACTTGACTGAGATCGAATATGTTATGTTTAAAATGTGAAAAATTATGAGTTTCTTTAGGAACTTCTGGGACAATGAGAGAATGTGATATTGTATCAAATGGTGAAGCATCATGTGAAGAACGATACAAATATTACTGGAAAGAATCAACTGTTCATTTCAGGTAGACTCATGATAAGGCTGAAGTTTAAAACTTGTCACTTGCAGTAAGGTTTGATAGCATGCCCTGTGAAAACTGTGGGAAGTCAGAAATGGGCAAGGCTTTTGGCTCAATGCTTAGGAATTTTCTGAGGAAAGCATAGGGCTTAGATCCAATTAGGGCAGAAAATACTCAGCAAACAACAGGCAATGTGATGCTAGAGATATCTTGTGGAGTTTCACCATCCTTTGCTGCAATATATCCATGATCATTCTTTATAGGGATTTTATCCACCATTTGTCATTCTTGATGTATTCTCTTGGTTTCTTCATATTTATTATCACTACCAGGTACTATGCTGAGCAATTTACTTGCAATAGCTTTTTTAACCTTTATAGCACAAATCTGAAAGACACACTAAAGTGGCACCACTTCCATTTGTAAAGAAAGTGAACTCCAGTAAGAAATAATTTGTCCAAAAGACTGTTCTATACATCTGTGTCTCTTTTGCCAGTCCAGGTTCGATGCAGGATACAGGATGCTTGGGGCTGGTGCACCGGGATGACTGAGAGGAATGGTGTGGGGAGGGAGGTGGGAGGGGGGTTCAGGATTGGGAACACGTGTACACCTGTGGCAGATTCATGTTGATGTATGGCAAAACCAATACAATATTGTAAAGTAATTAGCCTCTAATTAAAATAAATGAATTAAAAAAAAAAAGAAATAATTTGTCCACCATTACACAGGAAGGAAATGGTGAAGCTAGAATTAAAAACAAAGCCACCTTTACTCCAGAACACATGTTGTGAAATAACTCATTATACTTCCTTCTAGGGTTTTGAATTATTTTGAATTACATATTAAAAGGTGTGTTAATTATGGTTTTTGTTAACATTTTCATAAATTTCATGTATTTCAAAGATTTTTTTCATTGAAGTATTTTTAGCAATTTAAACTGGATTCCTTGCATATTAAATTCTAAGCTTTAGAACTGGTTCTCAGAAATAATTTATCTCTGTAATAATAAATAAATGGGTGATACATCTTCAATATTAATTTTTTTCAAAGGTATACATCTACATCTGCTTCTAGAGTTAAAGACTCCAAAGAGTAGTTTTCCCTCTGAGCTTTATTCCTGTCTCCAAAATAGCCACAGAGAAAAGATAAAGTTGTGAGAAGTTTGCTCCTCAAGTCAAAGGAAACTAGTGATCCAAGATGATGAAAGAGCCAGGTATAGAGAAATATGGAAAGAATTGGCTGAGGCCTGTCTGTCATACCTGGATAGAGTCCAAGGATAGATAGGGCAGAGGGAGTGCTATCCTCTTAGAAATAAGCCTCAGTCTTAGCCACTCCCTCACTGCCGGTCAGTATGATGGTCAAATATGGTGCAGTGAGTGGGAAAAATGACGTAATCATCGAAACAAATCACAGATTATGTTCTAAATATTCTTTTAATAATATGACTGTTGACTTTAGTCCTGGTCCTGTCATTATCTACTGAATCATCTTAAGATGCTTAAATAGTCTCTACCTAAGTTTCCTCCTGAGTGAAATAGAGGTTCATCAGTTCAGTTCGGTTCAGCCACTCAGTCGTGTCTGACTCTTTGCGACCCCATGAATCACAGCACGCCAGGCCTCCCTGTCCATCACCAACTCCTGGAGTTCACTCAAACTCATGTTCATCGAGTCGGTGATGCCATCCAGCCATCTCATCCTCTGTCGTCCCCTTTTCCTCCTGCCCCCAATCCCTTCCAGCATCAGAGTCTTTTCCAATGAGTCAACTCTTCGCATGATGTGGCCAAAGTACTGGAGTTTCAGCTTTAGCATCATTCCTTCCAAAGAAATCCCAGGGCTGATCGCCTTCAGAAAGGACTGGTTGGATCTCCTTGCAGTCCAAGGGACTCTCAAGAGTCTTCTCCAACACCACAGTTCAAAAGCATCAATTCTTCGGCACTCAGCTTTCTTCACAGTCCAACTCTCACATCCATACATGACCACTGGAAAAACCATAGTCTTGACTAGACAGGACTTTCTTGGCAAAGTAATGTCTCTGCTTTTGAATATGCTATCTAGGTTGGTTATAACTTTCCTTCCAAGGAGTAAACGTCTTTTAATTTCATGGCTGCAGTCACCATCTGCAGTGATTTTGGAGCCCAAAAAAATAAAGTCTGACACTGCTTCCACTGTTTCCCCATTTATTTCCCATGAAGTGATGGGACCGGATGCCATGACCTTAGTTTTTTGAGTGTTGAGCTTTAAGCCAACCTTTTCACTCTCTTCTTTCACCTTCATCAAGAGGCTTTTTAGTTCCTCTTCACTTTCTGCCATAAGGGTGGTGTCATCTGCATATCTGAGGTTATTGATATTTCTCCCAGCAATCTAGATTCCAGCTTGTGCTTCTTCCAGCCCAGCGTTTCTCATGATGTACTCTGCATATAAGTTAAATAAGCAGGGTGACAATATACAGCCTTGACGTACTCCTTTTCCTATTTGGAACCAGTCTGTTATTCCATGTCCAGTTCTGTTGCTTCCTGACCTGCATACAGGTTTCTCAAGAGGAAGGTCAGGTGGTCTGGTATTCCCATCTCTTTCAGAATTTTCCACAGTTTATTGTGATCCACACAGTCAAAGGCTTTGGCATAGTCAATAAAGCAGAAATAGATGTTTTTTCTGGAACTCTCTTGCTTTTTCCATGATCCAGCGGGTGTTGACTATTTGATCTCTGGTTCCTCTGCCTTTTCTAAAACCAGCTTGAACATCTGGAAGTTCACGTTTCACATATTGCTGAAGCCTGGCTTGGAGAATTTTGAGCATTATTTTACCAGCATGTGAGATGAGTGCAATTGTGTGGTAGTTTGAGCATTCTTTGGCATTGCCTTTCTTTGGGATTGGAATGAAAACTGACCTTTTCCAGTCCTGTGGCCACTGCTGAGTTTTCTAAATTTGCTGGCATATTGAATGCACCACTTTCACAGCACCATCTTGCAGGATTTGAAATAGCTCAACTGGAATTCCATCACCTCCACTAGCTTTGTTCGTAATGATGCTTTCTAAGGCCTGTTTGACTTCACATTCCAGGATGTCTGGCTCTAGGTGAGTGATCACACCATCGTGATTATCTGGGACGTGAAGATCTTTTTTGTACAATTCTTCTGTGTATTCTTGCCACCTCTTCTTAATATCTTCTGCTTCTGTTAGGTCCCTACCATTTCTGTTCTTTATTGAGCCCATCTTTGCATGAAATGTTCCCTTGGTATCTCTAATTTTCTTGAAGAGATCTCTAGTCTTTCCCATTCTGTTGTTTTCCTCTATTTCTTTGCATTGATTGCTGAGGAAGGCTTTCTTATCTCTTCTTGCTAGTCTTTGGAACTCTGCATTCAGATGCTTATATCTTTCCTTTTCTCCTTTGCTTTTCACTTCTCTTCCTTTCACAGCTATTTGTAAGGCCTCCCCAGACAGCCATTTTGCTTTTTTGCATTTCTTTTCCACGGGGATGGTCTTGATCCCTGTCTTCTGTACAATGTCACGAACCTCAGTCCATAGTTCATCAGGCATTCTATCTATCAGATTTAGTCTCTTAAATCTATTTCTCACTTCCACTGTATAATCATAAGGGATTTGATTTATCTCATACCTGAATGGTCTAGTGGTTTTTCCCTACTTTCTTCAATTTAAGTCTGAATTTGGCAATAAGGAGCTCATGATCTGAGCCACAGTCAGCTCCCGGTCTTGTTTTTGCTGACTGCATAGCACTTCTCTATCTTTGGCTGCAAAGAACATAATCAATCTGATTTCGGTGTTGACCATCTGCTGATGTCCATGTGTAGAGTGTGGTCCACTGACAGAATGTGGTCCATTGGAGAAGAGAATGGCAAGCCACTTCAGTATTCTTGCCTTGAGAACCCCATGAACAGTATGAAAAGGCAAAATGATAGGATACTGAAAGAGGAACTCCCCAGGTCAGTAGGTGCCCAATATGCTACTGGAGATCAGGGGAGAAATAACTCCAGAAAGAATCTATTTGCCATGAAGTGATGGGATCAGATGCCATGGTTTTAGTTTTTTTGAATGCTGAGTTTTAAGCCAACTAGCTATTGCTTTTGTAACCTATTTTTGTCTTTGCTAGTTCAGGCCACACTGCATGGAAAGATGAGTCTGGCACAATGCTTGGCACAGATAGTGCTCAGCAAATGCTGTTAAATTAAATAGTATATTTAAATTTCACTAGTGAAATTACTGTTTATAAAAATACTAAATGATCTATATTATTAGAAATCTATTAGGTTAGAAAGAATTTATATATAATCTTATCCTTATTAGATACTGCTAGAAATATTTTATGAAAGTCAAACCTAAAACTGAGTATTTTCATAAAAATATCACAACTGATATTCTTCAAGACACATGAATCTCTAGATTTCCAGTAAAAGTGCTTTGATGAGAGGAGAGATTTGGTTCTGGATAATCTCTTCTAAAAGAATCCTGAGCTACTTTCCTGGCAAATCATCACTAACAGAAATGGCTAGTTAAGACATGATTTTTTTGTCAGTAGTAGGACTGTCTTTCAAAAGCAGGTCTTGAAGATTTTTAGCCACCAAATTAAGGTCAAGAAAGTTTTGTGCTTAATTGTATTCTTTCTCTTTCTCCCTTTTTAATAAATTGTATCCTCTTACTTTACTGTATTAGAGGAATATAAAATAAAATCTCTAAGAACTAAGCATATGAGCACGTTAGGCCTTATATCCACTCCAATTTTCCAGAAATTTAGTCCAAAGAGATACATTTGGAGGGGTCCCTACCGTATACTCCAAACTTGAGATACACACCTAGCACTTCCCTTTGTTATATATATATCCTTCCCCTCTACCTGAAAGAAATGACTTGAGTTTACTTGAATCCACAAGTTTATCTCTAAGTGATAAGGGAACAGTGCAAGGCTTACATATGCTCAGTTCAGGCTCTACAAAATTTTTCCCGTTGGTTGCTAGTAGAGTTGCTGCTGTTAGTATCTGTAGCTGTTTTACAAGTCTTTCTTATACTCACTCTTCTTCCAGAAAGGAATATTTTATGAAAGAAGCCCATCTGGCAGCCCTGGACAAAGAAAGTAGAAGAAAAAGTGATAGTATTCCAGGTTTATTAGAAATAAACTAGTAAGAAAAGAGGTGCAGAGGGGAGGAGTCAAGATGGCAGAATAAGAGAACATGGAGTTAGTTTCTCCTTATAAGGACATCAAGAATACATCTGCAAATGAATGTGAGAATACATCGCACAGAGCGGATGCTGACCATTTGTGAAAGATTTCAGACATCTAAAAGGACAAGCAGAATTCCCTCTCAATTGGGTAGGATGAAAGAAAGAAAGAAAAGAGGAAACAAACAAGTGACCAGGTACCATGGTGGTAAACTGAGGGCGAGAAGAGGATCTTGCACTTAGAAAACCCCCCTTGCAGTGGGGAAATCAGCGGGGACAGAAAATAACCTTTGGGGGATCAAAGGAGAGCTCAGTGGACAGTCTGTGGAAGACAGGACAAAATAAAACTGTGTACATGTGAAAATGTAGCTTAGATTGGGACTCAAACCCAAGAGGCCAGGACTCAAACCTGGCCAAAACCCTGCCTGGGACTTGAACCCAGGTGGCTGGGACGTGAACCTGGCCCAAACCTATGGTCTTCCACCCGTGAACACAGACCTGGTTTCAGGACCTAATGAAACTCAGGTTCTCAATGTTTCATTGCAGAAAGAATTCAGTGAGAGACAAATGGATAAGTAAGAAGTGGCTTATTCAGAGAGAAACACTTCACAGACAGAATGTGGGCCATTGCAGAGGGTGAGTGCGGCCTCAATATGTGGCACAGTTAGCTTATGGAGAGGGTAATTTCATAGGCTCCATAGCAAAGGCAAAGGACAAAAGGATATACCCATCTGAATGCAGAGTTCCAAAGAATAGCAAGGAGAGATAGGAAAGCCCTTTTAAGTAAACAATGCAAAGAAACAGAGGAAAACAATAGAATGGGAAAGACTAGAGATCGCTTCAAGAAAATTAGAGATACCAATGAAACATTTCATGCAAAGTTAAGCAAATGACAGAAATGGTATTGACCTAACACAAGTAGAAGATATTAAGAAGAGGTGGCAAGAATGCACAGAAGAACTATACAAAAATGATCTTCATGACCCAGATAACCACAATGGTGTAATCATTCTCCTAGAGCCAGACATCCTGGAGTGTTAGGTCAAGTGGGCCTTAGGAAGCATTAGTATAAACAAAGCTAGTAGAGATGATGGAATTCCAGCTGAGCTATTTCAAATCCTAAAAGATGATGCTGTGAAAGAGCCACACTCAATATGCCAGCAAATTTGGAAAACTCAGCAGTGGCCACGGGATGGAAAAGGTCAGTTTTCATTCCAGTCCCAAAGAAGGGCAATGCCAAAGAATATTCAAACTATCACACAATTGCTCTCACTTCACGTGTTAGCAAAATAATGCCCCCAATCCTTCAAGCTAGGCTTCAACTTCCAGACGTACAAGCTGAATTAGAAAAGGCAGAGGAACCAGATATCAAATTGCCAATGTCCATTGGGTCATAGAAAAACCTAGAAAATTCCATAAAAACACATATTTCTGCTTCATTGACTACACCAAAACCTTTGACTGTGTAGATCACAACAAACTGTGGAAAATTCTTAAAGAGATGGGAATATCAAACCACCTTTCCTGCTTCCTGAGAAGCCTATATGCAGGTCAAGAAGCAACAGTTACAACCAAACATGGAACAATGGACTGATTCCAAATTGGGAAAGGAGTACATAAAGGCTGTATATTGTCACCCTGCTTACTTAACTTATATGCAGAGTACATACATCATGAAAAATGCCAGGCTGAATGAAGCACAAGCTGGAATCAAGATTTCTGGGAGAAATATCAATAACCTCAAATATGCAGATGACACCACCCTAATGGCAGAAAGAGAGGAGGAATTAAAGATCCTTCTGATGAAAGTGAAAGAGGAGAGTGAAAAAGCTGACTTCAAAGTCAACATTCAGAAGACTAAGATCATGGCATCCGGTCTCATCACTTCATGGCAAATAGATGGGGAAACAATGAGACATTATTTTCTTGGGCTCCAAAATCACTGCAGATGGTGACTGCAGCCATGAAATTGAAAGACACTTGCTCCTTGGAAGAAAGGAAATGACAAACCTAGACAAGTATTAAAAAGCAGATACATTACTTTGCTGACAAAGGTCCGTATAGTCAAAGTTACGGTTTTTCCAGTAGTCATGTACGGATATGAGAGTTGGACAATAAAATTGCTGAGGACCAAAGAAATGATGCCTTTGAACTGTGGTACTGTAGAAGCCTCTTGGACAGCAAGATCAAACCAGTCAGTCCTAAAGAAATCAACCCTGATTATTCATTGGAAGGACTGATGCTAAAATTCCAATATTTTGGCCACCTGTTGCAAAGAGCTGACTCATTGGAAAAGACCCTGATCCTGGGAAATTTTGAAGACAGGAAGATAAGGGGACGACAGATGGTTGAATGACATAATTTACTCAATGGACATGAGTTTGAGCAAACTTTTGGAGATGGTGAAGGATAGGGAAGCCTGGTATGTTGCATTTCATGGGGTTGCAGTCAGACATGACTAAGTAACTGAACAAATTTCATAGGCTAATGAGTGGGAGGATTATTTCAACTGTTTTTTGTGGGAGGGAGATTTCCAGGAATTGGGCCACTGCCACTTTTCGGTCTTTTATGGTCAGCTTTGGAACTGTCATGGTGCCTCTGGGTGTGCCATTTAGCTTGCTGATGTGCTACAATGAGCATATACTGAGGATTAAGGTCTAGCTGAAGTCAACTTGTCTGACATCTTGGACCCATTTGATCCTAATCATTTTATGTTGTGTCCTTGGGCTGTGTCATTCTTTCCAAAGTTGTGCCTCATCCCCTTTCCTCCTGTTTCATATGGTCTGTGCTGCAGCCTTGTGACTCCCAGCCTGAGCTGTGTGTCTCCTATCACAGAAACGGGTTGGGTGCTGGAAAGTGGACCCAGGGAGGAGACAGCTGTTGGCTTTGAAAAGACAGCCTGAAGGAAGAGGAACTAAGAGCTTCACAACTGTGAAAGTTTTGGAAAAAGCCCAGGATACCACAGGGGCAAGGCATCATTGTTGAGTGGCATGCAAGGGGTGGGGCTGCCATGGCAACTGCCTTCCTTGCCCATGAGCTTGGTCTCTGTGAGCACTAGGAGGGGACCCTTCTAAACAGGCTCACTCACACTTCAAGTCATGGTCTCCTCCATCTGTGTAAGCTCCAGGGTCCTGAGCACCACCCTTCACAAAGCCTCCAGAGTCTGTCCTGGACCCTCCTGCCTGAGACAGGAATCTGCCAATGCTGAAGGGGGATGAGTGCTAAAGCATGGGGTTAAGAGAACAGATTCAGGGACAGGATTGCTGTTGACCATGTGGATACAACACAAGGGTAAAGACTGAATGGCTCCTTGGCTGGGAATGCCCCTAGAGGAAGTGCGGTCTGCCTGGGAAATGAGGTGTCATTCTTGACTGGTGTGCAAGGGGTGGGGTAACCATAGCCCTCACATGCCAGCCCCTGCTTCTGTGGTCACTGGGAGGGACTGCCACCAGAGCAAGTACACCCTGCTCTATTGCAACTGCCTTCTGGTCTCTGCCTCAGCGGGCACTTGGCACACACCTTAGTTGTGGCCATCATACCTGCCCCACCCAACCCCAATCTGAGTAAGTGCCCCAGTCAGCTGCTGCTTTTGCTCCCTCTTGCCTGATTAGGGGACAGATGCCTGAGGGTCACACACAGGCAGAGGTGGAGAAAAGCCAAAGATGAGCCCCAGGAGTGGTGCCACTAAGGAAAAGAATGGAAATCTGGCCTTGCTGCTACATGAGCTATGAATTAAATCCTCACAATAAGCTTGGTAAAACCTGCATCTGGACTATGGGAATAGACAACAAGTGTTTGGAGACCAGTCTAACTTTGGCAGCAGTGATATTGGGGGCAAGTATATGCAAGAGTTGGGCCAGGTCAGAGTCTGTGCTGGCCCTATACTGCCCACAACAGATCCAGGGACCTAGCTAGTGATAACAAGAGGGCCTCCTGGAGAGGTAGGTGTTGGCTGCAGCTCACTGTGAGAGCAAAGACACTAACAGAAGAGGCCACTGGAAACTATTCTTATTAGTGCTATTCTTTTTTTTATTTTGTTTAATTTTGTTCAGTTTTTGTTGATTTAAAAAATTTTTACTTATTTAAAATTTTTTTCTTTTACTTTCTTTTTGTTGTTTTGGGTTTTTTTTGGTGTTTTTATTCGTTGTTTTTTTTGTTTTTGGATCATTTTTATGTTTTTGCTTTATATTTTCTTTGCATCTTTCAAGTTTCCTTTCTATTTTGGAGAAACAGAAAGGGTCTGAGAAAATATTAGAAGAAATTATTGTAAAAAATTTCCCTAACATGGGAAAGGAAATAGTCACCCAAGTCCAGGAAGCCCAGAAAGACTCATACAGAATAACTCCAAAATAAACATGCCAACACATATTAATCAAGCTAAAATTAAATGTGACAGAAAATATTAAAAGCAGCATAGGGAAAGGAACAAATAACACACAAGGGAATTCCCATTAGGTTATCAACTGATTTTCAGTGGAAAATTTGCAGGCCAGAAGAGAGTGGCAGAACATATTTAAAATGATGAAAGAGAAAAACCTACAACCAAGATTGCTCTCCCCATCAAGGATCTCATTCAGATTTGACAAAGAAATCAAATGCTTTACAGACAAGCAAAAGTTCAAAGAATTCAGCACCACTAAGTTTTACAACAAACATTAAAGGAACTTCTCTAGGCAAGAAACATAGGTCAAAAGCAATTAAGAAAATGGCAATAGGAACACACATATTGATAATTACTTTTAATGTAAATGTATTAAATGTCCCAACAACAACAACAAAAAAAACAGATTGGCTGAATGGACACAGTAACAAGACTTATATATAAGCTATCTACAAGAGACCCCCTTCAGACCTAAGAACACATACAGACTAAAAGTAAGGGGATAGGAAAAATATTCTTTACAAATGGAAATCAAAAGAATCCTGGTGTAGCAATACTCATATTAGATGAAATAGACTTTAAAATAAAGACTATTACAAGATATAAGGAAGGGTACTATGTAATAATCAAGAGGTCAGTGCAGGAAAAAGATAAAGTAATTGTGAATATTTGTGCACGCAACTTAAGAGCAGCTTAATAAATAAGGCAAATTCTAACAGCCACAAAAGGGGAATTTGACAGTAGCACAATATGAATTGGAGACTTAACACTTCATTTAAACCAATGGATAAGTCATCCAGGGAGAAAATTAACAAGGAAACACAAGACTTAAACAGGGCTTCCCAGGTGGTTCAGTGGTAAAGAAAGAATTCACCTACCAATGCAGGAGACCCAAGAGATGCAGTTTCGATCCATTGGTTGGGAAGACAGCCTGGAGAAGGAAATGGCAACCCACTTCAATATTCTTGCCTGGAAAATTTCAAGGACAGAGGAACCTGGGTCTCAAAAGAGTCAGACATGACTGGGCACATGATGGATGATGGATGAAGACTTAAATGACACGTTAGACCAGAAAGACTAAATCTATTTTTATAGGACATTCCATCTGAAAGTAATGGAATACATTTTCTTTTCAAGTGCACACGGAATATTTTTCAAGACAGATCATGTCTTGGATCACAAATCAAACTTCAGTAAACTGAAGAAAATTGAAATGATACCAAGCATCTTTTCCAACCACAGTGGTATGGGATTAATAATCAAGTACAAGGAAAAAAAACTTAAAAAACACAAACACATGGAGGCTAAACAACATACTACTAAATAACCAAGAGATCACTGAGGAAATCAAAGAGGAAAAAAAAAAAAAAACCAAATAGAAACAAATGGCAATGAAAATATGATGACTGAAAGCCTGTGGGATAGAGCAAAAGCAGTTCTAAGAGGGAAATTTATGTAAATACCATCCTACCTCAAGATACAAAAAAAATCTGAAATAAACAACCTAACCTTACAACTAAAGCAACTAGAGAAAGAAGAATCCAAACAAACAAAAAACCCCAAAGTTAGTAGAAGGAAAGAAATCATAAAGATTATAGCAGAAGTAAATGAAATAGAAACAAATAAAACAATAGCAAAGATCAATGAAACGAAATACTACTCCTTAGAGAAGATAAAATTGATAAAACTTTAACCATATTCATCAAGGAAAAAAGGGAGAGGACCCAAATCAATAGAAGTAGAAATGAAAAAAGTTGAAGTTACAAACGATACTGCAGAAATACAAAACATCATAAAAGACTGCTACAAGCATCTCAGTTCAGTTCAGTTCAGTTGCTCAGTCGTGTCCGACTCTTTGCGACCCCATGAATCGCAGCATGCCAGGCTTCCCTGTCCATCACCATCTCCTAGAGTTCACTCAAACTCACGTCCATGGAGTCAGTGAAGCCATCCAGCCATCTCATCCTCTGTTGTCCCCTTTTCCTCCTGCCCCCAATCCCTCCCAGCATCAGAGTCTTTTTCAATGAGTCAACTCTTCGCATGAGGTGGCCAAAGTACTGGAGTTTCAGCTTTAGCATCATTCCTTGCAAAGAACACCCAGGGCTGATCTCCTTTAGAAGACAAGCATCTATATGCCAATAGGGAAAACCTGGAAGAAATGATTAAATTCTTAGAAAAGTGCAAGCTTCTAAGACTGAACTGGGAAGAAATAAAAATTATGAATAGGCCAAGCAGGATGTCTCTCGTGGTCTAGTGGTTAAGAATCAGCTTTCCAGTGGGTTCAACCCAGGGGATGTGGGTTCAATTCCCTGTTAGGGAACTAAGATCCTATGTTGAGGATCCTTAGTTGAGCCCGTTTACCACAACTTCTGAGCCTGCATGCCTCAATGAGAAATTCTGTGCAGCAACTGCAAAGCTCATGTGTCCTCGAATACAAACCCATGCCCCACAGCTACAGAGCCCAGTCACTCTGGAGCTTACACACCACAACTAGAGAGAAGTCTGTGCACTGCAAAAAAATGGCCTGCATGCCACAGTGAAAAATCCCATGTGCAGCAACAAAGAGCCTGTGTGATGCAACTAAGACCTGACACAGCCAAAAATAAGTAAATAAAAATGAACAAACCAATCACAAGTACTGAAATGGAAACTTTGATTAAAAATATTACAACAAAAATCCAGGACCAGTAACTTAACAAGCAAATTCTATCAAACATTTAGAGAAGAGCTAACATAATTCTTCTCAAACTCTTCCAAAAATTTCATAGGGAGGAACCCACCCAATCTCATTCTAAGAGAGGACACCAAGTCCCCGATATCATAATTACATGACTGTTAGTCACTCAGTCATGTCCAACTCTTTGCAACCCCATGGACTGTAGCCCACAAGGCTTCTCTGTCCATGGGTTTCTCCAGGCAAGAAGACTGGATTGGGTAGCTAGTCTCTTCTCCAGGGGATCTTGTCAACCCAGGGGTTGAACTCGGGTCTCTCACATTGCAGGCAAATTCTTTACCATCTGAGCCACCATAATTGCACAAATGTATCACACAAAAAAAGAAAATTGCAGCTCAGTAACACTGATCAACATAGATGCAAAAATCCTTGGCAAAATACTAGCAAACAGAATCCACCAATACATTAAAAGGATCATACACGGTGATCAAGTCAGATTTATCCCAGAGATGCAATGATTCATCAATCATTTTGATACACTATGTTAGCAAATTGAAGAATAAAACCATCCAATTATCTCAACAGATGCAGTAAAGGCTTTTGATAAGTTTCAATACTGATTTATGACAAAAACTCTCCAGAAAGTGGACATAGAGAAGACTAACCTCAATATAATAAAGTCATATACAACAAACCCACAGCAAACATCATTTCCAATGGTGAAAACCTAAAGCACTTCCACTAACATCAAGAACAAGACAAGGATATCCACACTCACCACGTTTATTCAACATAGTTTTGAAAGCTTGAGCCATGGAAATCAGGGAAGAAAAAGAAATAAGAGGAACACACATTAGAGCAGAAGAAAAACTGTCACTCTTTGCAGATGACATAATACTATACATAGAAAATGCTAAAGATGCCACCAGAAAATTACTAGAGTTCATCAAAGTGCTTTGGAAAATTGTAAGATACAAAACCAATACACAGAAATCTTGTTTTTCTATATGTTATCAACAAAAGATACGAAAGAGAAATTAAGGAAACAATCACATTTACTATTGCAACAGAAAGAATAAAATACTTAGGAGTAAACCTAAGGAGGCATAAGACAGTACTCAGAAAACTATAACATAGTGATGGAAGAAATCAAAGATGACACAAACAGATGGAGAGATAAACCATATATGTGGACTGGAAGAATCAATATTCTGAAAATATACTACTCAAGGCAATCTACAGATTCAATGCAATTCCTATCAACTTACCAATGGCATTTTAAAAATAGAATTATAACAAAAAATTAAAAATCTGTATGAAACACAAAAGACCCCAAATAACCAAAATACTCTTGAGAAAGAAAAATGGAGCTGGAGAAATCAGTCTGTGGTACAAAGCTACAGTAATCAAGACAATGTTACTGGCACAAAAAAACAGAAATATAAATCAATAGAACAGTATAGAAAGCCCAGAGATAAATCCACACACCTTTGGTCACCAAATATATGACAAAGGAGGCAAGAATATACAATGGAGAAAAGACATCTTCAATAAGGGATGCTGGAAAAACAGGACACCTCCACGTAAAAGCATGAAATTAGAACACTCCCTAATACAGTACACAAAAATAAACTCAAAATGGATTAAAGACTTAAAGGTAAGACCAGACACTATAAAACTTAGAGGAAAACATAGGAAGAAAACACTATGACATAAATTAAAGCAAGATCTTTTTGACCCACTTCCTAGAATAATGAAAATAAAAACAGAAATAAACAAATGGGGCCTAATTAAACTTAAATGCTTTTGCACAACAAAGGAAACCATAAACAAAACAAAAAGACAAACTTCAGAATAGGAGAAAATATTTGTGAAAGAAGTAACTGACAATGGATTAATTCTCAAAATGTACAAATACCTCCTGCAGCTCAATATTAAGAAGACAAATAACCTAATCAAAAAATGTGTGGAATAACTAGACTTTTCTTCAAAAAAGACAAATGAAAAGATATTCAACACCACTAATTATTAGAAAAATGCAAATCATAACTACAATGAGGTATTATCTCACATCAGTAAGAATGGAAATCATAAAAAAATTATACAAACAATAAATGCTGGAATGCATTTGGTGAAAAGCGAACCCTTTTACTCTATTAATGAGAATCTAACTTGATACAGCTGCTATCAAGAACAGTATGGGGGTTCCTTAAAAAACAGAAAATAGAACTACCATATGACCTAGCAATACCACTCCTGGCCATACACCCAGAGAAAACTGTAATTCAAAAAGATACATGCACCTCAGTGTTCATTGCATCACTATTTACAATAGCCAGTATATGGAAGCAAACTACATGTCCATCAACAGAGGAATGGACAGAGAAGATATGGTACATATATACAATGGAATACTATTCAACCATTAAAAGAAACAAAGTTGTGTCATTTGGAGAGATGTGGATGGACCTTGAGACTGTCATACAGTGTGAAGCAAGTCAGAAAGAGAAAAACAGAGCTTCCCTGATGGGTCAGTAGTAAAGAATCTGCCTGTCAATGCAGGAAACATGTGTTTGATCCCTGATCCCGGAAGATCCCACATGCAGTGGAGCAACTAATCCCATGTGCCACAACTACGGAACCTGTACTCTGTAGCCCAGGAGCCACAACTAGTAAGACCACACACCACAATGCTGAAGTCCATGTACCCTAGAGCCTGTGCTCTGCAACAGGAGAAGCCACCACAATGAGAAGCCTGCGTGCCCCAACAAAGAATAGCCTCTGCTCATCGCAACTAGAGAAAGCCTGTGCACAGCAATGACCACCCAGCACAGCCCCAAATAAATAAAGAGAGAGAGAAACAAATATTGAATATTAATACATATGTGGAATTTAGAAATATAGTATGATGATCTTGTTATAAAACAAATAGAGACACAGATGCAGAGAAACAATGTATGGACACCAAGGGGGTAAGGGGAGTTGGAAAGAATTGGGGATTGGGATTGACATATGTACACTTCTATGTATAAAATATTAATAGATAACTAATGAGGACCTGTTCTATTGCACAGGAAACTCTATTAAGTACTCTGTGGTGACATAAATGAGAATGAAATCCGAAAATGAGGGGATATATGTATACATACAATTGATTCATTTTGCTGTACAGCAGAAACTGATGCAGCAGTGTAAAGCAATTATACTCTAATTAAAAAAGAACAAAACGGAGGCAGTGGTATTAGAAAGCATTTTCTAGCCCAGGACTACTTCCTCTGTTATCAAATTTACAGTCCTTTAGGCCAAGGTGAGACCTTGTTCAAAGTGTTATCATGTTAAATTTGGTGAATTCTTAACTCTTTACTTATTTAAAAATTAGCTAATTTAGAAATTCAACTAAACGTTAAGGTCTTCAGAGAAAAAAGGATTTCGATATGCCCTGAGTCCTAGATTGTTCAGTCGCTAAGTCGTGTCCAACACTTTGCAACCCATGGATTGCAGCACGTCAACCTTCCTTGTCCTTCACTATCTCTCAGAGTTTCCTTAAACTCATTGGTGATGCCATCCAACCATCTCATCTTCTGCTGCCCTCTTCTCCTCTTGCCTTCAATCTTTCCAAGCATCAGGGTCTTTTCCAATAAGCCGGCTCTTCAGGTGGCCAAAGTATTGGAGCTTCAGCATCAGTCCTTCCAATGAATATTCAAGATTGATTTCCTTTAATATTGACTGGTTTGATCTTCTTGCTGTTCAAAGGAATCTTAAAAATCTTCTCCGGCTCCACAGTTTGAAATCATCAATTTTTTTGGCCCTCAGCCCTCTTGATGGTTCAACTTTCATATCCATAAAGGACTATGGGAAAACCATAGCTTTGGTTATATGGACTTTTGTCTATAAAGTGATGTTTCTGATTTTTAATATTCTGTTTAGGTTTGTCATGACTTTTCTCCCAAGGATCAAGCATCTTTTAATATTATGGCTGTAGTCACCATCCACAGTGATTTTTGGAGCCCCCCAAATAAATCTGCCACTGTTTTCACTTTCTCCCCATTTCTTTGCCATAATTTGATGGGACAGGATACCCTGATTTTTATTTTTTGAATGTTGAGTTTTAAGCTGGCTTTTTCACTCTCCTCTTTCACCTTCATCAGGTGGCTCTTAGTTCCTCTTTGCTTTCTGCTATTAGAGTGGTATCATCTGCATATCTGAGCTATTGATATAATCTTTATTCCAGCTTTGCTTTATCCAGCCCTTCATTTCACATGATGTACCCTGCATATATGTTAATAAGCAGTGTGACAAACTGGTTCCCAGTTTTGAACCAGTCCGTTGTTTCATGTCTGATTCTAACTGTTGCTTCTTGACCTGCATACAGGTTTTTCTGGAGACAGGTAAGATGATCTGGTATTCCCATCTCTTTAAGAATTTTCCACTTTGCTGTGATCTACATAGTCAAAGGCTTTAGCATAGTCAATGAAGCAGAAGTACATGTTTTTCTGGAATTCTCTTGCTTTTTAAAAAATGATATAATGGATATTTGCAATTTGATCTATAGTTCCCCTGCATTTTCAAAATACAGCTTGTACATTTGGAATTTCTCAGTTCACATGCTGCTGAAGCCTAGCTTGAAGGATTTTGAACATTACCTTGCTAGCATGTAAAATGAGCCCAATTTTACAGTAGCTTGAATATTGTTTGGCATTGCTTTTTTTTGGGATTAGAGTGAAACCTGACCTTTTCCAGTCCTGTGGCCACTGCTGAGTTTTCCATATTTGCTGGCATATTGGGTGCAGCACTTTCATAGCATCATCTTTTAGGATTTGAAATAGCTCAGCTGAAATTTCATCACCTCTACTAGCTTTGCTCATAGTAATGCTTCTTAAGGCCCACTTGACTTCATGCTCCAGGATATCTGGCTCTAGGTGAGTGATCACACCATTGTGGCTATCTGGATCATTAAGATCTCTTTTTTATAGTTCTTCTGTGTATTCTTGCTACCTCTTTTTAATATCTTCTGCTTCTGGTAGGTTCTCGACATTTCTGTCTTTTATTGAGTCCCTCCTTGCATGAAATCCTCCCTGAGTATCACTAATTTTCTTGAAGAAATCTCTAGACTTTCCCCTTCTATTGTTTTCCTCTATTTCTTTGCATTGTTCACTTTAAAAGGCTTTCCTGTCTTCCCTTGCTCTTCTCCAGATCAAGTGTTCAGTTGTGTATATCTTTTCTTGCTTTTCTCTGGAACAACTGTTTCAGTTGTGTATATTCAGTTGTGTATATCTTTCCCTTCCTCCTTTGCCTTTCACTTCTCTTTTTTTCTCAGCTGTTTGTAAGGCCTCTTTAGATAAACATTTTGTCTTCTTGCATTTCTTTTTCTTGGGGATGATTTTGGTCACCACTTCCTGTACAATGTTAAGAACCTCAGTCCATAGTTCTTCAGGCACACTGTCTACCTATATGGAATTTGCTATATAGATCAGCATGAAAAAATTTAGTCAAATAACTTCATATTCCAAAAAATAATACTAAAACCCAACAAAGATAAGTGGGATAGACTCAGGATTATCAGTTCAGTCACTCAGTCGTGTCCACCTCTTTGTGACCCCACAGACTGCAGCACATCAGGCTTCCCTGTCCTTCACCAACTCCCAGAGCTTGCCCAAACTCGTCCGTTGAGTTGGTGATACCATCCAACCATCTCATCCTCTGTTATCACCTTCTCCTCCTGCCCTCAATCTTTCCCAGCATCAGGGTCTTTTCCAATGAGTCAGTTCTTCACATCTGGGGGCCAAAGTATTGAAGTTTCAGCTTCAGTATCAGTCCTTCCAATGAATATTCAGGACTGATTTATTTTAGTATTGAGCGGTTTGATCTCCTTGCAGTTGAAGGGACTCTCAAGAGTCTTCTCCAATACCACAGTTCAAAAGCATCAGTTCTTTGGCACTTAGCTTTCTTTATGGTCCGACTCTTACATCCATACATGACTACTGGAAAAACCGTAGCTTTGACTAGACAGAACTTTGGTGGCAAAGTAATGTCTCTGCTTTTTAATATGCTATCTATGTTGGTCATAACTTTTCTTCCAAGGAGCAAGCATCTTTTAATTTCATGGCTGCAGTCACCATCTTCAGTGATTTTGGGAGCCCCCCAAAATAAAGTCTGTCACTGTTTCCATTGTTTCCCCATCTATTTACCGTGAAGTGATGGGACCGAATGCCATGATCTTAGTTTTTTGAATGTTGAGTTTTAAGTCAGCTTTTTAACTCTCCTCTTTCACTTTCATTAGGAGTCTCTTTAGTTCTTCACTTTCTGCCATAAAGGTGGTGTCAACTGCATATCTGAGGTTATTGATATTCCTCCCGGCAATCTTAATTCCAGCTTGTGCTTCATCCAGTCCAGCATTTCTTATGATGAACTCTGTATATAAGTTAAACAAGCAGGGTGACAATATAAAGCCTTGATGTATTTTCCAAAAGTAATACTAAAATTCAACAAAGATAAGTGGGATAGCTCAGGATTATAATTTCAGTTCAGTTCAGTTCAGTCGCTCAGCTGTTTCCGACTCTTTGCAACCCCATGGACTGCAGCATGTCAGGATTTCCTGTCCATCACCAACTCCCAGAGCAGATACAATTTTTAATCTAGGGTTCTTTCCATGAAACTTCATCAGAATTTCCCCTGGCTTATTTCTAGGCATTATCTGACAACTCGTGGAAGGAGTAATTTAATATTTAGAAAAAGACCTCTCAAGTCACTTAATTAATTTGGTGGAATGCATCCTGTAGTCAGGTCGGAAAACTCAAGTTGATTTGAATCAACTTCTATAGGTGTGGTCTGTTTACTTTACATTGAAATGTTTACAGGACGGATGACTAGGTAGAGATGTTCAATCCCATAGGGTACAAGTATAATACATGTCTCCTAAGATAAAATCTGGATAAATTTTACCTGTTGAGAGTGTTTTACAAAGGTAAACAGCTGAGGATTATATGATTATACATTTACCGTCCTTTTGCCTCTAAAATTCAAGAACATATTTAAGGTAAGGTATTTATTCTACATGATTTTATCTCATAATATATTCACTTTTACAATTTTAACTTTGAGAAATTTCCCTCTAGTATGTGAAATTTAGAAAATCTACAGTAAAAACCTTTTCCTTCTAAAAACCTATCCTGTGAATCTGGGCTGAGCTGAAACCCCCAATATAAATGAAATCCCTAGAGATGATAATTGTGGTATCCCAGGGATTTCAAGATATCTTGATCGAAGTTTCTTATGTATGTATCATTAAGTCCAGACAGAGAACCAGTCTTTATGAATAGTAACCAGTTTAGAGGTATAGACCATTGATAGGGCATTTTATGTTTACTTGTGCATATATAAGTCATGAAAATGCATAATTGAAACAGATATAGTCAAGAGTATTGAGGTATTAGGTGGAAAAAAAGACAAGGCTAAGTAAATGAGTCAATTGTTAAATAAAGGATAGTATTCACATGTTTTTTTTCTTTTTATTCTCCCAGCCTGGAATAAACCATTCCCTTAGTGGACTTACTACATCAGTTTAGGCTAAATTATGAAACTATAACAAACAACCCCCAAATCTCAGTGACTCACAAATGTGTGCTTCTTTATGAAACTGCTTGTCTATCATGAGTTGGCTCTGATTTTTTTCATGCTATTTTGCTCCAGTATTCAGGCCTACTGTAGACCCTTTATGTAAGACATTACCAACCTCATATATAAAATGTAAGTTGGAACTAATGCAGAAATGATTTGAGGGAAATGAACATTGATGTTTTCTCTTACATCACACTGGTAACTGATTGGCCAAAGTAAGTTGAGTGTTTGTGTTTGAGGCCAAGAAATTTGAAATTATACTCCATAAAAGGAGTATATACACCACGAAAAGGAATGCCCAAGAAGGGACAAGAAGTATTTTTAGCCATAATGCAACTTATCACATTGACTTATACATCAGAAAAGGAATGAATTGTAGTTAAAAACTTCATGCAGCCTCACATCACCACCCAACAAAAATAGCTATGAAAGTACATATACCTCCCTGCAAAAATAAAAAAAAAGAAAAATAAAGACTTATACCAATCAAATGACAGACTCTTTTTTTTTAATTTACTTATTTTTAGTTGATTTATGATTATTTTACTATATTGGTTTGATTTCTGTCATACAGTTACATGAGTTAACCACAGGTGTACATATGTCTTTTCTCTCTTGAATCTCCTTCCCACCTTCTGCCCATTCTCACAGAGCCCAGTTTGAGTTCCTTGAGTCATACAGCAAATTCCCATTGAAATGTCAGACTCTTGATTGATGTCACTGTGTGTGTTAGTCACTCAGTTGTGTCTGACTCTTTGCGACCCCATGGTCTGTCCATGGAATTCTGTAGGCAAGAATACTGGAGTGGGTTGCCATTCCCTTCTCCAGGGGATCTTCCTGATCCGGGAATTGAACCTGGGTCACCTGCATTGCAGGCAGGTTCTTTACCATCTGAACCACCAGGAAAAACAGGTAACCAATTAATAATTTGTGTGTTGCTTGATCATGAGTCTCAGTTTGCCAGGGACAATCTCCTTTTACTTCCAATAGTGTTTTGGGGTTGTATGTTTAGAATATTTTAAAATGAAATTTTAGGAAAAACATAACTGTCTTGGACTTATTGTCAATTATATGGTCACCACTAGGGACATAATGACTGTTTCAACATGCTTGTATTTCAGAAATATAGATCCTACAATCTTGGGGTTAGAGTCATCAGTTTGCTCTTGGGTGATGTCTATGAGTATCTGAAATGGCTCTTTTCCCACATACTTGTTAGTGTTACCGAATTCAGAAGTCCATGTGCCAGATGCACAGTGAGGCCCATCAATATTAAACTTTAGAGTTCGTTAGAGAGAAAAGTTTATTACAGATTCACATAAGGAGATTGGTGGCTTATGCCCTAAGAACCCCAAAGTTACTGAGAGCTTTCAGCAAGTCCTTTTAAAAGCAAAAGGAGTAACTAACTAAACTAACCATGGACATGGTTAGTTGTTGCAGACTTCTGGGTGTCAGATCCTTTGTTCTTGAGGTCAGGTCATGGGCAGGTAATGATGTTCCTATAAATCTTTTCCTGATGAATGTTATTGTCTGTTCTGGCAAGGAGCAAAGTCCCAAGGCACAATTTTCACCCTCTAAGGGCCCAGCCCTGGCTAAGAGGAGTTAGCAGCTCCTTCAGGGCCAGGTTCCCAGATCTTGCCAGGCTGTCATCCCTGAGGGAGAAAGGCATCCAACCCCGTCCTCAGTCTCCTCAGGCTTCCCAAATGGGGAGACTAGGTCTCATAGACTGTGACCCAGACAGATAGCCACTGCTATTAGGTCACAGAGACAGGGTTGGGGGAGAGGTTTTCTGCTGCCTCAAGGCATGGGCTAAGGTTAGAGGAGGGGCTTAGTGAGGTCTCTGTAGCCCTGCAGGGCATAGTCCCATCTCTTCCCTGGGCCCTCCAGCCCACCTGCTGGCCTAAGGCTGGGTAAGCTAGAGGGCCTCCGGGAGAAGGCCTGAATTTTCCTGTCACCTCACTCTCCACCTGATAACCAACACACCACTGACCCTTGACTGACTCATTCCCCTAATGGCCCCTCACTGACAGTTAGCTGTGGACAGAACCCACTGCAGTTCTGGCCAATAGCTGAGTAGGACAACTAATAGCTGCTCATTGACAGTTGGCTGCTTGTGAGCAGGGCCCACTGAGACACTGAGCAATGGCTGAGCAAGACCTGTTGTCTCGTAACAGAGTGCAGAAAAATGAGGCACAGCAATGGCTACTTGCTAAGGGCTGTGTTCATCCTGTTCTGTTACATTAATATCTTTTGCAGTTTGATAGGAATAGCTGTACAAAATTTAACTGTTATCTATTAAACCAAGCAGAAGTAGGGGAGAAGAAGTCCAAAATGACACAGTAAATCTGATTGGATATAGGAAGAATATTTGGAAATTGTTATCTCTATTTCCCCCCTCAAGTACAAATACAAGAAAGTCAGGCTGCTCAAGAGCAGAAAATGAGGTCTTTTCACAAAGGATGAATAAAGTCGCACAGTCCTTTAAAAGGGACAATTTGTTGATATTATTTTTAATTCTAAACAATAACAGCTATTTATTTCAGCAATTTTTCTTCCAGAAATTCATACTAAGGAAATAATCATAGCTATAAGCAAAGAAGTGTTGAGGCAACTACTTTCTATACCATTTTTAAAACACAATGGATAAAGACATCATTAAGCCATTTACACACATTTTAAAATATATTAATGACAATATTAGGTCCAAATGATCATCTCATTTTTCTAGAAAAGAATACTGTAGTCTAAAGATTTTTAATGTTATTTATCTCATAAGAAGAAATGGGAGAGTAAACATTTCAATCCAGATAGAATAGCTTCCCTACTCTGTTCTCAAAAAATTAGATACTATCTAAAGGGGAAAAATAACCATCTATCACCTACATTATATTTCATATATTCTGTAAGCAGTAGATAATTATAGTTATCAAAAAGACTGTTTTAGAAAAGGTCATCAGCACAAGTGGCAGAGTAGGTAGCTCTAAGAATCCATTCATAGTAACATTGAAAAGTGAAGCAAAAACTGTTAGAATCAATTTTGTCAGAATGTTAGAAAATAGTCAAGTGATTGCAGCAACCAAATCATCACTGAACATAAAGAAAATGATAATTTAGAAAAGTAGTGTTTTTGCTTGCATTGTCCAACTCCCTCCTACCTTAAGCATAATCTTAAAGATGGCAGCTTACTTTCCATCATGGAAATCTGGTCCCTGGTTCCATAGGGAATAGAATAGACCTTATTCTCAAATGATCATGTTTATCTGTTCTAACATGTCTGGGGCTACATAAAGACTGGAATAATTGCTTGATTTCATTTTTCCTAACAGGATTCACACAATATGGAAAGTTGTATTCATTTCAAAAACAACAGTAAGGCAATTGAATGATTTCCTGGGGCCTGTGGTTAAAGATTACAGTTATAGTAAACAATAAAATATCTAAATTCTGGAATAAAATTTGAGGAAAGAGGTTTTCTTTCTTTTTTCATTTTTCTTTTTTGTTGTTGCTTTTTGAAATTCACAAGGGATCATGTATACTGGAGACTTGACCATATGCATCCTCAAGGCAGGACACATATAAAAAGCCTGCAAGTACCCAATGCTGAAGAGAGACTGTGTAAATACAGACTTTACAAAAATATTATAGAAAAGTCACCAAAAAACAGCTAAAGAACACAGCAAACAATAAAAATAAAGACAAGATGGAGGAAATTTGACTCCCACAGTTATCACATTATATAACTCAAAATTCCAAGTGTTTTATAAAAAATTAGAAAGCATGAAAAGAAACAAGAAAGCATGGCCTATTCCCAGAAGAAATTTCTAGAAACTATCCCTGAGGAAGCATAGGCATTGGATTTATTAGGCAAAGACTTTAAGTCAATCATCTTAAATATGCTCAAAGAATTTAAACAGCACAATCAACCTACTATTTTAACAGACATATACAGAACACTCTATATTAAAATAATAGCATTCACATTCTTCCCAAATTCACATGGGGCATTTTCCATGATAGACCATATGTTAGGCTATAAATTCAGTCTCTATAGGTGTAAAAATATAAATATTATACAAAGTAACCTCTTTGACCATAACAGAGGAAAGTTAGAAATCATCAAGAACTGGAAAATCTACAAAATCTCAGAAATTAAAAACACAATCTTATGCAACCAATAGATCAAAGAATAAATCACAAGGGAAATATAGAAAATATTTGGAAATTAATGAAAATTAAAATACAGTGTACTAGAACTGTGAGATACAGCAAATGCAGCACTAAGGGAATGAACAAACAAAAGCTAAATATAGAAGAAGGAAAGAAACATTAGAGATTAGAGCAGAGATGCATGAACTAGAAAATATAAAAATAGTAGAGAAAATTAATAAAACAAAAAGTTCTTTGAGAAAATTAACAAAATTGTTAAAATTTTAGCTTGATACTAACAAAAGAGAGGGAAGACTCAAATTACTAAAATCCAAAATAAAAATGGAGACAGTATTATCAATTATATAGATATAAAAAGGATTATAAGGCAGTAGTATGAACAATTCTATGGAAAAAACACTTGAAAAATTGAGATGAAATGGATAGATTCCTAGAACAGCAAAAACAACCAAGATTAAATCACAAAGAAATAGGTAATCTGAAAGGACCTATAACTAGTAATGAGATTGAATTGGTAAGCAAAAAGCTTCCAACAACAACAAAAAAAGCCCAAGAATTGATGGCTTCACTGAGGAATTCTATCAAATATTTTAAAAAGAACATCCATCCTTATCAAACGTTTCAAAAAAAAAATAAAAAGTAGAGAACGATTCATTCTATGAGGCCAGTGTTACCCTGATATCAAAGCAAAACAAATCCATACTAGGAGATAAAGCCATAGGCTAATATCTCTCATGAATATGAATGCAAAAATTAACAACTAAATACTAGAAAACAAAATTCAGAAGCATATAAGCAACCTAGATGTCCATCAGCAGATGAGTGGATAAGAAAGCTGTGGTACATATATATACACAATGGAGTATTACTCAGCCATTAAAAAGAATACATTTGAATCAGTTCTAATGAGGTGGATAAAACTGGAGCCTATTATACAAAGTGAAGTAAGCCAGAAAGAAAAACACCAATACAGTATACTAACGCATATATATGGAATTTAGAAAGATGGTAACAATAACCCTGTATACGAGACAGCAAAAGAGACGCTGATATATAGAACAGTCTTTTGGACTCTGTGGGAGAGGGAGAGGGTGGGATGATTTGGGAGAATGGCATTGAAACATGAATAATATCATATATGAAATGAGTTGCCAGTCCAGGTTCGATGAACGATACTGGTTGTCTGGGGCTGGTGCACTGGGATGACCCAGAGGGATGGTATGGGGAGGGAGGAGGTAGGAGGGTTCAGGATGGGGGACACTTATATACCTGTGGCGGATTCATGTTGATATATGACAAAACCAATACAATATTGTAAAGTTAAAAAATAAAATAAAAAAAAGAATTATACACAATAACTTAGTGACATTTATTCCTGGAATTCATGAGTGGTTCAACATACAAAAATCAATCAATATAATACACCACATTAACAGAATGAAGGGGGGGGAACCACGATTACTTCAATTAATGCAGGAAAAATATTTGACAAAATTAAATACTATTTTATGTCAAATATGCTCAAAAACTAGGAATAGAAGAAATTATCTCAATATTATAAATTCCATATATAAAAAAAAACTGTGAACATCAAACTCGATAGTGAAAGACTAAAAGGTGTTTCACTTATGATCAAGAAACAGGGAAATTCCCTGGTGGCACAGTGGATAAGAATTTGCCTGCCAGTGCAGGAGACACTAGTTTAATCCCTGGTCTGGGAAGATTCCACATGCTGTGGTGCAATTAAACTAAGCTTGTGCACCACACCTACTGATCCTGTACTCTAGAGCCTGCAAGCCACAACTACTGAGCCCGCAAGCTGCAGCTACTGAAGTCCATGATCGTTGAGTCTGTGCTCTACAAGAGAAGCTACTGCAATGAGAAGCCTGTGCACCACAGTGAAGAGTAAATCCTGCTTGCCACAACTAGTGAAAGCCTATGAGCAGCAACAAAGACCCAGTGCAACTGAAAATAAATAAATAAAAAGAAACATCAAGGATGCCCACAAAAAGAAAATGGTCAAGGATGCCCAGGCTTTCACCACTCCTAGAACTGGAGTGTTCTAGCTAGAACTGCAAAGTTCTAGCCAGACCAGTTAGGTAACAAAGAGAAATACAACTCATAGAAAAGGAAATAATATTGGGTTGGCCAAAAAGTTCCTTTGGCTTTTAAGTAAAGAGAGACACATTTTTCATTTTCACAAAGAACTTTTTAAATAACATATTCACCATTTTGTTCTACTACCTTCTGTCCTGTTTCAACTTCATAATTCCATCTTCCAAAAATGTTTTGTCATTTTAAGCAAAGAACTGTTCCAGGTGCCTTTTACAGTCTTCCAGGAAACTGAAATTTTTTTTCATTAAGAAAATTTTGTAAAGACTTAAGTAAATGGAAATCCAAAGGTGTAATGGCTGCTGAATGTGGAGAATGAATCAGAACTTCCTAACCAAGCTGTAAGTTTTTGCCTGGTCATCAAAGCAACATGTGGTCTTATATTATCCTAATGCTTTTTCTGTTGACTAATTCAAGATGCTTTTTCTTGAGCAGTGCTTTCAGTTGTCTAATTGGGAGCAGTATTTGTTGGAATTGTTTGATTTTCTGGAAGGAGCTCATAATAGCACTCCCTTCCAGTGCTACCATATGCAAAACAACATCTTCTTTGGATGAAGACCAGCCTTTTGTGTGGTTGGTGGTTGGTCATTTCACTTGCCCCATGATCTCTTCTGTTCCACATTATTATACAGTACAGTATCCACTTTTCATCAGCTGTTTTAAAATGAAAACATTTTCATTATGTTTCAGTAGAGAATTACATGTGGAAATATAGTCAAGAAGGTTTCTTTCAGTTAACTTAGGTGAAAAACCCAAACATCAAAGTGATGAACATAACGAAACTGGTGCAAATGATTTTCAGTCCTTGATTTGGATATTTTGAGTATGTTGGTTATCTCCTTCATGATATAGTGTTGATTGTTCTCAGTTAATGTCTTGATTTGATCACTTTCAACTTCAACTTGTCTATCTGACCTTGGAGCATCATCCAGTGAGAAATCTCCAGTGTGAAACTTCACAAACCACTTTTGACTCATTTAATCAATTGCAGCACCTTCCCTATACACTGCACAAATCACTTTTTTTTTTTTTGCATTTCAGTTGTGTTTTTACCTTTCTTGAAATAAGTCTTGCTTTTTCCTTCCATCTTCAATATTAAAATGGCTATATAAAACTTCACCAATTTTGATAAATTTTTAATGCATGATGATATGACACCTGATATGACAATATAATCTAACAAAATTGTTACAAATGAACTTGAACACAACTAAGCACTACTTTTTCATGTTACTGAAAAAACCAAACAAACCTGTTGGCCCACCTGATATTATTTGTTTGCAAATGATATGATCTCATATGTAAAACACCCTAAAGATTCGACCAAAAAATACCCTGATGGAAGTAATAAGATAAATTCAACAAAGTAGCAGACTACAAAGTCAACATATAGACACACATAACACACACACATGCAATTCTAACTATACACTAACAATAAACAATATGAAAAGGAAATTATGAAAATTATTTAATTTGCAATAGCATCAAAAACAGTGAAACATTAGGATTAACTTAGCCAAGAAAATGAAATACTTGTACAATGAATATTAGAAAACATTAAAGAAATTAACATTAAGAAATTAAATAAGACATAAATAATGAAATATATTCCCTGTTCATGAAATATAAGACAATATTGTTAAGATGCTAATACTACACAATGAAATTTACAGAATCTATGTAATCCTCATCAAAATTTCAATGTTTTTTTAAAAAACATAAAAGACAATCTGAAATGCATGTGCCACCTCACAGGAAACTGAACAGCCAAATCAACTTTGAGAAGGAAGAATAAAGCTAGAGAACTCATACTTCCTGATTTCAAAATTTACTACCAAACTAAGGCAATTAAATACTGGAATAAATACAGGAATACAGAATGATTTAAAACAATAAAAAGTCTGAAATAATATATAGTAAAATTATGTTTAACAAGGGCACCAAGACCATTCAACTGGGAAAGGATAGTCTTTTCAAGACATGGTACAAGGAAAATTGGACATCCACATTAAAAAAAATGAATTTGGACCTTCATCTAGCACCATATGCCAAAACTAATTTTAAATGATTCAAAGATCTTATAGTAAATAAGAACTTAAGCTATAAAACTCCTAGAAGAAAACACAAGGCAAAATCTTCACAATTTTGGAGTTAGTAATTGTTTCTTGGATATGGCAACCAAACATAAAATAGGTAGATTGTACTTGATTAAAATTTAAAATTGTGTGCATCAAAAGACATTATCAATAGAGCAAAAAGGCAACCCACAGAATGGGATGAAATATTTGCAAATCATCTATCTGATAAGGGATTAATATCCAGAATGTATAGAGACTTCTAAAACTCAACAATAGTAAAATGAACTACTTGATTGAAAAATCTGCAAAGGACTTGAATAGACCTTTCTCCAAAGAACATATACAAATGGCCATAGGCATATAAAATGATGCTTAGCATTACTAATCATTGAGGAAATGCAAGTCAAAACTACAGTGAGATACTCCCTCATACCTATTGGAATGGCTACTATCAAACAAACAAATAAATAGAAAATAACAAGTGTTGGAGAAGATATAGAGAAATTGGAGTACTTGGCACCATTGGAAAGAATGTAAAGTGGTATACCCACTGCAGCAAACAGCATGACAACTTCCTAAAAAAGAAAAATATGATTACCATATAATCTAGCAATTTAACTTCTGAGTACATGCTCAAAGGAATTAAAAGTGGAGTCTTGAGAAGCTATGTGCACACACATGTTTGTAACGCACTATTTACAGTAGCCAAAATGTGGAAGCAATGCAAAGTCCATTGATAGATACAATAGAATATTATTCAGCCTCACAAAGGAAGGAAATTCTGATGTTTATTACAACATAAATGAAACTTGATGACAGTTTGTTAAGTGAAATAAGTCAGTCATAAAGAGACAAACTATGATTCCACTTATATGAATCATAGTAGCTAAAATCATAGAGACAGAAGAACAGTAGTGGTTGCCAGTAACTGGGGGAAGGAGGTCATAGAGAATTATTTTTTGATGTGTATAGAATGTCTGTTTTATAAGATGAAAAGAGTTACAGAGACGTATGGTATTGATGATTGTACATTATGAATGCACTCAATGTTATTGAATTTTACATTTAAAAATGGTTAAGATAGTAAATTTTATGTTATGTATAATTTACCATAATTTTTTTTAAAAAGAAGCCAAATAGAAATCTGGAATTGAAAACTAAAATAAGTAACATAAAAACTCACTAGATAGTTTTGATATCCGATTTGAGCAAACAGAAGAAAGACACAGTAGGCTTCAAGACAGGTCAATCAAAATTATCCAGTCTGAGGGACATGTGGGACAGTCTCTATCACAATAGCATATACAAAATGAGGGTCTCAGAGAGGGAGGAAAGGAGCAAATGAAAATGTTCAAAGAAATAATAGCTCAAAGCTCTCTCTATTTGATAAGAAGGCATGAATATACACATCAAATAATCTAAATAAATTTTAGCAAAGTTAAACTAAAAATGATTTATGGAGACACATTAAAATCAGATTGTCCAAAGTCAAAGACAAAATGAGAATCTTGGTGTTTTTCTTTCTGGCTTACTTCACTCTGTATAATAGGCTCCAGTTTCATTCACCTCACTAGAACTGATTCAAATGTATTCTTTTTAATGGCTGAGTAATACTCCATTGTGTATATGTACCACAGCTTTCTTATCCATTCATCTGCTGATATACTAACGCATATATATGGAATTTAGAAAGATGGTAATGACAACCCTGTATGCAAGACAGCAAAAGAAACACAGATGTATAGAACAGTCTTTTGGACTCTGTGGGAGTGTGGGGGGGATGATTTGGGAGAATGGCATTAAAACATGTATAATATCATATAAGAAATGAATTGCCAGTCCAGGTTTGATGCAGGATACAGGAAACTTGGGGATGGTGCACTGGGATGACCTAGAGGGATAGTATGGGGAGGGAGGTGGGAGGAGGGTTCAGGATGGGGAACACATGTACACCCGTGGCAGATGCATGTTGATGTATGGCAAAACCAATACAATATTGTAAAGTAAGAAAAAATAGTACTAATTTAAAAAAATAAAATAAAAAAATGAGAATCTTGAAAGCAGCAAGAAGTGATTGTCATAAACAAGAGGTTCTCAAGTTTAATAGTCAAATTTTCAACACAAACCATGAAGGCCAGAAGAAAATGGGACAGCAGTTTTAAGTTGCTGAAAGAATAATATGTCAAGGAAAATTTCATATCCAGCAAAATTCTCTTCCTTAAATGAAGGGTATATAAAGACTTTTCAAGATAAATAAGAATGAAGTTAGAGTCTTACCCTAATGATATACAAAAAAATTTCTCATAATTCAAATACCTAAATATAAAATTTTAAACTATTAAGATTTTAGAAAAGAATATAGGACTAAATTTTTACGTTCTTGGATTTGGCAATTGATTCTTATATATGACACCAGAAACATGAACAACAAAACAAGAGAAAGAGGGGGATAAATTGGACTTCATCAAGATTTAAATTTTTTATACATCAAAGAACACTATCAAGAGACGTGAAAAATAATCTACATAATGGTAGAAAATATTTGAAATATCATATATATAATAAGGGACTTCCCAGGTGGCTCAGTGGCTAAAGAAACTGTCTGCAATGCAGGAGACACAGGAGATGCTGGTTCAGTCGCACCTTTCCCAGTATTCTTGCTGGAGAATTCCATGGACAGAGGAGCCTGGAGGGCTACAGTTCATAGGGTTGGAAAGAGTCAGACATGACTGAAGCAACTGAGCACGTGTATAATAAAGGTCTAGTATCTGGAATATATAAAGAACTCATGACTCAACAACAGACAGACAACTAACTTAAAAAAATCAGCAAAGGACTAATGTATATATTTTCCAAAGAAGATATACAAACAGGTGATAGTATAAGAAAAAATGTTCAATATTAGGAGCCAATAGGGGAATGCAAATCTAAACCACAATGAGCTATCACCTCATATCCATTAGAATGACTGTAAGTTTTAAAATTTGAAAATGTGTTCAAAGGATATAAAGAAATTGAGCCTTTTTTATTATACATGGCTAATGGATATGCAAAATAGTTCAGTCACTAACAAAGCAGTTTGGTAGTTCCTCAAAAAGTTAAATACAGAATCATTATGTCACCTAGCAATTTTCTTCCTATACATAAGCCATTCAACAATTTGAAATAGGAGCTCAAACAATGACTAAATGTTCATTACAGCATTACTCACATGAATGTTCACGTCAGCATATCTCACAATAGCTTAAAAGTGGAAACAACCCAAATGTCCATCATCTGTTGAACAAAGTCTTACATATATATATATATATATATATATATATATATATATATATATAAAGTTATATCAGTGCAGGAGACATAAGAGATGTGGTGGGTTCAATCCCTGGTTGGGCAGATCCTCTGGAGAAGGAAATGGCAGTCTACTCCAGTATTCTTGCCTGGAGAATTCCCTGGACAGAGGAGCCTGGTGGGCTGCAGCCCAGAGGGTTGCAAAGAGTCAGATGTAACACTGAGGTGACTTAACACACACACACAACTTTATGAAATATAATAGAATATTTTCACCCATAAAAAGAATTAAGTAAAGATATGTGCTAGTACATGGATGTACCTCAAAAGCATTTTGTGAAGCAGAAGAAAAAGAAGTCAGACACAAATCATCACACATTGCATAATTCAATTTATATGAAATATTAAGAATATTCAGAGACAAAAACCAGACTGGTATTTTCTAGAACCAAAGGGGTTGGGGGATAGGAAGTGACTGTTAACTTGATATGAGATTTGTCTTTTGAGGTCATGAAAATGTTTTAGGACCAGTTAGATATGATGGTTGCAATGTGAATGTATCAAGTGCCATTCAATTGTACATTTTTAAATTGTTGATTTTGTGTTACTCCTTTATTTCACTTCAGTTTTTATTTATTTATTTATTTTTTAAATTTTATTTTATTTTTAAACTTTACATAATTGTATTAGTTTTGCCAAACATCAAAATGAATCCGCCACACACTTCAGTTTTTAAAACACCATGTTTTAAATATTTTATTTAAAAATTTTATTCATAAATTCTAACCAGGAATGTCTTTAACAAAATATGGATTAGGATGTTATATACGTGTGTGTATGTTTGTATTTGTGTGTCTCATTTAGGTTATTCACCACATAGGACAGTTTTTAAAAAGAATCCATTTCATTTACTACTGTATTGCCAGGAACTAAACCCGATATTAGTATGCACTCAAAAACATTTGCTGAATGATTGAATAAATCTACAAATAGATGGAATATATATAGAGAGATTGTATATGCAAACACCAAAATGATAACCTATTGCTATTTCTCAGGGAGATGTGGATGATTTTTATTTTTTTCTACTTGCTTTTTTGTACTTTTTAAATCTTTAGCTTCTGGTGACTCAGACTGTAAAGAATCCACCTGCAATGCAGCAGACCTGAGTTTGATCCCTGGATTGGGAAGATCTCCTGGAGAAGGGTATAGCAACCCACTCCAGTTTTCTTGCCTGGAAAATCCCATGGACAGAGGAGCCTGGTGGGCCACAGTCCATAGAGTCACCAAGAGTTAGACCCGACTGAGCAGCTAACACTTTCATTTTCATTTCTTGTATACTTTTGCAGTGAAAACTGATTAATAACAAAAGTCTTCTAAAAGGAATTCCGGTTTTAAAATTAGGAATCCATAGAATTCAGCCTCTTCCTTTTCCAGGTAAAAAAAACAAACAGGCAGGTTCCAGGTATATATTTTATCAGTGCATGATACAACAGAGCCAATAAATCCTTCATGAAAGACAGTGAAAACAATTTTCTTAGGATACTATTAATAATCTTAGTGTTCTAAATATGGAGCAGTTAATTTCTTTTGAGAAGAAAAACAATCTAGTGATGAATAGCAAACATTTTCTAGTAAAGGGATCTCTGATATAAAACAGTAACAGAATTTGATTATCATGTCATCATTGTACACACAAACTGCTGAAAATATAAAACAGGAAAAACAAGGTCAACAGAAATTAATATACAGTTATTCAGAGCCCCAGGTAGGCAGATTAATGGGCTACTTAATAAAGTATAAGTCTGTCACAGGTGGCTGTTTAATGAACAATTATAATACTCCAGATATTAGAGAAAGAATTGAAGATAGCATAGTAGTTTGGAACTCATAATGAGTCTGGATATAATGAAATCTACTTCACTAATGAGATGACAGTAGATCTGAAACATGGATCCCTGAAGCAGAGATGAGTTAACCTTTAAAAAACATTTGTGAGATCTAGTTAAGAGAAAGAGGTGGAAACCCAGATTCTTTAATCTCATTAATTGGAAATTCCACTGCACACACTAAAAATCAGGTTCATTATAACTGGAGGCCTCAACTATATAGGAATAAAAACTGTTTTCACCAGGATATTATTTGAAACTAAAGTCAGCACTTTAAATTAAGGAGGAAAGAGCTTTAAACATTTATGGTCTTTCACTAGGAAAAAATAGAATAAAGCAACATTCTGGATTGATTTTATCTTATCAGAATTCACTTTTCTACTTTAGTTGGAGACTGTCATATTTCCCTAGAGAATTCATTAATGATGTATTTGAAGTTCTGATAAAAATTCAAAGTGAGAAAATAACAGGAGATCCCTGTCCATGATGACAATTAATGTCAATGTGTTTAAAAACGACATCATCTTTCCACATCTGTACTGAAATGGTTGAATATAATATATCCAACATATCACCTAGAGTTTTTTATTGAAAGCAATAGAAAACCTGAAATTTATTGGAAGAATATTAAGTCACACACAAAATCACTAGGTGTCCTTAAGGTCATACTTGGAAAACAGTTGGAATTAAGAGCAACTATACACTATGACTTCCCTGGTGGTTCAGACGGTAAAGAGTCTGCCTCCAGTGCTGGAGACCCGGGTTTGAACCCTGGGTCAGGAAGATCCCCTGGAGAAGGAAATGGCAACCCACTCTAGTATTCTTGCCTGAGAATCCCATGGACAGAGGAACCTGGCAGGCTACAGTCCGTGGGGTTGCAAGGAGTTGGACACGACTGAGCGACTTCATGTACTTTCGTGTACTTTCATACACTATGACATCTATCCACTGCTACTCTTATTGAATCCTGGATGTTCTAGCTTGCTCCACTGATGCTAACATGCAGGATGCAGGATGTCTCCTTACACACTATTGCATCCAGAAAATTCATATTGCTGTTGCTACTGCCGTCACTAAAATATCACTAGGTCCCATTTCAGGATCAGAACGTGTCTCTAAATGTTAAGGCTTAAATCCTCTGCTTAACCTTTTTCTTCAAGAAAGGCCGCTTTCTCAGTTTCTGTAGGGGGCAGGTGACTTTGGTTCCCATGAAGACTTAAACACAGTTGCCAAACATAAAAGGATGTTCCAATGATGAACTGGTAAAAATGACTGTTGCTGCTGCTAAGTCGCTTCAGAAGTGTCTGACTCTGTGTGACCCCATAAGCGGCAGCCCACCAGGCTCTGCTGTCCCTGGGATTCTCCAGGCAAGAACACTGGAGTGGGCTGCCATTTCTTTCTCCAATGCAGGAAAGTGAAAAGTAAAAGTGAAGTCGCTCAGTCGTGTCCGACTCTCAGTGATCCCATGGACTGCAGCCTACCAGGCTCCTCCGTCCATGGAATTTTTCAGGCAAGAGTACAAAAATGACTATTACCTACAACTAAAACTTTGGTTGTTCAACAATAATGTATCTTTCTCGCCCTTCAAAACAATGTTCTTGCTTACCATATTTTAACTGTCTCATACTGCAAGCAAAATGTCTCACCTCATCATCACATGGAAACATCCAAATCATGTTATGTTTTGTGTGATGATGATCTGTGAGGATTTGCATTTCCTTTCTTCTGTCTGAATACCATCTGTATATAGGCAAGCTACTAAGTCAGAAAGGTAGCCAAACCTGTTATTTAACAATGGGTAAAATGAGAGAAAATAAAAGGAAATATTCTGTTTCCAACACATGTACACACATACATGGGAGGGAAGAAGCCATATATATATATATATTCCTTAATTGTGGGAGTACTCACAAGAGAGGATTTATTATTTCCCTTATCTAATAACAACTAAAGATTACTTACTTCTGTTTTCATCTAGCCTCTCAGCTTCTCAGAGATCTGTTCAGAGTGGATTAGCCCAAGCCTTCAGTGCTAAAAGAGCTGAACCCTTAGTGGTTTCACCTGTGTAGGGTTGCAATGGTCTTATGTTACTGTTACTCTGGAAACTAGTAGTAAAAAGATGTATCCTAGAGAATTTCATGGGTGACATCTGTGCTTCTTCTTGACTCGACAGCACAGAAACAACACAATTGCTCTTTGATATTTAAAATATATCACCTGGACAACATAATAACACCTTTTAGGGGGCTTATTTATCAACTGACATCAGAACAACAAACAGACTTAGCTTCCACTTCAGGGGAAATATTTTTATGTCTTTAGTGGAAATATTTCTCTAGTAAACATTAAAAATTTTAAACTGAGTTCAGAACAAGCAAAAATTTTACCAATAAACTTTGAGGGCTAATTATGCAATGTTCTACCCTGTAGATATCAACTTTCTCCAGAAAAGTCCCTTCTGAATACAGTAGACTTCAAACTGGTAAAAATACCTTGCTTTTCATTTTGTCTCAGGTAAAGAACACTTATACAAATACCAAAATACCACATACCTTCTACTACCAAAAATGCACAGCCATAGTTGACAATGCAAGTGTTAGAGTCAGATAGCCCTGGGTTAATTTTAGTCAAGCCAATGTGATCTTGGGCAAGTCACAATACCCTTTGAGCTTTAGTTTTCCCATTTGTAAAATGGAGATAACAACAATTACACATGGATGTTGACTTATTTTTCTTATAATAATATTACATAGGTAAATTTCTTAGCATATTACCTACCACGTGAGTGCTTGGTTCATAGAAACAGAGGTAATGTTTAAAATACTTTGAAATCACCCTATCATAGTCAACAATCAATCAAAGCAGATTCAGGTTTTGATGCTAGAAGAAGGCCTTGGGGGCCTGACATTGACCCTTTTGAAAGTGGATATAGGGGAGTTACAGGGGACGGGCTAGGGAATCAGGAGACATGTGGGAAGTTCTAGGGCAGCTGGAGTACTCAGCACACATAGAGAGCAGACAGGGTATAAGAATTGATTACCAGCCTGTCATTAGAGACAAGTAGTAGTAATGGGCATGGTGAAGGTGGTAATGAGAGCTGTGATAAAATATTCTCTTTGTACAAATAAATGAAAGAGATAAATCATCTAACACATGAAAAGTTATGAAAAAGCATAATGGGTATAGGATAAAAAAAGAGGACAGTCAAAAATTGAATGCAAATGATATTCTTGAAATTTCAAAGCACTACAGTTGTTCAATAGTTTTAACTGAATAAAAATATGACTCATTATTCTTGGAAATAGGAACAGTGCATACTGTTTGGGTTTTCCTTTATGAAACAATTATCTTTTTTAAGGGATATTCAATTTTATTTGCCAGTCTTAATCTGGCCAAATAGAAAACTCTTAGCAAGAATTAATTATGCTTAATTTTCTAAAATTTGTGAGAAACAGGAAAAAAGTCAGCTTCTAAGCTGTGTGTTTTGCTGCACAGAAGAAAATAATAGTAAAACTTCAATTGTAGTTTTGTATGTTATATTTTAAAACAGTAGCTATAATTAAAGATGTATTCTCCTCTTCAGCAGCTATATTTCAAGCCATAATTATTGAGCATCTACTACCTATTAGTTAAACAACAGGATAAACAGCACAGTTTAATGATAAACAGTTAAACAGCACCGTTTTGGCCCATTGCTATCCTACATGATAAACGAGACTCCTGGCTATCTCTCTGAACTGTCAATTTCTCCTTAATTACTATGTTCAGTTTTCATTCCAATCCCAAAGAAGGCAATGTCAAAGAATGTTCAAACTAACGTACAGTTGTGCTCATTTCACATGCTAGCAAGGTAATGCTCAAAATCCTTCATGCTAGGGTTCAAAAGTACGTGAACCAAGAACTTCCAGAAGTTCTATTATATAGAATAAATACAAGCTGGATTTAGCAAAGGCAGAGGAACCAGATATCAAATTGTTAACATCTGTTGGGTCATAGAAAGAGCAAGGGAATTCAAAAAAATCCATCTGCTTCTGTTTCAGTGACTAGGCTGAAGCCTTTGACTATGTGGATCACAACAAACTGTGGAAAATTTTTAAAGAGTTGGAAATAGCAGACCACCTTACCTGTCTCCTGAGAAACCTGTGTTCTGGTCAAGAAGCAATAGTTAGAAGAGGACATGAAACAAGGAACTAGTTCCAAATTGGGAAAGGAGTACATCAAGGCTGTATAATGTTACCCTGCTTATTTAACTTATATGCAGACTATATTATGTGCAATGCTGGGCTGGATGACTCACAACCTGGAATCAAGATGACTGGGAGAAATATCAACAGCCTCAGATATGCAGATGATACCATTCTAATGGCAGAAATCAAAGAGAAACTAAAGAGCATCTTGAAAGTAAAAAAAAGGAGTGAAAAAGCTTGCTTAAAACTCAACATTCAAAAAACTAAGATTATAGCATCTAGCCCCTTCACTTCATGGCTACTAGATGGGGGAAAAGTGGAAAGAGTGGCAGATTTTATTGGGCTCCAAAGTCACTGCAGATGGTGATTGCAACCATGAAATTAAGAGACGCTTGCTCCTTGGAAGAAAAGTATGACAAACCTAGACAGCATATTAAAATGCAGAAACATCATTTTGCCAGCAAAGGTCTGTATAATCAAAGCTATGGTTTTTCCAGTAATCATGTGTGGATGTGAGAGTGGACCATAAAGAAGGCTATATGCATGCTAAGTTGCTTTAGTTGTGTTCAATTCTTTGCAACTCTATGAACTGTAGCCCATCAGGCTCCTCTGTCAAGGGGTTTCTCCACACAAGAATACTGGAGTGGGTTGCCATACCCTCTTGCAGGGGCTCTTCTCAACCTGCGAACTGAACCCGCAATTCTTATACATTTCTTACGTCTCTTGCATTGGCAGGCAGTTTCTTTACCAGAAGCGCCACTTGGGAAGCCTAAAGAAGGCTGAACACCAAAGAACTGATGCTTTTGAATTGTTTTGCTGTAAAAGACTCTTGAGAATCCCTTGGGACAGCAAAGAAATTAAAAACAGTCAATCCTGAAGGAAATCAACCCCGAATATTCATTGGAAGGATTTATGCTGACGCTGAAACTCCAATACTTTGGTCACCTGATGTGAAGAGCTGACTCTGGAAAAGACCCTGATACTACAAAAAATTGAAGGCAGGGGGAGAAAGGGGCAACAAAGGATGAAATGTTTGGATGGTATCACTGACTCAGTGGACATGAGTTTGAGCAAACTCTGGGAGATAGAAAAGGACAGGAAAACCTGGTCTGCTGCAGTCCATGGCCTGTGCTGTGAGGTTGTGCTAATAGTGGTTTATCTAATTTTTAAACCATGTGTTTAAAGGGAAACAAGCATTTTTTCCCTTTGACTCCTCATTGGCACCCCACTCCAGTACTCTTGACTGGAAAATCCCATGGACGGAGGAGCCTGGTAGGCTGTGGTCCATGGGGTCACTAAGAGTCGGACATGACTGAGCGACTTCACTTTCACTTTTCACTTTCACGCATTGGAGAAGGAAATGGCAACCCACTCCAGTGTTCTTGCCTGGAGAATCCCAGGGACAGGGGAGCCTGGTGGGCTGCCATCTATGGGGTCGCACAGAGTCGGACACGACTGAAGCGATTTAGCAGCAGCAGCAGCAGCAGCAGGGAGATAAAATGACTCAAGGGATGAAAGAACAATAGATCAAATGTGAAACCATGTATCTAAAACTGGAGGAAAGTCAGAAAAGGAGACAGTCAGATAACAAATTTTAAGAAAAGAGATGTTTATATTGAAGAAAGATAAAAGAAAAGGAGGAGAAAGTGTTCTGTTACATAAGCTTTTCCAGAGCTTGAAAGTGAAAGTGAAGTCGCTCAGTCAGTTGTGACTCTTGGCAACCCCATGGATTGTAGCCCATGGAATTTTCCAGGCAAGAATACTGGAGTGGGTTGCCATTCCCTTTTCCAGGGGATCTTATACCACTCTAATGGCAGAAAATGAAGAGGATTAAAGAGCCTCTTGGTGAGTGTGAAAGAGGAGAGTGAAAAACTGGCTTGAAGCTCAACATTCAAAAAACAAAAATCAAGGCTTCCAGTCCCATCACTTCATGGCAAATAGAAGGGAAAAGTAGAAGCATGACAGATTTTATTTCATTGGCCTTCAAAATCACTGCAGACGGTGACTGCAGTCATGAAATTAAAGGACACTTGCTCCTTGGAAGAAAAACTATGACAAACCTAGACAGCATATTAAAGTGTAGAGACATCACTTTGCCAACAAACGTCCTTATAGTCAAAGCTATGTTTTTTCCAGTCATGTATGGATGTGAGAGATGGACCATAAAGAAGACTGGGTGCTGTAGAACTGATTCTTTCACATTGTATTGCTGGAGAAGACTCTTGACAATCCTTTGGACAGCAAGGAGATCAAACCAGTCAATCCTAAAGGAAATCAACCTTGAATATTCATTGGAAGGACTAATGTTGAAGCTGAAGCTCCAGTACTTTGGCCACCTGATGCAAAGGGCTGACTCATTGGAAAAGACCCTGATGCTGGGAAAGCTTGAAGGCAAAAGGAGAAGGGTGCAGCAGAGGATGAGATGGTTAGATAGATAGTCATTCACTGACTCAATGAACATGCATCTGAGCAAACTCTGGGAGACAGTGAAAAACAGGGTGCCTGACATGCTGCAGTCCATGGCGTCATGAAGAGTGAAATATGACTTAGTGACTGAACAACAAACAACGAGATGATTTAAAGTGTTTATGAAACATGTATAATATCATATAAGAAACAAATCGCCAGTCCAGGTTTGATGCAGGATACAGGATGCTTGGGGCTGGTGCACTGGGATGACCCAGAGGGATGGTATGGGGAGGGATGTGGGAGGGGGGTTCAGGATTGGGAACATTGTACACCTGTGGTGGATTCATGTTGATGTATGGCAAAACCAATACAATATTGTAAAGTAATTAGCTTCTAATTATAATAAATAAATTTAAATTAAAAAATAAAGTGTTCAGGAGGATGTGTATAGATTATATGCAAATACTATATCATTTTACCCTTTGTATATAGAACTTGAGAATTCCTGAGTTTTCATATCTGTAGAGAGTCCTGGAACCAATCCCTCACAGATACCAAGGGGTGACTGTATCAAAATTCAATTAACCAGTCCCTTTTCCTCTATGGGCTTCCCAGGTGGCTCAGTGGTAAAGAATCCACCTGCCAATGCCAGAGACACTGGACACGCGGGTTTGATCCCTGGGTTGGAAAGATCACCTAGAGGAGGAAATGCAACCTCCAGTATTCTTGCCTGGATGATCCCATGGATCATGGAACCTGGTGGACTACAGTTCATGGGTTGGCAAAGTGTCAGACATGACTGAGCAAACACATTTTAGTCTATTACCATTTGTAATTATTTGTTAACATTTTTTCCTCTTGCTACATTTTAGGGTCCTGACAACAGAGATAGACTTTGCTAGTTTTTCCTGTTGTAAACCCAGTACCCAGTTTGAGACCCAGTTAATGCTGAGTTCTCGAAAAGTAGTTATTGGGTAAAAAGGTAGAGGTATATCAGATATGTAAGGCTACTTAATTTTGAAAACAAAATGAAGGTTGTATATAGCCTGTGGGGACCAGTAACAGGATTTAAAACCCAGATTTTTTAAGACTGAGTGATAAAGATTATAGGTGATAGAAAAATCATGGGAATTTGTTCTTATTAAACCGTGTGACCATGGATCTGACTTCATCACATCTTTGATGAAACTAAAGGCCAAAATCAGTATTGTTAATTAATTTATTTATAGGTATAAATAACCTATTGTTTTTTCAGTTGCTGTCAACCATGTGGGTAAGAGAATTAACATGCAAGAAATGCACTTATTTGGGAAAATAATCTTGTTTGTGTTCCTCACAATGGAACTGGGTAAGGAGAAGGAGCTCACATTGAAGTCATTGGCTGACCCATCACCATTTCTCTACAGGAATGTCAAGGCATTCAAACTGTAATGTAAAAAGCTTGTAGCTCAGAGTTACTAATAATAGAAAAATTATGGACAAAGCCAACGTAAGCAATGATAAAGGAATGGCTTAATCAAGTCTGTGATTAGCAATGTCTAATCATAAAATAAGGAAATGGTGCCATTTTTAGAACCGGTGCTCCTCAAACTATCTGTGGTGTAGACAGCAAAAGAGACACTGATGTATAGAACAGTCTTTTGGACTCTGTGGGAGAGGGAGAGGGTGGGATGATTTGGGAGAATGGCATTGAAATATGTATAATATCATATATGGAACGAGTCACCAGTCCAGGTTTGATGCACGATACTGGATGCTTGGGGCTGGTGCACTGGGATGACCCAGAGGGATGGTATGGGGAGGGAGGAGGGAGGAGGGTTCAGGATGGGGAACACATGTATACCTGTGGCGGATTCATTTCGATGTTTGGCAAAACCAATACAATATTGTAAAGTTTAAAAATAAAATAAAATTTAAATAAATAAATAAAATTTAAAAACAACAACAAAAATTCTAATTTATTTCAGACTTATATTTCGTAAAATACAATGAAAAATTTTCAGCAATATCAAATTGTTATAAATTTTCAAAGCACTTCCCCTGTTATTCTGTACTTATTTGTGTACTAAACAGAAATTATCATCGGTCAAGGATAGTTTTACGCAACTTGGGAAACATGGTCTTTGATTTCAAAATAAAAATGTCTTAAAAATATTCAATCTCATATATTCCAAATATATAAGTGGAATTTTTGGAGAATTTTCCATTATGGTATATCCATCTTAAAGTGTCTGTGTGTAACACCAACAATACTGGAGAATATGGGAGTAATTTGCCATCAATCTGTTTTGTGACACAAATATCAAAACTGGGAACTTTGTTACCCTAGGTTTTGTATAGCACCCAAAATTTGATATTTAGTACACTTTGTGATATATAAAACTATTCTTTTGCAGAAAAATGTCTTAACTTTTACTTGTATTTGTCCATTTTCCCTCTATAAATAAAACTATCATTCGAGTCTATTCTTGAGAAAATGTTAGCTAGAGTTCATGTGCAGCAGGAAACAAATAACCACTATAATCCTAGCCAGGAATCCTTTCCAAAGCACTAATTAACTCTAAGTATTTGAAGCCAACAGGATTGCCCACCTTCACCCTAGAGAGGGCAAATAGGCCTTATTTCCCTGTAATACACTCACAGGCTCTGTTAATAGTTGAAGTCTGGCGGTAGAAATCCAGAGGTTGAGTTTTTAGTGCTGTTAGATTATCCCAGGGCAGCATCAATTTCTGGCAGTGATAACGCATGCAATGGCTTTCCGGCAGGACACAGACACAGGGTTCCTGGCAAAGCCACTGAGCAAGGTTTTTGTAAGCAGATTCATATCAGTTTTGACAAGGCTAACATATGGCTTTGAATTTCTGGCCAAAGCCCGCTTCACGGTTGCTATCAGAAGAGACCCTTATTTTCTCTCTGGCAACACTGCCATGCAATGTAAAGGATTTAATTCCTGGAAGTACATTGCCACAGTGATTTGCTACAGAACAAATTTCAAAGCTGGTGTCCTGCCAACATAAAATTCTATAGGTCATGTCAAGGCCAACACTGCAGTGGGTTTTCAGCAATAACATATTGAGCTGATCTTTTAATAGCCTTCATATTCACACTTTGCATACTCTTAAGTGTTCCCATGTATACTGAATGTAAAGGAAATAATTTCTAAGTGAAAATATATTACAGTCAGTGTGTGTTTTGTAAATTGGCTTATATGAGCATTTTCCAACACCTGTCAATTGTCCATCTAATATGATGAATTATAATTATTCAAACTTTCATTTTAAACTGTAAAATAACCAATGCTCATGTCAACAGTAAGAATGGAAAAAACAATGATATCCACAGTTCAAATTGCAATTTAATTTTTTCATCTTTTTATTCTGATCGTTGGCTAACTCAGCAGTTTAACTGACTGCAAATATCTGAGGGAAAGAAGCCCTGGCCTTTGAGGAGTGATTAGAGTTCAAGATATATGACAAGAAGTAGCAATATATCCTTAAGTGGGGGTGATACATCATTGTTTTTTTTTTCCTGAAACAGAACTATGCACAGTAAAACACTGTTCTAAAACTGCTCTCATGATACTGAAATTGATAATGTCATATGACAGTTTCTTAATAATTTTGTCACAACTGAGATCATCCTGTTCAGGCTTAACCAAATAAACACGGATTCAGACAAGAGATTTCTCAAAGATCACAGAATCATTACATTTCATTTGATTTGTATAAAATATTAGACAAAAAATGAGAAAAGCAAGCATTCTTCAGCTCAAAATAAAAGTGCTTTTGAAAATGGTTATTATTCAACTAAAGCAAAACTTATTCTGGGTTATTTCTTATTGCTTGTATGGTGCCTCTGGGGTCTTATTAAAACAATTAATTTGGTGTAGCTTTTTAAATATGCTTATTATCATTTTTATAAAAACACTGTCCCCAAACCAAAGGCTAGTCACATTTGAGTAGCCCTTAAGATATATGTGATTTAACTCTAATATATATAATGATTTGGGGAAAAAAATGTCTAGGTGAAACACAAAGCTATAAAACCTGCAAATTAGGGTTATATGTGTGAATCTTGCTTCTTTGCCATTAATTTGGCATGCTTAAGAAATGTAAAGTTTAGAAACAATCAGCAAGAACATTTTCTGAGTGCCCTTTATAGCAGAGCACCGTATCCATGGATGTACTATAGTTGTAATTTCAAATCAGCTCTTACCTCAACTACAGCCCCTTTTCCAAAGCTTGAAAAAGATCTTTGAAGCTGATGTCTCTACTTCTTTTTTTGGTCAACAGCTGCAAAGGCATTCTGAACTAGGTGAAACTAGTTGTTCTCTCATAATCATTCTAATCATTTGAAATTGTCTTATTATATCTGATGCAAAACTTGATATGGATGTCACAGACCCTCAATATTTCAGTCATCTGTTGTTCAATCAATAAACAGTAACTGAGTAGCAATTATTTGCCAGGTACTTAAGATGAGTGCTTGAGTGTGTGGTGTCCTTACAGGATTCAAAAACCCTGAACCTCATCCTTGAACCATTTTAAGGGAAATTTTGGAAGATGCAATTAAGTTTTGGCTTACCAAAAGAAATAGGTCAAAAAAGAAGAATGAAAAGATAAAATTTACAGTCTGTCCAGTGAACTTGAAAATTCTCAAAATTTTCCGGTGAATCATGGTTTAACTTGAAAAACAACATGCCATACTACTCTACTAAAAACAGGCACCATGTTATTTACTGCAAATAAGATATAAAAATGTGGCATCATGAAAAAGAAATAACATACCTGTTACTAAGCAACACTTTATTTTACAATTTTCTGTTAATGCAGGACCATTTCTCAGAACCCACTAAGTGCTAATGTTTCAGCCAAAGAGTTTAAGAATCACTTATCTGGTTGGTTGGGTCAACAATGGCTGAAACCCAAAAGACAGCTAAAAGACAGAGGAGCAAAGGCTTGGCAAAATCACTGAAATGACAGTAGCTCTCAGGTAGTAGGAAAAGACTCTTGGTCTTTGGCTTCTCTTTAATTTTGTATGTTATAACTTTGGATGCCTCGGATTCTTGTTAGGCAATTATAGAGAAGCAGGTCAATAAGGTCAGGTTCCTATTTTGAAGACTGTGATATCAAAAGAGAGGACAGGACACCTTTGACAGCACAACAGGAAGGGACCACCTTCTTTTAGTAGTTCAGAGTTAAGTGAACTACTATAAGAGTGATGGATATGCTCCTACACAAGGACAATGGAAGTTTTTTGGCGTATCAAATGGAAATTTGTACCCCTTTTCCTTGAGAAAAGGCAATCACAATGATTTTCAAAACACATATTAAGCACTAAAGAACATTTTCTATATTGTTATGCTAGTTTAAAAATGAGAAAAACATTCTTTGAGTTAATAAATAACCCAAACAATGCAGAGCCAGCAGCTGGCAGAGGCAGGTTGGCATGCAGAAGTCTGGTGTCACTTAGGTACAGCTGCACACTCCCTCCCCAACCAGACCTCCACTAAGTCTGTGGTTCCTTTTTACCACTTGGAGTGAAATGACAAAGGCATTATTTTCCCAGCCATTTTAGAACATAGATTTGCTAACTATATTTCTCATTCCCATTCTCACAAAACATCCAATGTGCTTTTACATGAAGTCAGGAATATCAGATTTCAACATGAAACTCTGAGTTGCTTAAACACATGAGGTTTCTTAACAATACTTTTCTGTAATTAAAAAAAATGACTATAGGAGAAACAATACACTAAGTCCCCTGTATACAAATGAGTTCTATGCCAAAAGTGCATTCATAAGTTCAATTTGTTTGTAAGTCCAACAAAAGTTAGCCAGGGAATCTGACCTTGAAGGCCATTGGGATTTGATTATAAGACTACTTCCATAGGACTGGGGAAAACTGAGACTCCAGTCTTGGAGGGCACAAGCAAAATCTTGCAGGCACCAAGATCCAGAGGAAAGGAGCAGTGACTCCATAGGAAACTGTACAAAAACTGCCTGCTAGTGATGGAGGGTCTCCTTTGGAGACATGGGTTGGCAGGGCCTCACCACAGGGATGAGGGGACTGGCAGCTGCTGTCTGGGAAGGCCCCCTTTGGCATCACCCCTTTTGGAGGTTGACATTAACCATAGAGCATATAGACCCAAGGGCTGGGCTGCCTCAGGTGAAAAAACTACCCCACCCATCAGCTGATAATTGGATTAAAGCTTTACTGCACAGGTCACTGTCCATCCAAGATCCATTTTTTCCCCACCACCAGTCCATCACATCAGGAAGCTTACACAAGCCTTTTAGACTCCTCCATCAGAAGGAAGACAGAAGAAACAAGAAGAACCACAGACCCACAGGGACTAAAACAAAACCACATTGAAGAAAGACCATATTACACACCAGATGAAGGGACAAGATAAAATCCCAGAAAATCAACTAAATGAAGTCCTGTATTGATGTGAGAGTTGGGCTATAAAGAAAGCTGAGCACCAAAGAATTGATACTTTTGAACTGTGGTGTTGGAGAAGACTCTTGAGAGTCCCTTGGACTGCAAGGAGATCCAACCAGTCCATCCTAAAGGAAGTCAGTCCTGAATATTCATTGGAAGAACTGATGCTGAAGCTGAAATTCCAAAACTTTGGCTACCTGATACGAAGACCTGAGGCATTTGAAAAGACCCTGATGCTGGGAAAGATTGAAGGCAGGAGGAGAAGGGGACAACAGAAGATGAGATGGTTGGATGGCATCACTGACTCAATGGACATGAGTTTGAGTAAACTCTGGGAATTGGTGATGGACAAGGAGGCCTGGTGTGTTGCAGTCCATGGGGTTGCAAAGAGTTGGACACAATTGAGTGACTGAACTGAACTGAAGTGAAGTGGAGATAGGCAACCTTCCAGAAAAAGAATTCAGAATAATGAGTGAATATGATTCAGGATCTCAGAAAAAGAGTGGCAGCAAAGACTGAGAAATGCAAGAACTGTTTACCAAAGACCTACAAGAACTAAACAACAAACAAATTGAAATGAATAACACACAGAAGGTATCCATAGCAGAGTAACTGAGGCAGAAACATGGCTAAATGACTTGGAGGACAGAATGGTGGAAACCATCACCTCAGAACAGAATATAGAGAAAAAAATGAAAAGAAATGAAGACAGCCTAAGAGACCTCTGGGGCAACATTAAATGCATGAACATTCACATTATAGGGGTCCCAGGAGAAGAGAGAAATAACCTGAGAAAATATTTGAAGATATAATAGCTGAAAACCTCCCTAACATGGGAAAGGAATAATCAACCAAGTCCAGGAAGCACAGAGTCCCAAGCAGGATAAACCCAAGGAGGAACACAACGAGACACATAGTAATCAAACTGACAAAAATTAGACAGAGACAAAATATTAAAAGCAACATGGGAAAAACAACAAATAAAAGAGAACTCCCATCAGGCTACCAGTTGATTTCTCAACAGAAACTCTACAAGCCAGAAGGGAATGGCATGATATATTTAAAGTGATGAAAGGGAAGAACCTACAACCAAGAATACTCTACCCAGCATGACTCTCCTTCAGATTTGATGGAGAAATCAAAAGCTTTCCAGACAAGCAAAGGTTAAGAGAATTCAGCACCACCAAACCAGCTTTACAACAAATGCTAAGGGAATTTCTCTAGGCAGAATACAAGAGAAGGAAAAGCCTGACTTACAGAAAATAAACCCAGAACAATTAAGAAAATGGTAATAGGATTATACATATGATAATTGCCTTAAATGTCAATGGATTAAATGCACCAACCAAAAAACAGACTGGCTGAGAAGAAGGAAACATGTGGATATATGAACTGCCACTTACCACATCATTCTGCTTGACCCCCCAAATTGTATGTAATTATTTTATATTGTTAGATTAATCATGTTCTCATTATGGCTTGCAATTGTAAGTATCTTTTATTTTTTGTCCAGATATTAATTGTGAAAACTGATCAACATCTTTTGCTATTGTGATTATGTAATTATTTCTCACTTAATATCATTTTGTCATCATTGTTCAACATAAAAATTATAAATTCTATATCCCTAAAACTACCATTTAATAGAGAAACCCTGTAATCACTTTTTAGAAAACTACAAATGCCTAGGTATTGTTTTTATTGTTTTTTTTTTTTTTTTTTTTTTTTTTTTTTGCCAGACCTCCAGATATGTATCTAATGATCAGCCATGTTTAAAAACAAGCCCTGAATATTCATTGGAAGGACTGATGCTGAAGCTGAAACTCTAATACTTTGGCCACCCGATGTGAAGAACTGACTCATTGAAAAAGACCCTGATGCTGGGAAAGATTGAAGGTAGGAGGAGATGGGGATGATGGAGGATGAGATGGTTGGATGGCATCACCGGCTCGATGAACATGAATTTGAACAAGGTCTGGGAGTTGGTGATGGACAGGGAAGCATGGCGTGCTACAGTCCAGGGGGTCACAAAGTGTCAGACACGACTGAGAAACTGAACTGAACTGGACTATGTGAGAATCTTTTACTGTTACCTAGTTTGTTTCACTATTTATATTTCATATTCAGTGCTCACATTTCATTTAGTTTATGTTTTCCAATTTCTACATCACTTATTTAAAAATATTCTTTCTCAAGCCTTTATCAAGCATAGTAGAAAAGCTTTTGTCTACATATATATAATACTTTGTATAATATATATATTTTAGAGAACTTATGAATTTTTACCTAACTAAAAAAATTATGGTATTTTGATTCCACTTGTTTGAATTTGTATGAATAGAATGCTGGATTTCTAATTTAAAAAAATAGCTATGCAACAAGCAACGAAAGTTTACTGTATAGCACAGGGAACTATAGTCAATATCTTGTAATAACCTATAATGGAAAATAATTTCAAAGATAATATATATGTATATGTATAACTCAATCACACACACAAAAGAATTCCCCTTTTTGAAATTTAGTAATGTTTATCTTTTTGCCAGTTTTTCTAAATCTCCTATGGACATAAATAGCAATGTATAAGATACAAAATTTTAAATATATTTGTGTGCTTGGAGAAGGATTCCTTTTATTTCTTTTTCTTCTCTGATTGCTGTAGTTGCTGCTGCTGCTAAGTCACTTCAGTCATGTCTGACTCTGTGTGACCCCATAAACAGCAGCCCACTACGCTCCTCTGTCCCTAGGATTCTCTAGGCAAGAGCACTGGAGTGGGTTGCCATTTCCTTCTCCAATGCATGAAAGTGAAAAGTGAAAGTGAAGTCACTCAGTCGTGCCAGACTCTTAGCGATCCCATGGACTGGAGCTTACCAGGCTCCTCCATCCATGGGATTTTCCAGGCAAGATTACTGGAGTGGGGTGCCATTGCCTTCTCCGGATATTTGTGTAGAATATGATTAATATAATTTAATTAAATATAAAACTATTATATTTAATTTTTAATGACATCATTCAAGATGCTTCTATTCTTATTTTTTCTGCATTTGATAAAATATTCTCAGAGAGATGTTAATATGTCTCACAATGATTATTTTTTCTTCCTTATATTTCTTCTGATTTTGCTTTATGTATCTTTGTTTCTTTGTTGTTAAGGTGTCTAATGGTCTGTCTTTGTGATTGTACCTTTTATCATTAAAAATGCCCATCTTTGTTTCTTTTAAAAAATTAAGTAATTAATTTCAAAAAACAAATACAAAAATAAAGAAAACATTTTTAATCTCACAGTACAGTACCTTGAAAAGTACAGTAGCAGAGTACAACAGTTGGCATACAGATGGTGGCATCAAGTGAACAGGCACGAAGAGTTACTGACTGGAGAGGGAGAAGAGGTAGGAGATAGTAGAGCTGAGGGACTGTCAGCAATAGGAAATAAGGGCAAGCTGCATTTTCCCTCACACCTGATGTTAATGGCACAGGCTCTTGTTCCTTGTTAGATTCAAATCTATCTTAGTCGCTTCAAAAAGTGATCCAGCGATGTCTGGGTAGTAGCCCTTTTTCTGTCATTATAGATGGCATGGCAATTCTAGATTGCATTCTGAATGGCTACTGAAACCTTCATGTACTGTTCTAAGTTTGGGTCCTGTGTCTCAAAAACTGAGTTTCCTCAAATAAAGAAAATTCCCTTGCCATTTCCTGCATCTTGACTCTCTTCTCATCTTCAGTTACTTGTTCTTTCTCTTGTGGCTCCACTTCCTCAATATTTTCAACTTTTGTTTCCATTATTGGTGTTTCTTAGCAGTCCCAGCTATATCACCACTTCTTTTATGCTTGCTTCCAGACATTCTGAGCTTGAAATAAAGATTCTGCAATATTGTATCCTGTACAATACTGTACAGTAAAGTACACAAAAGCACATCACTTGTAGAGGATATGCACAGGTCAGTGTACACCAGACATGTGAGCTAACTTACATGATTGGACATGCAAAAGTATGTTTGTATCTTTGAAAGTTTGCAACTTGAAGGTTCAGATGTAAGGGACTTACTATATTAGCAAATTCATTAATTAGGGAATGCCCCACCCAGAAAAATAATTTTAGATCAACTGTTCATCCACCATTAAAGGCACTGTATTCTATAAAATAAAAAAATATATATATGTTTGAGCATTCCACTGCTGTGTTTCAGCTGAATTGTCTGCTACACCACATTTTATCAAACTATGGTATAGTTAAGGTACAGGTTAAGGTAACACATTATTAGGTTTCCCAAGAGAAGTGTAAATGAACTCTGAGCTATGAATTGGCTAATTATTTTTTGTGCCACATCATTAGCTGTAGAAAGTCTTTAAACTCAAATGTCTTAGTGAAAGAAAAACTCAAGCCTATCATTTGTAAAAGGAACAATAGCATTATTCAAGGACATGTAATAGCTGAGCCATGAAAGAATTTCTTTAGCTCTTCTTTAGTTCTCACTCTAAATGTAACAACTGTTCACTGCAGAAAATAAAAGGTAGGAAGATGTAGAAACCACAAAGAAAAAAAATAAAGATTATTTGAAGCGCACAACTCAGAGTAACTTCTATTATCATAACCAGTCTTTAAACAAAATTGGGACAATAATAGGCTACTTGTTTATGGTTTAATTTTTTTTTTTTCATTTTATAATAAATCAGGAGCAGATTTCTATGTTACTAAAATATTTTATATAAAGCTATACTTATGGACATGAAATTCATAATGTACCAAAACATGTATTTAATCAATATAATTATTTATTTTTATTTAAAGTTTTTTTTTTATTATTAACAATCCCAGGAGGAATATACTTAAATAAGACAAAATGGCATCAACCTCTATGATGAATTTCTAAGAACAAATTAATGGAAAGAATAAAAGAATATGTATCATTAAATTCTTTTTTCTAAAATGGCTTATCAATTTAGTATCTACTGACAGGGAGATAAGACTATTTATTTCACTATAATTAATGAAATTGGCTATTACCAAAACTTTAAACTCCTACCAATTTAAGAGGCTAAAGATTTTATCTTGTTTTTATTTAACTGACTATTAAGGGGAAAAAATTTTCAATATAGTCATTGGTTATTTGTAAAAAAATTATGTTTTGTTTTTCTGTTGTATCATCTATCATTCATTTGTACATCCATTCATTCATTTGTACATCCATTCATTCATTTGTACATCCATTCATTCGTACATCCATTCATTCATTTAGTAAGTGCCCACTGTGCTGCAATCAGTATCATTTCAGCTTTTAGTGAAGAAGGCAAACTTCTGCTCTCAAGTTGTGCACACAGTCCTGAAGGGAGATAAACAATAAGCAAAATATCAAAAAATAAGTTAATTTTGGATTATTTGTTTTAGTTTCTTAGGGCTGCTGTAGCAAATTACCACACATTGGGTGACTTGAACAACAGAAATTTATTCTGTCACAGTTCAGAAGGCAAGAAGTTTGAAATCAGTGTGTCAGACAGTTTTCTCTGTCTCTAGGAGAGAAAACTTCCTTGCCTCTTCTAGCTTCTTAAGGCCCCCAGGCATTTCCTTGACTTGTGGCCTCATCACTCCAATCTCTACCTTCATCTTTGTCTATCCTCTACATCTCTGGGTCCAAACATATCCCTCCTTTCTCTTATAAAGACATCAGTCATTGGATTTAGAAACCACCTTAATCTGGTATGACTTCATTGTAACCTAACTACACCTATAAGGACTTTATTTCCACTAAAGGTTACATTTACAGGCATTAGGGCTCAAGATTTGAACATGACTTTCGGGGAGGGCAATTTTCAATCCACCACAATGTGATAAGCACTAAGAGAAAAACAAAGGCTTGAATTAAATTTCTATAATAGAGCATGATTAGGGATGGGTTTGTTTTTATTGTTGTTCAGTCACTGAGTTGTGTCTGACTCTTTGTGACCCCTTTTTACTGTAGGATTGTAGCATACCAGCCTTCCCTGTCAACCACTGTCTCCCAGAGTTTGAGCAAATTTATGTGCATTGAAAGGTGATGTTAGTTCAGTTCAGTTCCATTTAGTTGTTCAATCATGTCAGATTCTTTGGGACCTCATTGACTGTAGAACGCCGGGCTTCCTTGTCCGTCACCAACTCCTGGAACATGCTCAAATTCATGTTCACTGAGTTGGTGATGCAGTTCAACCATCTCATCCTCTGTCGTCCCCTTCTCCTCCTGCCTTCAATCTTTCCCAGCAGCAGAGTCTTTTCCAATGAGTCAGTTCTTTGCATCAGGTGGCCAAAGTACTGGAGCTTCAGCTTCAGTATCAATCTTTCCAATGACTATTCAGGATTGATTTCCTTTATGATTGACTGGTTTGATCTCCTTGCAGTGCAAGGGACTCTCAAGAGTCTTCTCCGTCACCACAGTTCAAAAGCATCAACTCTTTGGTGTCCAGTTTTCTTTATGGTCCATCTCTCACATCCTTACATGACTACTGGAAAAAACCATAGCTTTGACTGTATGGACCTTTGTTGGCAAAGTAATGTTTCTGCTTTTTAATATGTTGTCTAGGTTTGTCACAGGTTTTTTTTTTCCAAGGAGAAAGCATCTTTTAATTTCATGGCTGCAGCCACCACCTGCAGTGATTTTGGAGCCCAATAAAATAAAGACTCTCACTGTTTCCATTGTTTAACATCTCTTTGCCATGAAGTGATAGGATTGGATGCCCTAATTTTTGTTTTTTGAATGTTGAGTTTTAAATCAGCTTTTTCACTCTCCACTTTCATCAAGAAGCTCTTTAGTTCTTCTTCGCTTTCTGCCATAAGGGTGGTGTCATCTGCATATCTGAGGTTATTGATATTACTCTTGGCAATCTTGATTCCAGCTTGTGCTTCATCCAGTCTGGCATGTCACATGGTGTATGACAGTTTTGCATGAAAACTGATCTTCTCCAGTCCTGTGGCCACGGCTGAGTTTTCCATATTTGCTGGCATATTGAGTGCAGCACTTTCACAGCATCATCTTTTAGGATCTGAAGTAGCTCAACTGGGATTCCGTCACCTCTGCTAGCTTTGTTCGTAGTCATGTTTCCTAAGGCCCACTTGACTTTACTTTCCAGATATCTGGCTCTAGTTCAGTGATCACACCATCGTGGTTATCTGGGTCATGAAGATCTTTTCTGTACAGTTTTTCTGTGTATTCTTGCCACCTCTTCTTAATATCTTCTACTTCTGTTAGGTCCATACCAATCCTGTCCTTTATCGAGCCCATCTTTACATGAAATGTTCCCTTGGTATCTCTAATCTCTAGTCTTTCCCATTCTATTGGTTTCCTCTATTTCTTTGCATTGATTGCAGAGGAAGGCTTTCTTATCTCTCCTTGCTATTGTTTGGAACTCTGCATTCAAATGGGTATATGTTTCCTTTTCTTCTTTGCCTTTCTCTTCTCTTTTTTCATCACCTATTTATAAGGCCTCCTCAGACAACCATTTTGCCTTTCTTTTTTTGGGGGGATGGTCGTGATTGCTGTTTTCTGTACAATGTCATGAACCTCTATCCATAGTTCTTCAGGCACGTTGTCTATCAGATCTAATCCCTTGAATCTATTTGCCACTTCCACTGTGTAATCGTAAGTGATTTGATTTATGTCATATCTGAATGGTCTAGTGGTTTTCCCTACTTTCTTCGATTTATGTCTGAATTTCACAATAACGATTTCATGATCTGAGCCACAGTCAGCTCCCAGTCTTGTTTTCGATGGCTTTATAGAGCTTCTCCGTCTTTGGCTGCAAAGAATATAATCAGTCAGATTTCGGTACTGACCATCTTATGATGTCCATGTGTAGAGCCTTCTCTTGTGTTGTTGAAAGATAGTGCTTGCTATGATCTGTGCATTCTCTTGGCAAAACTCTGTTAGCCTTTGCCCTGCTTCATTTTGTACTCCAAGGCCAAATTTGCCTGTTACTCCAGGTGTTTCTTGACTTCCTACTTTTGCATTCCAGTTGCTAATGATGAAAAGGACATCTTTTTTGGGTGTTAGTTCTAGATGGTCTTGTAGGTCTTCATCGAACAGTTCAACTTCAGCTCCTTCAGCATTACTGGTTGGGGCATAGACCTGGATTACTGTGATATTGAATGGTTTGCCTTGGAGACGAACAGAGATCATTCTGTCATTTTTGATATTGCATCCAAGTACTGCATTTGGGACTCTCTTGTTGACTATGATGGCCACTCCATTTCTTCTAAGGGGTTCTTGTCCACAGTGGTAGATATAATGGTCATCTGAGTTAAATTCACTGATTCCAGTCCATTTAAGTTCACTGATTCTTAAAATGTCGATGCTCACTGTTGCCATCTCTTGTGTAACCACTTCCAATTCAGTTTGATTCATTACCTAGCATTGCAGGTTCCTATGCAATATTGCTCTTTACAGCATCGGAGTTTACTTCCATCACTTAGCCACTTAGGGAAGCCCTATATTTCTTTTCATGTGTAATCTTTTTACTTAGTCTTTGGGCTTTTTAGCCAATAGGTACAAATACAGTTCTATCTATAAATGTACTTAGCTATCTATGCATATACCTTGTTGCTGTTCCATTGCCAAGTTTTGTTTGACTCTTTGCGACTCCATGGACTGCAGCATGCCAGGCTTCCCTGTGCCTCACCATCTCCTAGAGTTTGCTCAAGTTCATGTCCATTGAATTGGTAATGCCACTGGAGGGGCAAATGGCAAACCACTCCAGTATACTAGCCGTGAGAATCCTATGAACTGTATAAAAAGACAAAAAAAAAAAAAAAGTATATATCTACTTATCTATTATTTTATATTATAAACTCTTCCTTGCTTTGTATGATCAGGCCAAAGAAAAACCTGCACCAATAAGGGATTAAAATAAATGATAGCCTATATTTTATATTTTTCTATTTTTGTTTGTTTTCTCCTTTTTGTTTTTCACTTATTTCGTATGTACTTCTTCCATTCATTTGGAAAATATTTTTTATCTAGAACTGATTTTTATTATTTTGACTATTATATCAGGAAAAAAATGGTGTCATAATGAAGGCCTTCTCACTGGAACCATATTGCCAAAGCCCATGCACACAACTGCCCCAAACCTAAAACCAGAGTAGCAAAAACTCATTTTCTATACCAGGGCATGATATAACCCAAGCTTGGTGAATTCAGAACCTGAATACCATAGCTGGGGTGGTTTTAACAACAAATATTTATTTTTCACAATTCTGGAGGCTGGGAACTCCAGGATCAGTTGTCCACAAAACACATGTTTATTGACAGCCTTCTTCCTGATTTGAAGATGGCTATCTTTGCTTAGCATCTTCCTATGATGGAAAGTAGAGAAAGGAAGTTCTAATGTCTATTCTTCCTCTTGTGAGAGCATTAATACCATCATGAGGCTTCCATCCTCATGACCTCATCTGAAATGAATTCCTTTCTAAAGTTGCCATCTCTAAATGCCTTCATGTTGAGGATTAGGATACCAACACAGGAATTTGGAAGGACACAAACGTTCAGTCCATAGCAAATATCTAGTTCTTGAATTTTCAAATCACAGAGCACTCATACAGCTTTGTAATAATCTTCTCTACTGGATTTCTGAAATGCAACATTTCTTTCACAGAGGGAATGTTGTTAGCTTTTGACATTCCTATTTGCTTGTTTTTATTTTGTCTCAAAACAATCCTATGTATCAGATTTACTCTGAATGTAGTTACTCTTTACCTGGATTCCAAAAATGACTCCAGTTTCCACCCCCCCCGCCGCCCCCCGCTTTTTCCTATGGTCATTTTAATAAGTTTGAGAAAAAGTTTAGAGAAGTTGTGTTCTTGGGTTAATTTTTATTAGATATTTAAAACTAAAAATATTTCCATATTCTGAAATATAAAAAATATAACTTTTAATGCACTTCCAATTTTTCATCAAAATGAGAGAAATAAGTAATTTTCATGTCATTTTCAGACTTAAAATTTTACCATAGATGACACTGGCTTCAAGAAAATGTTTTATTCGTTTTCCAAATCAATCATTCACCACATTTCCAAATATGTCAGGTCTTCTAGTTGTTAGTTCTTGGTCATATTATGAGGCTTTCTAGCAGAATCAAATATCAGATAAAATCAGAAAGAAGGACCAATGAAATTGTTGGTTTGGTGATTGATTTGGCAGAAAATTATTTTTAAAAATCTGTATGCTATAAATTATTTCAAAATATCTGACAATATACAAACTATTCACAGAAAATAGTGGAACACATGATATGGGGTCAATAAGAACATCATGAAGTACAGATCTTTAAAACAGAAAACGACACTTTCTTTTTGGATAGCTGATTCTTAGTCACTTATATGTGACAAAGTAGCTAAATCTTAGCTTGGTAGATTTCAAACATTACCAATTCCAGACCCCAAATAAAAAAGGAAGGTATGATTATTGGTATATCATACAGAAACAAGAAAACCCTACCAATTTTCTCACATAGAATAAATTGTTTAAGCAGTTATATCAGATCCGTTTTTATAGTTGTAAAATATAGAAGTCAGAGATTCTGAAAACTGTGCTCAGAGTCTTAACAGGAGTTACATTAAAAAAAAAATTTATGCTGTTGTGATTATATTTTTACTGAAATAGTAACATATATGCAGAATCCTCAAAACATGATAAATAAAATTTGAACTACCCTATTATATCCATCTATGGACCCCATGCCTGAAGGGTGGTGGCCAAGAGGAGTTACCCCACGTCCAAGGTCAGGGGCAGCGGCTGAGAGTACCAGACTGACGGCGCAGGAACGGCTGAGAAGAGCTACCCCGCGTCCAAGGTCAGGGGGGGCGGCTGGGAGGAGCTACCCCATGCCCCTAAGCCAGAGGCTAGGGGCGGCAGCCAGGAGGAGCAACCGCATGAGCAACCGCGAGGCCGGGGCGGTGGCCTGGAAGACCAACCCTACGTCCAAGGAGCCCTGGCTGCGCGGGTGCAGGAGGGCCTAGAGGAGCTAATCCACATTGAAGGTCAGGAAGGGTGAAGGTGAGGAGATACCCCTCTTCCAAGGTAAGGAGCAATGGCTGCGCTTTACTGGAGCAGCCGTGAAGAGATACCCCACGCCCAAGGTAAGAGAAACCCAAGTAAGATGGTAGGTGGTGCAAGAGGGCATCAGAGGGCAAACACTCTGAAACCATACTCACAGAAACTAGTCAATCTAATCACACTAGGACCACAGCCTTATCTAACTCAATGAAACTAAGCCATGGCCTAGGGGCAACCCAAGATGGGCGGGTCATGGTGGAGAGATTTGACAGAATGTGGTCCACTGGAGAAGGGAATGGCAAACCACATCAGTATTCTTGTCTTGAAAACCCCATGAACAGTATGAAAAGGAAAATGATATGATACTGAAAGAGAAACTCCCCAGGTCAGTAGGTGCCCAATATGCTACTGGAGATCAGTGGAGAAATAACTCCAGAAAGAATGAAAGGATGGAGCCAAAGCAAAAACAATACCAAGCTGTGGATGTGACTGGTGATAGAAGCAAGGTCTGATGCTGTAAAGAGCAATATTGCATAGGAACCTGGAATGTCAGGTCCATGAATCAAGGCAAATTGGAAGTGGTCAAACAAGAGATGGCAAGAGTGAACGTCGACATTCTAGGAATCAGCAAACTGAAATGGACTGGAATGGGCGAATTTAACTCAGATGACCATTATATCTACTACTGCGGGCAGGAATCCCTCAGAAGAAATGGAGTGGCCATCATGGTCAACAAAAGAGTCTGAAATGCAATACTTGCATGCAATCTCAAAAACGACAGAATGATCTCTGTTTGTTTCCAAGGCAAACCATTCAATATCACAGTAAACCAAGGCTATGCCCCAACCAGTAACACTGAAGAAGCTGAAGTTGAATGGTTCTATGAAGACCTACAAGACCTTTTAGAACTAACACCCAAAAATGATGTCCTTTTCATTATAGGGGACTGGAATACAAAAGTAGGAAGTCAAGAAACACCTGGAGTAACAGGCAAATTTGGCCTTGGAATACGGAATGAAGCAGGGCAAAGACTAATAGAGTTTTGCCAAGAAAATGCACTGGTCATAACAAACATCCTCTTTCAACAACACAAGAGAAGACTCTACACATGGACATCACCAGATGGTCAACACCGAAATCAGATTGATTATATTCTTTGCAGCCAAAGATGGAGAAGCTCTATACAGTCAGCAAAAACAAGACCAGGAGCTGACTGTGGCTCAGATCCTGAACTCCTTATTGCCAAATTCAGACTTAAATTGAAGAAAGTAGGGAAAACCACTAGACCATTCAGGTATGACCTAAATCAAATCCCTTATGATTATACAGTGGAAGTGAGAAATAGATTTAAGGGCCTAGATCTGATAGACTGCCTGATGAACTATGGAATGAGCTTCATGACATTGTACAGGAGACAGGGATCAAGAACATCCCCATGGAAAAGAAATACAAAAAAGCAAAATGGCTGCCTGGGGAGGCCTTACAAATAGCTGTGAAAAGAAGAGAAGCGAAAAGCAAAGGAGAAAAGGAAAGATATAAACATCTGAATGCAGAGTTCCAAAGAATAGCAAGAAGGGATAAGAAAGCCCTTTTCAGCGATCAATGCAAAGAAATAGAGGAAAACAACAGAATGGGAAAGACTAGAGATCTCTTCAAGAAAATCAGAGATACCAAAGGAACATTTCATGCAAAGATGAGCTCGATAAAGGACAGAAATGGTAGGGACCTAACGGAAGCAGAAGATATTAAGAAGAGATGGCAAGAATACACAGAAGAACTATACAAAAAAGATCTTCATGACCCAGATAATCATGATGGTGTGATCACTCACCTAGAGCCAGACATCCTGGAATGTGAAGTCAATTGGGCCTTAGAAAGCATCACTACGAACAAAGCTAGTGGAGGTGATGGAATTCCAGTTGAGCTATTCCAAATCCTGAAAGATGATGTTGTGAAAGTGCTGCACTCAATATGCCAGCAAATTTGGAAAACTCAGCAGTGGCCACAGGACTGGAAAAGGTCAGTTTTCATTCCAATCCCAAAGACAGGCAAAGCCAAAGAATGCTCTAACTACCACACAATTGCACTCATCTCCCATGCTAGTAAAGTAATGCTCAAAATTCTCCAAGCCAGGCTTCAACAATACATGAACCATGAACTTCCTGATGTTCAAGCTGGTTTTAGAAAAGGCAGAGGAAATCAAATTGCCAACATCTGCTGGATCATCGAAAAAGCAAGAGAGTTCCAGAAAAACATCTATTTCTGCTTTATTGACTATGCCAAAGCCTTTGACTGTGTGGATCACAATAAACTGTGGAAAATTCTTCAAGAGATGGGAATACCAGACCACCTGATCTGTCTCTTGAGAAATTTGTATGCAGGTCAGGAAGCAACAGTTAGAACTGGACATGGAACAACAGACTGGTTCCAAATAGGAAAAGGAGTTCATCAAGGCTGTATATTGTCATCCTGTTTATTTAACTTATATGCAGAGTACATCATGAGAAATTCTGGACTTGAAGAAACACAAGCTGGAATCAAGATTGCCGGGAGAAATATCAATCACCTCAGATATGCAGATGACACCACCCTTATGGCAGAAAGTGAAGAGGAACTCAAAAGCCTCTTGAAAGTGAAAGTGGAGAGTGAAAAAGTTGGCTTAAAGCTCAGCATTCAGAAAACGAAGATCATGGCATCCGGTCCCACCACTTCATGGGAAATAGATGGGGAAACAGTGGAAACAGTGTTAGACTTTATTTTTCTGGGCTCCAAAATCACTGCAGAATGGTGACTGCAGCCATGTAATTAAAAGACGCTTACTCCTTGGAAGGAAAGTTATGACCAACCTAGATAGCATGTCAAAAGCAGAGACATTACTTTGCCAACAAAGGTTCATCTAGTCAGGGCTATGGTTTTTCCAGTGGTCATGTATGGATGTGAGAGCTGGACTGTGAAGAAGGCTGAGTGCCGAAGAATTGATGCTTTTGAACTGTGGTGCTGGAGAAGACTCTTGAGAGTCCCTTGGACTGCAAGGAGATCCAACCAGTCCATTCTTAAGGAGATCAGCCCTGGGAGTTCTTTGGAAGGAATGATGCTAAAGCTGAAACTCCAGTACTTTGGCCACCTCATGCGAAGAGTTGACTCACTGGAAAAGACTCTGATGCTGGGAGGGATTGGGGGCAGGAGGAGAAGGGGACGACAGAGGATGAGATGGCTGGATGGCATCACTGACTCGATGGATGTGAGTCTGAGTGAACTCTGGGAGTTGGTGATGGACAGGGAGGCCTGGCGTGCTGTGATTCATGGGGTCACAAAGAGTCGGACATGACTGAGCGACTGATCTGATCTGATGTACATCGAAAAAGGAAGAGAGTTCCAGAAAAACATCTATTTCTGCTTTATTGACTATGCCAAAGCCTTTGACTGTGTGGATCACAATAAATGGTGGAAAATTCTGAAAGAGATGGGAATACCAGACCACCTGATCTGCCTTGAGAAATTTGTAAGCAGGTCAGGAAGCAACAGTTAGAATTGGACATGGAACCACAGACTGATTCCAATTAGGAAAAGGAGTACGTCAAGGCTGTATATTGTCACCCTACTTATTTAACTTCTATGCAGAGTACATCATGAGAAATGCTGGACTGGAAGACACACAAGCTGGAATCAAGATTGCTGGGAGAAATATCAGTAACCTCAGATATGCAGATGACCCTACACTAATGGCAGAAAGTGAAAAGGAATTAAAGAGCCTCTTGATGAGGGTAAAAGAGGAGAGTGAAAAAACGAACTTAAAACTCAACATTCAAAAATTAAAGATCAAGGCTTCCAGTGCCATCACTTTATGGCAAATAGAAGGGGAAACAATGGAAACAATGAGAGACTTTATTTTCTTGGGTTCCAAAATCACTGTGGACGGTGACTGCAGTCATGAAATTAAAAGAGGCTGGATCCTTGGAAGAAAAGCAATGACAAACCTAGACAGCATATTAAAAAGCAGAGACATTACTTTGCCTACAAAGGTATAGACAAAGCTATGGTTTTCCCAGTAGTCATGTATGGATGTGAAAGCTGGACAATGAAAAAGGCTGAGTACCAAAGAATTGACCTTTGAACTGTGGTGTTGGAAAACAGTCTTGAGAGTCCCTTGGACAGTGAGGAGATCAAACCAGTCAATCCTAAAGGAAATCAACCCTGAATACTCATTGGAAGGACTTATGCTGAAGCTGAAGCTCCAATATTTTGGCCACCTGATGCAAAGAGCCAACTCATTGGAAAAGACGTTGATGCTGGGAAAGATTGAAGGCAGGAGGAGAAGGGGAAGACAGAGGATGAGATGGCTGGATGGTATTATTCATTCAATGGACATGAGTTTGAACAAACTCTGGGAGATAGTGAAGGGCAGGGAAGCCTGGCATGCTGCAATCTTTGGGTTCTCAAAGAGTTGACCACAACTGGGTGACTGAACAGCAACAAACATCAGTGGTGACTAGCTTGGTAGGTGCTTAATGAATTGTAGCTTCTTGTCTGCTGTCATGTTCTCATTCAATCCATTGTCCCTTCATACCTGAGTATTGTAATGACCTCCAAATATTTCTGGCTAAGGCAAAAGGTGTTTAGACAGACCATCATATAAGAGGCCTTTAGGTGAGAAGAGTAAGGTGCCTTATAGGAACACATGTAATCTTAGAAAATCTACATAAACTTTTTCTATGTCATCAGAGCAATTGTAAGCTTTTACTGATAAGACAAACCATTGGGAATCTCTTCCTCTTTCAAATGTTTATAATCTTTAGCTTTTATGTATTTCCTACATTTTCACATAGCTTTGTTTGCCTAATTATAAACTGGGTCCAGAGCTAACCCCAGGGCCATAGGGTTCATGCTCCATTCCTTGATAAATATCATACCATAGGTACCTTAAAAAGGTTGATTTAACCTGAAGTCTGGAATTTTAGAATAAGCCTCATTTTTGAATCACTATAATAGTTTTAAGTTTCAAAATAATTCCTTATGCCCATATCTCTGTTTTTTATTTTACTTTTTGGTGCACTGTTAAAATGCATCTTTCTTTTTTTTCACAAATAGATAACTTGTTACTCAGACATTTTGCTACCAGAACTGAAATCTGCCCAGTCTTATAAAAATAGCATTTCTGAAATTACAGTCTCAAAAATTCTGATTCACTAGTGCTAAAATGCCATTCTTAGAATTATAACCTTGTCAGAGGTGACCAAAGCCATACTGAATGAAATCAGTTCATCATGAGCATGCATCAGAGTGTCCCAAGATGATCTTCTTAATGACTGATGCATCTCAATTGTCTTAATATTTTTTAAAAAACACATGTCAGGAAGATCCTTAAAAGTACAATGCTTGCAATAGATAAAATTTTGTATTATTTTTTTCAATAGATCAGAACAAAAGTTGGCTCCATATTTTAAAGCAACTATCACTTCTTATAAAGTTTAGTATATGGATTTATGAGGTTATTAATAAACAACATAATTTATTGTTTGAGCTTAATAAAATATGACAGTGTCATATATTACCTACATTACTCTGACGAGGCCCAGAGGTAGGCAATTCTGAGTGTAAAAGTTGCCTAAATGTTAGGATAAGGTTAGCTAGTTTTTGGCTGCAATAACAATTTACCAATTCCACTAGTGGCTTAAGTAATTGAGCATGTCCATAGGGCTATGTCTTTTAAAGAGTCCTTGTTTTTTTATACATCTTACAAGAACTTATGCAATATGAACCCTCTTCAAAAGGCTCATTCCCACAGGGAAAGCATAAAGCCAAAATTTGAGTTCCCAAACTGAATGAAAATGTGTTCATTCCTCCCACTTCAGGGAGGTGTCAAAAAATACTGTCAGTTTTATAATTATGGTTCTTCAGCAGATGGGCAGTAAGACATTCTGTGACATTTGAGAAGAAAATAATTTTAAAACCCTAAAAATAATAGTAAAGGAACTTCTAAATAAAGTACAGGCTCCAACACACAAATAAAATATCTCAAAGTTGGAATGGAGTTTTTACAATGATTAAAGACACATTTGTTAGCTAGACCTTTATATGTTTACAGTATACACACCATCAGGTTTTTCAGCAGGTCATAACAAAAGAGAACTCTGAAGAATATTCTGGAATAGCTACATAATTTTGGAGCTACATAAATTCATGTAGTATGTATTTATTTATGTAGTATGAATCCACAGCTTGCTCCCATTTTGAATCAACCACAACAAATAGCTGATGCAGTAAACAAGGTTAAAATCATAATATAAAGCAGGGCTTGGAGGAGAGTTGGTTAATTCTCAGCTTTTATTCCATTCACTCAAAAAGAGCAAGTAAAATATAATCCAGCCCCCCCCCTCCCCAAAATCTCACAGCTCAAATTCCTACCACAACCTGAAGGATACCTGGCTTTCTGAACTGTCAGTCTATTGACAGACAATAAAGACGTCCGATTCCTAAATCATCACATCCTTTTGGAACATATTATTTTCTTTACAGTGTTTCTTTGGGTCCCCTGAGTAGATAAACACCACAGCTTTAGGTGTGAATGGTCTCTCTGGACAAGCACAAAAAGAATATTGACAAATCATTTGTTGCTTCTGTCTTTTGTGTCAGATTCAGAAAACAGTATTCTTGCCTGGAGAATCCCAGGGAGAGAGGAGCCTGGTGGGCTGTCGTCTATGGGGTCACACAGAGTCAGACACGACTGAAGCGACTTAGCAGCAGCGGCAGAAAACCAAGGAAGAGCAAAAAAGAAAACAAAGACAAAACCTAAGGCAAACAAACAACAAACAAAAAGATTTCAAAGATCACATCACATTTCTGTTGTTGGGTCCTGCAACTACCAGAACAGATGACCCTCAGTTTTTCAATACATTTTATTGAAATGTATTTTCAATACACAAGAAAAGACAGAAAATAAAGATAAGCAAAAAAGAATAAAAAAAAAAGATACATAAATCCATTACCCAGTGGTCAGTCAGGACTACACATTTTTTATATATACATAACTATATTGAACATATAAAATCATTTTTTCTTACTCTTCTGTAGTCTGTGTAAAAATTAAAAAGGAAAACCTCACTTAAATAGCCAGGAGACCATGGGGAGAACGGGGAGCTCTCACACACAGACCACTCCAAGTCAATACAATCCCAAAAGGAAGAGAAGACCTTTGCATTTTTGACAGGAGAAGGCAATGGCACCCCACTCCAGTACTCTTGTCTGGAAAAATCCCATGGATGGAAGAGCCTGGAAGACTGCAGTCCATGGGGTCGCTAAGGGTCGGGCACGACTGAGCGACTTCACTTTCACTTTTCACGCATAGGAGAAGGAAACGGCATCCCACTCCAGTGTTCTTGCCTGGAGAATCCCAGGGACGGCGGAGCCTGGTGGGCTGCCGTCTATAGGGTCGCACAGAGTCGGATACGACTGAAGTGACTTAGCAGAAGTAGCAACACAACTTTACTATTGCCCGGAAGAGGAAGAAAGATTTTTCCCCTTGCCTGGCAAGAGTTGAGCCAAAGAGAGACTGTCACAGCTCAGCCAATGAAAAGCCACTATACTTTGAACTCCCAGTTTCTTTCAAAGATATTTTTCTTTATAACAGCACCTCCCAACTTCTCCTTCTCTCCGGGAAAGTTTCTCTTTCATTGTTTTGATGGGCTTGCATGTGGTTCTCCTCCTGCCCTGAATTGCAATTCTTTGCTTCTCCTGAATAAACACATTTTGCTGTTTTTTTTTTTTTTTTTTTTTTTTTTTTTTTCTTAACTCACTGTTTAACTGTTTTAGGTTAATGGCTGCTTTTTCCAGGTGCAGTTCTGGAAAACTTTCAGTGTGATTCAGTTCAGTTCAGCCGCTCAGTCATGTCCGACTCTTTGCGACCCCATGAACTGCAGCGTGCCAGGCCTCCCTGTCCATCACAAACTCCCGGAGTCCACCCAAACCCATGTCCACTGAGTCGGTGATGCCATCTCATCCTTTGTCGTCCCCTTCTCCTTCTGCCCTCAATCTTTCCCAGCATCAGGTCTTTTCAAATGAGTCAGCTCTTCGCATCTGTGGCGAAAAGCTATTGGGGTTTCAGCTTCAAAATCAATCCTACCAATGAACACCCAGGACTGATCTCCTTTAGGATGAACTGGTTGGATCTCCTTGCAGTCCAAGGGACTCTCAAGAGTCTTCTCCAACAACACAGTTCAGAAGCATCAATTCTTTGGCGCTCAGCTTTTTTTATAGTCCAACTCTCACATCCATACATGACCACTGGAAAAACAATAATAGCTTTGACTAGACAGACCTTTGTTGACAAAGTAATGTCTCTGCTTTTTAATATTCTGTCTAGCTTGGCATAACTTTCCTTCCAAGGAGTAAGCGTCTTTTAATTTCATGGCTGCAATCACCATCTGCAGTGACTTTGGATCCCAGAAAAATAAAGTCAGCCACTCTTTCCACTGTTTTCCCATCTATTTGCCATGAAGTGATGGGACCGGATGCCATGATTTTAGGTTTCTGAATGTTGATCTTTAAGCCAACTTTTTCATTCTCTTTCACTTTCATCAAGAGGCAATGCCAAAGAATGCTCAAACTACTGCACAATGCCAAAGAATGCTCAAACTACTCATCTCACACACTAGTAAAGTAATGCTCAAAATTCTCCAAGCCAGGCTTCAGCAATACATGAACTATGAAATTCCAGATATTCAAGCTGGTTTTTGAAAAGGCAGAGGAACCAGAGATCAAACTGTCAACATCTGATGGATCATCAAAAAAGCAAGAGAGTTCCAGAAAAACATCTATTTCTGCTTTATTGACTATGCCAAAGCCTTTGACTATGTGGATCACAATAAACTGTGGAAAATTCTGAAAGAGATGGGAATACCAGACCGCCTGACCTGCTTCTTGAGAAATCTGTGTGCAGGTCAGGAAGCAACAGTTAGAACTCGCCATGGAACAGCAGACTGGTTCCAAAAGGAAAAGGAGTACATCAAGGCTGTATACTGTCACCCTGCTATTTAACTTACATGCAGAGTATATCATGAGAAAATCTGGGCTGGAGGAAGCACAAGCTGGAATCAAGATTGCCAGGAGAAATATCAATAACCTCAGATATGCAGGTGACATCACCCTTATGGCAGAAAATGAAGAAGAACTAAAAAGCCTCTTGATGAAAGTGAAAGTGGAGAGTGAAAAAGTTGGCTTAAAGCTCAACATTCAGTGTGATTAGAGTCCTGTAATTTTAATAGTCATATATTGCTCATATGCATACATAATATACTAAAATATAAAGAGATATAGACAATTCCTATTACATTACATATGCATTTAATGTATATTTCTACTATATTCCAAACAGTATTAGGTATTTAACTTGGGTTATTTCTGATGCTTTGATATAAATACTGCTGAAATGAATTTTCTGGTATATATAGCTTTTTAAATGAATCTTCTGAATCATTGAAATTGTTTCCTCAGAATTATTAGAAGTAGAGTTGCTTAGTCAAAGAGGATATGTATGCATATTTACAAAGATTTTGAAATATATTACCAAATTTTCTTCCAGAAAAGTTGTACCAATTTAAGCTACCACCAGTCCATTCTAAAGGAAATCAGTCCTGGGTGTTCATTGGAAGGAATGATGCTAAAGCTGAAACTCCAGTACTTTGGCCACCTCATGCAAAGAGTTGACTCATTGGAAAAGACCCTGATGCTGGGAGGGATTGGGGGCAGGAGGAGAAGGGGATGACAGAGGATGAGATGGCTGGATGGCATCACTGACCTGATGGACATGAGTTTGGGTGAACTCCAGGAGTTGGTGATAGACAGGGAGGCCTGGCGTGCTGCAGTTCATGGGGTCGCAAAGAGTCAGACATGACTGAGCGGCTGAACTGAACTGAACTGAACAATTATTAGAATACTCAATTCTTTACACCTTGTCAAACTTGAACAGTATTTTTTTTCTAGCTTTCACTAATCATAGGAAAATGCCATTCATCAATTTTTCTCTAATTGCATTATTTGGTTACCAGTGAGGCCAAACAATTATTAACATTTTTGTTGACATTTTTTAGTTTCTTATTTAATGAAGCCTTGCTTATGACTTTATTACTCAGAATTTAGTTACATATAACATAATCACTATAGCTCTATCAAGGAATTGAATATAATCAAGGTTTTACATACCAATAAAATCATTAGAAGATCTTGGGAAACCGACTGAAGCCTGAACATGTAAAATAGAGTGGATGATACTGGGGACCCACCTTACTCCCCTTATCAGTTAAGACACCATGCGACCAATGTGAGACACAGCTGCCCACTTCTCTGAGGAAATTTCTGTGTCTGAATGGGAGCTACCTCACCTTGGAGTATCAGTTCAGTTGAATTCAGTTGCTCAGTTGTATCCAACTCTTTGCGACTCCATGAATCGCAGCACGCCAGGCCTCCCTGTCCATCACCAACTCCCAGAGTTCACCCAGACTCATGTCCATCGAGTCAATGATGCCATCCAGCCATCTCATCCTCTGTCGTCTCCTTCTCCTCCTGCCCCCAATCCCTCCCAGCATCAGAGTCTTTTCCAATGAGTCAACTCTTTGCATGAGGTGGCCAAAGTACTGGAGTTTCAGCTTTAGCATCATTCCTTCCAAAGAACTCCCAGGGCTGATCTCCTTAAGAATGGACTGGTTGGATCTCCTTGCAGTCCAAGGGACTCTCAAGAGTCTTCTCCAACACCACAGTTTAAAAACATCAATTCTTCGGCACTCAGCTTTCTTCACAGTCCAACTCGCACATCCATACATGACCACAGGAAAAACCATAACCTAGACGGACCATTGTTGGGAAAGTATTGTCTCTGCTTTTGAATATGCTATCTAGGTTGGTCATAACTTTCCTTCCAAGGAGTAAGCGTCTTTTAATTTCATGGCTGCAATCACCATCTGCAGTGAATTTTGGAGCCCAAAATAATAAAGTCTGACACTGTTTCCACTGTTTCCCCATCTATTTCCATGAAGTGATGGGACCAGATACCATGATCTTCATTTTCTGAATGTTGAGCTTTAAGCCAACTTTTTCACTCTCCACTTTCACTTTCATCAAGAGGCTTTTGAGTTCCTCTTCACTTTCTGCCATAAGGGTGGTGTCATCTGCATATCTGAGGTTATTGATATTTCTCCTGGCAATCTTGATTCCAGCTTGTGTTTCTTCCAGCCCAGCGTTTCTCATGATGTACTCTTCATATAAGTTAAATAAGCAGGGTGACAGTATACAGCCTTTACATACTCCTTTTCCTATTTGGAACCAGTCTGTTGTTCCATGTCCAGTTCGAACTGTTGCTTCCTGACCTGCATACAAGTTTCTCAAGAGGCAGGTCAGGTGGTCTGGTATTCCCATCTCTTGAAGAATTTTCCACAGTTTATTGTGATCCACACAGTCAAAGGCTTTGGCATAGTCAATAAAGCAGAAATAGATGTTCTTCTGGAACTCTCTTGCCTTTTTGATGATTCAGCGGATGTTGACAATTTGATCTCTGGTTCCTCTGCCTTTTCTAAAACCAGCTTGAACATCTGGAAGTTCATGGTTCATGTATTGTTGAAGCCTGGCTTGGAGAATTTTGAGCATTACTTTACTAGTGTGTGAGATGAGTGCAATTGTGTGGTAGTTTGAGCATTCTTTGGCATTGCCTTTCTTTGGGATTGGAATGAAAACTGACATTTTCCAGTCCTGTGGCCACTGCCGAGTTTTCCAAATTTGCTGGCATATTGAGAGCAGCACTTTCACAACATCATCTTTTAAGATTTGAAATAGCTCAACTGGAATTCCATCACCTCCACTAGCTTTGTTTGTAGAGATGCTTTCTAAGGCCCACTTGACTTCACATTCCACGATGTCTGGCTCTAGGTGAGTGATCACACCATTGTGATTATCTGGGTCATGAAGATCTTTTTTGTACAGTTCTTCTGTGTATTCTTGCCACCTCTTCTTAATATCTTCTGCTTCTGTTAGGTGCATATCATTTCTGTCCTTTATCGAGCTCATCTTTGCGTGAAATGTTCCCTTGGTATCTCTAATTTTCTTGAAGAGATCTCTAGTCTTTCATGTTCTGTTGTTTTCCTCTATTTCTTTGCATTGATCGCTGAGGAAGGCTTTCTTATCTCTCCTTGCCATTCTTTGGAACTCTGCATTCAGATGCTTATATCTTTCCTTTTCTCCTTTGCTTTTCGCTTCTCTTCTTTTCACAGCTATTTGTAAGCCCTCCTCAGACAGTGATTTTGCTTTTTTGCATTTCTTTTCCATGGGGATGGTCTTGTTCCCTGTCTCCTGTAGAATGTCATGAACCTCAGTCCATAGTTCATCAAGCACTCTATATCAGATATAGTCATTTAAATCTATTTCTCACTGCCACTGTATAATCATAAGGATTTGATTTAGGTCATACCTGAATGGTCTAGTGGTTTTCCCTACTTTCTTCAATTTAAGTCTGAATTTGGTAATAAGGAGCTCATGATCTGAGCCACAGTCAGCTCCTGGCCTTGTTTTTGCTGACTGTATAGAGCTTCCTCATCTTTGGCTACAAAGAATATAATCAATCTGATTTCGGTGTTGACCATCTGGTGATGTCCATGTGTAGAGTCTTCTCTTGTGTTGTTGGAAAAGGGTGTTTGCTATGACCAGTGCGTTCTCTTGGCAAAACTCTATTAGCCTTTGCCCTGTTGCATTCCGTATTCCAAGGCCAAATTTGCCTGTTACTCCAGATGTTTCTTGACTTCCTACTTTTGCATTCCAGTCCCCTAGAATGAAAAGGACATCATTTTTGGGTGTTAGTTCTAAAAGATCTTGTAGGTCTTCATAGAACCATTCAACTTCAGCTTCTTCAGCATTACTGGTTGGGGCATAGCCTTGGTTTACTGTGATATTGAATGGTTTGCCTTGGAAATGAACAGAGATCATTCTGTCGTTTTTGAGATTGCATCCAAGTACTGCATTTTGGACTCTTTTGTTGACCATGTGGCTATTCCATTTCTTCTAAGGGATTTCTGCCCACAGTAGTAGATATAATGGTCATCTGAGTTAAATTCACCCATTCCAGTCCATTTTAGTTCGCTGATTCCTAGAATGTCAACGTTCACTCTTGCCATCTCTTGTTTGACCACTTCCAGTTTGCCTTGATTCATGGACCTGACATTCCAGGTTCCTATGCAATATTGCTCTTTACAGCATTGGGTCTTGCTTCTATCACCAGTCACATTCACAGCTGGGTATTGTTTTTGCTTTGGCTCCATGCCTTCATTCTTTCTGGAGTTATTTCTCCACTGATCTCCGGTAGCATATTGGGCACCTACTGACCTGGGGAGTTCCTCTTTCAGTATCCTATCATTTTGCTTTTCATACTGTTCATGGGGTTCTCAAGGCAAGAATACTGAAGTGATTTGCCATTCCCTCTCCTGTGGATCACATTCTGTCAGACCTCTCCACCATGACCCGCCCATCTTGGGTGGCCCCACAGGTCATGGCTTAGTTTCATTGAGTTAGACAAGGCTGTGGTCTTAGTGTGATTAGATTGACTAGTTTTCTGTGATTATGGTTTCAGTGTGTCTGCCTTCTGATGCCCTCTTGCAACACCTACCATCTTACTTGGGTTTCATTTACCTTGGGCATGGGGTATCTCTTCACGGCTGCTCCAGCAAAGTGCAGCCGCTGCTCCTTACCTTGGATGAGGGGTATCGCCTCACCACCACTCCTCCTGACCTTGAACATGGAATAGCTCCTCTAGGACCTTCCTTTGCCTGTGCAGCCACTGCTTCTTGTACGTGGGGTTGCTCCTCTCAGTCACCACCCCTGACCTACAAGTCTCTTAATCCTCATCCATCAGAGGGCAGATAAAATGAAAAAAAAAAATAAATCACAGAAAACTACCTAAACTAATCACATGGATCACAACCTTGTCTAACTCAGTGAAACTATGAGCCATACTGCATTGGACCAACCAAGAATGGATGGGTCATGGTGAAGAAGTCTGACAAAACATGGTCCATTGGAGAAGGGAATGGCAAACCACTTCAGTATTCTTGCCTTGAGAACCCCACAAACAGTATGAAAAGGCAAAAAGCTAGGACACTGAAAGATGAACTCCTCAGGTTGGTAGGTGCCTAATATGTTACTTGGAGAAGAATGAATAAATAGCTTCATAAGGAATGAAGAGACTGAGCCAAAGCAGAAACAACACCCAGTTGTGGATGTGTCTGGTGGTGAAAGTAAAGTCCGATGCTGTAAAGAACGATATTGCATAGGAACCTGGAATGATAGGTCTATGAATCAAGGCAAAATGGAAGTGGTCAAATAGGAGATAACAAGAGCAAACATCGACAATTTAGGAATCATTGAATTAAAATGTACCAGAAGGGGTGAATTTAATCAGATGAACGTTGTATCTACTACTGTGGACAAGAATCCCTTAGAAGAAATGGAATAGATCTCATAGTCAACAAGAGTCCAAAATGCAGTACTTGGGTCCAATGTTAAAATCGACAGAATGATCTCAGTTCATTTACAAGGCAAGCCATTCAATATCACAGTAACCAGTCTATGCCCCAACCACTAATGCTGAAGAAGCTGAAGTTGAATGGTTCTATGGAGACTTATATGACCTTCTAGAACTAACACCCCAAAAAATGTTTTTTTCATCATAGGGGACTGGAATGCAAAAGTAGGAAGGAGAGAGATACCTGGAGTAATAGGCAAATTTGGCCTTGAAGTACAAAATGAAGCAGGGCGAAGGCTTATAGAGCTTTGCCAAGAGAACACATTGGTCACAGCAAACACCCTTTTCCAACAACACAAGAGATAAATCTACATGCGGACATCACCACATGGTCAATACCAAAATCAGACTGATTATATTTTTGCAGTCAAAGATGGAGAAACTCTGTACAGTCAGTAAAAACAAGACCGAGTGTGCACTCTGGCTCAGATCATGAACTCCTTATTGCCAAATTCAGACTTAAATTGAAGAAAGTAGGGAAAACTACTAGACCATTCAGGTATGACCTAAATCAAATCCCTTATGACTATACAGTGGAAGTGAGAAATAGATTTAAAGGACTAGATGTGATAGGCAGAGTGCCTGGTGAACTATGGACTGAGGTTTGTGACATTGTACAGGAGACAGGGAACAAGACCATCCCCATGGAAAAGAAATGCAAAAAAGCAAAATCACTGTCTGAGGAAGCCTTACAAATAGCTGTGAAAAGAAGAGAAGCGAAAAGCAAAGGAGAAAAGGAAAGATATAAGCATCTGAATGCAGAGTTCCAAAGAATGGCAAGGAGAGATAAGAAAGCCTTCCTCAGCGATCAATGCAAAGAAATAGAGGAAAACAACAGAATGGGAAAGACTGGAGATCTCCTCAAGAAAATTAGAGGTACCAAGGGAACATTTCATGCAAAGATGGGCTCAATAAAGGACGGAAATGGTATGGACCTAACAGAAGCAGAAGATATTAAGAAGAGGTGGCAAGAATACACAGAAGAACTGTACAAAAAAGATCTTTATGACCCAGATAATCACGATGGTGTGATCACTCACCTAGAGCCAGACATCGTGGAATGTGAAGTCAAGTGGGCCTTAGGAAGCATCACTACAAACAAAGCTAGTGGAGGTGATGGAATTCCAGTTGACCTGCTTCAAATCCTGCAAGATGATGCTGTGAAAGTACTGCACTCAATATGCCAGCAAATTTGGAAAACTCAGCAGTGGCCATAGGACTGGAAAATGTCAGTTTTCATTCCAATCCCAAAGAAAGGTAATGCCAAAGAATGCTCAAACTACCACACAATTGCACTCATCTCACACGCTAGTAAAGTAATGCTCAAAATTCTCTAAGCCCAGGCTTCATCAATACGTGAATCATGAAATTCCAGATGTTCAAGCTGGTTTTTGAAAAGGCAGAGGAACCAGAGATCAAACTGTCAACATCTGCTGGATTGTCCAAAACGCAAGAGAGTTCCAGAAGAACATCTATTTCTGCTTTATTGACTATGCCAAAGCCTTTGACTGTGTGGATCACAATAAACTGTGGAAAATTCTGAAAGAAATGGGAATACCAGACCACATGACCTTCTTGAGAAACCTGTATGCAGGTCAGGAAGCAACAGTTCGAACTGGACATGGAACAACAGACTGGTTTCAAATAGGAAAAGGAGTACATCAAGGCTGTATATTGTCATCCTGCTTATTTAACTTATATGCAGAGTATATTATGAGAAACACTGGGCTGGAAGAAGCACAAGCTGGAATCAAGGTTTCCAGGAGAAATATCAATAACCTCAGATATGCAGATGACACCACCCTTATGGCAGAAAGTGAAGAGGAACTCAAAAGCCTCTTGATGAAAGTGAAAGTGGAGAGTGAAAAAGTTGGCTTAAAGCTCAACATTTAGAAAACTAAGATCATGGCATCTGATCCCATCACTTTATGGCAAATAGATGGAGAAACAGTGGAAATAGTGTCAGACTTTATTATTTTGGGCTCCAAAATCACTGCAGATGGTGATTGCAGCCATGAAATTAAAAGACGCTTACTCCTTGGAAGGAAAGTTATAACCAACCTAGACAGCATATTAAAAGGCAGAGATATTACTTTGTCAACAATGGTCCGTCTAGTCAAGGCTGTGGTTTTTCCTGTGGCCATGTATGGATGTGAGAGTTGGACTGTGAAGAAAGCTGAGCACTGAAGAATTGATGCTTTTGAACTGTGGTGTTGTAGAAGACTCTTGGGAATCCCTTGGACTGCACGGAGATCCAACCGGTGCATCCTAAAGGAGACCAGTTCTGGGTGTTCATTGGAAGAAATGATGATGAGGCTGAATCTCCAATACTTTGGCCACCTGATGTGAAGAGTTGACTTGTTGGAAAAGACCCCGATTCTGGGAGGGATTGGGGTCAGGAGGAGAAGGGGACGACAGAGGATGAGATGGCTGGATGACATCACTGAGTCTGGGTGAACTCCGGGAGTTGGTTATGGACAAGGATACATGGTGTGCTGCAATTCATGGGGTTGCAAAGAGTCGGACATGACTGAGTGACTGAACTGAACTGAGGGGAAACCACTAGGCAGTCTAGGTGTGACCTAAATAAAATCCCTTGTGAATATACAGTGGAAGTGACACAAAGATTTAAGGGAATAGATCTGTTAGACAGAGTGCCTGAAGAACTATGGATGGAGGTTCATAACACTGTACCGATGGCGGTGATCAAAACCATCCCCAAAGGAAAAAAAATGCAAAAAGGCAAAATGATTGTCTGAGAAGACCTTACAAATACCTGAGAAAAGAAGAGAAGCAAAAGGCAAAGGAGAAAAGGAAAGATATACCCATTTGAATTCAGAGTTCCAAAGAATAGCAAGGAGAGATAAGAAAGCCTTTCTCAGTTATCAATGCATAGGAGAGGAAAACAGTAGAATGGGAAAGACTAGTGATCTCTTCAAGAAAATTAGAGATACCAAGGGAACACTTTATGCAAAGGTGTGCACAATATAGGACAGAAGTGGTATGGCTTTAACAGAAGCAGGAGATTTTAAGAAGAGGTGGCATGTATACACAGAAGAACTATACGAAAAAAATCTTCATGACCCAGGTAACTGCGATGGTGTGATCACTCACCTAGAGTCAGACATCCTGGAATGCGAAGTCAATTGGGCCTTAGGAAGCATCACTACGAACAAGGCTAGTGGAGTTGATGGAATCTCTGTTGAGCTATTTCAAATCATAAAAGATGACGCTGTGAAAATTTAGTTCCATTCAGTTCAGTCGCTCAGTCGTGTCCGACTCTTTGTGATTCCATGCACTGCAGCATGCAAGGTTTCCCTGTCCATCACCACTCCCAGAATTTACTCAAACTCTTGTCCATTGAGTTTGTGATGCTGTCCAACCATCTCATTCTCTGTTGTCCCCTTCTACTCCCACCGTCAATCTTTCCCAGCATCGGGGTTTTCAAATGAATAAGTTCTTAACATCAGGTGGCCAATTATTGGAGCTTCAGCTTCAGCATCAGTCCTTCCAGTGAATATTCAGGACTGATTTCCTTTAGGATGGACTGGTTGGATCTCCTTGCAGTCCAAGGGACTCTCAAGAGTCTTCTCCTATACCACAATTCAAAAGCATCAATTCTTAGGTGTTCATCTTTCTTTCTTTCTTTTTTTAAATTTATTTATTTTAATTGGAGGCTAATTACTTTACAATATTGTAGTATTTTTTGCCATACATTGACATGAATCAGCCATGGGTGTACATGTGTTCCCCACCCTGCACCCCCCTCCCACCTCCCTCCCCATCCCATCCCTCTGGGTCATCCCAGTGCACCAGCCCTGAGCACCCTGTAGTCCAACTGTTACATCCATACATGACTACTGGAAAAACCATAGTTTTTTTTTTTTTGAGTGTTTTTTTTTTTTTTTAATTTATTTAATTTTATTTTATTTTTAAACTTTACATAACTGTATTAGTTTTGCCAAATATCAAAATGAATCCGCCAAAGGTATACATGTGTTCCCCATCCTGAACCCTCCTCCCTCCTCCCTCCCCATTCCATCCCTCTGGGTCGTCCCAGTGCACCAGCCCCAAGCATCCAGTTTCGTGCATCAAACCTGGACTGGCAACTCATTTCATACATGATATTTTACATGTTTCAATGCCATTCTCCCAAATCTTCCCACCCTCTCCCTCTCCCACAGAGTCCATAAGACTGTTCTATACATCAGTGTCTCTTTTGCTGTCTCGTACACAGGATTATTGTTACCATCTTTCTAAATTCCATATATATGCGTTAGTATACTGTATTGGTGTTTTTCTTTCTGGCTTACTTCACTCTGTATAATAGGCTCCAGTTTCATCCACCTCATTAGAACTGATTCAAATGTATTCTTTTTAATGGCTGAATAATACTCCATTGTGTATATGTACCACTGCTTTCTTATCCATTCATCTGCTGATGGACATCTAGGTTGCTTCCATGTCCTGCTATTATAAACAGTGCTGCGATGAACATTGGGGTACACGTGTCTCTTTCCCTTCTGGTTTCCTCAGTGTGTATGCCCAGCAGTGGGATTGCTGGATCATAAGGCAGGTCTATTTCCAGTTTTTAAAGGAATCTCCACACTGTTCTCCATAGTGGCTGTACTAGTTTGCATTCCCACCAACAGTGTAAGAGGGTTCCCTTTTCTCCACACCCTCTCCAGCATTTATTACTTGTAGACTTTTGGATCGCAGCCATTCTGACTGGTGTGAAATGGTACCTCATAGTGGTTTTGATTTGCATTTCTCTGATAATGAGTGATGTTGAGCATCTTTTCATGTGTTTGTTAGCCATCTGTATGTCTTCTTTGGAGAAATGTCTATTTAGTTCTTTGGCCCTTTTTTGATTGGGTCATTTATTTTTCTGGAGTTGAGCTGTAGGAGTTGCTTGTATATTCTCGAGATTAGTTGTTTGTCAGTTGCTTCATTTGCTATTATCTTCTCCCATTCTGAAGGCTGTCTTTTCACCTTGCTAATAGTTTCCTTTGATGTGCAAAAGCTTTTAAGGTTAATTAGGTCCCATTTGTTTATTTTTGCTTTTATTTCCAATATTCTGGGAGGTGGGTCATAGAGGATCCTGCTGTGATGTATGTCAGAGAGTGTTTTGCCTATGTTCTCCTCTAGGAGTTTTATAGTTTCTGGTCTTACGTTTAGATCTTTAATCCATTTTGAGTTTATTTTTGTGTATGGTGTTAGAAAGTGTTCTGGTTTCATTCTTTTACAAGTGGTTGACCAGAGTTCCCAGCACCACTTGTTAAAGAGATTGTCTTTAATCCATTGTATATTCTTGCCTCCTTTGTCAAAGATAAGGTATCCATATGTGCGTGGATTTATCTCTGGGCTTTCTATTTTGTTCCATTGATCTATATTTCTGTCTTTGTGCCAGTACCATACTGTCTTGATAACTGTGGCTTTGTAGTAGAGCCTGAAGTCAGGTAGGTTGATTCCTCCAGTTCCATTCTTCTTTCTCAAGATCGCTTTGGCTATTCGAGGTTTTTTGTTTTTCCATACAAATTGTGAAATTATTTGTTCTAGCTCTGTGAAGAATGCTGTTGGTAGCTTGATAGGGATTGCATTGAATCTATAGATTGCTTTGGGTAGTATACTCATTTTCACTATATTGATTCTTCCAATCCATGAACATGGTATATTTCTCCATCTGTTCGTGTCCTCTTTGATTTCTTTCACCAGTGTTTTATAGTTTTCTATATATAGGTCTTTAGATTCTTTAGGTAGATATATTCCTAAGTATTTTATTCTTTCCGTTGCAATGGTGAATGGAATTGTTTCCTTAATTTCTCTTTCTGTTTTCTCATTATTAGTGTATAGCAATGCAAGGGATTTCTGTGTGTTGATTTTATATCCTGCAACTTTACTATAGTCATTGATTAGTTCTAGTAATTTTCTGGTGGAGTCTTTAGGGTTTTCTATGTAGAGGATCATGTCATCTGCAAACAGTGAGAGCTTTACTTCTTTTCCAATTTGGATTCCTTTTATTTCTTTTTCTGTTCTGATTGCTGTGGCCAAAACTTCCAAAACTATGTTGAATAGTAATGGTGAAAGTGGGCACCCTTGTCTTGTTCCTGACTTTAGAGGAAATGCTTTCAATTTTTCACCATTGAGGATAATGTTTGCTGTGGGTTTGTCATATATAGCTTTGATTATGTTGAGGTATGTTCCTTCTATTCCTGCTTTCTGGAGAGTTTTTATCATAAATGGATGTTGACTTTTGTCAAAGGCTTTCTCTGCATCTATTGAGATAATCATATGGTTTTTATTTTTCAATTTGTTAATGTGGTGTATTACATTGATTGATTTACGGATATTGAAGAATCCTTGCATCCCTGGGATAAAGCCCACTTGGTCATGGTGTATGATCTTTTTAATGTGTTGTTGGATTCTGATTGCTAGAATTTTGTTAAGGATTTTTGCATCTATGTTCATCAGTGATATTGGCCTGTAGTTTTCTTTTTTTGTGGGATCTTTGTCAGGTTTTGGTATTAGGGTGATGGTGGCCTCATAGAATGAGTTTGGAAGTTTACCATCCTCTGCAATTTTCTGGAAGAGTTTGAGCAGGATAGGTGTTAGCTCTTCTCTAAATTTTTGGTAGAATTCAGCTGTGAAGCCGTCTGGACCTGGGCTTTTGTTTGCTGGAAGATTTTTTATTACAGTTTCAATTTCCGTGCTTGTGATGGGTCTGTTAAGATTTTCTATTTCTTCCTGGTCGAGTTTTGGAAAGTTGTACTTTTCTAAGAATTTGTCCATTTCTTCCTCGTTGTCCATTTTATTGGCATATAATTGTTGATAGTAGTCTCTTATGATCCTTTGTATTTCTGTGTTGTCTGTTGTGATCCCTCCATTTTCATTTCTAATTTTATTGATTTGATTTTTCTCCCTTTGTTTCTTGATGAGTCTGGCTAATGGTTTGTCAATTTTATTTATCCTTTCAAAGAACCAGCTTTTGGTTTTGTTGATTTTTGCTATGGTCTCTTTTGTTTCTTTTGCATTTATTTCTGCTCTAATTTTTAAGATTTCTTTCCTTCTACTAACCCTGGGGTTCTTCATTTCTTCCTTTTCTAGTTGCTTTAGGTGTAGAGTTAGGTTATTTATTTGACTTTTTTCTTGTTTCTTGAGGTGTGCCTGTATTGCTATGAACTTTCCCCTTAGGACTGCTTTTACCGTGTCCCACAGGTTTTGGGTTGTTGTGTTTTCATTTTCATTCGTTTCTATGCAAATTTTGATTTCTTTTTTGATTTCTTCTGTGATTTGTTGGTTATTCAGCAGCGTGTTGTTCAGCCTCCATATGTTGGATTTTTTAATAGTTTTTCTCCTGTAATTGAGATCTAATCTTACTGCATTGTGGTCAGAAAAGATGCTTGGAATGATTTCTATTTTTTTGAATTTACCAAGGCTAGCTTTATGGCCCAGGATGTGATCTATCCTGGAGAAGGTTCCATGTGCGCTTGAGAAGAAGGTGAAATTCATTGTTTTGGGATGAAATGTCCTATAGATATCAATTAGGTCTAACTGGTCTATTGTATCGTTTAAAGTTTGTGTTTCCTTGTTAATTTTCTGTTTAGTTGATCTATCCATAGGTGTGAGTGGGGTATTAAAGTCTCCCACTATTATTGTGTTATTGTTAATTTCTTCTTTCATACTTGTTAGCATTTGTCTTACATACTGCGGTGCTCCCGTGTTGGGTGCATATATATTTATAATTGTTATATCTTCTTCTTGGATTGATCCTTTGATCATTATGTAGTGACCATCTTTGTCTCTTTTCACAGTCTTTGTTTTAAAGTCTATTTTATCTGATATGAGTATTGCTACTCCTGCTTTCTTTTGGTCCCTATTCGCATGGAAAATCTTTTTCCAGCCCTTCACTTTCAGTCTGTATGTGTCCCCTGTTTTGAGGTGGGTCTCTTGTAGACAACATATGCAGGGGTCTTGTTTTTGTATCCATTCAGCCAGTCTTTGTCTTTTGGTTGGGGCATTCAACCCATTTACGTTTAAGGTAATTACTGATAAGTATGACCCTGTTGCCATTTACTTTATTGTTTTGGGTTCGAATTTATACACAATTTTTGTGTTTCCTGTCTAGAGAATATCCTTTAGTATTTGTTGGAGAGCTGGTTTGGTGGTGCAGAATTCTCTCAGCTTTTGCTTGTCTGAAAAGCTTTTGATTTCTCCTTCATACTTGAATGAGATCCTTGCTGGGTACAATAATCTGGGCTGTAGGTTATTTTCTTTCATCATCTTAAGTATGTCTTGCCATTCCCTCCTGGCTTGAAGAGTTTCTATTGAAAGATCAGCTGTTATCCTTATGGGAATTCCCTTGTGTGTTATTTGTTGTTTTTCCCTTGCTGCTTTTAATATTTGTTCTTTGTGTTTGATCTTTGTTAATTTGATTACTATGTGTCTTGGGGTGTTTCGCCTTGGGTTTATCCTGTTTGGGACTCTCTGGGTTTCTTGGACTTGGGTGATTATTTCCTTCCCCATTTTAGGGAAGTTTTCAACTATTGTCTCCTCAAGTATTTTCTCATGGTCTTTCTTTTTGTCTTCTTCTTCTGGGACCCCTATGATTCGAATGTTGTAGCGTTTAATATTGTCCTGGAGGTCTCTGAGATTGTCCTCATTTCTTTTAATTCGTTTTTCTTTTGTCCTCTCTGATTCATTTATTTCTACCATTCTATCTTCTAATTCACTAATCCTATCTTCTGCCTCTGTTATTCTACTATTTGTTGCCTCCAGAGTGTTTTTAATTTCACTTATTGCATTATTCATTATATATTGACTCTTTTTTATTTCTTCCAAATCCTTGTTAAACCTTTCTTGCATCTTCTCAATCCTTGCCTCCAGGCTATTTATCTGTGATTCCATTTTAATTTCAAGATTTTGGATCAATTTCACTATCGTTATTCGGAATTCTTTATCAGGTAGATTCCCTATCTCTTCCTCTTTTGTTTGGTTTGGTGGGCATTTATCCTGTTCCTTTATCTGCTGGGTATTCCTCTGTCTCTTCATCTTGTTTAAATTGCTGAGTTTGGGGTGTCCTTTCTGTATTCTGGCAGTTTGTGGAGTTCTCTTTATTGTGGCGTTTCCTCACTGTGTGTGGGTTTGTACAGGTGGCTTGTCAAGGTTTCCTGGTTAGGGAAGCTTGTGTCGATGTTCTGGTGGATGGAGCTGTATTTCTTCTCTCTGGAGTGTAATGAAATGTCCAGTAATGAGTTATGAGATGTCTATGGTTTTGGGGTGACTTTGGCCAGCCTGTATCTTGAAGCTCAGGGCTGTGTTCCTTTGTTGCTGGAGAATTTGCTTGGTATGTCTTGCCCTGGAACTTGTTGGCCCTTGTGTGGTGCTTGGTTTCAGTGTTGGTATGGAGGCGTTTGATGAGCTCCTGTCAATTAATGTTCCTTGGAGTCAGGAGTTCCCTGGAGTCAGGGTTTGGACTTAAGCCTCCTACTTCCAGTTATCGGTCTTAATTTTACAGTAGTTTCAAAACTTCTCCTTCTATACAGCACCACTGATAAAACATCTACGTTAAAGATGAAAAGTTTCTCTACTGTGAGGGTCACTCAGAGAGGTTCACAGCATTACATGGAGAAGAGAAGAGGGAGGAGGGAGTTAGAGGTGACCCAAATGAGATGAGGTGGAGTCAATAGTGGAGAGAGTGGACTAGCCAGTAGTCACTTCCTTATGTGCACTCCACAACTGGACCGCTCAGAGATGTTCACGGAGTTATACAGAGAAGAGAAGAAGGAGGCAGGAGACAGAGGTGGCCAGAAGGATAAAAGGGGGAAATGAAAAGGAGGGAGACAGATCCAGCCAGTAATCAGTTCCTTAAGTGTTCTCCACCGTCAGGAACACACAGAAATTCACAGAGTTGGGTAGAGTAGAGAGGGGTTAGGGAGGAGATACAGGTGACCTGGTGGAGAAAATGGAGAGTCCAAAGGGAGAGAGAGCAGTCAAGCCAGTAATCTCGTACACTAGTGAAAAATGGGTCCTGAAGATTGGGTTCTTAAAGGTACAAAATTGGTAACAAATACATAAAAGCAAAAATTAGAAATCTAGAGTAGAGTTTGGAATTTCAAAAATGTGATGTTAATGAAAAGAAGAAGGAAAAGAAAGAGAGAAAAAACGAACAAAGAAAAACAAACAAGGTCGTGAAAATTATAAAGAAACTACAGGTACAAAATTGATAACTAATACCAAAAAGCAAAAATTAAAAATCTAGAGTAGAGTTGGGAATTTCAAAAATACAACGTTAAAAAAAAAAAAGAAGAAGAAAAATAAAGACAGAAAACAAACAAACCAACAAAAACAATGTCGCAAAAATTATAAAGAAAATACAGGTATAAAATTGATATCAAATACCAAAAAGCATAAATTAAAAATCTTGAGTAGAGTTTGGAATTGCAGATATACGATGTTATATAAAAGAAGAAGAGAAAGAAACAGAGGAAAAAAAAAGTCACAGAAATTATGAAAAAAACTATAGGTACAAAATTGATAACATATACCAAAAGGCTAAAATTAAAAATCTAGAGTAGAGTTTGGAATTTCAAAAATACAATGTTAAAGAAAAGAAGAAAAAGAAAAAAGAAAAAAAAACACACGGTCAAAAAATTATAAAATATATATATGAAGTTTGCTGAAGAAGGAAAAAAAAATAGGGTCTTTTTTTTTTTTTTTTTTGCAAAGTAATAGTTATACAAGTGAAAATTAAAGGACAATAGAGGACTTAAAAAATTTTTTTTTAATTAAAAAAAAAAGAAAGAAAGATTGATCGTAAAAATAGTAAAAATATATCTAGGTCTTTCTCTGGTTTTGTTGTGAGTATTGTGGGTTCAGTTCATTTTTGGCAGTTCCTTAGTCCGACTTATATTTCTCAAGTTCTATAGGCCCCTTCCTATGTAATCTGTAGTAACCACAGGGTTTTAATCTATGGCCTGTAGCTTCCAAGACGTTTCCCTCTGTTATAGCTTCTTCTGTTTGCTGGTCTCTTCAGTGTCTGGTTCCCGCCCTGACACAAAGGGGATGGTTGAGGACACTATTTTTTTTTTTTTTTTTAATTTAGGCTCACTTGTTCAGCCGCGCTGTGGGGAGGGAGGGAGGGATGCTGCAAACAGATAACACTGGCGTGCGCTCGCAGTGCCTCAGCCACACTGGGTCTGCCCTCGCTCACGGCGCGTGTAGCCTCCCTGACCACACTGCTTGGGCTCTAGGTTGTTCCTCCGGGAACAATCAGAGGCCGGCCCTGGGCTGAGCTCCCAGGTCCAAGCCGCTCAGGTTCAGGCACTCGGGTAGTCCTCAGAGATGCAGACTCGGTTGGGCCTGCGTTTTGTGCTCTTCCCAGATCCGAGCAGCTCAGGTGATGAGGTGTTTGGCGGGCGCCAATGCTGCGACTTATCGCCTCCCCGCCACTCGGTTATCTGGGTGTAAAACCGGCGCACCTTCTCAGGCAGCTGTTGACCGTCCAGACCCCCAAGAAGTTTTAGTTAGCAAAGAAGCCCGCTTACAGTTTTATAGATAGTGTCTCTCTGGGGCTGTGATTGCCCCCTTCCGGCTCTGGCTGCCTGTCACCGGAGGGGGAAGGTCTGCAGCCAGCTATCTCTGTTCAGTCCTTTGTTCTGTGCGCGGGCCTGGCGGTGTCTTAGGTTAGGGCTGGCTTTTCGCGTGGTAGATATCCCACAGTCTGGTTTGCTAGCCCAAATTATTTCGCTCAGATAGCGCTCAGGACATTTGGCCCAATTCTTACTCTAAGGGACACAGCCCGCGCCGCACTTCCCTGCCCAGCCCCCGCTTGCTAATGGCGTGTGCAGGCTTCTGCGCTGCTTCTCCGCTGGGGGAGTTACCGTAGGGCTCACAATCAGCGATTTTTAATTGTTTATTTTTTTTTCCCCTCCCTTTTATGTTGCCCTCTGTGCTTCCAAAGCTCGGCACAGATTCGGCAGTGAGAGGGTTTCCTGGTGTTTGGAAACTTCTCTCTTTTTAAGACTCCCTTCCCGGGACGGAACTCCGTCCCTCCCTCTTTTGTCTCTTTTTTTGTCTTTTATATTTTTTCCTACCTCCTTTCGAAGAGTTGGGCTGCTTTTCTGGGTGCCTGATGTCCTCTGCCGGCATTCAGAAGTTGTTTTGTGGAATTTACTCGATGTTTAAATGCTCTTTTGATGAATTTGTGGGGGAGAAAGTGTTCTCCCCGTCCTACTCCTCCGCCATCTTGGCTCCTCCTCAAAACCATAGTTTTGACTAGATGGACCTTATTTGCAAAGTAATGTCTCTGCTTTTTAATATGCTGTCTAGGTTGGTCATAATTTTTCTTCAAAGAGTAAGTGTCTTTTAATTTCATGGCTGCAGTCACCATTCTGCAGTGATTTTGGAACCCCCAAAATAGCCTGACACTGTTTCCACTGTTTCTCCATCTTCTTGCCATGAAGTGATGGGACCAGATGCCATGATCTTCGTTTTCTGAATGTTGAGCTTTAAGCCAACTTTTTGACTCTCCTCTTTCACTTTCATCAAGAGGCTTTTAAGTTCCTCCTCACTTTCTGCCATAAGGGTGGTGTCATCTGCATATCTGAGGTGATTGATATTTCTCCCAGCAATCTTGATTCCAGCTTGTGCTTCTTCCAGCCCAGCATTTCTCATGATGTACTCTGCATATAAGTTAAATAAGCAGGATGACAATATACAGCCTTGACGAACTCCTTTTCCTATTTGGAACCAGTCTGTTGTTTCATGTCCAGTTCTAACTGTTGCTTCTTGACCTGCATACAGATTTCTCAAGAAGCAGGTCAGGTGGTCTGGTATTCCCATCTCTCTCAGAATTTTCCAGTTTGTCATGACCACACAGTCAAAGGCTTTGGCATAGTCAATAAAGCAGAAATAGATGTTTTTCTGGAGCTCTCTTGCTTTTTCAATGATCCAACGGATGTTGGCAATTTGATCTCTGGTTCCTCTTCCTTTTCTAAAACCAGCTTGACCATCTGGAAGTTCACGGTTCACATACTGTTGAAGCTTGGTTTGGAAAATTTTGAGCATTACTTTACTAGCATGTAAGATGAATGCAATTGTGTGGAATTTTGAGCATTCTTTGGCATTACCTTTCTTTGGGATTGGAATGAAAACTGACCTTTTCCAGTCCTGTGGCCACTGCTGAGCTTTCCAAATTTGCTGGCATATTGAGTGCAGCACTTTCACAGCATCATCTTTTAAGATTTGAAATAGCTCAGCTGGAACTCCATCACCTCCACTAGGTTTGTAGTGTTGTTTCCTAAGGCCCACTTGACTTCACATTCCAGGATGTCTGGCTCAAGGTGAGTGATTATACCATCATGATTATCTGTGTCTGAAGATCTTTTTTGTACAGTTCTTCTGGAAAAGGAAATGGCAGTCCACTCCAGCATTCTTGCCTGGAAAATCTCATGGATGGAGGAGCCTGATAGGCTACAGTCCATGGGGTCGCAAAGAGTCAGACACGACTGAGTGACTTCACTTTCACTTTCACTTTCTGTGTATTCTTGCCACCTCTTCTTATATCTTCTGCTTCTGTTAGGTCCATACCATTTCTGTCCTTCATTGTGCCCATCTTTGCATGAAATGTTCCATTGGTATCTCTAATTTTGGAAACTCAGCAGTGGCCTCAGGGCTGGAAAAAGTCAGTTTTCATTCCAATCCAAAAGAAGAGCAATGCCGGTGTTCAAACTACCACGATTTTGTACTCATTTTACATGTTGGATGTAATGTTCAAATTCTCCCAGCCAGCCTTCAGCAGTACATGAACTGAGAAATCCAGATGTTCAAACTGGATTTAGAAAAGGCAGAGCAACCAGAGATCAAATTGCCAACATCCATTGCATCATGGGGAAAGCAAGAGAATTCCAGAAAAACATCTGCTTCATTAACTGTGCTAAAACCTTTGACTCTGTGGATAACAACAAACTGTGGGAAATTCTTAAAAGGATAGGAATACCAGACCACCTTACCTACCTCTTGAGAAATCTGTATGCAGGTCAAGAAGCAACATTTAAAACCAGACATGGTACAACAGACTGTTTCCAAATTGGGAAAGGAGTACTCAAGGCTGTATATTGTTACCCTGCTTATTTAACTTATATGCAGAGCACATCATGCAAAATGCCAGACTGGATGAAGCCCAAGCTGGAATTATGATTGCCAGGAGAAATATCAATACCCTCAGATATGCAGATGACAACACCATTATGGTGAAAATCATAGAGAAACTAAAGAGCTTCTTGATGAAGGTGAAAGAGTGAAAAAACTGGCTTAAATCTCAGCATTCAAAAAACTAAGACTCTGGCATCCATTCCCATCACCTCATGGAAAATAAATGGGGAACAATGGAAATAGTGACTGACTTTATTTTCTTGGAGTCTTAAATCACTGCAGATGGTGACTAGCCACAAAATTAAAAGACACTTTCTGCTTGTAAGCAAAGCAATGACAAACCTAGACAAAGTATTAAAAAGCAGAGATATTACTTTGCCGACAAAAGTGGGTATAGTTAAACCTATGGTTTTCCGTAGTCATGTATTGATGTGAGAGTTGGACCATAAAGAAGGTTGAATGCCAAAGAATTGATGCTTTTGAGTTATGGTGTTGAAGAAGAGTCTTGAGATTCACTTGGAGAGCAAGGAGCCAAACCAGTCAATCCTAAAGGAAATCAATTCTGAATATTCATTAGAATGACTATTGCTGAAGGTAAAGCTCCAATACTTTGGTCACTTGATGCTAAGAGCTGACTCATTAGAAAAGACCCTGATGCTGGGAAAGACTGAACTAGGAGGAGAATGGAATGAGAGAGGATTAGATGGTTGGTTGGCATCACTGACTCAATGGACATGAGTTTGAGCAATCTGTGGGATATGGTGAAGGACAGGAAAGTCTGGCATGCTGCAGTCCATGGGGTTACAAAGAGTTGGACACTACTGAGTGACTGAACAACAAGAGAATCATATTTTATGTTGTGGATATAGAGCTAAAATTTGTTCATAGTTTAAATTGCTTTAAACAAATTAAGGATCTGAATAAATCAAGAGATACTTATTTTCTTGTTTGTGTGAAATTGCAATTAAATATTATGACTCATAGCTCTACTAGTTCATTAAACATCTGTAGTGAAAAATTCACTTATAATCTATAAGTTAGCTTGCCATTACACAAAATTTCTTTGTATCCAGGAATTCAACCAACTGCTGATCTAATAATATTGTCATATTTACTATAGAAAAAAACCCATGTATAAGTGAATCTGCACAGTTCAACCCTATGTTGTTCAAGGCTCAACAATACATATGTACATTTATTGTACTTGTCTTCATATTTATATGTATATAAAATGTTTATCTTAGTGTGTAAATAGATATAAACCTTACGCTAATTCTAGTTAGATCATCATGTCTCTCTCCTTGGGATCTTGGGATCTTCTTTTACAGTGATTCTTCTTTCAGCTATTATGTTTCTCAAAGAATAATATAAGTAATGTAGTAAGAAGGCTATATAGTGGAAAATATCCTAATGGTGTGCATATGTGAGAAGGTTTACTGTTACCTTCATAGTTAAGTAAAGACTTGACCTTCAGAATCGCTCTTGTCAGCACTTCACTGAGAAAACTGGAAAAGAAGATGGGGCTGGTTTCTAGTTGTCAGATCTGTCAGCCCTTTGGGGATGGTAGGAGGGGGTGAAGGTCATCTCAGCAGGACAGCTCTTTTGGTGGGGGATTTAGCTTCTGTTACTTACAATACTTGTGACTATTGTCATTTCTGTTGCTACAACAGCTCTACATCCTTACGAAGCACTGCTTCCCTCTCCCTCTCATTTCTTTAGTTATAAGCTTAAGGATTGTGAGGCTCCAACAACTTCAACTTTCTCATGCTCAGTGGGGAAATATCCTGTAAATGAGATGTTTACCTTGTATTTCACTTACCATGGGTCACTATTCATATCTCTAGTCTTTGATTATGTAAGATAGGTCCTTGGGGAAAAAAGTCAACCCCCATATATTCTCTGCTGAACTCTGCTGTGTCATGGTGAATTTGGGAATGATGAGTTTCCTGTTCACTTTGGGTTCTCTTTACATTCCATACCATTTACACTGAATTTGGCAGAAAGTTTTAGTGATTGGCATACAGATAAAATTTTCAAACACCGATGCAAGTTTTTCATCTTTTAAAAAAAAATTTGTTTTGCAAATAATATAATTGCTTCTTTCAAGAAAAACCTTCCCCTCCAATATTTAAAAGCTATATTTAACTTATTTATGGGAAATTTCTTCTGTAATCTCAGAAATTAGAAGAAAATTTATATTGTTTCACTAATTAGCTAGGCAAGCAGTCTTTCTTCATTTATTAGCATTTAGATTAATTTATCACTCTATAGCTGTCTTACTCAATACAATATTAAAACTTCCATGTAGAAAGTGTAAATGAGCTTATGAGGTGGTTGCACAAGGACTCCTAAATGACCTAATTGTCCACATGAAGATATTTTATGTGAATAAATGGCTAGAACATTGTATTATTTTTCTAGTAGTATTATAGCAAGCTGTCAAGAGCATAACAGCTTAAACAACACAAATTTATCATTTTATGATTTTCCAGTGATTCTACAGACCAGAGGTCCAGCATGAGTCTCACTCGGTTAAATCCAGCTGCTGTCAAGGTTAGCGTCTTCTCTGGAGACTCCAGGCAAGGATCTGTTTTTTGCCTTGTCTAGTTTCTAGAGACTGCCTACATTCCCTAGTTCATGTCCTCTTCCTATAGCTTCAAAGCCAGAAGTGTAGAGTCTCTCTGATCCTGCTTTCATCATCACATCTCTTTCTCTGAGGACAGCCAGGAAGGATTCCTCATATTTGAGAGGACTCATGTAGTTAGGTTGGTTTCATCTGGCTAATCCAGGATAAGCTCCCCTATGCAAAATCCTTAAATTAATCACATTTTAAAGTCCCTTTTGCCATGTAAGGCAACATATTTACATGTTTCAGGTACTGGGATGTTGATAAGGATGAAATTCTATACAAAAACAAGAAAAAACTTTAAAAAACATCTCTTAATCAATCTTCCTTTTAAACCTTTGTATAAATAGATTTCAGATCATTTTCTGAGACAAAGTTTTAAGTTGGAATTTATTAAACGCTACATTCTCCCCAACAGAAGAAGGTGGGGTCTTTGGGCACACATTAACATGTTGCTCAGGAGAAGGCAATGGTAATCCACTTCAGTACTCTTGCCTGGAAAATCCCACGGACAGAGGACCCTGGTAGGCTGTAGTCCATGGGGTCGCTAAGAGTAGGACATGATTGAGCGACTTCACTTTCCCTTTTCACTTTCATGCATTGGAGAAGGAAATGGCAACCCACTCCAGTGTTCTTGCCTGGAGAATCCCAGGGACTGGGGACCCTGGTGGGCTGCCGTCTATGGGGTCGCACAGAGTCGGACACGACTGAAGCAACTTAGCAGCAGCAGCAGCAGCAACATGTTGCTCAGGAAACCTATAGTAATATTTCAGAGTCATTTTATAGGTAATCTAGTCCCTCGACAGGATGTACACTATTTGATGATATTTAAAATGGTGCATTGCTCAGTATGAGAAACCTGGTATTTAGAGTTTCATATAAATTAAAAGACGCTTACTCTTTGCAAGGAAAGTTATGACCAACCTTGACAGCATATTCAAAAGCAGAGACATTACTTGGCCAACAAAGATCCATCTAGTCAAGGCTATGGTTTTTCCAGTGGTCATGTATAGATGTGAGAGTTGGACTGTGAAGAAGGCTGAGCACCGAAGAATTGATGCTTTTGAACTGCGGTGTTGGAGAAGACTCTTGAGAGTCCCTTAAACTGCAAGGAGATCCAACCAGTCCTTTCTAAAGGAGATCAGTCCTGGGTGTTCATTGGAAGGACTGATGTTGAAGCTGAAACTCCAGTACTTTGGCCACCTCATGCAAAGAGTTGACTCATTGGAAAAGACACTGATTCTGGGAGGGATTTGGGGCAGGATGAGAAGGGGACGACAGAGGATGAGATGGCTGGATGGCATCACTGACTCGATGGATGTGAGTATGAGTGAATTCCGGGAGTTGGTGATGGACAGGGAGGCCTGGCGTTCTGGGACTCATGGGGTCGCAGAGAGTCGGACACAACTGAGCGACTGAACTGAACTGAATTGGTAAAGAATCCGCCTGGTAATTCTGGAGACCCTAGAGACCTGGGTTCAATCCATGGGTCGGGAAGATCCTCTGGAGTAGGAAATGGCAACCCACTCCAGTATTCTTGCCTGGAAAATTCCATGGGCAGAGGAGCCTGGAGGGTTACAGCCATGGGGTCACAAAGAGTTGGACACGAATGAACACACATATCAAAAGGCTACAGACATGATGGAGGAAATGCAGCAGCCAAAGGATAAAAGTGAGCCGACCCAGATATTAGAAACTGCATGAGGCCACTTCTCATCAAAAAACTAGAGACGCGAATGCAAAGTGGGCAGAGCCCGTGATTCCTGGTTGCTGGCGCCGCTGCCCTGGGAACCAGAGAGAGCCGGAAGCAGCATCTGCGCGCCGGCTCCGCGGTCGCTGCCGGGGCTGGTGCTTTGTGTCCACGATTTCCTTGTTTTATTCCTAGTTTTCATCCCTCTGCATTCCTTAAAATTGTATTTTGTATTTAATTTATTTTCACTTTATTTAAAGGCACGATGCCGTGTATAATTAAAAAAAAAAATGTTTGTTATACTATACAACATAAGACCTGTCACGGTGTGTCTTCTCTGATAGGGTTGAGCATGTCTTGGTTCTCCCGAAAGACTTCCTAGGCAAAATAAGTCCTGGGAGCTTCACCAGCAGCCCTGTTGGATGCACTGATTGCTGCACATGTGGTATCAATTGACTCCATAGTCTGCGCTTATGTGTCAGCTGCTGTGAGCGACTTCACTTTCACTTCTTACTTTCATGCATTTGAGAAAGAAATGGCAACCCGCTCCAGTTTCTTGCCTGGAGAATCCCAGGGACGGGCAGCCTGGTGGGCTGCCGTCTATGGGGTCGCACAGAGTCGGACACGACTGAAGCGATTTAGCAGCAGCAGCAGCTGTGATTATATTCCCTACACAGGCACCCTTCCAGTTGGTAGCCAGATTGAGAGGAGTGTCTCTCTATCTTCAAGCACTCTCTAGATGATTAACCCTTTTTCAATTCCTCCCCCCCAAAGCTCTGGGGAAAGCTGAAGGACGCACATGCCCTTAAAGCCCTTGTTTATTATTCCATATCTTTGTTGCTCTCTTCCTACAACCTCACCATGCGTGCCAAACGTCAGGCAGATGTGCTCATTTTGCTGCCTGTTTATTTTTCTTGAAGTGGTTCGAACAGCAGATGTTCCACTAAGTGTTTTCTCCTTCGTCTCTACAATTCTGCTACAAAATAGAAACTGTACATGGGCTATTGCCCTTCATATTTTCAAAGAGAAAACTCTTCACAGTCCCCTTTATACCTCAGTGGAAACTACCTTTCCCCCCCTGGGCACAGATGTAACCTATTTGTAGAGTGTGTCCCATCCTGCTTATTTCATCAGCGTGTTCCTCCATTTCCGGATGCCTTTTTCTACAGCCTGATTTCTGAATAATTCTTTAATTTCAGATTTCTCTGCATTTTCTAACCCAGCAGCCGGGTTGACGGAAGAGTTTTGTCATATCTGTCCTTTTCATCCTAGTGCTATTCTTAGTCCTTCGCACTTATCAACCAGCTTAAAAAAATTTTTTTTAAAAATTATTTTGTACTGGAGTATAGCTGATTAGGCCTTCTCTGGTGGCTCAGACAGTAAAGAATGCACCTGCAGTGCAAGAGACCCTGGTTCAATCCCTGGGTCAGAAAGATCCCCTGGAGAAGGGAATGGCTACACACTCCAGTATTCTTGCCTGGAGAAAGAAGTCCAGGGACAGAGGAGCTTGGCAAGCTATAGTCCATGCGGTCACAAAGAGTCAGATATGACTGAGCAACACTTTCACTTTTTTTCATAGCTGATTAACAAACAATGTCATGATAGTTTCAGGTGGACAGGAAAGGGACTCAGACATACATATACATGTATACATTTCCCCCCAAACTCCCAACCTGTCCAGGCTGTCACATAACATTGAGCAGAGTTTTACATGCTCTACAGTAGTTCCTTATTGGTTATCTATAATTAAATATAGCAGTGTGTGCATGTCCATCAACTAGCTTTTGAAACTGATATCACAAGGTCAGATACCAATGAAAAGGAAAAGCTCATTACATTAAGTGAACATTTCTGCTAATTTTATTATAGTAATATCACAATGCTTTGCTTAGTCACTCAGTCGTGTCTGACTCTTTGTGACCCCATGGACAGAACCCCCTGCCAGGTTCCTCTGTAGTTGTGGTTTAAATGACTGTGCTGTGCTGTGCTTTGTTGCTCAGTGGTGTCTGGCTCTTTGTGGCTCCATGGACTAGCCTGCCAGGCTCCTCTATCCATGGGGATTCTCCAGGCCCGAATACTGAAGTGGGTTGCCTTGCCCTTCTCCAGGGAATCTTCCCAATCCAGGGATTGAACCCAGGTCTCCCTCATTGCAGGTGGGTTCTTTACTTTCTGAGACCAGGAAGCCCAAGAATACTAGAGTGGGTAGCCTATTGCTTCTCTAGGGGAACTTTCCAACACAGGGATCAAACTGGGGTCTCCTGCATTGCAGGTGGATTCTTTACCAGGTGAGCTACCTGGGAAGCCTTAAGTGATCATATGCTTACAGTTTATGGACAACTTTAATAACATCAGATCCATGAAATGTTAAGTTATTAAAGTGCATTTACTCAATTATTGTACCAATATTTCATGAGAGGGTGAAGCTCTCAAGTTGAAGAGTCAAAGAGCCAAGGATGAAAAGTTTATGTCAAGCACAGCTCATGTTAAAGTTAGGCAGAGATCTAAACAGTGAATACTGCTTTAGTATTCTCAAACTTCAAATATTTCACAGAACATACTTATACTTATTTATGTGAAATACAGATTTACTAATTTGTCCTATATTTTATTGGGCAATCCTACCCTCAGTTTATGGAAAGAGGTGAAAATGGAGGAAGAGGGTCTGGGGTGTTCAGCTGAGTAAGTGGACTGCCATTAGCGTTACAGTAAAAGCAAATGCTGATTTGGGGCATCCAATTTTTTGTTTTTGTTTTGCTTTTTTAAAAATCTGGCAACCCTATGTGAGGAGGATTCTCCTTAGGTCATCGCTTCTATTTTCTTTTTTTATAATTTTATTTTATTTTTAAACTTTACAATATTGTATTGGTTTTGCCATATATCAAAATGAATCCACCACAGGTATACATGTGTTCCCCATCCCGAACCCTCCTCCCTCCTCCCTCCCCATACCATCTCTCTGGGTCGTCCCAGTGCACCAGCCCCAAGCATCCAGTATCGTGCATCGAACCTGGACTGGTGACTCGTTTCACATATTATATTATACATATTTCAATGCCATTCTCCCAAATCATCCCACCCTCTCCCTCTCCCACAGAGTCCAAAAGACTGTTCTATACATCAGTGTCTCTTTTGCTGTCTCGTATACAGGGTTATTGTTACCATCTTTCTAAATTCCATATATATGTGTTAGTATACTGTATTGGTGTTTTTCTTTCTGGCTTACTTCACTCTGTATAATAGGCTCCAGTTTTATCCACCTCATTAGAACTGATTCAAATGTATTCTTTTTAATGGCTGAGTAATACTCCATTGTGTATATGTACCATAGCTTTCTTATCCATTCATCTGCTGATGGACATCTAGGTTGCTTCCATGTCCTGGCTCTTATAAACAGTGTTGCGATGAACATTGGGGTACACGTGTCTCGCAGTACTGAAATCCCTTTGAAACTGTGCTCATGAGCAGAAAACAAGGACCCAGATGAGTATGGCCTTGAAACCACCTCATGAAAAGCATTTGGTTTATCTGCAATTCCTTAAATTTTCTAAAGTGATTCTTGTGCACACAAGCTTTGGAAAACTGGCATGTGAACAAACAAGTTCATATTTTCAGGCTTATTATCCCTATTAACTGTCACAAGAAAAACATGTGATAAATATAATTGCTATTACCACTTTACAGGTGAGAAAACTAAGGCAAAGGTATTTTGAATTGTTTGACTTCCCTAGAGCTGGGCTTCAAGCCCAGGTTTTAATGTTTGGATTATATACTCATAAACACTATGCTATTCTGTTTCCAATTAACGTAACTGAAGATTTAATATTCAAAATTTTATACAAAGACCAGAAATCATTTCTCTTTCTTCTACCTCAAAAATGGCTCCAGTATATCACCTAAATTCATCTACGAACCTAAGCCAGGTGACACAATATGCCAAATTATAATAAATACACTAGAAAATGTTTCAAATTGGTCTTTATGAAGAAAATCTTTTGTTTCCACAGGTAGATTAAATTGCAATGTAAGTTCAAATTAACTTCCTACCCTTGTTTCTTCTTATATTGCCAATTTCCAGGCAGAAGGTCTATGTTTGGACTGTATCAAGTGCTGCTTCTTCAGTAATAGGTGATCATTTTAATGGCAAATCACTCATTACTCTCACATTTCTGAATTTCCAGAGTCAACAAGACACATATACAACTATCAGAGCATTAGCTCTGTGCTCACAGAAATTCTAAAATTTGATCAGGCCTCAGATTAGTTTCTTAACAGGTTTCTTGAGGATATATCAGTCATTATCATGTTTAAAAGTTTTTATTTTCCCTTTGTCTTCTATCTGTTTTGCATTTCAGTGCTGGATTGATGTGGGCTCTAGATAGAGAAAAGTCTTAATTCTTCGATTGTGAGAGATGCTGTCTTTGAAAAGACAGCCTCCTGTCCCTATATTCTTGCTTTAAAAAGTCCCAAAGACTTTTGTATCCCAAACTTTCTAATGGTTACTCCTCAAGTTGTCAACTTTAGTCAAGTGCTTTTCTAAAAACCATGTCCATCCTTGGCTTTGGAAATTTGCTACTCCAAAGACAGCACAAGTGTGTCATCCTAATCTCATTTTTCTACTGTAGCATACCCCTTTATTTATTTTTCTGGGTAAAACATGTCAGCCATTAGTTCCAAGAGGGAAGTAGAACTTTGAATTTTAAACACAGTGTCACCCACTGTTGCCTGGATCATCCAAGCCAGATCTCTTAGTGAAGTTCTGCGAGGCAATGCTTTTATGTTTCAGGAAATAAAGTCCTAGCTCCATCAAAGCTTTCTCTCCATGTAGGACTCTGCCTGCATAGCAGCTGCCTTGTAATCCAAAACCCTATTTAAGTCTACCTCCAATCCTAAAATTAAATATTCCTTCCCAGATCAGAGTCCATCTTCTAATTTCTTCAACCCTACATGAGATCGTGTCTGCAAGAAATGCAGTCAGTTGCAATAGCAGTTTGAATTCCAGGAGGAACTTTTCCAGCCTCAAAACAAATATTTCATCCTCATCAAGGCAAGATACTTTTATGGGCTTGTCAGATATTTCTCAAAGAACATGCTTTGTCAACAGATTGAGATGTTATTACCAGTTGTTCAGATAGGGGTTAGCCTCCCAGTTCCAAGTCTATTTCATATATTCTTAACCTGCTGAGCCATGCAAGACTATATTTGGCTGGGGAGATAATTGAATTACATCTGAAACTGAAAATATAATTAATTAAAATAGCATTACCAATTAATTATAATATCATATATATTAATAGCACTAATGTATGTTAATATATATTAATATTCCATTTTGAAACTGGAGCTTTATTATTCAGAATTACAAAGAATTTTTATACTTGGTAAAAATGACAGATAAAACACTGATACTAACTTTGAGTTTCTCCTGAATTCCCATATAATATCAACAAAGGGATTTTATTGAAGTCATATTCTCATAAAAGACAAGGAAAGAAATTAACAACATTCAGAGGCTGAAAACAGAAAGGCAAAAGATCCCTGACTTTGTATATAGAGCCAAACTGGAAAAAACTCAGAAATCACCAAAAGCCCCAGAAGTTATCAGCAATAGGTCCTCTGGAAGTTAGAGTGAAGATGAGGTTAAAAAGAGAAAGATTCCAATCTGTGGCAAAACTGGAAGAAAAACATTAGGAAAAGTTTTTAGGAATATAAGGAAAAGAAAAACAAGGTATTAGAGCAAGTAATGATCTTGGTTTTTAGTATTAATACTGGGTACTCTGACAATAAAAATATCCCCACCTCAACTCTGTGCAGCTGGGGGACTGGCCCTTCCTTATCCAGGTGAAGAGGGTAAACCAGAGAAGACTATGGAAAGCACGGTTCACAGTAACCATGTGTGCACAAAAGAAAGTGGTTGAGTATTAAATTCTGAGACAACCAGCCCTCTTCTCCCACCCATGTTCACAATATTGTTGGCTGGATCAATACCCTCTTGGCAGGAAACTAGATAGGTCCTCTCTGAGGAATCTAATTAGCACAGAGAAAAATTTAGGAAACTGATATCAGAAAGGCCACCATAAAACAGCACAGACAGATGATTTTCAGAGAAACTCATATCTCAATCTACATCTGTAGTGCTGCAATGAGCTTTCTAAACAGAAACAAAGCAAGTGAGGATCAACAAGAATATAAGGAATACCTTTAACATGAACTTCAGAGACCAAAATAGACAATAAGGAAATAGGAAATTGGAAAAAACCAAGATGGGAGAAAAAATTCAAAATTTGTTATACTATAAATAAAATACAAAATTTATTGTAATATGAATATAATATAAAGCAAAGTGAAGAGGAACTAAAGAGCCTCTCAATGAAAGTGAAAGAGGAGAGTGAAAAAGCTGGCTTAAAGCTCAACATTCAAGAAACTAAGATCATGGCATCCAATCCCATCACTTCCTGTCAAATGGGGAAACAATGGAAACAGTGACAGACTTCATTTTCTTGGGCTCCAAAATCATTTCAGATGGTGACTGCAGCTATGAAATTTAAATACTTGCTCCTTGGAAGAAAAGCCATGACAAATCTAGACAGCAAACAAAAAAGCAGAGAATTACTTTGCCAACAAAGATCCATATAGTCAAACCTATGGTTTTTCCAGTAGTGATGTATGGATGTGAGAGTTGGACCATAAAGAAGGCTGAGTGCCAAAGAATTGATGCTTTTGGACTGTGGTGTTGGAGAAGACTCTTGAGAGTCCCTTGGATTGCAAGGAGATCCTACCAGTCCATCCTAAAGGAAATCAGTCCTGAATATTTATTGGAAGGACTGATGCTGAAGCTGAAGCTCCAATAATTTGGCCACCTAGTGTGCAGAGCTATCTCTTCAATAATGGGAAAGATTGAAGGCAGGAGGAAAAGGGGATGACAGAGGATGAGATGGTTGGATGGCATCACTGACTCAATGGACATGAGTTTGATCAGGCTCTGGGAGAGAGTGAAGGACAGAGAAGCCTGGTGTGCTGCAAGTCAATGGGGTCGCAAAGAGTTGGACACTACTGAGCAACTGAATAACAATAAATATAAATTAAGCAAAATATATTTATATTTATATACCTATATATAAACTGTAGCTTATATAAACATATAAAATTAAATGTAGGAAATATTTTGTAAAGGAAAAAGATAAATGGAAAAATTACCATGAAAAATGGGTATTTGGCACTCAAATTTAGAGCTTGAGGGTATTACAGAGCTTAACAAACTGTAGCTTAATTACCCCTTTAATCATTGTTTAAGATGAGGAGAGTTAATTTCCTCCTTTGGGTTCCTCATTTGTAATATAGGATAATGGAATATACCACTTATCATTATTTTTTGATTAAATGAGAAATGAATGTGAAAGTCTAAGGATGCCTTTTGTTGCATAGGAGATAGCTTTTATAGCTATTATTTATTATTATTGTTACTGCTATTAATTTTAGTAAAGCAAAAGTAAAATTAATCAACTTATCATTGCCAGTATAAAAATCCATGCCATCTATAAATACCTTTATATTTCTAACTACAAATGAGAAATCATGGACTCTCCTAGTATAGAGGTATGAGTGTTCTGAGGCCAGGAGATGGCCTACCCACTTCCATCAGTTAATGGTATTAGATTGAATTCATTAATCTTTAGAGCAGGAAAGGTTGGAGAACACAAAGAATAAATATATACAAGATTTAAAGAATGTGGAGAATATAGGAGGGAGCCATCATCCTTCAGAAAGCTCATGCTTGGCCTCCCTGACCCTGCTTTCACTCTACACCCATCTTCAGAGCATAGTGGACTTTCAGAAGTGTACATTTTTGGAGCATTCAGTCCCTCACTGGAGTCTTCTGTTCCATCAGATCTGCATCAGGTCCTTTGTGACACAGTCACAGTATAAACTGAATGAGGTGATACACACTCATTCAATGGGTTAAAGCACAACAGTTCTTATCAGTATTGAGAATACAACAAAAATACAAAAAAAAAAAAAGTAAAACTGAGAGGAAATATTCTAATGTAGTGGAATCAGAAATAGCCATCTAAAGCACAGCTATAGCTATAGCCAAATGAACTCTCCTTGAGTTAAGGTGATATTTTTCCCCTGCTGGAATTGTTACCAGCTTTGGCTGACCCCCAGTTTATCTCATGCTGTTTTGCTACATTAGCCTGCTGCTACTATCTCCTACACACCTGAGGTAACAGTCTTGGAGAAGTAAAATTACTTGACACTTTGATAAAAATAAAGCAAACTGTTCCTTTTCTCAATGTTTCAGGATGTTAAACCAGGCCAGTTTTAAACTAATCTGCTTTATTATTTGTTCTCTTTCCTACTCTTTATGTCCATATTGTAAAAGATCAATACATATCTATATGTTGATGTATATATATATATATACATGTTGATAAATATATGTCTATATGTTTATAGATATGTTTCATAAACATTTGCATCATGGCAAATAGGTGGGGAAACAATGGAAACAGTGACAGACTTTATTTTCTTGGGCTCCAAAAATCACTGCAGATGGTGAATGCAGCCATGAAATTAAAAGACATTTACTCCTTGGAAGAAAAGCTATGACCAACTTAGACAGGATATTAAAAAGCAGAGACTTGACTTTACCGACAAAGGTCCATCTAGTCAAAGCTATGGTTTTTCCAGTAGTCATATATGGATGTGAGAGTTGGACCATAAAGTAAGCTGAGTGTCTAAGAATTGATGCTTTTGAACTGTGGTATTGGAGAAGACTCTTGAGAGTCCCTTGGACTGCAAGAAGATCAAACCAGTCTCTCCTAAAGGAAATCAGTCCTGAATATTCATTGGAAGGACTGATGCTGAAGCTGAAGCTCCAGTACTTTGGCCACTCGATGCAAAGACCTGACTCATTGGAAAAGACCCCGATTCTGGGAAAGATTGAAGGCAGGAAGAGAAGTGGATGACAGAGGATGAGATGGTTGGATAGCATCACCAACTTGATGGACATGAGTTTGAGCAAGCTCTTGGTGTTGGTGATGTACAGGAAAGCCTGGTGTGCTGCAGTCCATGGGTTGCAAACAGTCAGACAGGACTGAGTGACTGAACTGAACTGATAGTGTGTCTCACTTATAGTTCACAATTTGTAAGATATCTTGGCAGTTTTAGATTTTTCCACTTTTTATGTGGTTAGCACATACAGTGGGGATACTAAAGGTAAAACAAAAATTGTTATAGAAAATCAGAGTTACTGCACTTATTGGCAAACATGAAATAAAATAGATGTTTATTCAGAAATAAAGAAGAAAAGTCACATAATAATTTAAAGGCTATTAGTAATTTGGTCCCAAATGACATCACCATAGCCAGATGGCAGACCCTAATGAAAAAGACTTTTAAAAGCTCTCTATGAGGCATTTACAGGTCACACAGCATCCCAGAACTAAGGCAGTCAAGGTTTTAATATTAAAGGACAGTGCAATTCAGTGTTAAGACAAAGTAAGAACTAATGAGGTTAATGGAGTATTTTCAGATAAAACCTGCAAAAGCTTTGGTCATGCATCTTTGCATTGCTGCAGGGTCTACAGACACAGAAAAAACAGCCAGGCTGCAGACTCAGACGCATTCTACAGTTGTGCTCATCAACTCTTGGAGAGAATACAGACTCACTACCTAATGACAGCAATTTCCAGTCAATCTAGCAAAAGACATGACCTGTTCTGGGTTTCCTGGAGGTTATAAGAACATTGACTAATTTACTGAGCCACTATAATAAGATAACCAGATGGAGAAGCTAATGGGCTGAGACAACGACAGTTAAATATTATTTGCCAACATCAGTACAGTGGAAAGTGGAGTATATTATAGGCCAGTACTTACCTTTTAATTAAAATAATACTGTTTTCAGCATTATTTTAATATAGCAGTTAGGCAGCAGGGACTCAGACTATTAGTCTTATTATTTTTTTAAGCCTCTTTTGGGATGACTAAGCAAAGTCAGACAACCTGAATGCCATAGTATTTTGATCCAGCTGTTCAAAGTCTATTTTGTTGCTTGTTTGACCATATTAAGTTAATATTTTAAAGAATATGAAACAGTATAGCAATATTCACAAAGATCAAAAATCTTAGAATTGAAAATAAAAATTTTAAGGATTCATTTAGCACCCATCTCTACATTCTTTGAGAACTTTCCAAGAGTTATTCAATAAATCATTGAAATTTAAAATATCCTCTTAAGTTTCTGTTTTTAAGTACTTCTAATCTGTTTGGAGAAGGCAATGGCACCCCACTCCAGTACTCTTGCCTGGAAAATCCCATGGATGGAGGAGCCTGGTGGGCTGCAGTCCGTAGGGTCGCTAAGAGTCAGACAAGACTGAGCGACTTCACTTTCACTTTTCACTTTCATGCACTGGAGAAGGAAACGGCAACCCACTCCAGTGTTCTTGCCTGGAGAGTCGCAGGGACGGGGGAGCCTTGGTGGGCTGCCATCTATGGGGTCGCACAGAGTCACTGAAGTGACTTAGCAGCAGTAGCAGCAGCAATCTATTTATTGGCTCAGGGGGTAATGAATTCATCTAGAATGCAGGAGATGTGGGTTTGATCCCTGGGTCAGGAAGGCCCCTGGAGAAGGGAATGGCTACCCAGACCAGTTTTCTTGCTTGGAGAATTCCACAGACAGAGGAGTCTGGAACGCTATGGACCATGGGATTGCAAAGAGTCAGACATGACTGAGCGACTAATACTTTTATTTTTCAAGTTGTTTACTGAGCAAGACATGAAGACAATGATTTAAGCAAATCCATTTCAGTGGCCCAACACTCATCTACAACCATTTCTATGAGGAATATTACAGTCTTGAAAAATCATTCTCATCATCTTACACCCAGAGTCTGATCAAATCACACTGACCATATATATCTCAGATATTCTCATGTACCACAAAGCCTTGAAGGTATCTTTCTATCTCCTTCCCTTTATATAGCTTTTCTTTAATCTTTACCTATGATCTCACTTCAACTTTTAGCTTGAACAAATGTAACACATGCTATTCCAGTTTCCCCTTTGCTGACTTATTCTGTCTGCCATTGTTTTTCCTCAGTGTGATTCATTCAGATTTATAAGTCATTCTGTCTCTTTGCCCTTACTTTTACCAGCTTTAGCCCTTTCTCTCAGTTCAGTTCTGTTGCTCAGTCATGTCTGACTCTTTGGGACCCCATGGACTGCAGCACACCAGACTTCCCCGTCCATCACCAACTCCCAGAGCCTACTCAAACTCATGTCCATCGCATGGGAGATGCCATCCAACCATCTCATCATCTGTCATCCCCTTCTCCTCCTGCCTTCAATCTTTCCCAACATCAAGGTCTTTTCAAAGGATTCAGTTCTTTGTATCAGGTGGCCAAAGTATTGGAATTTCAGCTTCAGCATCAATCCTGCTAATGAATATTCAGGACTGATTTCCTTTAGGATGGACTGGTAGGATCTCCTCACAGTCCAAGGGACTCTCAAGAGTCTTCTCCAACACCACAGTTTAAAAGCTTCAATTTTAAGGCACTCTTCTTTCTTTATAGTCCAACTCTCACATCCATATATGACTACTGGAAAAACCATAGCTTTGACTAGACAGACCTTTGTTGGCAAAGTAATGTCTCTGCTTTTTCATATGCTGTCTAGATGTGTCATAGCTTTTCTTCCAAGGACCAAGCATCTTTAATTCATGGCTGCAGTCACCATCTGCAGTGATTCTGGAGCCCAAGAAAATAAGTCTGTCACTGTTTCCCCATCTATTTGCCATAAAGTAATGGGACCATATGTCATGATCTTAGTTTTCTGAATGCTGAGTTTTAAGCCAGCTTTTTCACTCTCCTCTTTCACTTTGATCAAGAGGCCCTTTAGCTCTTCTTTGCTTTCTGCCATAAGGGTGAGTCATCTGTGTAGCTGAGATTATTGATACATCTCCCGGCAGTCTTGATTCCAGCTTGTGTTTCATCCAGTCTGGTCTTCTGCATGATGTACTCAGCATATAACTTAAATAAGCAAGGTGACAATATATAGCCTTGACATACTCCTTTCCCGATTTGGAATCAGTCTGTTGTTCCATGTCCAGCTCCAACTCTTGCTTCTTGATCTGCATACAGATTTCTCAGGAGGCAGGTCAGGTAGTCTGGTATTCCCATCTCTAAGAATTTTCCACGGTTTGTTGTGATCCACACAGTCAAAGGCTTTGGTGTAGTCAATAAAGCAGAAGTAGATGTTTTTCTGGAACTTTCTTGCTTTTTTGATGGTTCAGTGGATGTTGGCAATTTGATCTCTGGTTCCTTTGCTTTTTCTAAATCCAGTTTGAACATCTGGAAGTTCTCAGTTCACATACTGATAAAGCTATTTTGGAGAAAATTGAGCATTACTTTGGTAGCATGTGAGATAAGTGCAATTGTGCAGTAGTTTGAGCATTCTTTGGCATTTCCTTTCTTTGGGATTTGGATGAAATCTGACCTTTTCCAGTCCTGTGGCCACTGCTGAGTTTTCCAAATTTGCTGACATGTTGAGTGCAGCACTTTCACAGCATCATCTTTTTAGGATTTGAAATAGCTCAACTGGAATTTCATCACTTCTACTAGCTTTGTTTGTAGTGATGCTTCCTAAGGCCCACTTGACTTTGCATTCCAGGATGTCTGGCTCTAGGTGAGTGATCACACCAGCTTGGTTACCTGGGTCATGAAGATCTTTTTTGTACAGTTCTTCTGTGTATTCTTGCCACCTCTTCTTAATATCTTCTGCACCTGTTAGGACCCTACAGTTTCTGTCCTTATTGTGGCCATCTTTGCATGAAATGTTCCTTTGGTATCTCTAATTTTCTTGAAGAGACCACTAGTCTTTCCCATTCTATAGTTTTCCCCTGTTTTTTTGCATTGATCACTGAGGAAGGATTTCTTATCTCTCCTTGCTATTCTTTGGAACTCTGCATTCAAATGGGTATATCTTTCCTTTTCTCGTTTGCTATAGCTTCTCTTCTTTTCACAGCTATTTGTAAGGCCGCCTCAGACAACAATTTTGCTTTTTTGCATTTCTTTTTCTTGGGGAGGGTCTTGATCATTGCTTGCTGTACAATGTCATAAACCTTCGTCCCTTTCTCTACCCATCAATTATCCTGTCATTTCTTGTTCTATTTTGTCTCTTCTTTTTCCCTTTTAGTCTTTTGAATTTACTGTTTGATCACTCTTGTTTCAGTACTTTTGCATGTTTTGAGTCATAGGATTGGTTTTAATTTTAATTTTCTGGTTTAAACTTCAAAAGACAAGCACACACTGGAAAAAACAGTGATGATAAATAGACACACAGGACTAAAAAATCTTTATTCCTCTTTCTTTTTTTTTTCTTCCCAGAGGTAGCTAGAATGTGGTACAGCCAGTTTGAATTAACCTAACTTTAGCCAACTGGGGCTTCCCCAGCAGCTCATCTGTAAAGAATCTGTCTGCAGTGGAGGAACCACAGGAGACATGGGTTAGATCCCTGGGTAAGGAAGATCCCTTAGAGGAGGGTGTGACAATCCATTCCAGCATTCTTGCCTGGAGAATCCTCATGGACAGAGGAGCCTGGCAGGCTGTAGTCCATTGGGTCACAAAGAATCAGTCAGATATGACTGAAGCAACTGAGCACACATGCATGCAACTTTAGCCAACTGAATAGTATTTGTTGGAGTAAAAAATTATAATTAAAGAAAAATCATACTCTTAAAGACTTAATGTAAGTAGACTATTTTTTCTCTGTGCATTCATCCAGCATGGGAGTTTCCAGCTTGTGTTTCATCCATTCCAGCAGTTTGCATGCTGTATTGTGTGTGTAAGTTAAATAAACAGGGTGACAATATACAGCACAGACATATACCTTTCAAAAGTTTGAACCAGTCTGTTGTTGCACATATGGTTCTAACTGTTGCTTCTTGACCTGCATACAGGTTTCTTAGAAGAAAGGTAAGATGTTCAGGTATTCCCATTTCTTTCACAGTTTTCCACAGTTTGTTGTGATGCCCATTGTAATCAATGAAGCAGAAGTAGATGTTTTCTTTTTGGAATTCCCTTGCTTTTTCTATGATCCAGTGGAGGTTGGCAACTTGATCTCTGATTCCTCTGTCTTTTCTAAATCCAGCTTGTACATGTGAAAGTTCTCAGTTCACATCCTGTTGAAGCCTAGCTTGGAGGCTTTTGAGCATTACCTTGCTAGCATGTGAAGTGCAATTGTGTGGTAGTTTGAACATTCTTTGGCATTGCCCGTCTTTGGGATGAGAATGAAAACTGACCTTTTCTGGTTGGCCACTGCTGAGTTGTCCAAATTTGCTGGCATATTGAGTGTAGCACTTTCACAGCATCATCTTTTAGATTTGAAATAGCTCAACTGGAATCCCATCATCTCCACTAGCTTTGTTCATAGCAATGCTTTCTAAGGCCCACTTGACTTCGCATTGCAGGATGTTTTGTTCTAGGTTAGTGATCACATCATCGTGGTTACCTGGGTCATGAAGATCGTTTTTGTAGAGTTCTTCTGGGTATTCTTGCCACCTCCTTTTAATATCTTCTTCTTTTGTTAGGTCCATACCATTTCTGTCCTTTTTTGTGCCCATCTTTGCATGAAATGTTCCTTTGGTATCTCTAATTTTCTTGAAGAGATCTTTAGTCTTTCTCATTCTATTTTTTTCCTCTATTTCTTTGCATTGTTCACTTAAGAAGACTTTCTTATCACTCCTTGCTGTTCTTTGGAACTCTGCATTCAGATGGATATATCTTTCCTTTTCTTCTTTGCCTTTCTGTTCTCTTCTTTTCTCAGCTATTTATAAGGCCTCCTCAGACAGTCATTTTGCACTTTTGTATTTCTTTTTTTGGGGATTGTGCTTCACTTCAGTCATGTGCAACTCTTTATGACCCTATTTACTATTGTAAATCAACTATAGTTATAAAAAAAGAGTTTATGTGCAGTCTTGCCATAATTGGTATACTCAGGTATTTCAATTTTAACCATTGTAGTGTTTGGTGGTAACTTACTATTGCTTTTTCATCTTTTGGATACATATGATATGAAGCATTTTTTCATTTGCTTATCTGCAATCAGTATATGTTCTTTGATGGAATGTCTGTAGAGTTATTTTTCCCTATTTTTAGTCCTTATTACTTTCTTATCATTGAGTTTTAAAAAGTTCTTTGTAATTTTTGATATACATTATTTATGAGTTATTGTTGTGCAAACATTTTCTCCTGGTATATCTTTTGCCTTTTCATCCTCTAAAACACATCTTCTGCATATCAGTAATTTTTTTCGTTAATCATGTTTGGTGTTTTATCTAAAACTCATCACCAAATCCTAATTCATTTTTTCATCTATAACTTGCTCTAGGAAATTTATAATTTGCATGCTAATTTCAGTCCTATATCTATTTTTAGTTAATTGTCATAAAAAGTGTCAGATGAACTTCTGTTTGGTTTTCTTAGGTTTTTGTTTTTGGTTTTTTTTTGCATGTAAAGGTTGGATTTTTCCAACACCCTTTGTCTGTCAAAGATCAACTGATTGTGTTTTTGTGGGTCTATCTGTGCGCTATTTTGTTCTATTATTCTGGTCTCTATGTCTATTATTTGTCAATATGACCCCATCTTAACAATTGTAGCTTTGTAGTAAGTCTTGAAACTGGGTAGCATATATTCTACAACTTTGTTCTTCTTCAGTATTATGTTGGATATTCTAAGTTTTCTGTATTTCTGAATAAAATTTAGTATCAAGTTCATCAGTATCTACACAACAGTTTATTTAGATTTTGATGGGATTTCATTAAATCTGTATATCAGCGTGGGTAGAGTTGAAATCTTAACACAATCTTTCCTTTAATTTAGATCCTTATTAATTTATTTCAATAGTGTTTAATAATTTTCCCTATATATATCCTGTGCATATTATACTAAATTTATATCTAACTACATCATTTGTATGCTAATGAAATGTTATTGTTTTTAATTCCAAATTTTATTTGTTTATTGCTGGCACATAAGAAAGTAGTTTTGTACATTGACATTGTATCCTAGAAACTTGCTGTATTTGCTTATTAGTTCTGGAATATTTTATCAATTCTTTGAGATCCTGTACATAGCAACCATATTATCTGAGAATAAAAACAATCATAGTCCCTCCTTCTAATCTGTACATTTTGATTTTCTTTTCTTGTTTTGTTGCATTACCTAGGTCTTCTAGTACCATTTTAAAGGAATAGTGAGAAAGTACACTTTGACTTGTTCATTTTTCAGCTAGTGGATTTTAGACAGTGTATTGCAAAATTTACGTGCTAAACAAACACTAAAACTCAGTTGAAGAAAAGCACAAACCTGTAGTTTAGAAGAGGCAAAACTAAAAATAAAATCTTAGAAAGGTTAAATATAGAATAATGACTTTTAGAGAGCAAATGATAGGTAATTAGAAGATATTTCAAACCAGAAAAAGACATAATTCACATCTTGCAGAGAATAACTGATCCTTCTACTGCCTCTTCTGGAATCCCATGTTTACTCTGAAAGGAGAAGAAAAAAATTTAACTAAAATGATGGAAAACTTCTTCCAACACTCAAAATCATCTGTTTGAACCTTTTGTGTGACCCGGTTCTACGAGAAAAATTTTAGAAAATTTGATGAGAACTTCTGCTGGAATAAGTGAATACCAGTGAAATAATAGATACTATTAAAATATTCTATCATAAAAAATATGATAAAACAGAAAGTCTTCCTCAGCGATCAATGCAAAGAAATAGAGAAAAATAATAGAATGGGAAAGACTAGAGATCTCTTCAAGAAAATTAGAGATACCAAGGGAATATTTCATGCAAAGATGGCCACAATAAGGACAGAAACTGTAGGGACCTAACAGAAGCAGAAGATATTAAGAAGAGGTAGCAAGAATACACAGAAGAACTATACAAAAAAGATCTTCATGACCAAGATAACCATGATGGTGTGATCACTCACCTAGAGCCAGACATCCTGGAATGCAAAGTCAAGTGGGCCTTAGGAAGCATGACTACGAACAAAGCTAGTGGAAGAGATGGAGTGCCACTTGTGCTATTTTATATCCTAAAAGATGATGCTGTGAAAGTGCTGCACTCAATATGCCAGCAAGTATGGATAACTCAGCAGTGGCCACAAGACTGGAAAAGTCAGTTTTCATTGCAATTCCAAGGATGGGTAATGCCAAAGAATGTTCAAACTACTGCACAATTGCCCTCATCTCACACGCTAGCAAAGTAATGCTCAAAATTCTCCAAAATAGGCTTCAACAATATGTGAACTGAGAACTTCCAGATGTTCAAGTTGAATTTAGAAAAGGCAGAGGAACCAGAGATCAAATTGCCAACATCTGCTGGATCATCAAAAAAGTAAGAGAGTTCCAGAAAAACATCTACTTCTGCTTTATTGACTACACCAAAGCCTTTGACTGTGTGGATCACAACAAACGGTGGAAAATTCTTCAAGCAACGGGAATATCAGACCACCTGTCCTGCCTCCTAAGAAATCTGTATGCAGGTCAAGAAGCAACAGTTAGAACTGGACATGGAACAACAAACTGGTTCCAAATCAGGAAAGGAGTATGTCAAGGCTGTGTATTGTCACCCTGCTTATTTAACTTATATGCAGGGTACAACATGTAAAATGCCAGGCTGGAAATAAAGATTAGAAAGGTGGAAATAAAGATTTCTGGGAGAAATATCAGTAACCTCAGATATACAGATGACACCACTCTTATGGCAAAAAGTGAAGAGGAACTAAAAAGCCTCTTGATGAAAGTGAAAGAGGAGTGTGAAAAAATTGGCTTAACACTCAATATTCAAAAAACGAAGATTATGGCATTCCTTCCCATCACTTCATGGCAAACAGATGGGGAAACAATGGAAACAGTGACAGACTTTATTTTCTTGGGCTCCAGAATCACTGCAGAGGGTGACTGCAGCCATGATATTAAAAGACTTTTGTTCCTTGGAAGAAAAGCTATGACAATTCTAGACAGCATATGAAAAAGCAGAGGCATTACTTTGCTGACAAATGTAGGTATAGTCAAACCTATGGTTTTTCCAGTAGTCATGCATGGATGTGAGAGTTGGACCATTAAGAATGCTAAGCAATGAGGAATTGATGCTAAGGAGATCCAACCAGTCCATCCTAAAGGAAATCAGTCCTGAATATTCATTGGAAGGACTGATGCTTAAAGTTGAAACTCCAATACTCTGGCTGTCTAATGAGAAGAACTGACTCATTGGAAAAGACTGATTCTGGGAAAGACTGAAGGCAGGAGGAAAAGGGGATGATGGAGGATGAGATGGTTGGATGGCATTACACACTAAATGGACATGAGTTTGAGCAGGCTCTGAGAGCTGGTGATGGACAGGGAAGCCTGGCATGCTTTATGCAGTCCCTGAGTTTGCAAAGAGTTGGATATGACTAAGTGACTGAACAGAACTGATCATAAAAAATAAAAGTGAGCCAAGTATACAATTAAAAAGTAAATTTCCAGTAAATCTATTTTTGTCACTTCCTTTACTAGGAAAGCCTTAAAATAAAAATCTGTTATATTTAGGTTAAAATGCTTACATGGTAAAGTTATCCCTTCTTCCCCAGTTTTTCATTTCTTGCTGAAGGTAAGAATGTAAGAGTTTTTAAAAAATTATTAATTAAGTGACATTTTGTCTAAATAACTATATTAAGCATTTTATGATTAATGCTAAATTTAAGAGCTTCTTAGTAACTAATTTTTTCAAAAGTTTTATGTACTAATATTACAATGGGTAAACCAGATATAATCTGTGTTCTTAATTTAATTTTAGTTTTTTTCTTATATTGAGAAGATTCTGCATTGTTTCTTATTTTCAAGAACTGTTTAAAATGATATTAACAATGACATTGAAAAATGTTAAGTAAATCAAAATAATTGTAATGAAAGCAAGTATGTCTCTGTCTATAAAGTGTTTACACATTTGAAGAAAGAAAGGAAGAAAGAAGGTTTATAAGGTTGGAATGAAAGTATATTGTATTATAGACAGCCAAGATTTGAATGTCACCAGACCAGTTTAAAATGGTATATAACCCAAACTTCAACTGCTCACTCCTCTGATTTCCCATTAAATTACCCATGGAGATGGGAGAAGGGACCACAACATCAGCAAGAACCGAGACTAGCAGGCATCCCAATTTCAACTTCTGAGAAGAAAATAGAAGAAATCATAAAACTGATTAATTTATGTTACAATTATACTTATCAAATTAGCATGTAGGCCGTGGCTGCACGGGCGCAGGAGGGCCTAGAGGAGCTATCCCAGGTCAGGAAGGGTGGCAGTGAGGAGATACCCCTCGTCCAAGGAAAGGAGCAATGGCTGCGCTTTGCTGGAGCAGTCGTGAAGAGATACCCCACACCCAAGGTAAGAGAAACCCAAGTAAGACGGTAGGTGTTGCAAGAGGGCATCAGAGGGTAAACACACTGAAACCATATTCACAGAAACTAGTCAATCTAATCACACGGACCACAGCCTTGTCTAACTCAATGAAACTAAACCATGCCCGTGGGGCAACCCAAGACAGGTGGGTCATGGTGGAGTGATCTGACAGAATGTGGTCCACTGGAGAAGGGAATGGCAAACCACTTCAGTATTCTTGCCTTGAGAACCCCATGAACAGTATGAAAAGGCAAAATGATATGACACTGAAAGAGGAACTCCCCAGGTCAGTAGGTGCCCAATGTGCTACTGGAGATCAGTGGAGAAATAACTCCAGAAAGAATGAAGGGATGGAGCCAAAGCAAAAACAATACCCAGCTGTAGATGTGACTGGTGATAGAAGCAAGGTCCGATGCTGTAAAGAGCAATATTGCATAGGAACCTGGAATGTTAGGTCCATGAATCAAGGCAAATTGGCTGTGTTCAAACAAGAGATGGCAAGAGTGAACGCCGACATTCTAGGAATCAGCGAACTAAAATGGACTGGAATGGGTGAATTTAACTCAGACGACCATTATATCTACTACTGCGGGCAGGAATCCCTCAGAAGAAATGGAGTGGCCATCATGGTCAACAAAAAAGTCTGAAATACAGTACTTGGATGCAATCTCAAAAATGACAGAATGATCTCTGTTCGTCTCCAAGGCAAACCATTCAATATCACAGTAATCCAAGTCTATGCCCCAACCAGTAACGCTGAAGAAGCTGAAGTTCAACGGTTCTATGAAGACCTACAAGACCTTTTAGAACTAACACCCCAAAAAGATGTCCTTTTCATTATAGGGGACTGGAATGCAAAAGTAGGAAGTCAAGAAACACCTGGAGTAACAGGCAAATTTGGCCTTGGAATACGGAATGAAGCAGGGCAAAGACTAATAGAGTTTTGCCAAGAAAATGCACTGGTCATAACAAACACCCTCTTCCAACAACACAAGAGAAGACTCTACGCATGGACATCACCACATGGTCAACACCGAAATCAGACTGATTATATTCTTTGTAGCCAAAGATGGAGAAGCTCTATACAGTCAGCAAAACAAGACCAGGAGCTGACTGTGGCTCAGACCATGAACTCCTTATTGGCAAATTCAGACTTAAATTGAAGAAAGTAGGGAACACCACTAGACCATTCAGGTATGACCTAAATCAAATCCCTTATGATTATACAGTGGAAGTGAGAAATAGATTTAAGGGCCTAGATCTGATAGATAGAGTGCCTGATGAACTATGGAATGATGTTCGTGACATTGTACAGGAGACAGGGATCAAAACCATTCCCATAGAAAAGAAATGCAAAAAAGCAAAATGGCTGTCTGGGGAGGCCTTACAAATAGCTGTGAAAAGAAGAGAAGCGAAAAGCAAAGGAGAAAAGGAAAGATATAAGCATCTGAATGCAGAGTTCCAAAGAACAGCAAGAAGAGATAAGAAAGCCTTCTTCAGTGATCAATGCAAAGAAATAGAAGAAAACAACAGAATGGGAAAGACTAGGGATCTCTTCAAGAAAATCAGAGATACCAAAGCAACATTTCATGCAAAGATGAGCTCGATAAAAGACAGAAATGGTAGGGACCTAACAGAAGCAGAAGATATTAAGAAGAGATGGCAAGAATACACAGAAGAACTGTACAAAAAAGATCTTCATGACCCAGATAATCACGATGGTGTGATCCTTGACCTAGAGCCAGACATCCTGGAATGTGAAGTCAAACAGGCCTTAGAAAGCATCACTATGAACAAAGCTAGTGGAGGTGATGGAATTCCAGTTGAGCTATTTCAAATCCTGAAAGATGATGCTGTGAAAGTGCTGCACTCAATATGCCAGCAAATTGGAAAACTCAGCAGTGGCCACAGGACTGGAAAAGGTCAGTTTTCATTCCAATCCCAAAGAAAGGCGATGCCAAAGATGTTCAAACTACCACACAATTGCACTCATCTCACACGCTAGTAAAGTAATGCTCCAAATTCTCCAAGCCAGGCTTCAGCAATATGTGAACCATGAACTTCCTGATGTTCAAGCTGGTTTTAGAAAAGGCAGAGGAACCAGAGATCAAATTGCCAGCATCCCCTGGATCATGGAAAAAGCAACAGAGTTCCAGAAAAACATCGGTTTCTGCTTTATTGACTATGCCAAAGCCTTTGACTGTGTGGATCACAATAAACTGTGGAAAATTCTGAAAGAGATGGGAATACCAGACCACCTGATCTGCCTCTTGAGAAATTTGTATGCAGGTCAGGAAGCAACAGTTAGAACTGGACATGGAACAACAGACTGGTTCCAAATAGGAAAAGGAGTTCATCAAGGCTGTATATTGTCACCCTGCTTATTTAACTTATATGCAGAGTACATCATGAGAAACACTGGACTGGAAGAAACACAAGCTGGAATCAAGATTGCCGGGAGAAATATCAATAACCTCAGATATGCAGATGACACCACCCTTATGGCAGAAAGTGAAGAGGAACTCAAAAGCCTCTTGATGAAAGTGAAAGTGGAGAGTGAAAAAGTTGGCTTAAAGCTCAACATTCAGAAAACGAAGATCATGGCATCTGGTCCCACCTCTTCATGGGAAATAGATGGGGAAACAGTGGAAACAGTGTCAGACTTTATTTTTCTGGGCTCCAAAATCACTGCAGATGGTGACTGCAGCCATGAAATTAAAAGGCTCTTACTCCTTGGAAGGAAAGTTATGACCAACCTAGATAGCATATTCAAAGCAGAGACATTACTTTGCCAACAAAGGTTCATCTAGTCAAGGCTATGGTTTTTCCTGTGGTCATGTATGGATGTGCGAGTTGGACTGTGAAGAAGGCTGAGTGCCAAAGAATTGATGCTTTTGAACTGTGGTGTTGGAGAAGACTCTTGAGAGTCCCTTGGGCTGCAAGGAGATTCAAGCAGTCCATTGTGAAGGAGATCAGCCCTGGGATTTCTTTGGAAGGATTGATGCTAAAGCTGAAACTCCAGTACTTTGGCCACCTCATACGAAGAGTTGACTCATTGGAAAAGACTCTGATGCTGGGAGGGATTGGGGGCAGGAGGAGAAGGGGACAACAGAGGATGAGATGGCTGGATGGCATCACTGACTCGATGGACGTGAGTCTGGGTGAACTCCGGGAGTTGGTGATGGACAGGGAGGCCTGGCATGCTGGGATTCATGGGGTCGCAAAGAGTTGGACACAACTGAGCGGCTGATCTGATCTGATCTGAATCTTTTCATCAAACAATGTAGCAGGCATTTGTCATATTCTCTATTATCTGGTGTCAGTATTGGAGATGCAGGGTTTCTGTCATCCAAAGAAAGAGGCAGTTATCTCTCCGTTACTGTTGTTTTTGCTGTTGCTATCATTCTTTTCCCCAGATGTTTTGTGATGCAGCTTTAAGAATATTATTTCTACATGAGGGTCTTAATCTTGCTTTTTTCAAAATCCACCAATACAGCAGTAGGAACACCGAATTTCCAAAAGCACTGGGCAGGATATGACTAGAGTACTGTTGGAAACAGGGCTTATCTGGATAGTATGAATTGTCTGCTTTAGCAACAAATCCTCGTATTACAATTGCTAATATTTCAAATTTTTAGGGTATTAGACAGTGTATAGAAGGAACATTTAATATGTGTTCTATATGTATATATAATGAGATGAAAATGTGTTAGAAACCAGAAATTGAACACAAAATGGTGGATGGCTTATTATAAATCTAGTGAGACAAAGAACCAAAAACTGACCTTATCTGTAGAATTCAGAAGAAAAGTTAATGAAAGCAATGTCTTCAAAAGAATTTAAGAAGAATAATATGCTTCAAATTTAAAAAATGACTATTTTTTCTTAAAACATGGCAAAGATAATCCAAAAGCTTATTTTGAAGAATAAATACCTTAGGCTAGTGGGTCTCAAGGTGTGATCCCCAGACCAACATTATTAGTATCACTAGGAACTTGTTTGAAATGCAAATTGTCAGGCTCCTTACCAGACTTCCTGAATCAGAAAATCTGAGGTTGAAGTCCAACATTCACTGTTTTAATAAGCTCTTCAGGGTATTCTGATACATGTTCAATTTGTTTTAATATATATGCAATTTGATTTAGATTATCTAATACATTAGGGGTAAAGAAACACAATGTCAGATCATTAAATATCCACATATCTACACATGTGCATGTGTGTGGTCTGTCATACAAATTAAGTAGCTTGGAAATAGTACTAGAATAGAAAGATATTCATAGAAAGAGAAATATGTCCAAGTAACGATTCAAGACTACTGACAAAATGAAGTTGAATCTATTACCTAAACCATATATAAAAATTAATTCAAAATGTAGCAAAACCTAAACATAAGAACCAACACGGTAAAACTATTATAAGAAACCATAGAGGAAAATCTTCATGATATAGAAATTGACAATGATTTGTTGGCTATGACATCAAAAGCACAGTGTGATGGTTAATTTTGTTCCACTTAACTTACTTAAATAATGCCATATAACTGCTAGAACATTATTTCTGGGTGTGCCTAAGAGGGTGCTTCTGCAAGAGACTAGCATTTGATTCAGTAGACAGATTGAAGAGATTTATCCTCACAAATGTGTGTGGGAAACATTCAAATTATTGCTCCCAAATGGAGCAAAGAGGTAAAGGAAGGGCAAATTTACTCTCTTCTTGAGCTGGGACATCTCTGCTTTCTGAGAGGTTCTGCTTTCTGCTCTCTGAGATCAGAGCTCCTGGTTCTTGGGCCTTTGGATTATAGGACATACACCAGTGGCCCTTTTCTCAGGTCTTTGTGCTAAAACTGAATCATATCATTAGTTCTCTTGGTTCTCCAGCTCATAGACAGCAAACTGTGGGACTCCTTGACCTCCGTAACTATGTGAGCCAGTTCTTATTTTATGTTTCTATCTAGCCAGCTAGTTCATTTGAGTTTTTCTGATAGCAGTTGAAAACTTTGGAAACGTGACATGATTATGTCAAGTACTGTTCAAGGAATTGGGGGAGAAGGGATGTACAAGGAGGTCCAGAAAGGACCGCAGGAGGCCCGCCAGCCCTGGCCAGGCTGGCCAGGTGAAAAAAAAAAAAAAAAAAAAGCAATAAACTGTTACAGAAAAACTGGAATAACCATTTTGGCCAACCCAATATATCTCTTATTGATTGTGTTTCTCTGTAGAATCCTAATGCAGAAAAAACAACAACAGAATTGATAAGTTGGACAAACTGAAAGTTTAAAACTGCATCAAAGACATAACCAACAGTGTAGGGTGAACGATAGTCTATAGGATAGGATAACATTTTTCAAATCATATATCTGATAAGGGACTATTATCCAGAGTATATAAATAACTCCTATCACCTAACAACAAAAAAATCTGATTAAAAAGTGCCTAAAAAACTATAATAGGTATTTCTATAAAGAAGATTTACAAAGTGGCCAATTATCATATGAAAAATGCTCAACTTCATGAATCACTATAGAAAGGTAAATCAAAACCAAAGTGAAATACCACCTCATTCCTATTAGGATGGCTACTTTAGTAAAAAAAAAAAAAAAAAAAGCCAGTGTCGCTGAGGGTGTGGAGAAATTAAAACACTTGTACAGAGTTGGTGCAAATGTAAAATTATAAAGCTGCTATAGAAAACATCATGGTGGGTGCCCATAAAGATTAAAAATAAAATTACACTATAATTCAGCAATTTCACTTCTGGGTATATACCCAAAGGAATTGAAAGTAGAATCTCAAAGATATATTTGTACAGTCGTGTTTATAGAAGCATTTCTCAACAGCCCCAAAGTGAAAACAACATGTGTCCATTGATAGAGGAGGGAATAATCAAAACGTGGTGTGCACATATAATAAAATATCATTCAACCTTAAAAAGGAAGAAAATACTGACATAAGTGACAATGTGGATGCACCTTTAACATATTATATACAGTAAGCTAGTCACAAAAAGAAACAAACACTATAATTCTGCTTACATGAAGTAGTTGGAGTAGTCAAAATTATACAAACAGAAGCAGATGGTGATGTCCAGGGTCTGGATGAAAGGGAAATGGGGAGCTATTGTTTAGCGAGCATAGTATTTCAAATTGATAAAATGAAAAGGGTTATATAGATGGAGATATGATGGTTGTACAGCATTATGAATGTGTGTAATACCACTGAATTGCACACTTAAAAGTGGTTGAGATGGTAAATTTTATGTTATGTATATTTTACCATAATTGAAAAATATATACAAAATTAAAATATAATAAAAGTGCCAATTTGAATCTGTAAAGATTTTTTATCACATGGTGTTAAAAATTGGGTCCCTATTTGTGAAATCATAGTTGTATCTCTAATTTAATTTAATCCTCACAATAAATTCTAGATATGTCAAAGATTGAAGGTGAGAAAGTGAAACTAAAAATACTAAAAACTAAGGAGCCTGGCAGGCTACAGTTCATAGCGTTGCAAAGAGTCAGACATGACCAAAGCAACTTAGCACACACTTATGCATAGTCCCTCCACAGGGAAAGTAGGAAGAGTCTATTCCAAGCTTTCCTGTTGACCAGGCAACCCAGAATGAATATATTTGTTGCTCTACATGCCTGACACTTCTACACTTTATATATATATATATATATATATATATATATATATACACACACACATATATATATGTAGATAGTTTAAGGACATTTGTATAAGCTTTGAGTGAGGTAGGTTATTTAAAACCACAATAGAAGAAACTACAAAGGAAAAAAAGAAATATATCTGAGAGGACAAATAAAATTAAAAAAAAAAAAAATTAGGAAAAGAGAAGTGCCCTCCCCATGGAGGTCTGGGTTGCTTAGTGTATATTCTCCTCCAAGATGCTGAGAAGGCAAGCTGTTGATCTGCAGTGACTCTCTGAAAGGATCAGGGTCCTTGATTCCATGGAATACCTTTTCTGAGTTTCTTGAATCTGATAATCTCAACCTTTTCCTTTTGTTCCCCCAGACCTATGGGTGGAAGCTACTTCTGCAGTTAAAAGCTCATCTAAGCCACTATTTCTTTTCGCTTTTTAAAAATTTCTTCAAAACCTGCTTTTGTAATCCTTATATTATATCTGATAAGTTTATATCTATTATAATATCTGATAAATTTAATTTTCTTCATGAACACACACCATAAACATTTTTTTTTTGTACTTTACTAGCACTTATTTCAGAGAAGGCAATGGCACCCCACTCCAGTACTCTTGCCTGGAAAATCCCATGGATGGAGGAGCCTGGTAGGCTGCAGTCCACGGAGTCGCTAAGAGTCGAACACGACGGAGCGACTTCACTTTCACTTTTCACTTTCATGCATAGGAGAAGGAAATGGCAACCCACTCCAGTGTTCTTGCCTGGAGAATCCCAGGGACGGCGGAGCCTGGTGGGCTGCCGTCTATGGGGTCGCACAGAGTCGGACACGACTGAAGCAACTTAGCAGCAGCAGCAGCACTTATTTATTATAAATTAAATAAGAAAGATTCTGTTAATTAAATCTCAAAACTGTATGAAGGGAAGAGATAAGGATTTGTTATGCAAGAACAATTTCTTTGTAGTTGCCACCTCTCATGTACTAAGGGCTGGAACAAATCATATTACATAAGTTAAGAAGTTACTATTGTTCAGAAATATAAATCTAGAGTCAACAAAAAGAAGGCAATCACTCCACAAAGATTTCCTTTTCCAGAGACAGAAGCTTGCCAGAATCAGGACTTTGTGTGGGACGTGGAGTATAGGTTTGTAATCCATATCCCTCTCTCTCTTTTTTTTAGGACAAATATGAAAACAACTAAGTCATGCAGGTGGGTGGGGTAGGGGACATGCAGATTATTGAGATGTCTACAGACACATCTAGAAGTCTGCTCTATAGGAGTTGTCTGAGAAAGCCAGCTTCCCATTGGCAATTTTAGGATCTTTGTGAACTATAGATCCTTGTCAGGGGATGAAAGATGTGATCATTAACTGGGTTCAGATATAGTGCCTCCAGACTTCCCAGATTGTGCTCATGGTAAAGAACCCACTTGCCAATGCAGGAGACCTAAGAGACTTGGGTTCCTTTACTAGGTCAGGAAGATCCCCTGGAGGAGGGCATGGCAATCCACTCTAATATTCATGCCTGGAGAATCCCATGGACAGAGGAGCCTGGCAGGCTACAGTCCATAGCGTTGCAAAGAGTCAGACATGACCAAAGCAACTTAGCACACACTTATGCATAGTCCCTCCACAGGGAAAGTAGGAAGAGTCTATTCCAAGCTTTCCTGTTGACCAGGCAACCCAGAATGAATATATTTGTTGCTCTACATGCCTGACACTTCTACACTTTATATATATATATATATATATATATATATATACACAAACATATATATATGTAGATATATCACCTGTTATGATACTATACAATTTGCAACTTATCTGTCTATTGTCTTCTGTCTCTTTGCATTAGTACATGAGGACATGGTTTTTGGTTTGTTCACTGATATTTCATCATTTTAAAGTGTCATCTTCTTTTGTTCTATGAAACAACAGAACATTTCTCAATCAGATTATGATGTGTAACAAAAAGTGGATTTTATACAACAACCAGTGATAACCAGCAGAGTGGTTGAACTGAGAAGAAGCTCCAAAGCACTTCCCAAAGCCAAACTTGCACCAAAAATAGGTCATGGTAACTGTTTAGTGGTCTGCTATCCATTTAATTTACTACCCACTGAAGTAGGTTTATTCCTAGGTATTTTATTCTTTTTGTTGGAATGGTGAATGGGATTCCTTCTTTAATTTCTCTTTCTTATTTTTCATTGTTACTGTATAAAAATACAAGAGATTTCTGTGTATTAATTTTTTTATCCTGTGACTTCATTGACTATATTCATTGACTAGCTCTAGTAATTTTCTGGTAGCATCTTTATGGTCTTCTATGTAAAGAATCATATCATCTGAAAACAGTGAGAGTTTTACTTCTTCTTTTCCAATATGGATTCCTTTTATTTCTTTTTCTTCTCTGATTGCTGTAGCTAGGACTTCAAAAACTGTGTTGAAAAATAGTGGTGAGAGTGGGCATGCTTGTCTTGCTCCTGATCTTGATGAAAGACATGTCAGCTCTTCAGGTTTTCACCGTAAGAGCTGACAAAGGATTAATCTCCATAATACACAAGCAGCTCATTCAGGTCAATATCAGAAAAACAAACAATGCAATCAAACAGTGGGCAGAAAACCTAAAAAGATATCTCTCCAAAGAAGACATACAGATAGCTTATAAGCTCATGAAAAGATTCATGTTGAGGTTTGACAGAAAACAGCAAAATTCTGTAAAGCAATTATTCTTCAATAAAAAATAAATTAATTAAAAAAAAAGATGCTTAACATAACTCATTATTAGAGAAATCAAATCAAACCTACAATGAGATATCACCTCACACTGGTCAGAATGACTATAATCAAAAAATCTACAAACAATAAATGTTGGAGAAGAAGTGGAGAAAAGGGAACACTACTGCACTGTTGGTGGAAATACAAATTGCTGCAGCCACTATAGAGAACAGCATGCAGATTCGTTAAAGAACTAGAAACAAAACTACCATCAGTTCAGTTCAGTCGCTCAGTCGTGTCTGACTCTTTGCGACCCCATAAATCACAGCACACCAAGCCTCCCTGTCCATCACCAACTCCTGGAGTTCACTCAGACTCATGTCCATCGAGTCGGTGATGCCATCCAGCCATCTCATCCTCTGTCATCCCCTTCTCCTCTTGCCCTCAACCCCTCTCAGCATCAGAGTCTTTTCCAATGAGTCAACTCTTCGCATGAGGTGGCCAAAGTACTGGAGTTTCAGCTTTAGCATCAGTCCTTCCAAAGAACACCCAGGACTGATCTCCTTTAGGATGGACTGGTTGGATCTCCTTGCAATCCAAGGGACTCTAAAGAGTCCTCAACACCACAGTTCAAAAGCAAAAGGCAGTGGCACCCCACTCCAGTACTCTTGCCTGGAAAGTCCCATGGGTGGATGAGCCTGGTGGGCTGCAGACCATGGGGTCACGAAGAGTCGGATGCAACTGAGCGACTTCACTTTCACTTTTCCCTTTCATACATTGGAGAAGGGGATGGCAACCCACTCCAGTGTTCTTGCCTGGAGAATCCCAGGGACGGGGGAGCCTGGTGGGCTGCCATCTATGGGGTTGCACAGAGTTGGACATGACTGAAGCGACTTAGCAGCAGCTTTCTTCACAGTCCAACTCTCACATCCACACATGACCACTGGAAGAATCATAGCCTTGACTAGATGGACCTTTGTTGGCAAAGTAATGTCTCTGCTTTTTAATATGCTGTCTAGGTTGGTCATAACTTTCCTTCCAAGGAGCAAGCGCCTCTTAATTTCATGGCTGCAATCACCATCTGCAGGGATTTTGGAGCCCAGAAAAATAAAGTCTGATACTGTTTTCACTGTTTCCCCATCTATTTCCCATGAAGTGATGGGACCAGATGCCATGATCTTCGTTTTCTGAATGTTGAGCTTTAAGCCAACTTTTTCACTCTCCTCTTTCACTTTCATCAAGTGGCTTTTTAGTTTCTCTTCTCTTTCTGCCATAAGGGTGGTGTAATCTGCATTTCTGAGGTTACTGATATTTCTCCCAGCAATCTTGATTCCAGCTTGTGATTCATCTAGCGCAGCGTTTCTCATGATGTACTCCGCATTTAAGTTAAAAAAGCAGGGTGACAATATACAGCCTTGATGAACTCCTTCTCCTATTTGGAACCAGACTGTTGTTCCATGTCCAGTTCTAACTGTTGCTTCCTGACCTGCATACAGGTTTCTCAAGAGGCAGGTCAGGTGGTATTTTCCACAGTGTATTGTGATCCACACAGTCAAAGACTTTGGCATAATCAATAAAGCAGAAACCGATGTTTTTCTGGAACTCTGTTGCTTTTTCCATGATCCAGGAGATGCTGACAATTTGATCTCTGGTTCCTCTGCCTTTTCTAAAACCAGCTTGTACATCTGGAAATTCACCATTCATGTACTGCTGAAGTCTGGCTTGGAGAATTTTGAGCATTACTTTCCTAGTGTGTGAGATGAGTGCAATTGTGTGGTAGTTTGAGCATCTTTGGCATTGCATTTTTTTGGGATTGAAATGAAAACTGACCTTTTCCAGTCCTGTGGCCACTGCTGAGTTCCAATTTGCTGGCATATTGAGTGCAGCACTTTCACAGCATCATCATTCAGGATTTGGAAGAGCTCAACTGGAATTCCATCACCTCCACTAGCTTTGTTCGTAGTAATGCTTTCTAAGGCCTGTTTGACTTCACATTCCAGGATGTCTGGCTCTAGGTGAGTGATCACACCATCGTGATTATCTGGGTCGTGAAGATCTTTTTTGTACAGTTCTTCTGTGTATTCTTGCCGTCTCTTCTTAATATCTTCTGCTTCTGTTAGGTCCATACCATTTCTGTCCTTTATCGAGCTCATCTTTGCATGAAATGTTCCCTTGGTATCTCTAATTTTCTTGAAGAGATCTCTAGTCTTTCCCATTCTGTTGTTTTCCTCTATTTCTTTGCACTGATCACTGAGGAAGGCTTTCTTATATCTTCTTGCTAGTCTTTGGAACTCTGCATTCAGATGCTTATATCTTTCCTTTTCTCCTTTGCTTTTCGCTTCTCTTCTTTTCACAGCTATTCTAAGGTCTTCCCATATAGCCATTTTGCTTTTTTGCATTTCTTTTCCATGGGCATCTCTGTCTCCCGCACAATGTCATGAACCTCTGTCCATAGTTCATCAGGCAATCTATCAGATCTAGACCCTTAAATCTATTTCTCACTTCTACTGTATAATCATAAGGGATTTGATTTAGGTCATACCTGAATGGTCTAGTGGTTTTCCCTACTTTCTTCAATTTCAGTCTGAATTTGGCAATAAGGAATTCATGATCTGAGCCACAGTCAGCTCCTGGTTTGTTTTTGCTGACTGTATACAGCTTCTCCATCTTTGGCCCCAAAGAATATAATCAATCTGATTTTGGTGTTGACCATCTGGTGATTTCCATGTGTAGAGTCTTCTCTTGTGTTGTTGGAAGAGGATGTTTGCTATGACCAGTGCATTTTCTTGGCAAATCTCTATTAGCCTTTGCCCTACTTCATTCCGTATTCCAAGGCCAATTTTGCCTGTTCCTCCAGGTGTTTCTTGACTTCCTACTTTTGCATTCCAGTCCCCTATAATGAAAAGGACATCTTTTTGGGGTGTCAGTTCTAAAAGGTCTTGTAGGTCTTCATAGAACCGCTCAACTTCAGCTTCTTCAGTGTTATTGGTTGGGCATAGATTTGGATTACTGTGATATTGAATGGTTTGCCTTCGAAACGAACAGAGATTCTGTCGTTTTTGAGATTGCATCCAAGTACTGCATTTCGGACTCTTTTGTTGACCATGATGGCCACTCCATTTCTTCTAAGGGATTCCTGCCCACAGTAGTAGATATAATGGTCATCTGAGTTAAATTCACCCATTCCAGTCCATTTTAGTTCGCTGATTCCTAGAATGTCGGCGTTCACTCTTGCCATCTCCTGTTTGACGACTTCCAATTTGCCTTGATTCATGGACCTAACATTCCAGGTTCCTATGCAATATTGCTCTTTACAGCATCGGACCTTGCTTCTATTACTGGTCACATCCACAACTGGGTATTGTTTTTGCTTTGTCTCCATCCCTTCATTCTTTCTGGAGATATTTCTCCACTGATCTCCAGTAGCATATTGGGCACCTCCTGACCTGGGGAGTTCCTCTTTCAGTGTCGTATCATTTTGCCTTTTCATACTGTTCATGGGGTTCTCAAGGCAAGAATACTGAAGTGGTTTGCCATTCCCTTCTCCAGTGGACTGCATTCTGTCAGACCTGTCCACCATGACCCGCCCGTCTTGGGTGGCCCCACAGGGCGTGGCTTAGTTTCATTGAGTTAGACAAGGCTGTGGTCCGTGTAATTAGATTGACTAGTTTTCTGTGATTATGGTTTCAGTGTGTCTGCCCATTGATGCCCTCTAGCAACACCTACTGTCTTACTTGGGTTTCTCTTACCTTGGACGTGAGGTGTCTCTTCACGGCTGCTCTAGCAAAGTGCAGCTGCTACTCCTAAACATATACATTACCACTTGTAAAATTAGATGCTGCTGCTGCTAAGTCACCTCAGTCGTGTCCGACTCTGTGTGACCCCATAGACTGCAGCCCACCAGGCTCCCCCGTCCCTGGGATTCTCCAGGCAAGAACACTGGAATGGGTTGCCATTTCCTTCTCCAATGCATGAAAGTGAAAAGTGAAAGGGAAGTCGCTCAGTCGTGTCCGACTCTTAGCGACCCCATGGACTGCAGACCACCAGGCTCCTCCATCCTTGGGATATGCCAGGCAAGAGTATTGGAGTGGGGTGCCATTGCCCTTTCTGGTAAAATTAGATGGCAAGTGGAAATTTACTGTATGCTCCCACTGTATGACTCCGGGAGCTAAAATCTGCTGCTCTATGATAATCTAGAGGTATGGGAGAGGGTGAGAGGTGGGAGAGAGATTCAAAAGGGAGGGGACATATGTATACCTATGGCTGATTTGTGTTGATATGTGGCAGAAACCAACATAATGTAAAGCAATTATCCTCCAAATGAAAATGAATAAATAAATTAAAAAAATCTGAAGTGAAGAAAGTTTCTGCATATTTGTTCATTATGTTGAATTCTTGATTAATTTTAGAAAGCACTATCTGTCAGAGGTGAATCACTTTCTTTCCTGTTGCCCAGGGTTTGGCTGTAAGCTAGATTTCAGTGAATGCTTTTGAATATAATATTGATCTATAGACATTTCATTTGTGTAATGAAAAACATATCCTCACACTAGAGGAGCTAATACTTGTAAACATATCAGCACAGTGCTCAATCATTAGGCTGCCTTTGGCAATTTAGGCAAAATTTGAAGTTGAATGTCACAGTGTTTCCCATTTTAATTTTTTTTTATTGAATCTTGATACACTTGTTTTAAAAATCAAATTAAATTTATTATTTGACTATCTACTACTATATCACCATAGTTATGGTTTATATGAAACTTATTGAAACAATTTCTACATTTGTCTTATCTTTTAATTAACTGTAATATTTGAACTTAGGAAATGTCAAGGTTGTCCCTTACCTAGCTATAGAAAAAGAATGACAAATTATGACAGCAGGAATTGTGTACTATATACTCTTCTATTCAATCATGAGTAGCATGTCAGTTCTTGTCCAACTTATCATGAGAGCCACTGAATGTATATGACAGGACATATATTTGACTGTTGGAATGATGGACATCTTTGAACGTGTAGATCTGGCTGATGAGGGAAGATTATGAATGTGTAGCATCAAGGGCAGGTTTCCAGCAGTGAAAACTGAATTTCTACCTGACGCTGCACCAAGGTTCTGGGACATTTGCTCTATTATGATAGCTGACAGTTTGCATGCGTTTTAACTCTGGCAATCAGTCAACCTGCTCTTGATGGGTAATTGCCAGCAGGAACCTAATTTTTTCACATCAATTGTCACACATGTCTCTGATATTCTTATTCACCATTAACTAGATTGACGATGTTGTTTCATACAAGAAGGAAGGAAAGATTTCACTTTCTTCCTAGAAAGACACAATAATCCAGCTAAATTATATAATTAAAAAGCTAACAAATCTTTGGAATAGACACTTAAGATGAAAATAAATGATGATATCTAATGTCACATTCTTGCACCAATCAGTATAAAATTGCTAAATTTTATTGATGTGTTGCTATTTTAGCTTGTGGAACAGAGATCCATAAATGCATTTTGAAAGTAAAATCTTCCAATAATCATTTAATGCAGATGTATTTCCTTACTTTAAATTTTAAATTCATTTGAAGTTAAAGATGGAACTTCCCAGGTGGTTCAGTGGTAAAGTATCTGCCTGTCAGGGCAGGAGACACAGGAGATGCAGTTTCAATCCCTGGGTCAGGAAGATCCCCTGGATTAAGAAATGGCAACCCACTCCAGTATTCTTGCCTGTAAAATTCCATGGACAGAGGAGCCTGGCGGGCTACTGTCCATGGGGGTCACAAAGAGTCTGAAATGACTGAGCACACACACACGCAAAGCTAAAGCAGATTACATATTTCTCTGATTAAATTATTATTAAAATATAATTACATCTATTAAAAAACATATGAAAGTCTGGAAACAAGATGAGAATTGATATAATGAAGAAAATATAAATAATTTTATCACAAGACAATTTTTGATAGATATTTCCAGATATAAACATGGACATGCATATAAGTTATTATTATACATGGTCATGCTAATGATATCATGCTATTTTCTTGGGCTTCAAAATCACTGGAGATGGTGACTATAGCCATGAAATTAAAAAAAATTTTGCTCTTTAGAAAAAAAGCTATGATCAACCTAGACAGCATATGAAAAAGCAGAGATATTACTTTGCCAACAAAGGTCCATATAGTCAAAGCTATGGTTTTTCCAGCAGTCATGTATGGATGTGAAAGTTGGACCATACGAGACAGCAAAAGAGACACTGATGTATAGAACAGTCTTTTGGACTCTGTGGGAGAGGGAGAGGGTGGGATGATTTGGGAGAATGGCATTGAAATATGTATAATATCATATATGAAACGAGTCACCAGTCCAGGTTCGATGCACGATACTGGATGCTTGAGGCTGGTGCACTGGAATGACCCAGAGGGATGGTATGGGGAGGGAGGAGGGAGGAGGGAGGAGGGTTCAGGATGGGGAACACATGTATACCTGTGGCAGATTCATTTCGATATATGGCAAAACCAATACAATATTGTAAAGTTAAAAAATAAAATAAAATTAGAAAAAAACCCCCAAAAGATAAGTGAAAAAAAAAAAAAAAGAAGAAGGCTGAGCACTGAAGGATTGATGCTTTTGAACTGTGGTGTTGGAGAAGACTCTTGAGAGTCCCTTGGACTGCAAGATCAAACCAGTCAACCATAAAGGGGTCAATCCTGAATATTCATTGGAAAGATTGATGATGAAGCTGAAGCTCCAATACTTTGGCCACCTGATGTGAAGAGCTGACTCATTAGAAAAGACTCTGATGCTGGGAAAGAATGAAGGCAGGAGGAGAAGAGGATGACAGAGGACAAGATGGTTGGAAGACATCACCACTCAATGGACATGAGTTTGAGCAAGCTCTGGGAGATGATGAAGGATAGGGAAACCTGGCATGCTGCAGTCCATGGGGTCATAAAAAGTCAGATATGACTGAGTCACTGAACAACAACAACAATCATGCTAATGGGTATTTCATTTCACCAGTTTTCTCACTGTACCTTGAGATTTTGTAATTTTAAACTTTTATAAATTAAAATTTAACATTTAACCTTGAGATTACATGTATGAAGAAACCTTTATTACTTACCTGTGATAAATAACAAAAAAAGGAATTTCTGGGATTAGAGATATGCAATTTTAGACTTTTTGTATTTGAGGTTTAATTTCTCAGATTTTAATCTTCTAGTAGTAAAGTGTAAGAATTTCCACTTTTTCACACCAAAAGCTGTTTTTGCTGTGACCACTTAATAAATTAAGGAAAAAAAAAGGATTATCATTGCTTTTTCCATTAGACTTGCTTCAGTTCAGTTCAGTTGCTCATTCATGTCCGACTCTTTGCGACCCCATGAACTGCAGCATGCCAGGCCTCCCTGTCCATCACCAACACCCAGAGTCCACCCAAACCCATGTCCACTGAGTCGGTGATGCCATCCAACAATTTCATCCTCTGTCGTCCCCTTCTCCTCCTGCCCTCAATCTTTCCCAGCAATGGGGTATTTTCAAATGAGTCAGCTCTCCACATCAGGTGGCCAAAGTATTGGAGTTTCAGCTTCAACATCAGTCCCTCCAATGAACACCCAGGACTGATCTCCTTTAGGATGGACTGGTTGGATCTCCTTGCAGTCCAAGGGACTCTCAAGAGTCTTCTCCAACACCACAGTTTAAATGCATCAATTCTTTGGTGCTCAGCTTTCTTTATAGTCCAACTCTCACATCAATACATGACCACTGGAAAAACCATAGCCTTGACTAGACGAATCTTTTTTGGCAAAGTAATGTCTCTGCTTTTTAATATGCTGTCTAGGTTGGTCATAACTTTCCTTCCAAGGAGCAAGCGTCTTTAATTTCATGGCTGTAATCACCATCTGCAGTGATTTTGGAGCCCCCCAAAATAAAGTCAGCCACTGTTTCCACTATTTCCCCATCTATTTGCCATGAAGTGAAGGGACCGGATGCCATGAACTTAGTTTTCTGAATGTTGAGCTTTAAGCCAACTTTTTCACTCTCCTCTTTCACTTTCATCAAGAGGCTCTTTAGTTCTTCTTCACTTTCTGCCATAAGGGTGATGTCATCTGCATATCTAAGGTTATTGGTACTTCTCCCAGCAATCTTGATTCCAGCTTGTGTTTCATCCAGCCCAGCGTTTCTCATGATGTACTCTGCATGTAAGTTAAATAAGCAGGGTGACAATATACAGCCTTGATGTACTCCTTTTCCTATTGGGAGCCAGTCTGTTGTTCCATGTCCAGTTCTAACTGTTGCTTCCTGACCTGCATACAGGTTTCTAAAGAGGCAGGTCAGGTGGTCTGATATTCCCATCTCTTTCAGAATTTTCCACAGTTTATTGTGATCCACACAGTCAAAGGCTTTGGCATAGTCAATAAAGCAGAAATAGATGTTCTTCTGGAACTCTCTTGCTTTTTTGATGATCCAGCGGATGTTGGCAATTTGATCTTTGGTTTCTCTGCCTTTTATAAATCCAGCTTGAACATCTGGAAGTTCATGGTTCATTTATTGCTGAAGCCTGGCTTGGAGAATTTGGAGCATTACTTTACTAGCGTGTGAGATGAGTGCAATTGTGTGGTAGTTTGAGCATTCTTTGGCATTACCTTTCTTTGGGATTGGAATGAAAACTGACCTTTTCCAGGCCTGTGGCCACTGATGAGCTTTCCAAATTTGCTGACATATTGAGTCCAGCACTTTCACAGCATCATCTTTTAGGGTTTGAAATAGCTCAACTGGAATTCCATCACCTCCACTAGCTTTGTTTGTAGTGATGCTTCCTAAGGCCCACCTGACTTCACATTCCAGAATGTCCGGCTCTAGGTGAGTGTAAGTGTTCACACCTTCATGATTAACTGGTTCGTGAAGATCATTTTTGTACAGTTCTGTGTATTCTTGCCACCTCTTCTTAATATCTTCTGCTTCTGTTAGGTCCATACCATTTCTGTCCTTTATCAAGCCCATCTTTGCATGAAATGTTCCCTTGTTATCTCTGATTTTCTTGAAGAGATCCCTAGTCTTTCCCATTCTGTTGTTTTCCTCTATTTCTTTGCATTGATCGCTGAAGAAGGCTTTCTTATCTCTTCTTGCTATTCTTTGGAACTCTGCATTCAGATGTTTATATCTTTCCTTTTCTCCTTTGCTTTTAGCTTCTCTTCTTTTCACAGCTATTTGTAAGGCCTCCTCAGACAGCCATTTTGCTTTTTTGCATTTCTTTTTCTTGGGGATGGTCTTGATCCCTGTCTCCTGTACAATGTCACAAGCCTTCATCCATAGTTCATCAGGCACTCTATCAGATCTAGTCCCTTAAATCTATTTCTCAGTTGCACTGTATAGTCATAAGGGATTTGATTTAGGTCATACCTGAATGGTTTATTGATTAGACTTGATTAATGATGGGTAAAGCATGATTATTGGGCATTTTCTTTCTTCTTTGTGTATTTTTATGCAAATATGTATATGAAATTGTTGTATTCAAAATCTTGACTGTTTTCTTCATATTTTTCTTTGTAATTTAAGTTTTCATTTTTAAGAAAATTACAGATTCCTGAGAAGTTGCAAAGAATTGCAGAGTTCTTATGTAAATTTTACTTTATTTTCACAATATTTACATTGTACATAAGTATAACACAAAATCAAAACTAGGAAATTGACTTTAGCACCATATGTGTTTACAGTTATCTGCCATTTTTATTATTTTGTGTAAGTATCATTACAATCAAGGTACAGAACTATGTTATCACCTCAGTTTTTTATGCTATCTCTTTATAGTCACACATAGACCCCTCTCTCTCTTACATTCTTGACTCATAGACAGCACTAATTTGCTTACCACCTCTATAATTTTACCATATAAATGTTACATAAATAGAATCTCTAACTTATCTTTTTAGAACTCTTTGTATATTAAAGATATTACATAATTGTAATTGTTTATGTTACAAATTCTAAAGGACCAGTTTGCTTTGCATTTTTTGAGATTTTTTTTTTAACAAGGTTTATGTTTTATTTATTAAAATATCATTTTACACTTCCTGCCTTTAGTGTTTCCTTACTATTATCTATTTACCTATATTATTCTTTGGACTTAATGCATATGCATTTCAATTTCTTAAATTATTTAAAATTTTATATTTCAATATTGGTTTTATTTTGATGCATGCTTTAAAGTAGAAATTCTAACTTTATTTTGTTCTTCTTGAAGGAAATTTCCCAATATAAGTAGTTAGTAAAATTATATATATATATATCTGAAATATGAAGCAAAATATATATATTTCTCTAACTTGAAAAAGCCAACTTTATAGAATATTATAAAATCACACAGTGACATATAAATATGTCGTTGTTGTTCAGTTCCTAAATCATGTCTGACTCTTTGTGATTTCATGGACCGCAGCATGCCAAACTCCTCTCTCCTCCACTATTTCCCAGAGTTTACACATCTATTTAATAAATAATACATTCACATCTATTTAATGCATATACATATATCAGTTCAGTTCAGTCACTCAGTCATATCCAACTCTTTGAGACTTCATGGACTGCAGCATGCCAAGCCTCTGTGTCCATCATCAACTCCCAGAGCTTGCTTAAACTCATGTCCATGGAGTCAGTGATGCCATCCAACCATCTCATCCTCTGTCATTCCCTTTTCCTCCCACCTTCAATCTTTCCCAGCATCAGGATTTTTCCAATGAGTCCGTTCTTTGCATCAGGTGGCCAAAGTATTGGAGTTTCAGTTTCAATATCAGTCCTTCCAGTGAACACCCAGGACTGATCTCCTTTAGGATTGACTGATTGGATCTCCTTGCAGTCCAAGGGACTCTCAAGAGTCTTCTCCAACATCACAGTTCAAAAGCATCATTTCATCAGTGCTCAGCTTTCTTTATAGTCCAAGTCTTACATCCATACATGACTACTGGAAAAACCATAGCTTTGACTAGACGGACGTTTGTTGGCAAAGTAATGTCTCTGCTGTCTAGGTTGGTCATAGCTTTTCTTCCAAGGAGCAAGCATCTTTTAATTTCATGGCTGCAGTCACCATCTGCAGTGATTTTGGAGCCCCGCAAAATAGTCTGTCACTGTTTCCATTGTTTCCCCATCTATACGCCATTAAGTGATGGCACTGGATGCCATGATCTTAGTTTTATGAATTTTAAGCCAACTTTTTCACTCACCTCTTTAACTTTCCTCAAGAGACTCTTTACTTCTTTGCTTTCTGCAATACTCTGTGCATTTATTAATTTATTATGATTTTTCAATGCTTTACACAGTAGAAACAATGGGCCTATCTCCTACAAGGAAGAGGAAAGCTGTATATGGAGAGATCCATTTTCCATTCATGATCTAGGTTCTTGTCATTTTAATTATTCATTTTCACTTAATCCAGATGAACTTGACATTCACTCTATTATTAGCAAGATTAAAATATATTGTGTTCTTCATAAAGAAATGCCTCCATGCATTTCAGACATAAGAGAATATAATGTCATTTGTAAATGTGGAAATAGTTATTTGCAAAGGTACACACTTTCCTTGATTGAGCAGAGATATATGCTACAGATTACACAAATTTCAGTATTATTTTTACTATTCTTGAAGATGTCCCCTTGCTGATATAAGACTGATACTGAATTTAGGCATGGTTTGACTAGTAAAGGTTAGGTTCAAATAATAACATTCTTTATTTTGCAGTTCTCTTTGATTTGTTTCCTTTGATGGTCTTGTGACACTGTGGAGTAATGATAAAGTATTGGTCAACCAAAATTTCCAAATGTAATTTACATGTAATGATTGATTATAAAAAACAAGGTTTACAGGTTGGAATACTACATTTTCTCCCTTTTCTCAGTGTCGTGATACATATCACTTTTGCTCAAGCTACCGACAAAAGTGAGGCATGAAGGTTAAATGCAGATGCTAGGGAAATCTTCCTAGAGGCCTCCTTCCTCTCACACTGTCTTATTGCTGAGTGAAATTATTTGAAATATTATAACTTAGTCTCTCTTTAATTTTCAAAGTACTTGGGTTTCTGGCATTCTGCAAATGATGACTCACCATTTATAGCTTTAGTCTCAGAAGGTCATATATGATATATTGTGAGTAGTGCTACAATAGAATTAAAATTTAAGCATATATATATATATATATAGTTTTTGATTTTAGATATTTCCTTATTGTATTAAACATCAAGTAAAAGCAAATTCAACATTACTAAGAATGTTTATGAAAAATATAATCATAATGTTTAAATAATTGACCATTTCAGTCTGTAGGCGTCACATTCATAGTTCTGATTAGCATGGTTAACACCATGCTACTCCTCAACCCGCATACCTTTCAGAGGTTTAATAAATATTATAGTATAAAAGCAAACTACTAATTAGGGTGGTCTTGAAATAAAGCATAACTTATTTTAAGGATCTTTAACATTTTATCCTAAAAAATAAATAGAATCAAAATGATTTCTGGCTTTTAGAAGACAGTCCCAAAGAATTGGGCCTCCCATCTCTTGAGAGGGGAATGTTAGGTAGGTAGAATAGGGAAAAGGAGTCCAAAATGGCGGTGGCTAAAAGACAAGGAAGGTCAAAGGAAGGTCCGAGGACCAGAGTGAAAACTTCAGGCAGAACAAACAGCACTCCTGGCTAAGCCCAATTTGCATAGGGCAGGCCCAGGTGGAAGAAAAAACATATAAAAGGAGGAGCCAAAGCGCTTTCTCTCGGACTCTCTCTCCCGCGTGCATGCGCGCTCTCTCTCTCTCTCTTTCTCCCTCCCCACACACTTCTCCACTCCCTTCTCTTTGAGTCTTGGATTCTCCTGGTATCTTCTAAATAAAATGGAGCTGTAACACTGAAAACAAAACAAAACAAAAAAAACACCAAAACTTATGTTAGCTACACCTAGAGAAAAAATTCAAAATGTCTCTAGAAGTGTGATATATTTCTTCCCCTGAACTAGGAAAATACTGAGTACGCTGCTTCACTCATTGAATGGTACCTTCTGAAGGGGCCACAATTCCAAATTATGAACTCTCTTCCAGGTTTAGGGAGAAGAGGGAATCTAGGGCAACCAGTGTGCATAGCACAGCAGTTGAATAAACCGGAAATTGTGATGAACGTGACCAGATGGTTCAGGTTTGCTGTGTATCACTGAGGGGTCCTGACAGTAATTTAGTCTTGATTGTGACTGACAGAAACCTTGCATCCTCCATGGTTATACTAGGCTTTCAACATAGACATGATTAACTTTTGGGCTTAAAGGATCTTAAAAGATCCAGTATCTGGTTAAGTTCTCTGTTGAAAATAGCATTATTTTTTTCAAGAAGTTGTTTTCTCTAAGAATCTACTTGATCTCTCACACAATTTCTAGGTTGAAATTTTCAATCACTTTTCTAAACCTACTTAAACAACTTTTTTTTTTTTTTTTTTTAGATTTTTTTGGTTTGTTAGATTGGTTGGCTGGTTCGATTTTTTGTTTAATCATCAGTAGAGTTCCAAAATGTAGTAAAACTTGTTCTGGCATATGTAAATGAAACTGTTTTTAAAAATTTCTTTGAACGTTTTCCTATTAAGAGGATATAGCATTGTCATCAGAGAAGGCAATGGCACCCCACTCCAGTACTCTTGCCTGGAAAATCCAATGGACGGAGGAGCCTGGTGGGCTGCAGTCCATGGGGTCGCTGAGAGTCGGACAGGACTGAGCGACTTCACTTTCACTTTTCACTTTCATGCATTGGAGAAGGAAATGGCAACCCACTCCAGTGTTCTTGCCTGGAGAATCCCAGGGATGGGGGAGCCTGGTGGGCTGCCGTCTATGGGGTTGCACAGAGTCAGACACGACTGAAGCGACTTAGCAGCAGCAGCAGTAGCATTGTCATAATGTTGTCTGTTTTGCTAGCAGTTCAGGATTTCATGTTAGATTTGAGGCAATGGTTGGCCAAATATGGCAGTTTTATATAACATGAATATTATCAATTTTAGGGCACTTTTTGCTTACAAGAAAGAGAAATAAACAGAATAAATTGTTGATTTAAGAGAAATTTGATCACAGTTTTTCAGGTATGACCTCTAGTAAATCACCTCAGGCAGGGATAGGGTGGCAGATGGTATATATAGGTGATGTTGGATAGTTGGAGATGGTGGGAAGAGTTAAGAGAATCCATGTAATTTGGGAAGACACTCCAAAATGTTTTGCTACAAATATATTGTGTGCTATTCTGTCACTTCAGTCATATTTGATTCTTTTCAACCCTATGGACTGTCGCCTGCCAGGCTTCTCTGTCCATGGGATTTCCCATGGTAAGAATACTGGAGTGGTTGCCATTTCCTGGGTTGGCATCTTCCCAACCCAGGGATAAAACTTGCATCTCTTAAGTCTCCTGCATTGGCAGGCGGGCTCTTTACCACTAGTGGCACCTGGAAGACTACACAAATCTGTTAAATAATTCTTAAAAAAAAGTAAATTGGCAAATAATTATTTTTAACTTTTAAGCTCATAATCAACTCATTGAATTGAATTTTGTTGTTATTGTTCAGTCACTAAGTCATGTTCAACTCTTTGCGACCTCGTAGACTGCAGCACACCAGGCCCCTGTTCATAACTATCTGTTGGAGTTTGCTCAAATTTATGTTCACTGAGTTGGTGATATATAACTATACTTGAATATGTATAAGAAACATACCCAGATATAATATAATCCAAACTTATAAATGTTAACAAGAAAGTTATCAGAATCTAAGAGCAACAGCCTGTGTTCTAATGTAAAAGGTTTCCTTTAAATTTCTTTAATATGACAAAATTTTTATCAATTAATATAGAATTTAACTTTAAATCGAACCCAGGTCTCCCGCACTGCAGGTGGATTCCTTACTAGCTGAGCCACCAGGGAAGCCCAAGAATACTGGAGTGGGTAGCCTAATCCTTCTGCAGCAGATCTTGCTAATCCAGGTATTGAACTGAGATCTTTTGCATTGCAGGCAGATTCTTTACCAGCTGAGCTACCAGGTAAGCTCATAAAAATGTTAACAGGAAAGTTATCAGAATCTGAGGGCAACCACCTGTGTTCTAATGTAAAATGCTTCCTTTACTTTTCTCTAATATGACAACATTTTTATCAGTTAAGATAGAATTTATCTTCAAATCTAATTTAAAATAGTAGTAAGACAGAATGACCTTGAGGAAAAAATTCTTAGTACTCTATGCTAGTTTACTTTGATGTGAAAGTAATTGACAATAATTATTATTATTTTAATTATATTTATTTATATTTAAATAATAAATTTATAATAAAATTATATATATTTAATTATAATTATTTTAATAATATAATTATTATTATTTTAAGAGAATTTGGAATTAAATGGATGGCAGCAATCCATTTAGTTCTTCAGAAAACCCACTAGTATCACCATATATTAGCACCTTTCAGAATGCAAAATCTCACCTAATAAAGGATGACATACATTATATAATTTCAATTTATTTAAAAAATAGTGAATCAGACAAGTGGCTAGCTCAGGATAATGTTTGTAGTGAATCGGAAAATTGATGAGATAGCATCACAGCACCAAGGAAGTTAAGTGAAAATGGTTCAACTGATGTGTGCATAGGTATATCCTTTGTTAAAAAATGGATGATAACTATACTTTATTGGAATAGTAATCAATATCCACACAGTTCTGTCTGTCCTAGAAGATCATTCAACCTCCAAAACTTTCACAGATACTTAATTTTTTCTTATTGCTAAACAGTTCTGAGTCACATCATATCTGTAAATGAAATTATGAAAGCAATTAGTGCATAAGATATCTCATAATTCTTTTCTAATCTTGTAGGACTTCCTTACCTGAGGGAAGAACATATATAAGGCAGTTTTGACAGATATCAAAATATTCTTCTCGACTTGTCACTATACACTAAAAAGATTCCATAATATAGAGACAAAGCACTCAACATTAGGTGGGCTGTGGTATACTAACCACAAAATAATTGTTTATTTTTCCAATATTTTTTCTTTTATTGATAAAATCTACACAAAAGCAAATTGATAATTAATTTAAAAAGCAAGGTGACACATTATCTTGTGTTTAGAAATTTGTCAGCTTGGTAGTTTCGTTCATTGACCACATAGCCTTTGTTCTTCATATATCCCTAGGTATATGAAGTTGAGAAACTTTTTAAGAGTCTTCTTATTTGGAGGTCTTCCAGGTCTTTCTCTTTACCTCTCACACAGTGAAAGCTCACAGTGTGGGCTGCCAGTAGGACAAAAAAATCCGAACTCTTCACATTGCGTACAATGTGACTTGAAGGATCATTTGCTCAGATTTTGTTGGATCTTCATTCCAGTAGTTCTGTCAGATTTTGTGGTCAACTTTGTTTCTTTGTGGTCTGTGGTAAAGAAAATCTTTTGGAACAACATAAATTTCAGTGCCCATGTTTAGAATTGGAAACAGAATCACATGACCAGTAAAAAAACACAACAAACCAAACAAGAACAAATGACATTTTTAAAGAAAAAATGAAACGAAAACAAGTGGAATAATCTGTTACACACATTTAACAGCGAAAAATGTATTGTTTCCCCAATTTCCCACCCACATCTGGTTTGATGCTTCCCCCACCCCCACCCCACTGTGGTTCTCCAGCCCAGGAACCATGCAGTTGTAAAAAAGCAAAATATACAAACAAAGCTATATGTAGCTAAGGTGAAATCTATTTTTGTAAGAACCTGACACGTTTACTATTTACATCCAGGAGAGTTTCTGTTTGTATGTTTTAAAGCAAAGAGAGTTCTGTAGTTCTCCTGGTTATGCTTGCAGGTACATCCACTGCTCTTTTTAAGCAGTTTTCTTTGTTTCCTTTCCTCTCTGTCATAAATATCTCAGGAACGATGAGCCGGCTGGGTTGCGTGATTTGGGCACTCATTCTCCTTTAAGATGAAGGCCCTCCTTCCCCGGATTGAGTTCTCCAATGAGGGGTTGCCTTTCACGTTAGTTTGTTATTCTCTCAAGGTAAATGGCTGGGGCTGCAGACCTGGCGATGGTGGCGATGAAGCTGTGGTCATGCCCAAGCTCCAGACTGGGAGATTCGTCCTGTTCTGGAGACACTGCTTCATAGCCCTTGTTGACACGGAGTGGCTGGTGAGCCTGGCAGTACCTGATCACCGGCTGGTCGTAGCTGTAATATGGTAAGGGCTTCACATGGTGTAGGATCTGGTTATGAGAAAGAAAAATACTGATTATAAAAATGCTTTGCATAAAAACATGACATGACACTCATAGGACTGTAGTTTGTTGTCTTTTCATGATGTTTTAAGTCATGAATGGCTGACCCAACTATTAATGAACATTAAACAAAATACTAGTTGTTAGTATCTAACTCGATATTGTTTTGTCCATTATATATAGCATTTTATATGCTAAGAATACACACACACACACGCCCTTTGTATATTTGTTGTTTAGTCGCTCAGTTGTATCCGACACTTTCGTGACACCATGGACTGTAGGCTGCTTGGCTCCCCTGTCCATGAGGTTTTCCAAGCAAGAATACTGGAGTGGATTGCCATATCCTTCTCCAACACTTTGTATATGAGATCACATATAAAGATTGTTCAATGTGTATCCTGTCATTTGTTCATTCATCATTTATCATCATAGCAGAAAGTTACAAACAACATAAATTACCATCAAAAGGGAATTTTAACATATATTATGTGCATGTACATTTGAATGCAGATAATACAAAGATTGGGGAATATCAATCTGTGTAATATTACAGAGGATGATATTAAGTAAAAAAAAATTGAGGTAGGATCCATCTTTGTGTGACTAAAACTATAAACATATAGATTTTTTTACTTTAAAAGTATTTTTATAAATAATTAAAATCTTTATTATGTCTATATATAAATTTTATTTAATTAAAAAAACCACAGTTTCTCACGGATTATTTCTAACAATTCTATAATATCTGGACAAAAGCAGTCTAGAGTCCTGAAAGTGGGCACATCTTTGCATTTGTAATATATAATGTTGCTGATTTTAAGCTAATAAGCCAAAATGTGTCTAATGTTAGAATAATAGACCTGAATAATGGCCTGTAGAAATCTCTTTAATAGGAAACACTGAATATGTTAAAGCTATAATAATTTTGATTCTCTGTACAGATTTTTATTAAACTACAACTTTCTAATAAAGAAAAATGTATCTCAAAACTAGAAAAAAGGGAAATGATCATTGCTTAATTCTTGCTTTCATCCTAGAGCATTTCTCATAACTCACTGGATCCAATCTGACACTCTTGGGAATCGTCCACCAATGATGTAATTGCAAACCCTTCACTGTCCTGTATGGTAGAGGTTGTGGCAGTTCAAACCATTGTCTCTTGGCTCCAGTCCCACTTCGGTAGTTGGCTTTATGATGCTGAGCAGGAGCTTTGCAAACCCCATTTTCTCTTGACCTTCTGCTTGAGACTACTGGAAGGAGCTAGAAAGACTAGAGGAGACATAGGGATTGCTCATATGGTGGACTTCCTCTCTGTTTCTTCCTGCTCCAGGTAGTTACCTCAACACTTCTTCATTCTGGCTGCAGCAGTGCCTTTCTGTAATAGCAGGTGATTCTAGTTTGTAGTCTTTCCGACATTTGCATTTCCAGCATTTAATTTCATCATGTCCCCCTCAGAGACTCTAGCACCAGGGAAGTCTGATGTTCATCTCCATAAAGCTCCTTCTCCAATCCTTAATGATTCCAATGTCTTCCTTTGGTTCCTTAATCCTACAAGTGGTAGAAGTGGCAGTTATTTCCTGATGTTGCTGTCTATGTTATACTATGACACTGTCTTTTAGCCAGGCTTCCCTGGTGGCTCAGTGGTAAATACTTTGCCAGCAATGCAGGAGACCTGGGCTCGATCCCTGGGGGTGGGGTGGGGTGGTGATGCCATCCAGCCATCTCATCCTCTGTCCTCCCCTTCTCCTCCTGCCCCCAATCCCTCCTAGCATCAGGGTCTTTTCCAATGAGTCAACTCTTTGCATGAGGTGGCCAAAGTATTGGAGTTTCAGCTTTAGCATCAGTCCTTCCAAAGAACACCCAGGACTGATCTCCTTTAGAATGGACTGGTTGGATCTCCTTGAAGTCCAAGGGACTCTCAAGAGTTTTCTCCAACACCACAGTTCAAAAGCATCAATTCTTCAGTGCTCAGCTTTCTTCACAGTCCAACTCTCACATCCAGGAAAAACCATAGCCTTGACTAGACAGAACTTTGTTGGCAAAGTAATGTCTCTACTTTTTAATATGCTGTCTAGGTTGGTCATAACTTTCCTTACAAGGAACAGGCGTCTTTTAATTACATGCCTGCATTCACCATCTGCAGTGATTTTGGAGCCCAAAAAATAAAGTATGACACTGTTTCCCCATCTATTTCCCATGAAGTGATGGGACCAGATGCCATGATCTTAGTTTTCTGAATACATACTATGTCAAAATTGGGATTTATATAGAGATGTTTTAGACATTAGACAGTTTTTGTACTGATAGTGAAAGCAAGGAACAAATTATAAGACAACATAGCTGAATTACTAAATACTAAATATTAAATTAGGTCTTCCCCAAATCGACAGTGATTTTTTTTTCCTTACTCATGTAGAACTTGCCTTTAGTGACTCTTGCCTCTACTATACTCATGTATGACTCACTAGAGGTCCACATCTGAAGTGTTTGTCAGCAAGTTCTATTTTGGGAAACCTTATTGGCTTTTAAAAGATATTGGTTAGATAGAGATAGCTGTGTTTTGTGTCATGGGTCTGCAAAACTCTGAAAAGCATACAAATCAAAGCATATTATTCAGACATTTCAACAGGAAGAATTTTATGAAGAATATCTCCCTATGAGTTACATAGTCCACTCTTAATTTTTGTTGTTGCAATTGATATGTGAAATAGTATTACTCAAAACCAAAAACATCCACCAAATTATTTCCAATGACAGCAACATTCACTGGGTATAGATCATTTTTTTGCATACTTTCAATTAGAAGAATGCCTCTGTATCTCCAAATTATCAAATCAAATTACTAAAAGGCATCAAAGTAAACATTAAGCATGGGTTGTGATTTTGTCCACCATCTTGTATTCTCATTATAGACTTTCTAGTCATTGTGGTAAGAAGACACTTGAATCTACAAATATGTATGAAAAGAGAATGTGATAATGAGACAAGATATTAAAGACCCTTCTGTTGCTGTTGCTGTTCAGTCATCAAGTCATGTCTGACTCTTTGAGACTTCGTGGATTGCAACACACCGGGCTTCCCTGTCCTTCACTGTCTCCCAGATTTTGCTCAAATTCATGTCCATTGAGTTTGTGATGCTACCTAACCATCTCATCCTCTGCCAACTTCTCTGTTTGCCTTCAGTCTTTCCCAGCACCAGGGTCTTTTCCCATGAGTCGGCTCTTTGCATCAGGTGGCCAAGGTTTTGGAGCTTCAGCTTTAGTATCATCCCTTCCAATGAGTATTTAGGGTTGATTTCCTTTAGGATTGATTGGTTTGATCTTGTTGCAGTCCAAGAGACTCCCAAGAGTCCTCTCTAGTTCTTCAGCACTCAGCTTTCTTTGTGGTCCAACTCTCACATCTGTACATGACTATTGGAAAAAACAATAGCTTTGACTATGCAGACATTTTTCAGCAAATTGATGTCTCTGCTCTCTAGGTCTGCCATAGCCTTCCTTTCATGGAACAAGGATCTTTTATTTTCATGGCTACAATCACTGTCTACAGTGATTTTGGAGCCCAAGAAAATAAAATCTGTCACTGTTTCTACTTTTCCCTATTCTATTTTTCATTAAGTAATGGGACTGGATGCCATGATCTTAGTATTTTTAATATTGAGTTTCAAGCCAGCTTTTTCTCTCTTCTTTTCCACCCTCATCAAGAGGTTCTTTAGTTCCTCTTTATTTTCTGCCATTAGAGTGGTATGATCTTCATATCTGAGGTTGTTGATTACCTCCTTACAATCTTGATTCCAGCTTGTGATTCATTAAGCCCAGCATTTCACATGATGTACTCTGCATATAAGTTAAATAAGCAGCTTGACAATATACAGCCTTGATGTACTCCTTTCCCAACTTGCAACCAGTCAATTTTTCCATGTCTGGTTCTTACTGTTACTTCTTGACCTGCATACAGGTTTCTCAGGAAACAACCAGGTTAATCCATAGATGAAAACCATTAGCTCATATGTGAACATAGTTGAATTTCCAATATAAAATAAACTCCCTAAAATTGAACTAAAAATGGAAAAAAGTAACTCCCTATTTGCCTTCTATTGAAGTTGACTACCATGTCTAGGGACTTACATTAACGTCAGATCCTTAGGTTTACATATTGCATCATCTCTGAATCCAGAAAATTTGTTTTGCTGTTACTATTGTACCTGTTTACTTTTACTTCAATGAACAAGGGCTCCTGCCATTTTCTGTATTGTTTTTGAGAAGCTTAGAACCTCTAGTAGAGTTAAAACATTGTAATCTTATCCTGCACAACAGCCCTATAGCAAGACTGCAAAAGCCAAGTGAATTGGCAATCTTTGAAAGGATATCTGGGATGTTTGCTCACTTAAGTTTAAAGTCTATTCTATAGGGCACTATGTAATCAACTGACTTTGTAGTTTGTGAAGAGCTGAGAGACTGAGGTTTTGTACCTCATAGTAGTGATGTGCACAGTACATTAACCACCTGGGTCCCTCTGTGTACCATTGTTTCCTTTCCAGCAGTCAAAACAAAGTATCCTTAAGTTCCCTTTAATTTGTATTTGATATTTTTGTAAATATGTTCTTAGAGCTTTCCCAAACGGCCCCTGTGTTTTATCAGCTCTCTGATGGATTTCACTCTGTAGCACAGCACAGCACTGCTGAAATACTGCCTCTTTCACATGCTTGAGGGCTCACTGACTGCCTTGAAAGCTGCACTTTATTTACAGATAACCAGTGCGGCACTGGAATGAAGGGGTCTCACTGGGGGAAGTATACTAAAATTCTATTGTTTGTTTTTCTCAGAAATATGAACATTTCGACTCAATTGAATTTAAACTTTTATAGAGGCATAAAAAATTCTACAGAGACATTTTGAAGTAGATTACCAAAGGGTGGAAACACCATTATCACTAATTGTAAGTCTCTTAAATTCTCCCACATTGCCTGTGAATCTACTGAAACTGAGGACAGTAATGACACCTCCTTGACCTCTATAAATATCAGGTAACTCTGAAAGTAACTGTCTGCTTCTGAAGAAAGAAGAATATACTGAAAAGGCATAGTCCTACACAAATTTTACTCAACATTGATAGTGTCTTTCCTGGAAACTGTGCCTTCTTTTTTGTTTCCATTCAGAGAGATGTAAGGATGTAATGGGTCACAGAATCGTTCTTTTAGCAGAGGCTTTTATTCCTACTCTGTGCATTCAGTAGCTTAGCATCCTTACCATCTGTGCTGGTTTTCTAAAAACATTATTTACCTTTTTCCTAGATTATGTTTTTCTTCCAACATGCTGAAAGGACTTTAAAAGGACACAGACCTCTCAATTACAGTGGCTCAAAAAGGGAACAAGAAAAGGGAATATTTTTAAATCTTAGGAGGAAGCACAAAATTATACAGGGATATGCAGTGTTCAAAAGTCATAAAATTGCTTCAGATACTAGAGTTTGACATCCATAATAATTATATTTAAAATGATAAATGAATGTGTCTAGATAGTGAATGTGAGAGCAATGTGGAGTGGATTCTTGATATATGTGATCATGAAAGGCTTTTGAAGTTCAGTTTTGTTATGAGCATGAAATTCTAATGCCATTAACCTCTTTTCTCTAAGGTATTAGCATTAGTTAAAAGTAGTTTAATAGCCTGATCATTCTAAAATTACTACACACTATCATTAGTCTTATTCATTAACTTTTCATGAACATTGTTCACTTTTCAGTATGAGTTCTTTCAATTGAAGTCATAAAAAGTTGATTTTCAATTTCCTAAATGACATTTAGTCTCTAATTTTTGGAATTAAAGGGTAGTGTCTGACTACTCGGACCATTTAAAAAGCACCATCCTACAAATCCAGATGAGGAATTAAATACAGTTGAGTTGCTTAATTAAGATGGACATTTGGTTTATTGGAAATAAAATTGATTGAAAAATGAAGGACAGGAGCTAAATGAATATATAACTTAACCTTTATTCTACTGAGTATATTAGTATAAGACAAGAATGGACAGGGAATAAGAAAATGCAAATAAGTTTGGGTGCAGGTATTTTTTCAGGAATTTTGATAAAAGCCAATAGAACTCATTTAAGTTAGGTAAAAAGGGAGACTTAATTGACTCATAGATTCAAGAAAGGATTTAACAGCAACACTGAGGGAAGTGCAAGGGTACCACTAAAATCTTGGAAACAGCTAAAACCAGGAGCACAAATGTTACGAGGGTCATCTCAGTCAACCACACATTATTATCTCTGCAAGTTATCTTCATGTCCTGACTGTTTCCTCAACCTGATTGTACATATGACTGCTATAGCTCCAAAGTTGTGCATGTTCCAGACTTAGTAGACTGCATGCATGACTACGATTCTGTTTATCTTATCCAGATATTATAGTCCATTTCTCCTTGCCTTTAACACTGGCTGGCTTTGTAACTTTCTTTAGCTAACAGAACAAAATGGCAGCAACACTGTTTGGGTTGCCAGGCTCTTAGGATCCTGGGCCAGGCTAGCTGCCACCATGTGAACAAGCCCAGGTGAGACCACTGAAGGAAGGAAAGTCTTCCTTCCGGTGGAGCAACTAAAGCTTATTAGACTAGTTAACACCCCATACAGCTCATGGAAGTTTGTTGCAGGCACATATGCCCAAGAGCAAAAACCCCAGAGGACGTATGAGCATTAGACTGAACTGAAAATTAATAGTACCTCCAAACCTGATTTTATCCTTCATGTCTCAATTGAGAGAAGTGCCAATTACCTTCTTAGATTTTGAATATCTAAAGACATGTATAATGTAAAAGAGACACAATATAAGTAATGAACCCAAAATCAATGTATCAAATTACACTTTAAATCCCATTCTACAATGAAACATTCTTATTCATTATTTTAAAAATACAGGCTGCTTCTGCATTAGAGAACACTGATTTTCTAAGCATTTAGTTTCTGTTAATTAAAAGTAAAGCTTTCAATAGTACATCTTCATTTCAGAAATCAGAGATGTTTGTGAGTTTTTCTATAACCATATCAAAGCCTCTTAGAAATTCCTGCAAGATAGAACAGAACAAAAGAAAGCTTTGCTAGCATATAATTCAATGCAACTGGAGGAACAGCTAGTTTGGGCTGGGGAAAAGTCCTTTGTAGAACTATGAAACACCCCCCAGCTTTGAGTGTCTAGGTAGGTAGAGAGGAAAGAAAACAGAGTTTTGAATAATTCTCTGGCTCGGGGTGAAACCAGGGCAGGTGCAGGAGGAGAATAACAGTCACTCCCAAGGATTCACACCGTGGGACTTGAAGTCAGTTAAGGTTGTGCCTGAACCAGAAAACTCACTTTCTGTTTTAGAAAATGGAGAGTTCTTTAAGTGACAAAAGAGAAGCAAAACTCTTCCTGCTGTTTTGTTTCTTGTTCAGCTACTGTCACCAATAACTTCTGTCTCTCTGCCACCCCCAAACTTTAACTAGTTCACTAATTAAACAAAACCTATTTCTTTAAAAAAGAATCCCACGCAATCTCTGACATCTTAACACTTTATACAAGCATGAGGACCTCCCACCCTCCCTCAGTAGTAACTATAGTAGTGAAGACTATCCAGAAATGAGAAAGATTCAAGAACTCATAAGAAGATTTGCTAAAAATTAATAAAAATACTTTAAATATAATTTAAAATGCATTCTTATTGATTTTTATCATCTAGACACCAGGCTTCCCTGGTAGCTCAGTGATGAAGAATCCACCTGCCAATGCAGGAGACCCGAATTTGATCTCTGAATCAGGAAGATCCCATGGAGAAGGAAATGGCAACCCACTCCATTATTCTTGCCTGGGAAATCCCATGGGACAGTCCATGGGGTTGCAAAAGAGTTGGACATGACTTAGTGACTAAGCAGCAACAACAACATTTAAATACTGCTTAGGTAGGCAGAAGGTATTCACATATTGATTGAGTGAAAGAAAAATAACAATCTTATCTTTCTTCTACTTTGTTTTAAAGATTAAATGTAAAAAGTGTGGGAAAAAAAGTATTTGCTATATATACTCATTCATTTGTTTTAGAAAATCTTTAAAGGAAAACAAAATAATAATGGTGCAAATTAATAACCACCCACATCCATTTTGTTTACAGGCTAAAGTGTGTACAGCAGTTCTAGCATGTAAAATATACAATGCTAGGTACACTAGATTTTGGGTTTTTATATTGTCTGTTCTCTATTTGGATCATTTCAAACTTCAGTCCAGTTCAGTTCAGTTCAGTAGCTCAGTCATATCTGACTCTTTGCGACCCCATGAACCGCAGCACGCTAGGCCTCCCTGTCCATCACCAACTCCCGGAGCTCACCCAAACTCATGTCCATTGAGTTGGTGATGCCATCCAGCCATCTCATCCTCTGTCGTCCCCTTCTCCTCCTGCCCACAATCCCTCCCAGCATCAGAGTCTTTTCCAATGAGTTAACTCTTCGCATGAGATGGCCAAAGTATTGGAGTTTCAGCTTTAGCATGAGTCCTTCCGATGAACACCCAGGACTGATTTCCTTCAGAATGGACTGGTTGGATCTCCTTGCAGTTAAGTTCTTACAAAAGTTACATAGTAGCATTTGTTTTTCTTGTTCTGGTCTTATTTAAAGGTGGTGACTGCCTGTGTGCTCAGTCATGTCCTACTGTTGGTGGCCCTATGGACTGTAGCCTGCCAGGTTCTTCAGTTCGTGGAATTTTCCAGGCAAGAATACTATATTTCCTCTTCCAGGAGATTTTCCCAACCCAGGGATCAAACCCAGGTCTCTGGCATTGCCAGCAGATTCTTTACTGTCTGAGTCACCAGGGAAGCTGGGACTGTTTACTACTTGTGCACTCTTGGTTATTTGAATTTTAACTTTTAAATCAGTGGTGGGAAAACAGAATAGAACACCACTTACATCTTTATTGCTCTCCTACCAGGATGCCTTGTCTGTGAGGTGTCCAGAGAGTTGATTAAGTTAATGAATGAGGTACCAGCCATTCTTTGAAATTTACTTTGACTCCATTAACAGGGGAAATTATTACATTAGCAGCAGTCTCAGCATTCAGTGAGATTTGGGGCTAATGAGCTGGATTAACTAAGTAGTATTAACTTCTAAAGCTTTTCCTTCTGTAGCGCTGACCCCTGAATTTGAAAAAATAAGATCTCCCCTATAGTGTATTGCAAATGAACATACTCTTTTACTGCAATCTATATAAATTTATTTCCAAAACACTTAGAGAAAAAAAGGAGATGATAAATATCAAAACCCACATTTTTGCCTCTATAAAATTATCAGTTTCAGTGATACCAATGATGTGCAGAAGACAAGTCTTTTTTTTCTTTAAAGAACTTGAGTCTGAATCCACTTCTCCAAATTTAAAAACAAAACTACACAAAAGAAAAAAAAACAAAACCTTGTCATCTCAGGTAACAGATTCAACTTATTATTTACTTTGTAATCCCTTTTCAGAAATTTGGAAAAGAAAATAAATGAAAAGCGGCAAGAACGTCAACACTAGGAAGGTGCAAGCAATAGCATTAGAGCCGTTTTCCTTTCAGTTCTCTTCGTTTCCCCACACTGTTCAGAGTAGTTTATTTATAATTTTGTAATATGTATTTTGTATAGCTTTTTGTTGTTGTTGTTAAATCAATAACTGTGTGTATCTTGCTTTATGTTGTTGTTGTTCAGTCGCTAAGTCGTGTCCAACTCTTTGCAGCCCTGTGGACTGCAGCATGATAGGCTTCCCTGTCCTCTACTATCTCCTGGAGTTTGCTCAAGTTCATGTCCATTGAGTCGGTGATGCTATCCAAGCATCTCATCCTCTGTCACCCTCTTCTCCTTTTGCCTTCAGTCTTTCCCAGCATCAGGGTCTTTTCCAATGAGCTGGCTGGCTGCATCAGGTGGCCAAAATATTGGAACTTCAGCTTTAGCATCAGTCCTTCCAATGAATATTCAAAGTTGATTTCTATTAGGATTGACAGGTTTGATCTCCTTGCAGTCCAAGGGACTTTCAAGAGTCTTCTCCAGCACCACGATTCAAAACATCAATTCTTCAGTGCTCAGCCTTTTTCATGGTCCAGCTCTTATATCTGTATATGACTATAGGTAAAACCATAGCTTTGACTACTTGGATGTTTGTGGGCAAAGTGATGTCTTTGCTATTTAATACATTGTCTAGGTTTGTCATAGCTTTTCTTCCAAGAAGCAAGCATCTTCTAATTTCATGGCTGCAGTCACCATCCGCAGTGATTTTGGAGCCCAGTTAAAGAAAAACTGTCACTGCTTCTACTGTTTGCCCTTCTACTTGCCATGAAGTGATGCGATCGGATGCCATGATCTTATATTTTTTTTAATGCTGAAATTTACACCAGCTTTTTCACTCTCTTCTTTTACCCTCACCAACTTGCTTTATACAAGAGCATAAATCTTATTTCATCCAAATGTGACTGGTTTTGCTTTTCAAGATATAGTCACTTTGTGATTCTTCCAAATAACCACTTCAAAAAGTGCAGTGAGTATTCAGTAATAGCTAGAATTTCTTTAAAAATGTAAAGAAAAAAGTGAAATGAAATTCACATATAAGGAAGGTGATTAAGTTTCTTGCAGTCATATTTTTAAAATCAGAAATGCCTATCACAGGGTAAAAGTTTAGAACCAAATGACAAATGCAGAAGGAAGAAGATCCCAAAAGGACATACACATACTTGATAGAGTGAGATGAGTAACCTGAGATGACGAACAGAGTTTAAAAAGAATTTCTTGGGGGATTGACTAATCCTCATGAAAAGAAGCATGATGATGTATGTTTAATTACAAAAATAGGAGAAGCTCATTTAGAAAACACAATTATAATTTTTATTCTGATTGAATCTATTTCAGAATAGCACAGCAGAACGATACATTCAAGTGTCATATTTTTAATAAAATGTGTTAAAATCTAGACAACATCTGGATGTCTGCCATGGAGTAGTTTTGAGGAGTAATCGCATAAAAATAAGTTTTCTGTTATAGTTAATTTATTCATATATTCATTCATTTACATGAAAATTATTTGTCACAGAGGTTGGCAAACTTTTCTGTGAATGGCCAATAGTTGTTGTTGTTAGTCACTCGGTCATGTCCGACTCTTTGCAATGCCATGGACTGCAGCACACCAGGCTTCCATGTCCTTCACCACCTCCTGGAGTTTGCTCAAACTCATGTCCGTTGAGTTGGTGATGCCATCCAACCTTCTTGTTCTCTGTCATCCCCTTCTCCTCCCTCCTTCAATCTTTCCTAGCTTCAGGGTCTTTTCTAATGAGTCTACTCCTCACATCACGTGGCCAAAGTATTGGAGCTTCAGCTTCCACATCAGTCCTTCCAATGAATATTCAGGACTGATTTCCTTTAGGATGTACTGGTTGGATCTCCTTGCAGTCCAAGGGACTCTCAAGAGTCTTCTTTAACACCACAGTTCAAAAGCATCAGTTCCTTGGCACTCAGTTTTCTTTATAGCCCAACTCTCACATCGATACATGACTACTGGAAAAACCACCACTTCGACTAGATGGACCTTTGTCGATAAAGTAATGGCTTTGCTTTATAATATGCTGTCTAGTTTTGTCAAAAGTTTTATTTCAAGGAGCAAGAGTCTTTTAATTTCATGGCTGCAGTCACCATCTGCAGTGATTCTGGAGTCCCAGAAAATAAAGTCTGTCACTGTTTCCTTGTTTCCTCATCTTTTTGCTATGAAATGATGGAACTGGATGCCATGATATTTGATTTTTGAATGTTGAATATTAAGCCAGCCTTTTCACTTCCCTCTTTCACTTTCATTAAAAGGCTGTTTAGATACTTTTCACTTTCTGCCATAAAGGTGGTGTCATCTGCATACCTGTCGTTATTTATATTTTCCCCAGATCTTGATTCCAGCTTGTGCTTCATCCAGCCCAGCATTTCAGATGCTGTACTCTGTATGTAAATTTAAGCAGGATGACAATATACAGCCTTGACAGACTTCTTTCCCAATTTGGAAACAGCACATTGTTCCATGTCCTGTTCTAACTGTTGCTTCTTGACCTGCATACAGGCTTCTCAGGAGGCAGGTAGAGTGGTCTGTTATTACCATCTCTTTAGGTATTTTCCACAGATTTTTGTGAACCACACAGTCAAAAGCTTTATTTTTTTTTAAATTTTATTTTATTTTTAAACTTTATATAATTGTATTAGTTTTGCCAAATATCAAAATGAATCCGCCACAGGTATACATGTGTTCCCCATCCTGAACCCTCCTCCCTCCTCCCTCCTCCCTCCCCATACCATCCCTCTGGGTCGTCCCAGTGCACCAGCCCCAAGCATCCAGTATCATGCATCGAACCTGGACTGGCAACTCGTTTCATACATGATATTTTACATGTTTCAATGCCATTCTCCCAAATCTTCCCACCCTCTCCCTCTCCCACAGAGTCCATAAGACTGTTCTATACATCAGTGTCTCTTTTGCTGTCTCGTACACAGGGTTATTGTTACCATCTTTCTAAATTCCATATATATGCGTTAGTATACTGTATTGGTGTTTCTCTTTCTGGCTTACTTCACTCTGTATAATCGGCTCCAGTTTCATCCACCTCGTTAGAACTGATTCAAATGTATTCTTTTTAATGGCTGAGTAATACTCCATTGTGTATATGTACCACAGCTTTCTCAGCCATTCATCTGCTGATGGACATCTAGGTTGCTTCCATGTCCTGGCTATTATAAACAGTGCTGCGATGAACATTGGGGTACACGTGTCTCTTTCCCTTCTGGTTTCCTCAGTGTGTATGCCCAGCAGTGGGATTGCTGGATCATAAGGCAGTTCTATTTCCAGTTTTTTAAGGAATCTCCACACTGTTCCCCATAGTGGCTGTACTAGTTTGCATTCCCACCAACAGTGTAAGAGGGTTCCCTTTTCTCCACACCCTCTCCAGCATTTATTACTTGTAGACTTTTGGATCACAGCCATTCTGACTGGTGTGAAATGGTACCTCATAGTGGTTTTGATTTGCATTTCTCTGATAATGAGTGATGTTGAGCATCTTTTCATGTGTTTGTTAGCCATCTGTATGTCTTCTTTGGAGAAATGTCTATTTAGTTCTTTGGCCCATTTTTTGATTGGGTCATTTATTTTTCTGGAGTTGAGCTGTAGGAGTTGCTTGTATATTCTCGAGATTAGTTGTTTGTCAGTTGCTTCATTTGCTATTATCTTCTCCCATTCTGAAGGCTGTCTTTTCACCTTGCTAATAGTTTCCTTTGATGTGCAGAAGCTTTTAAGGTTAATTAGGTTAATTTGTTTATTTTTGCTTTTATTTCCAATATTCTGGGAGGTGGGTCATAGAGGATCCTGCTGTGATGTATGTCAGAGAGTGTTTTGCCTATGTTCTCCTCTAGGAGTTTTATAGTTTCTGGTCTTACGTTGAGATCTTTAATCCATTTTGAGTTTATTTTTGTGTATGGTGTTAGAAAGTGTTCTAGTTTCATTCTTTTACAAGTGGTTGACCAGATTTCCCAGCACCACTTGTTAAAGAGATTGTCTTTAATCCATTGTATATTCTTGCCTCCTTTGTCAAAGATAAGGTGTCCATATGTGCATGGATTTATCTCTGGGCTTTCTATTTTGTTCCATTGATCTATATTTCTGTCTTTGTGCCAGTACCATACTGTCCTGATAACTGTGGCTTTGTAGTAGAGCCTGAAGTCAGGTAGGTTGATTCCTCCAGTTCCATTCTTCTTTCTCAAGAGCTTTAGAATAGTGAATGAAGCAGATGTTTTTCTGGAATTCTCCAGCTTTTTCTATGATCTGAAGGATGTTGGCAATTTGATCTCTGGTTCCCTTGTCTTTTCTAAATCCAACTTATACATCTGGAAATTTTTGGTTCATATACTGTTGAAGCCTAGGTTGGGGAATTTTGAGCATTACTTTGTGTGAAATGAGTGTAATTGTGTGGTAGTTTGAACATTCTTTGGCAATGCCCTTCTTTGGGACTGGAATGAAAACTGATGTTTTCCAGTCCTGTGGCCAATGATAATTTTTCCAAAGTTGTTGGCATATTGAGTGCAGTGCTTTAACAGCATCATCTTTTAGGATTTGAAATATCTTAGCTGGAAATCCCAGAGAAGGCAATGGCACCCCACTCCAGTACTCTTGCCTGGAAAATCCCATGGATGGAGCAGCCTGGTAGGCTGCAGTCCATGGGGTCATGAAGAGTTGGACACAACTGAGCGACTGCACTTTCACTCTTCACTTTCATGCATTGGAGAAGGAAATGGCAACCCACTCCAGGGTTCTTGCCTGGAGAATCCCAGGGATGGGGGAGCCTGGTGGGCTGCCGTCTATGGGTCACACAGAGTCGGACACGACTGAAGCTACTTAGCAGCAGTAGCAGCAGCTGGAATTCCATCGCCTCTACTACCTTTGTTCATAGTGATGTTTTCTAAGGCCCACTTGACTTGGCACTCCAGGATGTCTGGCTCTAGATGAGTGATCACACCATTGCGATTATGGCCAATAATAAGTGACTAGTAAATAGTAAGTAAGGCTTGTAACCCACATAGTCTAGTCTGCCATTATAACATGAAAGCGCATAGGTTTTGACAAAATGTAAGTGACTGTGGCTCTGTTTCAGTAAATATGATTTTGAATATTGAGATGGAATTTGATATAATTTTCAGGTGTCACAAAGCATTTCTATATTTTTGTTTTTTTTCAACCATTAAAAAAGTAAAGCTATTCAGGTATTAGCCAGTGTACTATAAGCTAGGCGTTGTAGTAGGTGCTTGGTATCTGAAGAAGAATAAAATAAGAGTATTTTACTCAAGGAACTTATTCAGAACTGATAGAATGAGGCAAACCCAATTCCACTTCCCTGTGTCTTATACTACATAACCCAAATCCAGAAAGCAGAGGGAGAAAAGTGCCCCCAGCCAGTACACACTGCAGGTTTCCTTGTGAAGATCCAAGTCTTTCTTTCACTTGAGAGCAAAGCTCTCAGAAGATCTGAGACAAAGAGCTAGCTAGATTCACACTACCTTAGAAGTCAGACTTGAACCTCCAGGTGGGAGTTCTGAAGTTACCATTCAGGTCATTTATATCAAACATCTCTGGTAGAATAAATGCCCAATGACTTTTTAGTGAAGACCTTAAGCAGCACTTTTAATCCAGTGAAACTGTCCCTAGGTGTATGATGGTTTATATTGCAAAGCCCAAAAGATTTTTGGTGATTTAGTAAAAGGTTAGTTTCACAGATCATCTAATTATAAATAGGTTTTTTTTTGCTTTGTGGAAAAGTTAAAAAGCATTCTTCTAATTTCTCCATTCCATCAAGCCTTTTCCCATTTCTGGGTCTTTGTACTCACCATACCCTTTGCCGGGGATATATACTTCTTTCAATTCTTTGGAGTGAAATTACCTTAATCTCTTGAGATACAGTTTAAATGTCATGTTTCTACAAGGGCTGCCTCCAATCATCATGCCTAAAATGTCATCTCATTCCTATTCACACATAGAAGCCATTGTTGTTGTTTTCAGTCACTAAGTGTGTCCAACTCTGTGACCCCATGGATGCAGCATGACAGGCTGCCCCATCTCTCACTATCTCCCAGAGTTTGCCCAAGTTTATGCCCATTGAATAGGTGATGCTATCCAACCATCTCATCCTCTGCCACCCTTCTCCTTTTGCCTTCAGTCTTTTCCAGCATCAGGATATTTTCCAGTGAGTCAGCAATTCATAGCAATCAGGTGGGCAAAGTATTGGAACTTCAGCTTCATCATCAGTCCTTCCAATGGATTGATTTCCTTTTGGATTGATGGATTTGATCTCCTTGCTATCCAAGGGACTCTCAAGAATCTTCTCTAGCACTACAATTTGAAAACATCCATTCTTCAGTATTTAGCCTTCTTTATGGTACAATTCTCATATCTGTATATAACTACTGAGAGACCATGTGTGCTGTGCTGTGCTTAGTCACTCAGTTGTGTTTGATTCTTTGAGACCCCTTGGACTGTAGCCCACCAGGCTCCTCTGTCCATGGGGATTCTCCAGGCAAGAATACTGGATTGGGTTGCCATGCCCTCCTCCAGGGGATCTTCCCAACCCAGGGATCAAACCCAGGTCTTCCACATTGAGGCAGATTTTTTACTGTCTGAGCCACCAGGGAAGCCCAAGAAAAATGGAGTGTGTAGCCTATCCCTTCTCCAGGTCTTCTTCCCTACCCAGGAATCAAACCACAGTCTCCTGCATTTCAGGCAGATTCTTTACCAGTTGAGCTACCAGGGAAGCCCAGAAAGACCATAGCTTTGACTACTTAGACCTTTGCTGGCAAAATGATGTCTTTGCTTTTTAATATGCTCTCCAGGTTTGTCATAGCTTTCCTTACATGGAGCAAGCATCTTCTAATTTCATGGCTGCACTCACCATCTGCACCACGATTTAGAGCCCAAGAAAATCTGTCACTATATCTACCTTTTCCCTTTCTATTTGCCATGAAGTGATGGGATCAAATGCCATTTTATTAGTTTTTTTAATATTGAGTTTTAAGCCAGCTTTTTCACTCTCGTCTTTCACCTTCATCAAGAGGCTCTTTAGTTCCTCTTTGCCTTCTGCCATCAGAGTGGTATTATCTGCATATCTGAGTTTGTTGATATTTCTCCCAGAAATCTTGAGTCTAGCTTGTAACTCATCCAGCCCAGCATTTCACATGATGTAATCTGCATATTAGTTAAATAAGCAGAGTGACAATATACAGCCTTTCTGTACTCCATTCCCAATTTTGATTCAGTCAGTTGTTCCATGTAAGGTTCCAACTGTTGCTTCTTTACCCTCATACAGGCTTCTCAGGAGACAGGTAAGATGGTCTGGTATTCCCAGTTCTTTAAGAATTTTATATAGTTTGTTGTGATCCACACAGTCCAAGGCTTTGTGTAGTCAGGGAAACAGAAGTACATGTTTTCCTGGAATTTCATTGCTTTCTCTATGATCCAATGAATGTTGGCAACTTGATCTCTGCTTCCTCTGCCTTTTCTAAATCCAGCTTATACATCTGGAAGTTCTTGATTCAAGTGCTGCTGAACCCTAGCTTGAAGGATTTTGAGTATAACCTTATTAGCATGGGAAGTGAGCACAATTGTCTGGTAGTTTGAATATCCTTTAGCACTACCCTTCTTTGGAATTGGGATGAAAACTGAACTTTTCCAGTCCTGTGGCCCTGCTGAGCTTTCCAAATTTGCTGACATAATGACTGCAGCATTTTAACAGCATCATATTTTAGGATTTGAAATAGCTCAGCTGGAATTCCATCACCTCCTCTAGCTTTGTTCGTAGTGATGCTACCTAAAGCCCAATTGACTTCACACTGTAGGATGTCTGGCTCTAGGTGAGTGATCATACCAGTTATCTGGGTCATTAAGACCTTTTTTATACAGTTCTATGTATTCTTGCCACCTCTTTTTAATCTCTTCTGTTCTGTTAAGTCCTTATCATTTCTGTCCTTTATCATGCCTATCCTTGCAAGAAATGGTCCTTTGATACCTTCAATTTTCTTGAAGAGATCTCTTATTTTTCCCATTCTATAGTTTCCCTCTATTTATTTGCCTTGCTCATTTAAGAAGGCCTTATCTCTCCTTGCTATTCTTTGGAGCTCTGCAGAGAGTTCTCAGCCATGCCTTGTTTCAGTGTCCTGTTTTTCTTTTTTCTTCACAGCATTTATCAAAATGTTAAATAGCCACAGTTCCTTTGTTTTTGTACTGTTTTCCCCCAGTGTAAGCCTCATGCTGTCTGAGAGCTTTTCTGATTGGTTTGTGGCTGTCTAGAGTATTTCAGTCAATACAAGCTAAAAGAATATGAAGTTATGAGAAGTATTTGTTAGAAAGTTGGGTTTTATTTGGAAGAGGTTTGCCTCAGAAAGTGTGGTGGTGGTGGAACTTCTCCCTTTCCTTTTTTTTGTTTCTACTGTCTTTCACCCATGTGTGGCTTTGAATTTAAAGGGGATTTAGGATAGCACACAAACATTTCTGTCTCCAAAAATTTGCATGCCTGACCCACTCCAGTAACTCTTGCCTAGAAAATCTCATGGATGGAGGAGGCTGATAGGCTGCAGTCCATGGGGTTGAAGAGTTGGACACGACTGAGCGACTTAACTTTCACTTTTCACTTTCATGCATTGGAGAAGGAAATGGCAACCCACTCCAGTGTTCTTGCCTGGAGAATCCCAGGGACGGGGGAGCCTGGTGGGCTGCCGTCTATGGGGTCGCACAGAGTCGGACACAACTGAAGCGACTTAGCAGCAGCAGCAGCAGAAGGTATGTGAATGACTATAGGTATCCATGACCTTAAGACATCTATAGTTCAATATGGAAAACAAATGCGAGCAGATTTACAATGTAACATCACTTGTGATAAAATCCAATACTGGATGTGTATGAAAATGACAAGGAAGGAAAGAAGATGGAATAAGACACTCATCAGTTGCTTTCTGATTCAAAGAACAAATGTTAATAAAATCATCAAGAGAAAGTCTGGTGCCCATGTAGTGTCAGTATACAGTCAGCACATCTGTTAATGCTGCCATGGCACATGGCTTCCTAAGCGCCATCGAGAGCCTACTGCCCAGGTGGTATATATAAAAAAGTTACTCTTTAAAAAATTTACTGAATTTACCCACAACTTGTTCTTGTACAGAATGGATTCTACACCCTCAGTCTCTTTAGCTATTGCCCATACCTCTCAGGCCAATGTTGCAAATGAAGTATTGCAAATGAAACATCTCCAAGTTATGCTAAGCAGTAGAGACTTATCACGGAGAAGGCAATGGCACCCCACTCCAGTACTCTTGCCTGGAAAATCCCATGGACAGAAGAGCCTGGAAGAGTCAGACATGACTGAGCGACTTCACTTTCACTTTTCACTTTCATGCATTGGAGAAGGAAATGGCAACCCACTCCAGTGTTCTTGCCTGGAGAATTCCAGGGACAGGGGAGCCTGGTGGGCTGCCATCTCAGGGGTCGCACAGAGTTGGACACGACTGAAGTGACTTAGCAGCAGCAGCAGCAGCAGAGACTTATCATGCCTCTGGGATATGGAGGAGGCAGGGCATTGCTATAGCTGGTTTCTCAGCTGTTGCTGAGAAACAAAACAATCAACCCATGCCACCCTTAATGGAAACCAAAAAGTAGAGTGCTTTGTTCTCCTTTTGTTTGTCATTTGGGATTTCATCAACCACAAAACTGCACTTAAACAGTGGTTCTCAGGTTTGGCTGAAACAAATACTTCTGTCTCATCCCTATCCCAGATCAACTAACTCAGAATTTCTAGGGTATGGTCTATTAAAAAGCTAACAGCAAGAAACTCAGGTGTTACAAATGTGCAACTACATTTGAGAACACTGCTGCTACTGCTGCTAAGTGGCTTCAGTCGTGTCCGACTCTGTGCGACCCCACAGACGGCAGCCCATCAGGCTCCCCCGTCCCTGGGATTCTCCAGGCAAGAACACTGGAGTGGTTTTCCATTTCCTTCTCTAATGCATGAACGTGAAAAGTGAAAGGGAAGTTGCTCAGTCGTGTCTGACTCTTAGCGACCCCATGGACTGTAGCCTACCAGGCTCCTCCATCCATGGGATTTTCCAGGCAAGAGTACTGGAGTGGGGTGCCATTGCCTTCTCCAGTATGATTTCATTTCCCATGCCTGCCTGGAGACCACCTGGCTCAAAACAAAGCAATTATTTCCCAATCAGAATTTACCAAACATGTATACATATGTGTGTGTGTGTGCATGTTTACTTTCCAAGTTTTTCTTAAGTTCAATACATTACTGCTAATTATTCTGTCTCACAAATTTAGGCTTCTTCATTTGGCCCTATTCATATTCTTGTAGGTGGTTATTCTACCATCCTTTTAGTTATCATCAATTTAGTAATGAGTATATTCTACTCTTTTGTCTAAAGTTAGGTGTAATTCAGTTGGGTAGGTTTAACAACTATCATTATACACATGTTTCTTAAATAGCTACTTGTAGGTGAATTTACCTTGCCTTGATGGTAAAGTGCCCATAAATGTTCAGTCAGCTGGAGAACTCCTTTGGCTAAACATTTTCACAATCTATTTCTTTCTTTTTTTTTTAAAAGTCATTTAATTTACTGAGGTGGTAGTAATAGCCCATTCCACTTTGCACTATGGGGAAGAAAGGATATTTTTATCTACTTAAAAGCTAATAAAGGTTCCCACTGTTGAAAGAATATTCACACCTCCCAATCGTTTCCATCAAGTGATAAATTTAAAATGAAAGAAAAAGAATTATAACTCCAAAGTATTAGCAAGTAAGCAATAATGATTAGGAAAAAACTTTGGGAAGGATCATTAAATTCATCTTTGCTTCGAAACAACCTGATACTCAAATACATAGGGGACTCTCAAAGGGTGTCTCCTGCCACTGAAATTAGTTAAGAATTGATTTATAATTGATGAAATTCACCACCTGTTGTAGTAAATAATGGGGGGAAGTGATCTGCAGATGTGAGACCTCAGAGGCCAGCTTGAAGAAGCCAAGTCATGGAAACAACCTAAATGTCCATCAACAGATTAATAGATTAAGATGCGGTCCACTTAAGCAATGGAATACTACTCAGCCCATAAAAGAGAATGAAATAATGCCACCACTACCCACCCACCACTACCAGCACTAGGTGCCACCCATCCTGAAGACCACAGGATTTATTTACTTGACTCTAACTACCATAAGCATGGTATAAGTTCTATGCTTATACTTCCAAAGGTCTACTATTACAGATCACCTTCATGGGTTCCTATTTAGTTTTTAATTTAATATTTAATTAAAATACAGTTGATTTATAATATTGTGCCAAGCTCTGCTGTTCAGCAAAGTGACTCAGTTATACACATACAGACATTCTTTTTAAAAAAAATTTTTCTTTTCCATTATAGTTTATCACAGGATTTGAATATAGTTCCCTGTGCTATCCATTAAGACCTTGTTGCGTTTCCATCATGTATGTAATAGTTTACATCTCCTAATCCCACACTCTTAGTCCTTCCCTCACCTAACCTCCTCGCCCTTGGCAATCACAAGTCTGTTCTCTATGTCTGTGAGTCTGTTTTGTAGATAGGTTCATTTGTGCCATATTTTAGATTTCACATTTAAGTACTATCATATGATATTAGTCTTTCTCTTTCTGACTTAATTCTCTTCATATGGTAATCTCTAGTTGCATCCACATTGCTGCAACTGGCATTATTGCATTCTCTTTTATGGGCTGAGTAGTATCCCATTGCTTAAGTGGACCGCATCTTAATCTATTAATCTGTTGATGGACGTTTAGGTTGTTTCCATGACTTGGCTATTGTGAATAGTGCTGTATGAACATAGGAGTACATATTATCTTTTTGATTATAGTTTTGTCTGGTATATGCTCAGGAGTGGAATTGCTGGATCATGTGATAATTTTATATTTAGTTTTCTAAGGAACCTCCTCACTATTTTCCATAATGGCTGCACCAAATTATATTCCCACCAACAGTATAGGAGAGTTCCCTTTTCTCCATATCCTCTCCAGCATTTTGTTATTTGTAGACATTTTAATGATGGCCATTCTGATCAATGTGAGATGATACCTGATTGTAGTTTTGATTTGCATTTCTCTAATAATTAGTGATGTTGAGCATCTTTTCATGTGTCTACTGGCCATCTGTATGTCATCTTTGGAGAAGTGTCTGATAAGGTCTTCTGCCCATTTTTTTGATTGCTATTTTTGTTGTTGAGTTGTATGAGCTGTTGTGTATTTTGGAGATTAAGACTTTGTCACATCACTTGCAAATATTTTCTCTCATTCCATTGTTGTAATTTTTCTATGGTTTCCTTTGCTGTGCAAATGCTTGTAAGTTTGATTAGGTCCCATTTGTTTATTTTTGTTTTTATTTTTATTGCCTTGGAATAAGTCCTATTTTAGAATGAAGCTAAATTGAGTAGTTGAATTGTTTGACACACTCCAGAGGAGTTGGGTGAATCCATCATGCTGCACTTAATTTATTTATTTATTTATTTCTTTTTGGGCCAACACCCAAAATCTAACCTCTTCTGGGTATCTAAACGCACTCTACACCATGCCTCGAACAGCCTTTTTTTCCGCAAACCAAATTGCTTTTCTACATTTCCTAAAAAATTCTACCCTGCTTTCTTGAATTCTGATCACATCATTAACTACCCTCTATCCCAAACCACTTCAATGAATGGCATGTAGTTTCCTCAGCTGTTTATCATGATTCAGATACCTTAAACCTCTGACTATCTCAACAGGTCACTTCTAATCTACTGTTGTGTTCGAGGTTTACCTGTTTCTCCTAGATCCTGATCTCTGAGTGCTTCACTCTAGTCAACGTGCTGTGTGCTGTGCTGGGCTAAGTCGCTTCAATTGTGTCTGACTCTTCGGGAGCCTGTGGACTGTAGCCCACCAGGCTCCACTGTCCATGGGATTCTCCAGGGAAGAATACTGGAGTGGGTTGCCACGCCCTTCTCTGGGGAATCTTTCTGACCCAGGGATTGAACCTGTGTCTCTTATGTCTCCTGCATTGGCAGGTTAGTTCTTTTCCACTAGTGCCACCTGGGAAGGCCCCTAGTGAAGGTATTTGGCCAATATTCCTAATTTACCATTGCTCTTAATAGTTTATCTGTAAGTTTTTCTTTCTGAACTGTATTAATGCAGATAGATCATAGCATTTAGCAAGAAGACTGGCACTCGGTCAATGTTACTAAGAATGCTCAATGAACTAATTTTTAAGTGCCAACTAAACTGTGGTTTGCTGGTTTATTATTATCAGTAATATTAATAAGTGGAAATGAGAAATAGATTTAAGGGACTAGATCTGATAGACAGAGTGCCTGATGACCTATGGACAGAGGTTCATGACATTGTACAGGAGACAGGGATCAAGACCATTTCCAAGAATAAGAAATGCAGAAAAGGAAAATGGCTGTCTGAGGAGGCCTTACAAATAGCTGTGAAAAGAAGGGAAGCAAAAAGCAAAAGAGAAAAAGAAAGATGTACCCATTTGAATGCAGAGGCCCAAAGAATAGCAAGGAGATAAAAGGAAGCCTTCCTCAGTGAGCAATGCAAAGAAATGGAGGAAAACAATAGAATGGGAGACTAGACATGTCTTCACAAAAATGAGAGATACCAAGGGAACATTTTATGCAAAGATGGGTTCATTAAACGACAGAAATGGTATGGACCTAACTGCTGCTGCTACTGCTAAGTTGCTTCAGTCGTGTCCGACTCTGTGTGACCCCATAGACGGCAGCCCACTAGGCTCCGCCATCCCTGGGATTCTCCAGGCAAGAACGCTGGAGTGGGTTGCCATTTCCTTCTCCAATGCATGAAAGTGAAACCTGAAAGTGAAGTCGCTCAGTCGTGTCCAACTCTTAGCGACCCCATGGACTGCAGCCTACCAGGCTCTTCTGTCCATGGGATTTTCCAGGCAAGAGTACTGGAGTGGGGTGCCATTGCCATCTCCGATGGACCTAACAGAAGCAGAAGATATTAAGAAGAGGTGGCAAGAATACACAGAAGAACTGTACAAAAAAGATCTTCATGATCCAGTTAATCGCGATGGTGTGATCACTCACCTAGAGACAGACATCCTGGAATGTGAAGTCAAGTGGGCCTTAGGAAGCATCACTACAAACAAAGGTAGTGGAGGTGATGGAATCCCAGTTGAGCTATTTCAAATCCTGAAACATGATGCTGTGAAAGTGCTGTATTCAACATGTCAGCAAATTTGGAAAGCTCAGCAGTGGCCACAGGACTGGAAAAGGTCAGTTTTCATTCCAATCCCAAAGAAAGGAAATGCTAAAGAATGCTCAAACTACCGCACAATTGCACTCATCTCACACGCTAGTAAGTAATGCTCAAAATTCTCCAAGCCAGGCTTCAGCAATACGTGAACTGTGAACTTCCAGATGTTCAAGATGGTTTTAGAGAAGGCAGAGGAACCAGAGATCAAATTGCCAACATCCGCTGGATCATGGAAAAAGCAAGACAGTTCCAGAAAAACATCTACTTCTGCTTTATTGACTATGCCAAAGCCTTTGACTTTGTGGATCACAATAAACTGTGGAAAATTCTGAAAGAGATGGGAATACCAGACCACCTGACCTGCTTGTTGAAAAACCTGTATGCAGGTCAGGAAGCACCAGTTAGAACTGGACATGGAACAACAGACTGGTTCCAAATAGGAAAAGGAGTACATCAAAGCTGTATATTGTCACCCTGCTTATTTAACTTCTATGCAGAGTACATCATGAAAAACAGTGGGCTGGAAGAAGCACAAGCTGAAATCAAGATTGCTGGGACAAATATCAATAGCCTCAGATATCAGATGACATCACCCTTATGGCAGAAAGTGAAGAAGAACTAAAAAGCCTCTTGATGAGAGTGAAAGAGGAGAGTGAAAAAGTTGGCTTAAAGCTCAATGTTCAGAAAACTAAGATCATGATATCCAGTCTCACCACTTCATGGCAAATAATGGGGAAACAGTGGCTGACTTTATTTTTGGGGGCTCCAAAATCACTGTAGATGGTGACTGCAGCCATGAAATTAAAAGACGCTTACTCCTTGGAAGGAAAGTTATGACCAACTTAGATAGCACATTAAAAAGCAGAGACATTACCTTGCCAACCAAGGTCTATCTAGTCAAGGATATGGTTTTTCCAGTGTTCAAGTACGGATGTGAGAGTTGCACTATAAAGAAAGCTGAGTGCTGAAGATGGATGCTTTTGAACTGTGGTGTTGGAGAAGACTTTTGAGAGTCCCTTGGAGACTCTTCAAGGAGATCCAATCAGTCCATCCTAAAGGAGATCAGTCCTGGGTGTTCATTGGAAGGACTGATGTTGAAGCTGAATGTCCTATACTTTGGCCACCTAATGGGAAGAGCTGACTCATTTGAAAAGACGCTGATGCTGGGAAAGATCGAGGGCAGGAGGAGAAGGGGACAACAGAGGATGCGATGATTGGACGGCATCACCTACTCAATGGACATGAGTTTGAGCAAACTCCGGGAGTTGGTGATAGACATTGAGGTTGGTGTGATGCAGCCCATAGGGTCGCAAAGAGTTGGACACAACTGACCAACTGAACTGAACTGAATTGAATATTAATAATACTCTTTATTTATAATAATGTTATAAATAAGCTTATTCATAACATAATAATATGTTATATATTATTTTACTATTTCATCATGAATTTAGAGCCTCAGAGAAAAGGTTCCAGATGCTGGAATGCAGTCTAACATTGAAAATTTGGTAGAAAAAGAACTCAAAATATTATTGGGTATATTAATTTTATATAGTTTATACATGGAAACCTAAAGTACTGTTTTCCAGGATGACAGGATACTTGTATTTAACTAACTAAAACCATGAAAAGGCCCCACTATATTTTAGTTAAGCATCTAGTAAAACCTCATTAATTGAGACTAAGAGATGATCACTTAATGTGAATTATAAATTATATAGCATTTAAAGAAATATAGTAGTCTTCATTTAGTGAAACAGGAAAATTGTGTTTAATTAACTTACTAATGGATGTAGATAATACATGTTCCTACCTCTACCACCTTTTGGGTAGGGAGTTTATGTTAAGGTTAATTAAGGTCATATGAGGTTATAAATATTGAGGTCCTGATTTCATAAGATTAGTGTCCTTATACGAAGAGATACCAGAGAGCTTTCTCTTGCTCCATGTGCATGCACAGTGAGAGGATGACCACTTACAAGTCAAGAGAAGGAGCCTCAGAATGAAACGTACCTCACCAGCATATTCAATTTACTAGCTTCCAGAACTATTGTTTAAGTTACCCAACCTGTGATATTTTTTATGGCAGCTTGAGCTGACTAGTATAGGCACCATCATCACTAGTGGTGAGGTTGTTTTGCATGAAGGAGGGTGGATGCTCTCACAGTGATGGAAGAAGTATGGCTGTGGTTGATGAATCATTTTGTGAAAAAGTATTGTTAATTCTTCCGTAGTTCACTTCAGTCACTCAGTCACGTCCAACTCTTTGACACCCCATGGACTGCAGGACACCAGGCTTCCCTGTCCATCATCAAATCCTGGAGCTTGCTCAGACTCCTGTCCATCGAGTTGGTGATGCCATCCAACCATCTTGTGCTCTATTGTCCCCTTTTCCTCACACCTTCAATTTTTCCCAGCATCAGGGTCTTTTCCAGTGAGTCAGTTCTTTGCATCAGGTGGCCAAAGTATTGGTGCTTCAGCTTCAGCATCTGTCTTTCCAATGATTATTCAGGACTGATTTCCTTTAGGATGGACTGGTTGGATCACCTTGCAGTCTAAGGGACTCTATAGAGTCTTCTCCAACACCACAGTTCATAAGCATTAATTCTTCGGCTCTCAGCTTTCTTTATGGTCCAACTCATATCCATACATGACTACTGGAAAAATCATAGCTTTGACTATATGAACCTTGGTCGGCAAAGTAATGTTTCTGCTTTTTAATATTCTGTCTAGATTTGTCATTGCTTTTCTTCCAAGGAGCAAGCGTCCTTTAATTTCATGCCTGCCATCACCATCTGCAGTGATTTTGGAGACCAAGAAAATAAAGTCTGTCACTGTTTCCATTGTTTCCCCATCTCTTTGTCATGAAGTGATGGGACCAGATGCCATGATGTTAGTTTTTTGACTGTTGAGTTTTAAGCCAGCTTTTTCACTCTCCTCTTTCACTTTCATCAAAAGACTCATTATTTCCTCTTTGCTTTCTGCCATAAGGGTGTTATCTGCATATCTGAGGTTATTGATATTTCACCCAGCAATCTTGATTCTGGCTTGTGCTTCATCCAGCCCAGCTTTTTGCATGATGTACTCTGCATTTAAGTTAAATAAGTAAGAAGACAATATACAGCCTTGACATACTCCTTTCTCAATTTGGAATCAGTCCGTTTTTCTTCTGTAGAGTTCAAGAAAAATAAAAATTCTTAAGAGAGCTGAGTGAAATCCTGCTATTTAATGGCAGAGCACATGGATTTTATTGGTATTTATCTAATTTATCAATGCAGGACTGCAAATATCAATTGACTCTCACAAGATGTTGAGATCTCCCTCATGGGAAAAAAAAAGGTATCTATGAGTTTAGGGCAGAAATAAAAGGAGAATTATGATTTGTATTTTTTTTTAAATCTCCCCCCATCCTCCGTTTTATAATGTTAATCTTTCTACTTTTTAAATGAAGCTGCGGTTATACATGAGGCGATTTGTTTTTTCTTACTTGGTCCTTATTTCTAACATCCACTTGGAGTATATGCTGAAGTCATTTGTATACATCTAAGCTGTACTTGAGGCTTCCCAGATGGCAGAGTGGTAAAGAATCCTCCTGGCGGTGCAGGAGACACAGGAGACATGGGTTTGATCCCTCGGTCAGGAAGATCCCCTGGAGAAGGAAGTGGTAACCACTCCAGTATTCTTATCTGTAAAATTCCATGGACAGAGGAACCTGGTGGTCTATAGTCTATGGGGTCACAAAGAGTTGGACACAACTGAGCAACTGAGCATAGCTGCAAGCTGTAGTTCTCATAGTGTCCAGCTGGAGACTTGACATCAGTACATTTTCCTGGGAACCTACAAGCCATGGTATTCCTTATCTTTTCATGTTACCTCAGAGGCTCATGACTATTGCAAAAGGGACCAGGTAACTCTGGTTTAATACGTGTCTTTGGATTGCATATTGATTATTCTCCTTTTGTCCCCTCAGACACCTTGCTACAGTGCCCCAAAAATCTCAGTTTATAACTAGACTGCTTCACCAGCTCACTTTCTTTCCAACTTTGATTGGTTTCAGTAATGAGAGGCATCCAGTGGTGAAGGGAGTGGCAGGCCAGAGTATTTATAACTTACCAAACATTCTGGCCTTGCTATAGTTCTACAGTTGCTGGTTCTTCTACAGCAGTGATTTTCAACCTGAAGCAATTTTGCACTTCCCCACCCCTGGTAGAGGAACATTTAGTAGCTAATATCTGAAGGCATTTCTATCATCAAGATTGAAGTGGTCAAGATAAGAGATTGTCAAATCTGAACTATTTCTGGTATCTTATACAGTCAGCAAAAACAAGACTGGGAGCTGACTGTGGCTCAGATCATGAACTCCTTATTGTCAAATTCAGACTAAAATTGAAGAAAGTGGAGGAAAACCACTAGACCATTCAGGTATGACCTAAATCAAATTCCTTATGACTATACAGTGCAAGTGAGAAATAGATTTAAGGGACTAGATCTGATAGAGTGCCTGATGAACTATAGATGGAGGTTCGTGACATTGTATAGGAGACAGGGATCAAGATCATCCCCAAGAAAAAGAAATGCAAAAAAGCAAAATGGCTGTCTGAGGAGGCTTTATGAATGAATAGCTGTGAAAAGAAGAGAAGCGAAAAGCAAAAGAGAAAAGGAAAACATATCCATTTGAATGCAGAGTTCCAAAGAATAGCAAGAAGAGATAAGAAAGCCTTCCTCAGCAATCAATGCAAAGAATTGGAGGAAAACAATAGAATGGGAAAGACTGGAGATCTCTTAGAGAAAATTAGAGATACTAAGGGAACATTTCATGCAAAGATGGACACAATAAAGAACAGAAATGATAGAAACCTAACAGAAGCAGAAGATACTAAGAAGAGGTGGCAAGAATACACAGAAGAACTGTACAAAAAGATTTTCACAAACCAGATAATCATGATGGTGTGATCACTCACCTAGAGCCAGGCATCCTGGAATGTGAAGTCAAGTGGGCCTTAGGAAACATCACTACGAACAAAGCTAATGGAGGTGATGGAATACCGGTTGAGCTATTTCAAACCCTAAAAGATAATGCTGTGAAAGTGCTGCATTCAATATGTCAGCAAATTTGGAAAACTCAGCAGTGGCCACAGGACTGGAAAAGGTCAGTTTTCATTCTGATCCCAAAGAAAGGCAATGCCAAAGATTGCTCAAACTACTGCACAATTGCACTCATCTCACACTCTAGTAAAGTAATGCTCAAAATTCTCCAAGCCAGGCTTCAGCAATACATGAACTGTGAACTTTCAAATGTTCAAGCTTGTTTTAGAAAAGGCAGAGGAAACAGAGATCAAATTGCCAACATCTGCTGGATCATTGAAGAAGCAAGAGAGTTCCAGAAGAACATCTATTTCTGCTTTATTGACTATGCCAAAGCCTTTGACTGTATGGATCCTAATAAACTGTAGAAAATTCTTCAAGAGACGGGAATACCAGAACACCTGACCTGCCTCTTGAGAAATTTGTATGCAGGTCAGGAAGCAACAGTTAGAACTGGACATGGAAAAACAGACTGGTTCCAAATAGGAAAAGGAGTACATCAAAGCTGTATATTGTCACCCTGCTTATTTAACTTCTGTGCAGAGTACATCATAAGAAATGCTGGGCTGGATGAAGCACAAGCTGGAATCAATATTGTCAGGAGAAATATCAATAACCTAAGATATGCAGATGACACCACCCTTATGGCAGAAAGTGAAGAAGAACTAAAGAGCCTCTTGCTGAAAGTGAAAAAGGAGAGTGAAAAAGTTGGCTTAAAGCTCAACATTCAGACAACTAAGATCATGGCATCCGATCCCATCATGTCCTGGCAAATAGATGGAGAAACAGTGGAAACAGTGTCAGACTTTATTTTTCTGGGTTCCAAAATCACTGTAGATGGTGATTGCAGCCATGAAATTAAAAGACGCTTAGTCCTTGGAAGGAAAGTTATGACCAGCCTAGACAGCATATTCAAAAGCAGAGACATTACTTTGCCAACAATGGTTCATCTAGTCAAGGCTATGGTCTTTCCAGTGGTCATGTATGGATGTGAGAGTTGGACTATAAAGAAAGCTGAACACGGAAGAATTGATGATTTTATTTATTTATTTTTAAAATATAAATTTATTTATTTTAATTGGAGGTTAATTACTTTACAGTATTTGCCGGGAGCCACCACGGGAGATCCCACCCATGACAAAGGTCATGTGGAGAGAACCTGACAGGCAAAGGCGGATCAGGCCTCGAGGGATTCCCTGGATCTGCTCAAGCATCTACCCCAAAACCAGAATCTGTCTGTCTTACTATTTTGTGCCTTTCACCAACTCTTCTGACATTAACAGGGGGCTATCCCCAACCACCTTTCTCTGGAAAAAATAAACTTAGGGCTTTAGTTGATAAGTCTTCTGAGCATGAAAGGAATATTTCTATTTTAACCCCTGTGATGGCTTTCTAGCTTGCCTGACAGGTTTATCCAGACTTTTGCAGCTATGCATGTGATTGTTCACAGCCTCCCAACCATGGGAGACATGGGAAGCCTAAAACATTCTAAAAATATAGAGCCTTTCAAAGAGTTAAAAACTATTAGAGTAGTGCTGGTGTAGGATTTCATTGTTGAGCCAATGCTTGCTGCCAAGTTCCCATATCCCTTATCCATTGTGCACCTGGGAGTGCATTGGTTAACACAGTTGGAATGTAAGAAAAACAAGTAGCAGCCTTGAAATTAATCACATCAGACCTTTGAGCTAATTGGTTCTTTCTTTGTTGTAACTCACTGCACCTTTGCTCCGTGAGAATGTAACTCTGTTTAGCACTTTCCTAGGCTGACATAGATTAGAAATATAAAGAAAAAACACTTAAAGGGAAAATAAGTTTTCTGGTTGAACAGCCTTTATCAAAAAAGGGTCATAAAATGTCCACAGGCCTCCAAGGCCAGAAGATAATGTACACAACATTGTTTGTGGGAAAGGTATGCAGAAAAAATCCTGGTTTCGATAAAGACAATACAGATGTAATGTTTGGGCTGACTCTGCATGACTTTGCATCTTTCATTTCCCTCTATGTACAAGTCAAGGTATAAAAGTTACTTTTGAAAATAAAGTTAAGGGCCTCGCTCACCGAAGCTTGGTCTCCCTGTGTCATTCTTTTTTCCTTTTCTCTCCTTTTCTCTCTCTGTTCTTCTTTCAGGATGACTCCTTGGGGCACAGGGGCTCTCTGAGTTCACTTTTTTGCCTGGTCTTCTAAGGCCTGATCAGGAAGGCGCCCTGCGTCTTCACTGGGGAGGGGGCGTCCTGCATCCTCAATCTACTGAGAGGGCGCCTGTGGCCTCCGTGAACAGAGCAAGTTCTGTGCCAGGAGCTTTATTGGCTTTCTGTGTTAACCAAGGAAGGTCAAGCCTCTGTTCTCTTCGCTTTGCTATCCTTTCGCCTATGCTGTCATCCTGAGGGTACCCCTGGATCCTGCTGGGGCTGGACCCCAGCAAGTATTGTATTTGTTTTGCCATACATCAACATGAATCTGCCACAGGTATACACGTGTTCCCCATCCTGAACCCTCCTCCCTCCTCCCTCCCTATATGAAACAAATTGCCAGTCCAGGTTCGATGCACGATACTGGATGCTTGGGGCTGGTGCACTGAGATGACCCAGAGGGATGGTACAGGGAAAATTGATGCTTTTAAAGTGTGGTGTTGGAGAAGACTCTATAGAGTGCCTTGGACTGCAAGGAGATCCAACCAGTCCATCCTAATGGAGATCACTCCTGGGTGTTCATTGGAAGGACTGATGTTGAAGCTGAAACTCCAATACTTTGGCCACCTGATGTGAAGAGCTGACTCATTTGAAAAGACCCTGATGCTGGGAAAGATTGAGGGCAGGAGGAGAAGGGGATGACAGAATATGAGATGGTTGGATGGCATCATTGACTCAATGGACATGGGTTTGCGTGGACTCTGGGAGTTGGTGATGGACAGGTAGGCCTGGTGTGCTGTGATTCATGGGGTCACAAAGAGTCAGACACAACTGAGCGACTGATGTGAATTGAGTGGTTAGAGGCCAGTGAGGCTACTAAACATCCTACAATGCACAAGACATACCTAACAACCGACTGAGGATCATCTGATTTAAAGTCAAAGTGCCACTGTCAAGGTACCCTGTGCTGTATTTACAGCTCTTTTTAGACAGAGGAGCTCTCTTTTGTTTTTCACAACTATTGTGCCTACTTGGATCTGAGCAGACTGTATCTTCCCTCTATCCCTTCAGGCCTTGGGGGTGAGAGTTCAGGAGCACCTTCCTGCTGTTTCTGTTTAAATTCTTCACCATGCTTTGTAGCTCTCCCCTAATGCTGCTCTCATCTCTGTACAATTCCCTTCATTAAACTCTCTTCCGTTAAAATTTTGGTGTGCAATGTTTCTCTGTGGGACTCTAAGTGACAGAGTTTTAGTTTTACTTGTAGGAATTGATATGAACATTAAACATCATGTTCATTTTGCTTAAAATTTTAAGTGGGATGGCAAACTTTCAGCAGTACTAGTTGGTAGCATTTATGGAGTTTGTGGGCCACTCATTTTTATAAGTGCTTGATGTGATCAACTCAGTGTTCACAAAATTTCTTTGATTTGGATGCTAATATGATTCTCAGTTAGAAGACAGTAAAACTGAGGCACATGGGTGAAATGACTTGCCCAAGGTCACATATTGAAAATGGCTCTCAAGCCTGGGTGTTTACCTCAGGCAGTACACTTCAGAAAAAAAGCTCTAAAATATCTATAACATAAAATGTCATAGTTGGTGGTATGAATCATTCAAATAATCACAAAGAAATTGTCACAGTAGCAACTCTTGGTAGGATTCTATACTCCCACTCTGCATAACCTTTTTTTTTCTCTTTACTTCTCTATTCCTACTTTCTTCTTGCCTCTCATTTCCCTTTTGTTTCTCTTTTCCCTTTCTTCTTGCATGCCTCTTCATTTCCCACTGTTCCCTCCTTGCCTACTTTAACAAAACTTAGGTCTGCCTCGGGTACCTAGATGCTAAAATAAACTAGGTTCATTTTTTAGTCAGAATGACATTCAAACCATTAGGAACAGAAAGAATGTATGGAATATTAATTAAGGCTATTTGCAAGATTTAATGAAATGTTAAGTATAAAATCAAACTTTAGTTTTCCAAGTGCTAGTGTCTTAAACAAAGAGTATAAGGAATTTTTGTTATATAATCAATTGAATCTGAAAGTCTATATTTTAAAAACCCAGAAAAAGCAGGTTTTAATTTATATATATATTATATAGAGATATGAAGCTTTTTTTAAAGGCATAGTTTATTTTCATAAGGGCTTTGGTTTGAAAATACAAAATGCTGACTTTTAAAAGTAGCAGTCTCTCTGAAAATACCTTTTAAAAGTGGTCAAGTTGATTCATTCTCTAAGGAATTATGACAGTAAGGGAAAAAGTATACCTGCTATTTTATATGCAATTATCCTAATACGGGCACCTATTCCATCCATTTTTCACAATAAATATGTACAGTGCTTAACATCAAAAGCTGAGTTGGCCTGACACTATGAACATGGATACATTGGTGGATAAATGAAATAAGATTTTTCTTAGAGGAAATATTGGATTTTTATTAAGTTAATTAGGAATTCATAGCATGCAAAGAATCAATGTTTTTAAAAAGAAATTTAAGTACTCTTTCTAATATACAAGTTATGTTTTCCTAGGGGAATAAATTTTTTCTAATTTCTATTACTGAAAAGTGAAAGTGAAAGTTGGTCAGTTGCATTGGACTCTGCAACCCCTGGATTGTAGCATGCCAGGCTTCTCTGTCCATGGAATTCTCAAGGCCAGAATACTGGAGTGGGTAGCTATTCCCTTCTCCAGAGGATCTTCCCAATCCAGGGGTTGAACTCAGGTCTCCCATTTTGCAGGCAGATTCTTTACCGTCTGAGCCACCAGAGAAGCCCAAGATTACTGGAGTGGGTAGCTTATCCCTTCTCCAGGGGATCTTCCCAACTCAGGAATCGAACCAGGGTCTCCTGCATTGCAAGTGGATTGAGAGCAATGCACAACATGCTTGTCCTAAAATTACATATAGAAAGAGTTGCGGATGGAACTTGATACTTTTTAAATGCTCTTCTACTCGGTCTTCTTATGGACGAAAGTAACCTTCAGAAATAAGAAAACACCACACTATTTCTTATGGCAATTTTCTTTGTAAATAACACTCTCACAATTCAAAAGCAAAGCATTATGATGACATTTTGGAAATTTAACTGAAATCAGGATGTGATTCCTCCTGCCTAAAACTATCCTGAATAACTGAAGAATTGGGAGAGATTAATTGCCTTGTTCATTCTCTGCAGGGAACAGAATGTGCTGGAGATAAACTATTGAAATTCACATGAAACTGACACAGAGAAATATCTTCTTTTGATGTGTCTAATTAGTGTTATAAAGAGGTTTGAATAAGATACCAAATGAAGCATCCTGTAGCACTGCTTAAGAAATGACTCATGTTTCTTGGGGGTTTGCTCATAATCCCCACTAGTTTCAGGCAGTCAGGCTATAAAGTAAGTATTTCTTTTAATAGCCATAAAAAGAGGCAGGTGAAGATCATTAACATCTCCATGGGACTTGAAACATCATTCTGCTACCTTGGTTTCATAAACTGTTACTGCTACTTAAGAGATTTCTCTTTATTTAAATGACTAAATCTACCCTGAAAAAAAAAATATTTTTTGAAATGATTCCTCTATGTTGTTCTTATTCCTAGTCACATGTAGACCCAGAAAAATGTCCATATAAGTAAAATGAAGGGATTACTGTGGAAGATATTTAAGGTCTACTTTGACTTATTTGGGGGAAGGAAATGGCAACCCACTCCAGTGTTCTTGCCTGGAGAATGCCATGGACAGAGGAGCGTGGCTGCAGTTCATGGGGTTGCAAAGAGTCGGACACAACTGAGCTACTGACACTTTGACTTATTTTGCGTTTTCTGTGAATACAATTTTTTTTTCTGTTGAGAGTAGTTGACAATGATAACATAACAAGTGGTGACATTAATTAGATGAATTTGGGATTTGAGGTATTTAAAGAAGCTCAATTATTACTGAAAAAAAAAATCATTCTAAGGTGCTATGCACAAGGTCCTTTAAATATCTCACTTATAGTAGTGCAGTCCATCCCACCTAGAAACTTCTTGGAAATGCAAAATCTCAGGTCTCACCCCAGACTTCATGAATCTGAGTCAGCATTTCAAGAAGGCTTCTACTTGCTTCATATGCATGTTAAAGTTTTGATACATTGCTTTAGCAAATCAGTTTTTTTCACAATAATCATCTACCAGAATGGTGATGGTATTTATACTAGATGAACCCAATGTTTCCATTGTGCCTAGATCCAAAAATTAATCAAAAGAAAAAAATAATTTTTTTTGGTAGATCCCATAGAAGTGGTTATTTGGACCAGCAACAGCAGCATGACCTGTTTTAACTTGTTAGAAATGCAAATAATTTCACCCTTCCTCAGATCTACTGAATCAAATTTCTGGGTTCAGGGCTCAGGAATCTGTTTGAACAGGCCCTACAACTGATTCTAATGCACAATGTGGCTTTGAGAGTGGGAGCTGAAGAATTATTGGACATAGGTAATCAGGCTGAAAAATAGTTAACTGGAGTTACTAAATAATAAAACAAAAGTTCCTAAAAGAGGCTTAGAGGGAAAGGACATATTTCCATAAACAATGCCATGTTTTAAAGAATTTGTAACATAATATGTGTGGAATGGACAATGATTGTTATATTTTCTTCAACTCTAAGTAAATTGTTGTCCTTCAAAATTCATAAAATACTAGCTCCTTTACAGAACCCACGTCCCCTAAACAGTATTGTTTTGCCATTCTGAAACCTCATCCTCACTATTTGTACAAAGAATCTTGGGAGATTGCTTCAAATACAAAATTTCGAGAGGGTAGATATTTGCTCTCATATCTATGTAGTCCCCGGGCATCTAGTCCCCTACCTGGGATAAAGTTGTTGTCTAAATGTGTTTCCATTTATTTGTTAAAGTTTTGTTTAGGGATGAAAAGGCCTATTTATTTTCCTGGTTTAGAAGCTGTCTTATTGGACTTCCCTGGTGGCTTAGACAGTAAAGCATCTGTCTACAATGTGGGAGACCTGGGTTTGAACCCTGGGTCGGGAAGATCCCCTAGAGAAGGAAATGGCAATCCACTCCAGTACTATTGCCTGGAAAATCCCATGGACAGAGGAACCTGCTAGGCTACAGTCCATGGGGTTGCAAAGGGTTGGACACGACTTGAGCGACTTCACTTTTCACTTTCCTTATTTTCCTTAAAGATGAATAACTACCTATAAAATACATTGAAGTCCTCTGATTAAAAGTAAGCTGTGTTAAGAATTTCTCCTTTTATGTATTATGCATTAAAAAATCTACCAACAAAGTCACAGAAGGTCTTTTACCCCCCAGTAGTACAATTGAAACATTTGACATACATAAAATATGTCTCCATTTTCATCCATTTAAATCTGTAATTGTTTCTGTGTCCCTTGGAGAGCTTTCCTAGGTCAACTAAGTACTCACACTGTGTTACATGTTCCAAGAGTCCAAGTTAGTTTCACTCTCTAATCCTCAAAAAATAGGTTGCTAGCAAATGTTACTCATTTATACAATAGTTTGAAAGATCCAAGGAAAATTTTGACTCTTGGTTAAATGTAAGCCCTTGCAGTTATTAGATTTCTTATTAACACTATTATTCTTAGCTTTCTAATAATTTCTTTTTTATCAGGTTCAATCCTGAAAAACAAAACAAAAATTACAACAACAAAAAAATGTGACAAAGAATTGTGGAAAATACAGTGATATGATTACAAATGCCTAATCTTCATCTTGTCTCACTTTCAACTCAAAGAAATGACTAAAGGGTGAAAAAGATGCCGTGTGTGTGTGTGTGTGTGTGTGTGCATGCATGCATGCACATGTGCACCTGCATGCAGGGGTTGGAATTGCAATACCAGTAATTTGGAAACAGTATAAAGTATTACCCTTTTGCCATCACCTTAGAGGATTTGGGGGACAGTATAATGCAGTGATAACCATCTAGAAGAAGAAAAACAATGGCTTGCTCAGAACTACTCAGTCTGATTTAGATGAGTGAGTGATGTCGCTCAGTTGTGTCTGACTCTTTGCGACCCCATGGACTGTAGCCTACCAGGCTCCTCCATCCATGGGATTTTCCAGGCAAGAGTACTGGAGTGGGTTGCCATTTCCTTCTCCAGAGGATCTTCCCGACCCAGGGATTGAACCTGGGTCTTCCACATTGTAGGCAGACGCTTTACCATCTGAGCTACCAGGTAAGTCCATTTAGATGAGACTGAGGCAAAATATGACTAAAATTATCTTATTCATAAGAATGGGGGATGGAAGGAAAGTGAGGCAGCAGCAAAGCCTCCATGTGGAATCCTTTTGACCACTGCGTTTCCTCAGTAGTCTTAAGTAGCTGCCAGGAAGGCCTGGGGTCCAGTACTGTCACCTCAAACAGCTTTGGCTAGATTACTTCCCTAGAGCATCAAGAAGGGTGTATGTAGCACCCCGAATCATTTCCAGATGAACTGGAACAGTTTGGTTTAAGACTAACCTGGAATATACCTCAGGGCAAATACAGTATAGGAGTCCAAACCAGAACTGAGAGGATCTTCCTCTTGACAGACCCCAGGGACTAAACTCTTCCTTTGCCTCTAAAGTTCTAGGATTCTGAATTTTGAGTGCTTTCCACTTAATATCCAGAAGGACACTTATACTGTCCATGGAAGAAATGGGGGATAGGAGGAAAACCCACCCAGGTGATTTTGGTGGAAATTGAAGCCCAGAGTTTTTCTCATGTCTGAAAGAGAGAGAAAAAAGAACAAAATAAACATCAAAACATAGATGGGCAGGTGTGAGACAAATGCAAAAATTTACAGGAAATTACTTAAGAATAGGAAAAAAGTTGTGGGCAAAAAGAACCAGAAAGTTAGCTGCTGCTGCTGCTAAGTCACTACAGTCGTGTCCGACTCTGTGCGACTCTATAGATGGAAGCCCATCAGGCTCCCCCGTCCCTGGGATTCTCCAGGCAAGAACACTGGAGTGGGTTGCCATTTCCTTCTCCAGTGCATGAAAGTGAAAAGTGAAAGTCAAGTCGCTCAGTCGTGTTCGACTCTTTGCGACCTCATGGACTGCAGCCTACCAGGCTTCTCCGTCCATGGGATTTTCCAGGCAAGAGTACTGGAGTGGGGTGCCATTGCCTTCTCCGAACACTAGATTAATGTTTCTGAAAAAGAATCCCAGTTTCTTAAGTTAAGAAGTTATTCAAATAAAAAATACTACATTGATTTATGTATTGTAATACTATTCAGACTTTGAAAATTATGATGGAAAACATATTTAAGGTCAGAAAAACCATATATACATATATATATGTCAAATGAAAAATTTTGATAAATTACTATACTTCCATTAAAATAAATCTAGCACATATGCCTATGCACATATATGAATGTTGTGTTTTCCACTGGGTGATGAATTTAAGCTGGCTTTTATGCTCTTCTTTTATAAACATGTGATATAAATAAATGCTATCTTACTAAAATTAGGTATTCTATGTAATTTCATTTATTTATGTTGTTTTTATTATTAAATGATAAGTCTAATATTCTCTTCATTTCATGCAAGAAGAGCTCCCCATAATCTTATTAATATCAAAATTCCATATCTGAATAACTTCTTAAAATACTAGTAACTGTGTTGGCCAGTAATTTTGTCAAGGCAGAATGTCCTTCCATGTGATTTTTTATTTACTCATTTTTCACAAATATGAAATACTAAGACAGTTATTAAAACTTACAGAAAACTACCCAGCCCAGATGTAATGAAATGTTTCCTTAAATCAATTAGTTCTCACAAAATTAATTCAATTCAAATAAAGATTCACAATAACGGACTGGCAGACTGCACTCTAGGATGCACTGTAGCAACTTGGGGCTTTATCATTGTATTCTATCCTACCCTAATTCCTTATAGGTAGTGTTCTCTAGTTGTTTACAATATGACCATATCAACATTCAATTAATTCTGCAGCTAAAAATAAACTATTTAGATGTTAGTCCTCCAAAGATATCTTGCTACATGTATTCTCAAAGAAGTAAGTATAAACAGCTATTTGAAAATTCTGATCTTGTGCTTACATTGGTATCTGTATTTTAAACAGTCTGCATAAAATTTAGGAATGAGAACTTTTTAAATAATTGAATTGCAGTATTGTAATGAGAAGAATCTTCTCAAATATCTGCTACAGTTTCCTTTCTTAAGCATGTGGAACAAGTTCTCTGATAAAATTAATAATTTGAAGGACTAAGAAAAATAGAGTATTAATTTCTAATGATGTGCTTCATATCATCAATTGTATTTTTTTAAGTGGCTCAGTAAAACTTCTAATGAAGCCAAATTTCATGAAAGTGAGTTTCAGTTGGAAAACCAAATAGTTTATATCAGATCATCACTAATCACTGTTGCTTGGTAATCCTGGAATTATCCTTTTTTATTTAATTTAGAATGTGTTTTAAGTGTTTATGTTGTCTACCAATAATTTAATGTATGTAACACAATTAGTAATCTTCTTCATAAAAAGATAGAACTAGAGTAAATGGTTGTATGGTATATATTAAAATATTAAAATAAAAAATATATTTTATTTTTTATATAATTGAAATACTGCAAATATCTGGTGGAAAAGAAAATTGACTTTGATGAATAAGAAGTTTAACAAATCTATATTTAAACTGATAGTATGGCTTAAATCAATCATGTTTTTGAGTTTGGTTATAATGAAGGTTATTGAATGACAAAGACCAATCAGATAGAATCTACAAAGTTGGATGAGGAAGAAAAATTATTACCTGTTGGTCAATCAGAAGCAAAATGAACCATGAGTAGAAATATCTTCAGCAAAAGTTAATCAATGACAGTGCACTTGACTGATTTCTGAACTATATGTACTTTAGCTGAAAGATATGTAGGCTTCCCTATCTTTTTAATAGTTTGTGAGTCCAGAAAACATAAGTTATATGAGTTTCTTGGCAAGTTGTATCTTCAACCCTCACCTCAAATTCAACTTCATCTGGGAAACCTGCCACAATTGATTTGAAAAGAAGTACAAATTTTTTCCTATTCATAGAGCAATAAAGAAAGTTCTATCTTGTCTTCCAAATGAAATTTGAACCATTAAAAATAAGCTACACTTAAAACAACTTTTTCCAAGTGATCAATTTTCCTTATATTATAAGTTTGAAAATGGCAGAGTACATTGATTGTCAATATTTATAACATGGGAAAAAAATCAAGAAAATATAAATTATAAATGCATAAATAGATTGGCTGGTTCCCCAACATCTCTAACACTTGTTTAGCAGTATTAGTATAATATTTTCAATTCTATCATAAGTTTCATTGTTATAACATTCTAAAAATAAAAAATTAATAATTAAATTTAATGAAAACTTTGAAAGTTTGTCATGTAGCTCTTTTAATCCTTGAGGGAATTGTCTGATTCAATTTTCCTCTACCTTTTCTCCACTTTATCTTACAGAGGAGCAAAATAACAAGAGACCTAAAACAGAGAGGTAATTTAGTTTTAAAAATATCTAGGGGAGGTGGAGATGTATTCAGACAGTTTCTACCACTTTGATTCCTGCTCTAAGTGGCCCCCTTTAAATTTCTGTATCTTGTGTCAACGGGCTATAAGATTTCTGAAAAAGAATACATAATTTTCTTGGCTGACAAACTAAAAATAGCTTGTTTAAAAAATACAGAGGAAACAGAATTTTCATATTGCTTCCCTTGCTGTTTTTTTTTTTTTTTTTTTCCTTTCCCCCTTCATTCTGATAGCATCAAAGTGAAGCCATTCTAGTCAGCAAGTTCCTGACGTCTTGATTGGCTGAACATAGTGAGAACTTGTTGGGGAGCAAATCTGATGGTTAATTCTATTTTCTTCCATTACCAGGTGACTTGGGGGGACAAAGGCATATTGAAGGGAAAGTATATGAGTGTTCTGGGGAAATTCCCACCTTATTATCCACCGCTGGGGAAAGACAACATGTGGCAAGGGAAAGGAAGGGCAGTATCCATTCTATAATAGAAGCAGTGATCTGTGAGGTGTCTGATGAAAAGAGATAATTGATATGGAAAATGAAAATGATTTGGGAAACATGATGGTTGGATGGCGAAAGATTATTCCAGAGATAAAGAGTGCACAACTGGTATAAGGAGATTTGATTTACACTAATATGATGTACTCAATATCACGGTAATCCAAGCCTATGCCCCAAGCAGTAACCCTGAAGAAGCTGAAGTTGAGCAGTTCTATGAAGACCTACAAGACCTTTTAGAACTAACACCCCCAAAAGATGTCCTTTTCATTATAGGGAGCTGGAATGCAAAAGTAGGAAGTCAAGAAACACCTGGAGGAACAGGCAAATTTGGCCTTGGAATATGGAATGAAGCAGGGCAAAGGCTAATAGAGTTTTGCCAAGAGAATGCACTGGTCATAGCAAACACCCTCTTCCAACAGCACAAGAGAAGACTCTACACATGGACATCACCAGATGGTCAACACGGAAATCAGATTGATTATATTCTTTGCAGCCAAAGATGGAGAAGCTCTGTACAGTCAGCAAAAACAAGACCAGGAGCTGACTGGCTCAGACCATGAACTCCTTATTGCCAAATTCAGACTTAAATTGAAGAAAGTAGGGAAAACCACTAGACCATTCAGGTATGACCTAAATCAAATCCCTTATGACTATACAGTGGAAGTGAGAAATAGATTTAAGGGCCTAGATCTGATAGATAGAGTGCCTGATGAACTATGGACAGAGGTTCGTGACATTGTATAGGAGACAGGGATCAAGACCATCCCCATGGAAAAGAAATGCAAAAAAACAAAATCGCTGTCTGAGGAGGCCTTACAAATAGCTGTGAAAGGAAGAGAAGCTAAAAGCAAAGGAGAAAAGGAAAGATATAAGCATCTGAATGCAGAGTTCCAAAGAATAGCAAGAAGAGATAAGAAAGCCTTCCTCAGCGATCAATGCAAAGAAATAGAGGAAAACAATGGAATGGGAAAGACTTTCTCTTCAAGAAAGTTAGAGATACCAAGGGAATATTTCATGCAAAGATGGGCTCGATAAAGGACAGAAATGGTATGGACCTAACAGAAGCAGAAGATAATAAGAAGAGGTGGCAAGAATACACAGAAGAATTGTTCAAAAAAGATCTTCATGGCTCAGATAATTACGATGGTGTTATCACTCACCTAGAGCCAGACATCCTGGAATGTGAAGTCCAGTGGGCCTTAGAAAGCATCATTATGAACAAAGCTAGTGGAGGTGATGGAATTCCAGTTGAGCTATTTCAAATCCTGAAAGATGATGCTGTGAAAGTGCTGCATTCAATATGCCAGCAAATTTGGAAAACTCAGCAGTGGCCACAGGATTGGAAAAGGTCAGTTTTCATTCCGATCCCAAAGAAAGGCAATGCCAAAGAATGCTCAAACTACCGCACAATTGCACTCATTTCAGACGCTAGTAAAGTAATGCTCAAAATTCTCCAAGCCAGGCTTCAGCAATACATGAACCGTGAACTTCCAGATGTTCAAGCTGGTTTTAGAAAAGACAGAGGAACCAGAGATCAAATTGCCAACATCCGCTGGATCATCAAGAAAGCAAGAGAGTTCCAGAAGAACATCTATTTCTGCTTTATTGACTATGCCAAAGCCTTTGACTGTGTGGATCACAATAAACTGTGGAAAATTCTGAAAGAGATGAGAATACCAGACCACCTGACCTGCCTCTTGAGAAACCTATGTGCAGATCAGGAAGCAACAGTTGGAGCTGGACATGGAACAACAGACTGGTTCCAAGTAGGAAAAGAAGTATGTCAAGGCTGTATATTGTCACCCTGCTTATTTAACTTATATGCAGAGTACATCATGAGAGACACGATTCACGGAGTCGCAGAGTTGGACACGACTGAGCAACTGAACTGAATAAGATGTGCTGCTGCTGCAGCTAAGTCGCTTCAGTCATGTCCGACTCTTAGCGACCCCATGGACTGCAGCCCACCAGGCTCCTCCATCCATGGGATTTTCCAGGCAACAGTACTGGAGTGGGGTGCCAGGCTTCCCTGTTTATCACCAACTCCTGGAGCCTATTCAAAATCACGTCCTTCACGTCGGTGATGCCATCCAACCATCTTATCCTCTGTCGTCCCCTTCTCCTCCCGCTTTCAGTCTTTCCCAGCATCAGGGTCTTTTCCAATGAGTCAGTTCTTCACATCAGGTGGCCAAAGTATTGGAGTTTCAGCTTCACATCAGTTCTTCCAATGAATATTCAGGATTTATTTCCCTTAGGATTGACTGGTTGGATCTCCTTGCAGTCCAAGGGACTCTCAAGAGTCTTCTCCAACACCAAAGTTTAAAAGCATCAATTCTTCGGCACTCAGCTTTCTTTATAGTCCAACTCTCACATCCATACATGACTACTAGAAAACCATAGCTTTGACTAGACGGACCTTTGCTTGTAAAGTAATGTCTCTGTTTTCTAATAAACTGTCTAGGTTGGTCATAACTTTTCTTCCAAGGAGCAAGTGCCTTTAAATTTCATGGCTGCAGTCACCATCTGCCATGATTCTGGAGCCCCCCAAAATAAAGTCTGTCACTGTTTCCATTGTTTCTCCATCTACATGCCATGAAGTGATGGGGCCATATGCCATGATCTTAGTTTTCTGAATGTTGAGTTTTAAGCCAACTTTTTCACTCTTCCGTTTCATTTTCATCATTTCATTTCACTCTTCTTCTTTACTTTCTGCCATAAGGGTGGTGTCATCTGTGTATCTGAGGTTATTGATATTTCTCCCAGCAATCTTGATTCCAGCTTGTGCTTCATTTAGCCTGGCATTTGAGAAATGATGCATATATGATGTACTCTGCATATAAGTTAAATAAGCAGGGTGACAATATACAGCCTTGATGTACTCCTTTCCTGATTTGGAACCAGTCTGTTGTTCCATGTCCAGTTCTAACTGTTGCTTCTTGACCTGCATACAGATTTCTTGAGAGGCAAGTCAGGTAGTCTGGTATTCCCATCTCTTTAAGAATTTTACACAGTTTGTTGTGATCCACATAGTCAAAGGCTTTGATAGAGTCAATAAAGCAGAAGTAGATGGTTTTCTGGAACTCTCTTGCTTTTTCGATGAGCCAGCGGACTTTGGCATTTGATCTCTGGTTCCTTAGAACTAAAATGAGCTTGAACACAAGGTCACATTTACTAGTATTAGGAGGTCAGCAAGAATACAAAGTGTTCTTTAAACTGTGTAGATTTTGCAGTTGCTGGGATTAATCACAGAAAGGAAAAATAAAAGAGATAATTAAAAAATAAATACAATGAAGCTTATAAAGCAAGGCTAAGTTTAGCTAAAAATTTGGGGCCAACCCATTTTAAGGGTAATCATATAAGAAGGAAGAGACTTCCCTGGTGGCTCAGATGGTAAAGCGTCTGCCTACAATGTGGGAGGCCCGGGTTCAATCCCTGGGTCGGGAACATCTCCTGGAGAAGGAAATGGCAATCCAATCCAGTATTCTTGCTTGGAAAATCCCATGGATGGAGGAGCCTGGTAGGCTACAGTCCATGGGGTCATAAAGAGTCGGACACGACTAAGCAAGCTTTGATGTATTTATTTTTTATATAAGGAGGAAATCATGTAAGATGGAAATCACATAAGAAAAATAAAGTAATAATACAAATTTGAAGCACAGTGTCTCTGTTCCATGTGTGTTTTATCTATTATATCATTGTAAACTTAGAAAACAGATCCTGTGAATTCCTTTGAAGAAGAGAATATTAACAGTTTTATAGTTGAGGACTCAAACATAGAGAAGTTTTTATGCTAAGATTTGTGATAATAATAAATTTCCTTATGTACATGGAGTTTATGATCTCAAAGTATTTTCTCTATACAGTATTGACTTTAATTCCCTAATTGCTATTGGAAAGGAAGTCTTAATTTTCACATTTTAAAGATGAGAAAGCTGAGTCTTGGAGACATAAATTTTCTTATACCAAGTTAAACAGCAAGTACATACATCCTGATTTTCTGGTTCTGCATTCTGTGCTTTTTCTGCTACAAGTTGCTTCTAAGTAAAATGGATCCTTATGCTCTGCAGATGCTTTGGGATCACAGGGTTCAGGGCTGAGGACACATTAGGAGTAAGGATAGAATTTGAGATTAGAATCAGGTGCTAGAGCTTTGTCCTGAATTTCTAACTTCTTTAATCACCATAAACATGGGTGGGACAGAGATTGCAGAGGAATGAATTAGGCTATCCTTCTGTATTATCCTACCCTCAGTCTATGATACCTGGAGGCAATAAAGAATTTCATATTATAATAGTTTATCCCAATACTGTTATACTTAGCTTACTTTTTTGCCTTCTAAAAGAAATGCATTTTTGTGTTAAAAAAATGACACAAGATTACAGAAAACATATAAAGATCAAGGAAAATCTTAACAACTCCTATATAACCATACTAAGTTCAATAAGGGTAATATTTATCAAAGAAAACTATGTAGTATAAACTTATAGCTTTCTTGTTTACTTTTCTGTATAGGACCCAGAATGCCAGTTTTTCCCTGAAATTCAGCTTGGGCCATTGTTAGATGCTGCATGCCTGGTGTATTGACTAATTTATCAACTTGCAGAAATACCACCTAGGATTTGTCAGGCTGTGCCCTTCAGAAATTGCCCAGAAATTGCTCCCAAACAAATGAGGGAGCTCAATTCCAGCCCACACTCCAAACACTTTCTTCCCCAAGGGGAGCACCCTCCTGGAATTGCTGCAATTATTTAGAGGCAATGCTCACTCATTTTATTCACACTAAGATATGTATGTGCTAGCAAAGGTGGTGATGAAAGAGAACATAAACAGCAGGGAAGAATTGGGGATCTTCATTTTTTGAATATTGAGTTTTTAGTCAGCTTTTTCATTCTCCTCTTTCACCCTCATCATGAGGCTCTTTAGTTCTTCTTCACTTTCTGCCTTTAGAGTGGTATCATCTGCATATCTGAGGTTGTTGATATTTCTCCCAGGAATCTTTATTCCATCTTGTGATTCATCCAGCCTGGCATTTCTCATGATATGCCCTACATAGAATTTAAATAAGCACAGTAGCAATATACAGCCTTTATGTACTACTAGAAGTTAGTGACATTCTAACTTTATATAATTTTATTTTATTATTTTTAGAATTTTTCTTAGTTTGGTGAGAACTTGAATTTCAGGAGGAGTTTATAGCAACACCTCCTTTATGGTCATGAAGAAAGAGCGTTGATCTGGAATAGCCAAATTCTAGGTTCTCAAGCCTATGGATAAAAGTTTCAAAGTCATGGAGCACAAGGGCATGATCTTTTCCCATTCTCTCTTTTTCCGTGTTTCTTGGTTGAGGGATGACTTGGACTCATTTGCTTTAGAATAAGCCCAAATTCTTTTCTTTTTAGCTCTAGCTTTTCCAATATTTCACTTATAAATTTATTCTGTCTTGAAGTTACCAGGATAAAGGACAAGTTCACAGGATGAGTGGTCTGAGACAAATGACCTAGGATATCTTTGCTGTGGAGAGCTGGGTGTATCCTTTTGATTGATTCTTCATGCTCTTAGACTTCCTTCATCTTAACAGGAGAACTTTCCATGAGAAAATACTTGAGGAGATAATAGTTGAAAACTTCCCTAAAATGGGGAGGGAAATAGTCACCCAAGTCAAAGAAACCCAGAGAGTCCCAAACAGGATAAACCCAAGGCAAAACACCCCAAGACACATATTAATCAAATGAACAAAGATCAAATACAAAGAACAAATATTAAAAGCAGCAAGGGAAAAACAACAAATAATGCACAAGGGGATCCCCTAAAGGAAAACAGCTGATATTTCAATAGAAACTCTTCAGGCCAGAAGGGAATGGCAGGACACACTTAAAGTGATGAAAGAGAAAAACCTACAACCCAGATTACTGTACCCAGAAAGGATCTCATTCAAATATGAAGGACAAATCAAAAGCTTTACAGACAAGAAAAAGCTGAGAGAATTCAGCACCACCAAACCAGCTCTTCAACAAATGCTAAAGGATCTTCTTTAGACAGGAAACAAAGAAAAGGTGTATAAACTCGAACCTAAAACAACAAAGTAAATGGCAATGGGATCATACTTATCAATAATTACCTTAAATGTAAATGGGTTGAACGCCCCAACCAAAAAACAAAGACTTGCTGAATGGATACAAAAACAAGACCTCTATATATGCTGTCTACAAGAGACCCACCTCAAAACAAGGAACACATACAGACTGGAAGTGAAGGGCTGGAAAAAGATATTTCATGCAAATGGAGACCAAAAGAAAGCAGGAGTAGCAATACTCATATCAGATAAAATAGACTTTAAAATAAAGCTGTGAAAAGAGACAAAGAAGGACACTACATAATGATCAAAGGATCAATCCAAGAAGAAGATATAGCAATTATAAATATATATGCACCCAATATAGGAGCACTGCAATATGTAAGGCAAATGATAGCTACTATGAAAGGGGAAATTAACAATAACACAATAATAGTGGGAGACTATTATGACTATCCACTCACACCTATGGATAGATCAATTAAACAGAAAATTAATAAGGGAACACAAACTTTAAATGATACAATGGACCAGTTAGACCTAATTGATATCTATAGGACATTTCACCCTACAACAATGAATTTCACCTTTTTCTCAAGTGCACACGGAACCTTCTCCAGGATAGATCACATCCTGGGCCATAAATCTAGCCTTGGTAAATTAAAAAAAAATTGAAATCATTCCAAACATCTTTTCTGACCACAATGCAGTAAGATTAGATGTCAATTACAAGAAAAACACTATTAAAAATCCCAACATAGGGAGGCTAAACAACACGCTTCTGAATGACCAACAAATCACAGAAGCAATCAAAAAAGAAATCAAAATATGCATAGAAATGAATGAAAATTAAAACATAACAACCCAAAACCTATGGGACACTGTAAAAGCAGTGATAAGGGGAAGGTTCATAGCAATACAGGCTAACCTCAAGAAACAAGGAAAAAGTCAAATAAATAACCTAACTCTGTGGTGTTGGAGAAGACTCTTGAGAATCCCTTGGACTGCAAGGAGATCCAACCAGTCCATTCTAAAGGAGATCAGCCATGGGTGTTCTTTGGAAGGAATGATGCTAAAGCTGAAACTCCAGTACTTTGGCCACCTCATGCGAAGAGTTGACTCATTGGAAAAGACTCTGATGCTGGAAGGGATTGGGGGCAGGAGGAGAAAGGGACAACAGAGGATGAGATGGCTGGATGGCATCACTGACTCGATGGATGTGAGTCTGAGTGAACTCCGGGAGTTGGTGATGGACAGGGAGGCCTGGCGTGCTGCGATTCATGGGGTCGCAAAGAGTCAGACACGACTGAGTGACTGAACTGAACTGAACACCTAAAGCAACTAGAAAAGGAAGAAAGGAAGAACCCCAGGGTAGGTAGAAGGAAAGAAATCTTAAAAATTAGGGCAGAAATAAATGCAAAAGATACAAAAGAGACCATAGCAAAAAACAACAAAGCCAAAAGCTGGTTCTTTGAGAAGATAAATAAAATTGACAAACCATTAGCCAGACTTATCAAGAAACAAAGGGAGAAGAATCAAATCAACAAAATTAGAAATGAAAATGGAGAAATCACGACAACACAGAAATACAAAGGATCATAAGAGACTACTATCAACAACTATATGCCAATAAAATGGACAACTTGGAAGAAATGGACAAATTCTTAGAAAAGTACAACTTTCCAAAACTCGACCAGGAAGAAATAGAAAATCTTAACAGACCCATCACAAGCATGGAAACTGAAACTGTAATCAGAAATCTTCCATCAAACAAAAGCCCAGGACCAGACGGCTTCACAGCTGAATTCTATCAAAAATTTAGAGAAGAGCAAACACCTATCCTACTCAAACTTTCCAGAAAATTGCAGAGGATGGTAAACTTCCAAACTCATTCTATGAGGCCACCATCACCATAACACCAAAACCAGACAGATGCCACACACAAAAAGAAAACTACAGGCCAATATCAATGATGAACATAGATGCAAAAATCCTCAACAAAATTCTAGCAAACAGAATCCAACAATATATTAAAAAGATCATACATCATGATCAAGTGGGCTTTATTCCAGGGATGCATGGATTCTTTAATATCTGCAAATCAATCAATGTAGTACACCACATTAACAAATTGAAAGATAAAAACCATATGATTATCTCAATAGATTCAGAGAAAGCCTTAGACAAAATTCAACATCCATTTATGATAAAAACTCTCCAGAAAGCAGGACTAGAAGGAACATACCTCAACATAATAAAAGCTATATATGACAAACCCACAGCAAACATAATCCTCAATGGTGAAAAATTGAAAGCATTTCTCCTAAAGTCAGGAACAAGACAAGTGCCCACTCTCACCACTACTATTCAACATAGTTTTGAAAGTTTTGGCTACAGGAATCAGAGCAGAAAAAGAAATATAAGGAATCCAGATTGGAAAAGAAGTAAAAATCTCACTGTTTGCAGATGAGATGATCCTATACATAGAAAACCCTAAAGACTCCACCAGAAAATTACTAGAGCTAATCAATGAATATAGTAAAGTTGCAGGATATAAAATTAACACACGGAAATCCCTTGCATTCCTATACACTACCAATGAGAAAACAGAAAGAGAAATTAAGGAAACAATTCCATTCACCATTGCAACGAAAAGAATAAAATACTTAGGAATATATCTACCTAAATAAACAAAAGACCTATATATAGAAAACTATAAAACACTGATGAAAGAAATCAAAGAGGACACAAATAGATGGAAGAATATACCATGTTCATGGATTGGAAGAATCAATACACTGAAAATGAGTATACTACCCAAAGCAATCTATAGATTCAATGCAATCCCTATCAAGCTACCAATGGTATTTTTCAGAGAACTAGAACAAATAATTTCACAATTTGTATGGACATTAAAAAAACCTTGAATAGCCATAGCAATCTTGAGAAAGAAGAATGGAACTGGAGGAATCAACCTGTCTGACTTCAGGCTATACTACAAAGCTGCAGTCCTCAAGACAGTATGGTACTGGCACAAAGACAGAAATATAGATCAATGGAACAAAATAGAAAGCCCAGAGATAAACCCACGCACCTATGAACACCTTATCTTTGACAAAGGAGGCAAGAATATACAATGGAGAAAAGACAATCTCTTTAACAAGTGATGCTGGGAAAACTGGTCAACAAGTTGTAAAAGAATGAAAGTAGAACACTTTCTAACCCCATACACAAAAATAAGCTCAAAATGGATTAAAAATCTAAACATAAGGCCAGAAATTATGAAACTCCTAGAGGAGAACATAGGCAAAACACTCTCCAACATAAATCACAGCAGGATCCTCTATGACCCACCTTGCATAGTATTGGAAATAAAAGTAAAAATAAATAAATGGGACCTAACTTAACTTAAAAGCTTTTGCACAACGAAGGAAACTATAAGCAAGGTGAAAAGACAGCCTTCAGAATGGGAGAAAATAATAGCAAATGAAGCAACTGACAAAGAATTAATCTCAAAAATATAAAAGCAACTCCTGAAGCTCAATTCCAGAAAAATAAACGACCCAATCAAAAAGTGGGCCAAATAACTCAACAGACATTTCTCCAAATAAGACATACAGATGGCTAACAAACACATGAAAAGATGCTCAACATCACTCATTATCAGAGAAATGCAAATCAAAACCACAATGAGGTACCATCTCATGCCAGTCAGAATGGCTGTGATCCAAAAGTCTACAAACAATAAATACTGGAGAGGGTGTGGAGAAAAGGGAACCCTCTTACCACTGTTGGTGGGAATGCAAACTAGTACAGCCACTATGGAGAACAGTGTGGAGATTCCTTTAAAAAACTGAAAATAGAACTGCCATACGACCCAGCATCCCACTTCTGGGCATACACACGGAGGAAACCAGAATTGAGACACGTGTACCCCAATGTTCATTGCAGCACTGTTTCTAATAGCCAGGACATGGAAGCAACCTAGATGTCCATCAGCAGATGAATGGATAAGAAAGCTGTGGTACATATACACAATAGAATATTACTCAGCCATTAAAAAGAATACATCTGAATCAGTTCTAATGAGGTGAATGAAACTGGAGCCTATTATACAGAGTGAAGTAAGCCAGAAAGAAAAACACCAATACAGCATACTAACACATATATATGGAATTTGGAGAGATGGTAACGATAAACCTATATGCAAGACAGCAAAAGAGACACAGTTGTATAGTAAAGTCTATTGGACTCTGTGGGAGAAGGCGAGGGTGGGATTATCTGAGAGAATACCATTGAAACATGAATATTACCATACGTGAAACAGATCGCCAGTCCAGGTTCAATGCATGAGACAGGGTGCTTGGGGCTGGTGCCCTGGGATGACCCAGATGGATGGGATGGGGTGGGAGGTGGGAGGGGGGTTCAGGATGGGGGACAAATGTACAACCATGGCTGATTCATTTCAATGTATGGCAAAAACCACTACAATATTGTAAAGTAATTAGCCTCCAATTAAAATAAATAAATTAAAAAAAGACATTAATGGCTCATGAACATAGGGCCTCTATTTTAGCATAAATATTCCTACAACAATAAATCCAATTCTACCAGACATATATGAAAACACAATAGGACACAGTGGATACTTCTGAATTGTATACAAAACTTTCTTAAGCTGTGAGGATCAGCTAAATACATAATTCCATTGCCTATTATGTTGTCATAAGGAGAAATGCCATAATGCAAATTGGTAACAGAATTAGCAATGCAGAGCTACACATTCTATGGATACATAATAGAAAGGCATTTCAGGGTTGTATTTATTTATTTTTCAAACAAAATTTGTCATAGGAAATCAAGTCAAAACATTGTAATAAGCTAATTTCCAATAAGAAATCAACTTTCAAATGTCAGTGAATGTTTGGGGAAAGCAAAAAATAACAATCAAACAAGAAATCTTTAATTAGCTTAGCCTATCATCCACTCATGTTTCTGTATCAGATCTGGGTCATAAATTTTGTTATGTGTGTTTTAATTTTAACACAAAAATCCATTATAGTGTTCTTTTTCAGAAAGAAAGTCATCTTTTGTATATCTAAGCATACAAAACTGGACACAGGCAGAATACTTAAAATACAAATGTTCATATTTAATAAAAGGGTTTTCTCCTAATTATCAAAGGACCTGCAGAATAAGAAAATAAGATCAGATTTGTTTTTGATACAATATTTGATATGCTGTATTAGTTTGTATCATTAGTATCATATCAGAAAGAAACAAATAACTGTAATAATGACACCTTTCTGTGCAAGAAGGAAGTCACTGCATACATTAAATTAAATACTAAACACCAGAGACCGGGAATATATATAAATTCTGCCAAGTGGTATATTAATAGAATGTTACTGTTCAACTCCAGGAAGCATTTATTTGGCATATACTCTGTACAAAACAGAGGAACCATGGCTGCTCAAAAAATAGCAAGACATATCTCTATTCCTTTGTAAATTATAGTATACTAGGAAAGATGTGTGTGTGTGTGCGTGCGCATGCACGTGTGTGTGTATGTGTGATGGCACAAGGTAAGTTTTGCTAAATCTTCTAGTACCTATTAGAGAACACAGTTTTCCAGGGAAGAAAAACTGTCTCGTGAGTTGCCAATGTTGATGCTGTGAATGGTCACTCTTCTGCTGAATTCTTCATGGGGATGCTCTACAGATCTCTGGCATTCTCTATTTATGCAATTTTCCACTTTTTAGTACTTTTTACTATGAGTGTCAGTAACTACAGACTCTCAGCTCTGCTTCTCAATTTAAAGTCACTTGGGCTTTGCCTGGGTCCTCCCTCCCTGCACTGTGACCTGGAAACTCATTCAAGGCAGTAAGCCAGAGCAGTCATAGGTTTTACCCTATTTGTCTCCATATCTTAGGAATCACCATCTTGCCATTGCCTGATGTGTAGTGTCTCAAGAACCCTTGTTTTATATATTTTGTCTGGATTTTTATTTGTTCTGAGTGGGAGGGTAAAACCTATGTCTGTCATTCCTTCTTAATGGAAATTAAAAATCTTCATTCATTCTATACTACTCTTAGAAGAAGAAATTTCTCCTTTGCCGGTGAAGAATTCAAAGCCTTATCAATATCGAATAACTTTCTGAGTTTCACACAGAACATGGAAGTATGAGTTAGCATTCATGCTCAACTTTTTAAGAAAGTAGGGTTCAGGGTCCTGTTGTTATGCAATGAATGGCTTATGCCATTTTCTCTAGCTTTCAGGGAAATCATTCTCCCATTGTTATGCTTCATATTTGTTCATGTCTCCTTGATCCTTCCCCCTATTGGAGTACTTAGATATAAACAGTATGTTTTATCCTATAAACTTGCTTTCTTTATGGGAATCTAAAATCTTGATTATGGTGATTTTTTTCTGTATGTCATAGACTTGGTTTTCCATTTTAAAAATAGTTTCTACTTATTCTTGCATTTTATTCTAACTTTACTTTTATAAATTATCAGTTATCTCTAATGCACATTCATTGATTTCTCTCAATATTTTCTGTCTACATAATTGATATATATGCATTGCTTTTGGAAGAAATAATACATAAACTGAGCCACAAAGGGAAGCCCAAGAACTGGAGTGCGTAGCCTATCCCTTCTCCAGCTGATCTTCCCGACCCAGGAATCGAATTTTGGTCTCCTGTATTGCAGGTGGATTCTTTACCAACTGAGCTATGAGGGAAGCCCCTGATATATGTACATTGTTTTTGAAAGAAACAATACATAAACTTATAAAGAAAAGAATCACATGAGGTTCAGTCAAGAGTTGCCTTTTTTGTTATCTCTTGATGCATAAATATACTTTATGTTGTTTTAAAACTTGGAAAACTATGACTTTACTTTGTTATGCTTTTTCATTTTCCTGAAAATTAGAAACCAGTATTTTGAAGGCCACTACCAAATTGCCAGAATTGGTGCTGAATGATTCTGGAATCTACTATCGTGTGCATCAATGATGTGGAATGTTGCATGGCCAGTGATTGTTCCTGTAACATAGTTAGTCAAGAAACTAAAAAATATGATGGATTGCACAGAATTTTTTGCTTGGATTTTAAAGTTCAACTCAGAAAATAGATGGCAATCTTATTTTAAAGAATGTTTTCTCCCATTTCTTTCTTATTTTAGCTGAGAGAGTAAAGAATTCAAATTACATAATATCTCTGTCTTCTAGACCAGCTGTGTTTTGTGTTTGCTAAATGTTTCAAGTGATTTTCAAACAGCTGGGCTTTCTCAGCAGTATCTTATCCCAGTTATATTTCTCTATGATCTCAAAGCTATTTGAAATGATTTTTCCCCTGATTCAATACACATGTTTATAGTAAAAAAAAAATTGGAAAATGGAGAATGAAATGGTGAAGAAAATGAATCAGATATAATCACACTAACCAGTGAAAAATAATGTTAACATCTTTTTATCACTAGTAATTTTTCTATACACATACAAGTACAATCCTATTGTAAATATTGTTTTATACCATTTACATACTATAGCATTAAGCTTCCAAATTTGTGGCAACCCACTCCAGTATTCCTGCCTGGAGAATCCCATGGATGGAGGAGCCTGGTGGGCTACAGTCCACGGGGTCGCAAAGAGTTGGACACGACTGAGCGACTTCACTCACTCACTCATTCTAAAGTATGAACATTAATATCTGTAGTTCATTGTTTCTCCCCTACAACCACCTTCCTTTCCCAGCACCTCCCCCATCAGTTATGCCAACTTCATACCTTTCCCAAGCAGAGGAAATAGAGATCAAATTGCCAACATTTGTTGGATCATGGAGAAAGCAAGGGAATTCTAGAAAAGCATCTACTTCTGCTTCATTGCTATCCAGAACCCTTGACTGTAAGCGTCACAAAAAATTGTGGAAAATTCTTAAAGAGATGGAAGTAACAGGCTACTTTACTTGTCTTCTGAGAAATCTATATTCTGGTCAAGAAGCAACAGTTAGAATTTGACATGGAATAGCAGTGTGGTTCAAAACTGGGAAAGGGGTATGACAAGGGTGTATATTGTCACCCTGCTTATTTAACTTGTATGCAGAGTGAAAAAGTGAAAGTGTTAGTCATTCAGCTACATCCAGCTCTTTGTGACCCCAACAGGCTCCTCTGCCCATGGAATTCTCCAGGCAAGAATACTGGAGTGTGTTGCCATTCCCTTCTCCAGGGGATTGCCCTGACCCAGGGATTGAACCAGGGTCTCCTACAATTGAAGGCATATTCTTTAACATCTGAGCCACCAGAGAAGCCCTAGTACATCATGTGAAATGCAAGCCTGGATGATTCAGAAGATGGAATCAAGATTCTTGGGAGAAATATCAATAGCTTCAGATATGCAAATGATATCACTCTAAGGGCAAAAAATGAAGAACTAAAGAGCCTCTTAATGAGGATGAAAGAGGAGAGTGAGAAAATGGACAATACTACAAAGCTATAGCCCTCAAGATAGTGTGGTGAAAGTGAAAGTGACTCAGTTGTGTCCAACTCTTTGTGACCCCATGGACTGTACAGTCCATGGAACTCTCTAGGTCAGAATACTGGAGTGGGTACACTTTCCCTTCTCCAGGGGATCTTCCTGACCCAGGAATTGAACCAGGGTCTCCTGAATTGCAAGGTGGATTCTTTACCAACTGAGCTATCAGGGAAGCCCTTTTAGTACTGGCACAAAAACAGAAATATAGACTGATGGAACAAGATAGAAAACCCAGAGATAAACCCATGCACCTATGGATATCTTATTTTTGACAAAGGAGGCAAGAATATATAAATGGGACAAAGATAATCTCTTCTATAAGTGTTGCTGGAAAACTGGACAGTTACATGTAAAAGAATGAATTAGAACACTTCTAACACCATCTACAGAGATAAACCTGAAATGGATTAAAGACCAGAAACTATAAAACTTTTAAAGGAAAACGTATGCCAAACACTCTATGACATAAATCACAGCAAGATCCTCTATGACCCACCTCCTAGAGTAATGGGAATAGAAACAAAAATAAACAAGTGGGACCTAATTAAACTTAAAAGCATGTACACATGCACACACACAAAAAGCATGTGCACAGCAAAGGAAATTAAAGCAAGGTGAAAAGACAACCCTCAGAATGGGAAAAAATAGTAGCAAATGAAACTGACAAAGGATTAATTTCAGAAATATACAAACAGCTCATACAAATCAATACCAGAAACACAAACAACCCAGTCAAAAGGTGGGCAAAAGACCTAAACAGACATTTCTCCAGAGAAAACAAACAGATGGCTAATAAACACATGAAAATATGCTCAATATCAGTCATTATTGGAGAAATACAAATCAAAACTACAATGAGGTATCACCTCACACTGGACAGAATGGCCATCATCAAAAAATCTACAAACAATAAATGCTGGAGGGGGCGTGGAGAAAAGGGAACCCTCTTGCACTGTTGGTGGGAATGTAAATTGATAGAATCATTATGGAGAACAGTATGAAGATTCCTTGAAAAACTAGAAATAAAATCACCATATGACCAAGCAATCCCATTCCTAGGCATATACCCTGAGGAAGCCAAAACTGAAGAAGACACATGTACCCTCAATGTTCACTGAAGCTCTATTTAAACTAGCTAGGACATGGAAGCAACCTAGATGTCCATCAACAGATGAATGGATAAAGAAGCTGTGGTACATATATATAATGGAATATTATTCAGCCATAAAAAGGAAGGCATTTGAGTTGGTCTTAATGAGGTGGATGAGCCTAGGGGCTATTATACAGAGTGAAATAAGTCAGAAAGAGAAAAAAATGTATACTAATGCATATATATGAAATCTATAAAGATGGTACTGATGAACCTATTTGTAGAGCAGCAATGGAAATACAGATATTGAGAACATACTTATGGAAATGGTTGAGGGGGAGAGAGGGTGGGAGGTATGGAAAGAGTAACATGGAGACATACATTACCACATGTAAAATAGATAGCCAATGAGAATTTGCTGTATGACTCAGGGAACTCAAACCTGGGCTTGGTAGCAACCTAAAGGGGTGGAATAGGAAAGGAGATGGGATGGATGTTCAAGTGGGAGGAGACATGGGCTAACCTATGATGGATACATGTTGGTGTTCAGTAGAAACCAACACAATGTTATAAAGCAATTATCATTCAATTAAAAATAAATAAATTTAAAAGAAGCTGGCTTAAAACTCAACATCTGAAAAACTAAGATCATGGCATCCGGTCCCATCTTTTCATCGCACATAGAAGGGGAAAAAGTAGAAATAGTGACAGATTTTATTTTCTTGAACTCCAAAATCACTACAGATGATGACTGTAGCCATGAAAGTAAAAGACACTTGCTCCTTGGAAGAAAAGCTATGACAAACCTAGATAGTGTATTAAAAAGCAGAGACATAACTCTGCAGGCACAGGTCTGTATGGGAATGAAAGCTACAGTTTTTCTGGTAGTCATGTATGTATGTAAAATGTGGATCATAAAGAAGGCTGAGCACTGAAGAATTGATGCTTTCAAATTGTGGTGTTGGAGAACACTCCTGAGAGTCCCTTGGACAGCAAAGAGTTCAAACCAATCAATCCTAAAGGAAATCAACCCTGAATATTCATTGGAAGAACTAGTGTTAAAGATGAAACTCCAGTATCTTGGCCACCTGGTGTGAAGAGCTGACACACTAGAAATATTGTGCTGGGAAATATTCAGGGGAAGAGGATAAGGAGGCAACAGAGGATGAGATGTTTAAATAGCATCACCAAGTCAATGGACATGAATTTGAGCAAACTCTGGGAGATAATGAAGGATGGAGGAGCCTGGTGGAGTCAGTCAAACCATGATGAGTGGCAAACTGTCAGACACAACGCAGTGACTGAACAACAATAACAACCATGGACTGGTCTATTACTCTTTAATTCACAACCCACATCCAGTCATCCTAATAACTACCTCAAAAATCTCCATAATCTACAAACTTTCCAACCTCTACTGCTAACTCCTTAGCCAGTCTTTTTTTTTTTTTTTTTAATTTTCTAGTTGACAAGAGGAGCCTCTCTTCATCTGCTTTGCCACACCTAACCAAGAACTAAGATGAAGTAGCTCAGTCGTGTCCAACTCTTTGCGACCCTCTGGACTGTAGCCTACCAGGCTCTGCCATCCATGGAATTTCCCAGGCAAGAGTACTGGAGTGGGTTGCCATTTCCTTCTCCAGGGGATCTTCCTGACCCAGGGATCAAACCCCGGTCTCCTGCATTGCATGCAGATGCTTTACTGTCTGAGCCACCAGGGAAGCCCTTGCCACGCCTACAATTGGTTAAATATGTCAGACTACATACTCTACTCAGAATCCACCAATGCTCTTCCTCACACTGGCAGTGAAAGTGAAGCGTTACTTGCTCACTGGTGTCCGACTCTTTGCGACCCCAAGGTTGGAAGCCTGCCAGACTCCTCTGTCCATGAAATTTTCCAGGCAAGAATACTGGAGTGGGTAATTATTCCCTTCTCCAGTGGATCTTCCTGACCCAGGGATTGAACCTGCATCCTCCATTTGCAGGCAAATTTTTTATGGTCAGTCACGAGGGGGTCTTAATACATGCCTTGGCCTGCAAGAACCTGTATGACTTGTCTGTAGCTTCTCTTTGATCAATCTTTATCCTTTTCTCCTTTCTCACTGGGCTGCAGCTACAGTTGCTTTCTTAAGGACCCTTGAACATTCTGTACTTGCTTCTGAGAGCCTTTGCTCTGGCCTTAAGACCTTTCCCCAGACCCTCATGGCTCCTTTTCTCACCCCATTAAATCCTGTTCAAATGTTCTCACCTCAGATATCTACCTGTAAAAAATATCACCTGTGACTTGCTGTTCTACATTTTGCTTTAATATTTCTTCAGAGCATTTATTACCAGCTGATATGTTGTATATTTATGTACTTGTTTTACTTATTTTCTATATTCTTCATTAGAATGCAAGCTGAATAAAGATGGGGGCATTGCCATTTTTGTTCATTGCTATATACTCACCACTTTCAAAGTAACTGACACACAATAGTCACTTATAAATAGATTAAACCAGTTTCCTTTAACTGCACAATTTTTATTTTCTCTTACAGACAATGATTTTAATCCTTAATTAAAATAGTAAGCCCTAAGAAGTGAATTGCATCATTTAAAAGATGTTAATATTTTGCAGAATGTTTCTTAATAACAGGTTGTTCTAATCTATGCTTCCATTAACAGGGAATGAGAATACCTAATATTCTTATAATCAATGGACATTGTTTTTCTTATATTTTCCTCTTACTTGTGAGTCAAGGTATTATTTTCACAAATTTTAAGTACTACTATTGAAACTGCTTTGAGATCATTTATGTAAACAGCCTGCTACAGAGTGAGCTATCAGTACAGGTTAATAACTTAAAAAAATTCTAAATGTGTTGTTTCTCTAAAAAGTCTTAGAATCTAGAGAAATTATATTTCAAACATAAAAGGCTAGTTTTTAGCTTGTTGCAACAACTTGCCTGACTTTCTCATTATCACTAAAATACTTGCCCCTGCTTCAGTAAGATTATTAGCCTCTTAATGAAAACTGTGCCTTGAGATCAATGAATAAACCATATTACAAAAGCATGCTGATTAGGCATGAATGCATTTTCTCCAGGCACTAAAATCCCAGAGGTTTAGTTCTAGTTATTATTCAATATTACAAACTTCATCTTAGAATTTACAAATACTTCATGTTATTTTATATGGTAATATTGTAATCATTGGTTAAAATATTAGTGACTATATCACTGAAAATAAATCAGGAGATATTTGGACATGACTCATTTGAAAGAGATATAGAAATTAAAAGTGCTTCTTACTATCACAAAGTCCTCCAACCACACCACCCTTGCCTTATCTCCATCCTTTCCTTAATGTGCCAGCCACAGACTTTGACAGTTCCATGGTTAGAGGCGTTTCTTTCATGACTTTGATCCAAAAGCTATTATCAACATCTTTGAATATACACTTTCTGACACCTTGTAGGCACCTTCAAGTTTTATTGAATATTCATGAATCTATATTATTAATAAAAAATAAATATTAGTACTCTGTAACCCCTTAAACCTATGTATTTTATCTAATGTCATAGATTTCACAAAGCAGCTTGCAGAATCTTGAAGGCCTAAAGACGGATGAATAGACATTTTGAAGAATAGACATTTTGAAGAATAAACATTAAACAAGGACAGAACAACATGGTTGGCACCTCTTGGGCATCCAAAAAAAGCAAATGGACACTGACAACTTGAAAAAAGGCCAGAAGTGGCATATCTATGAGAGCCAAAGGGAGCAGCCACACAATCACCTCTCCTACATTGTGAGTTTACTTCAGGCTTTCCATCTGAAGAGAAAACCTTTCTGGCTATCATTTGAGCTAGAGTTGTCTGCCTTTGTTTTTGCAATGTGTTTATCTAGTAGATTAATGTGTTTCTGTAAGAATCAACATGAGAAAACTGAACACCAACAGAACTGACTTCATGTGTAACTGTGCCTTGCACACTTGGAAGGGCCTCAAGATTGCTCTTTTTATTTATTTATTTATTTATTATTTTTTTAAATTTTATTTTATTTTTAAACTTTACATAACTGTATTAGTTTTGCCAAATATCAAAATGAATCCGCCATTAATTCGCTGTTGAACAAAGACCGTACATTTTCATATTACTGATTCTAAACACCGAGGTGGCAGAGAGTTAGAATCCAAATTTCAATGGTTAAAAGTGAGTCTTCATTTGATTTGAAAGGTAGGAATTTGCAGAGCTTCAATATTGGGAAAGGAGTACATCAAGGCTGTATATTGTCGCTCTGCTTATTTAACTTGTATTCAGAGTACATCATGTGAAATGTCAGGCTTGATGAAGCTCAAGCTGGAATCAAGATTGGCGGGAGATATATCAATAATCTCAAATATGCAGATAATACCACTTTAATGGCAGAAAGTGAAGAGGAACTAAAGAGCCTCTTGATGAAAGTGAAAGAGGAGAGTGAAAAGGCTGGCTTAAAATTCAGCATTCAAAAAACTAAGATCATGGCATCTGGTCCTATCAGTTCAGTTCAGTTCAATTCAGTCACTCAGTTGTGTCTGATTCTTTGCCACCCCATGGGCTGCCGCATGCCAAGCTTCCCTGTCCATCACCAACTCCCGGAACTTACTCAAACTCCTGTCCATCAAGTCGGTGATGCGATCCAACCATCTCCTCCTCTCTTATTCCCTTCTCCTCCCACCTTCAATCTTTCCCAGAATCAGGGTCTTTTCAAATGAGTCAGCTCTTTGCATCAGGTAGCCAAAGTATTGGAGTTTCGGGTTCAGCATCAGTCCTTCCAATGAATATTCAGGACTGATTTCCCTTAGGATGGACTGGTTGGATCTCCTTGCAGTCCAAGGGACTCTCAAGAGTCATCTCTAACACCACAGTTCAAAAGCATCACTTCTTCAGTGCTCAGCTTTCTTTATGGTCCAACTCTCACATCCATACATGACTAATGGAAAAATCATAGCTTTAACTAGATGGGCCTTTGTTGGCAAACTAATGTCTCTGCTTTTTAATATGCTGTCTAGGTTGGTCATAACTTTTATTCAAAGAGTAAGTGTCTTTTAATTTCATGGCTGCAGTCACCATCTGCAGTGATTTTGGAGCCCCCCCAAATAAAATTCTGTCACTGTTTCCAGTGTTTCCTCATCTATTTGCCATGAAGTGATGCGACTGCATGCCATGATCTCTGTTTTCTGAATGTTGAGTTTTAAGCCAACTTCTTCACTTCCCTCTTTCACTTTCATCAAGAAGCTCTTTAGTTCTTCCCTTTCTGCCATAAGGGTGGTGTGATCTGCATCTTTGAGGTTATTGATATTTCTCCCAGCAATCTTGATTCCAGCTTGTGCTTCATCCAGCCCAACATTTCTGATGATGTACTCTGCATATAAGTTAACTAAGCAGGGTGATAATATGCAGCCTTGACGTACTCCTTTCCTGATTTGGAACCAGTCTGTTGTTCCCTGTCCAGTTCTAACTGTTGCTTCTTGACTGCAAATAGATTTCTCAAGAGGTCCCATCACTTCATGGCAAATAGATGGGGAAAAAGTTGAAACAGTGAGAGACATATTTTCTTGGGCTTCAAAGTTACTATGGTCAGTGACTGCACTCACAAATTTAAAGCACGCTTGCTCCTTGGAAGTAAAGCTATGCTGGGAAAGACTGAGGACAAGAGGAGAAGGGGGTGACAGGATGAGATGGTTGGTTGGCATCACTTTCAATGGACATGAGTTTGAGCGAACTCCCAGAGATAGTGAAGCACAGGGGAGCCTGGCATGCTGCAATCCATGAGGTAGCAGAGTCAGACACAACTGAGTGACTGAAAAACAACAACAGAATAGGAAAAATCACACACACACACACACACACCCACCCACCCACCGACTGTATGTTTTTCTTCCTTGATCATCTTTTTTGTTTTATGTTTACTGTTTGTATAATGTTTACTCCTTTACTTTTCTCAAGTTAATCTCCCATTTTCCTGACTCCCATTATACTACTAAATATGTTTCATAAGAATTAAATTTCAAACACGGAGCTTTTTTTCTATAGCAATAAAACATTAAAATAACTTATCCTCCTTTTGATAAATGGAGTTATTTGAACTTCATAAAGCACTAAGAAAAAATTTATAGTGTAACTGAATAATAAACACAGTTGGTGGAAGTCTTTGAGGTCTGGAAGAAGGAATGAAACAATGTATACGTCCTCCCATCTCATATATCTAATCCAATTTTCAGATCTAGGATCCATTCTAGTCACTTAAACACCTCATAAACTTCTTTGACATTTAATTATATTATGTGTATGCCTGGTACTATAGAAATACTGACAGAATGAAAACTTCATTGAGTGTTTTCCTGGCTGCCAACCAATGAAATGCTCCGTAAAAACGGACAGTGGTTAACAAATGCCTGGCCCGGTAGTAAATTCTCCTGTCTTAAGAGAGTTTTGGAAAAAAGAGAGGCAGCTTGCTAAACTGTGGTTTAAATTGACTGGGGATACTTGTTAGGATTGAAATGAGCTCTAATAGGCTCCGCACAAGCTTGATTAGAGCCTGTATCACCAAGAGACACTTCACTCAGAGTGATTATTGTCTTTCAATTGTAGTTGGATTGCCTCCAGCCCCAGTGTTTTCCTGTGAAGGAGACATGAAGAAAATGTTTTTCAATAAGGCAGCCTTTTTGTGCCTAAGCTGAAGATGGGATAAATATTTAATCTGAAACGCTTTACTGTATTTCTCCATTAAAATAGGTTTTTTCCAAGGTCAGATTTAGAGAAAGTTTGCATATGTTTTTGCTAAAAAACATACTCAGATCCATTAAAGGACAAATATGTGTACATATTTCATCTGGAAAGGTGTGCACATGAAATCACCTCACTTGAGAATTGTTTATAGGAACTATTTTTCTTTACTTAAATCATGAATGGTATAATCTTACTTCTGTCAGACAAGGACTATCTCTCATTAGCCATTTCATCAGATGTCTTCCATCAACCCTGGGCTCTCTTGACTTTCCCTCATGTCAGGGGAATATGAAAGCCCTGGTTCTGTCTCAAAACATGAAATCCATAAGACATAAAGTATGAAAATAACTATTAATACTTTGTTCTTTATAACTTCTCATATTATTTCCATTAAAATGTGTAATTCATGTTTTGGATGTAAGCTATTCATTTATGTGAGTAATAGAATACACAATCCCAGAAGAATTGCATTCAAAGACAAAAATGCAGCAAAAATAAGGTAATTCAAGTCAGTTTTGGTACATTTCTTCCTTTTTGAATTTCAGATTAGGTAGGGTTGGTTGACAAGCTTTAAATTTTATTACTTCTGCAGCAGTAGCATGGGGCAGATAAGGAGGAGAGAAGGAGTGTTATTTTTTTAAATAAACTTTTTCAAAGACTAGTTTTCGATTTACCAAAAAAAAAAAAAAAAAGAAGAATTTTTTTGCCAAAAACGATAGTATAGAGGGTTCTCATATTCTGTACACCCTGTTTGTGCTATTCTTAACATCTTACAGTAGTGGAATGCTGGTATTACACTGTCACAGTTAATTTGCATGCTATTAGTCACTAAAATCCATTAAGATTTCCTTAATTTTTTCCTAATGTCTTTTTCTTGTTCCAGGACCCTGCATTATACGTAGTCTTCGTGTCTCCCTTGTCTCCTCTGGGCTGTAACAATGTCTCAAACTTTCCTTATTTTTAATGACCTAGACAGTTTAGAGAAGTACTGGTCAGGTAGTTTGTAGCATGGCCTAAACTGGGATTTTTCTGATGTTTTTCTCATAGTTATTTCAGAATTATGGGGTTTGGGAAGGAAGATCACAGAGGGGAAAGTGTCATTTTCATAAAATTTATCAAGGGAAATTCTGTCAACATGACTTATCATTGGTGATGTTAATTTGTATTATCAGTTTCAGGTAGGGTCTTTTTATTTATATACCATAAACTTACTCCTTACTCTCATCCCTTTTCCATTCTGTGTTTTGTGGAAGAAATTACTATGCCCAGCAACACTTCAGGAATAGGGAGTTGTGATCTTTATTCTTGAGGAGGAGTATCAACATCAATTATTTGGAATTCTGCATGTGACATTTTTCTATTCCTTCTCATCTCTTTACTTAATAACTCATTCATATTGGTATGACTCATGAATATTTATTTTATGTTTTGCTTTACAATCTATGATGCTTATTTTGGTTGTTCAGGTTGTTCCAGCTTTGATTATTGGGAGCTCTCCAGTTGGCTCTTAGTATCACTTTGACATGGGTATATATTTTGTAATAATACAATAATCATAAAATAGTGAAAAGGCTTAAATATCCAAGGAAATGTAAACTTATCATCCCTCTGGTTAAAGGTCAAACAGAGACTTTGGTGAAAAGAATGTGTCTCAATTTCTGCTCACTCTACATCAACTCCTACTGGTATTAAAGTGTTCTCCAAGTGATGATAAAAAGGAGCTAACACACCTCTACTACCCAGTTATTTCATATATGTTTCTTCACAAATAATGAGAATATTGAGAAAGAATATTCTCTCACCAATTATGAGAATATTAACAAATTCTGGGACCCATGCATAGATCCTTTGTTGAAAAAAAATAGTATATTTACCAAGTAAACTAAAGAAAAATGAGAAATAAGCACTCTCTATAATTTATAATGCTTCTTGCAAAACCTGTATATAGGTCAAGAAGTGACAGAACTGGACATGAAACAACAGACTGTTTCAAAATTGGGAAAGGAGTATGTCAAGGCTGTACACTGTCACCTTGCTTATTTAACTTGAGTGCAGAGTACATCATGGGAATATAGGGATAGATAAAGCACAAGCTGGAATTAAGATTGCCAAGAGAAATATCAACAACCTAAAATATGCAGGCCTGGCCACAGAGAGAGAAGGGAAAGGATCTCTTTGCTGGTACCCAGGTGAAAGGAGCAGTGACTTCAGAAGAGACCGAGACAGACGTGCCTCTGAGAGTCCAGGAGTCTCTGGCAGAGGTATGAGTCAACAGTGGCCTGCCCCAGGGTCAGGGGCACTGAATACAGCAGTCCAGGGAGTCCCTGGACTCCCTGGGTGTGCGGCAAAAGTCTTTTTTAGGAGGTCCTCACTACCTCCATTTACCCCTACTACAGTTTGGCTTCAGGCCAAACTACAGGGAGGGAACACAGCCCCACCCATTAAGAGAAAATTGGCCCTGAGCATGGCCCTGCCTATCAGAGCAAGACCTAGATTTCCCCACAGTCAGTCCCTCCCATCAGGAAGCTTCCACAAGCCTCTTATCCTTATCCATGAGGGCAGACAGAATAAAAACCACAATCACAGAAAACTAGCCAAACTGACCACATGGGTCAAGCCTTGTCTAACTCAATGAAACTATGAGCCATGCCCTTTAAGGCTATCCAGAATGGACAGGTGATGGTGGAGAGTTATGACAAAACGTGGTTCACTGGAGAAGGGAATGGCAAACCACTTCAGTATTTTTGCCTTGAGAAGCTCATGAAGAGTATGAAAAGGTAAAAAGATATAACACTGAAAGATGAACTCCCCAGGTCAATGGAGATCAGTGGAGAAATAGCTCAGGAAAGAATGAAGAGGCTGAGCCAAAGCAAAAACAAGGCCCAGTTGTGGATGTGACTGGTGATGGAAGTAAAGTCCGATGCTATAAGAACAATGTTGCATAGGAATCTGGAATGTTATATCCATGAATCAAGGTAAATTGGAAGTGGTCAAATAGGAGATGGCAAGAGTGAACATTGACACTTTAGAAATCAGTGAACTAAAATGGACAGGAATGGGCAAATATAATTCAGATGATTGTTACATCTACTACTGTGGGCAAGAATCTCTTAGAAGAAAAGGAGTAGCCCTCATAGTCAACCAAAGAGTCTGAAAGGCAGTACTTGGGTACAATCTCAAAAACAACAGAATGATCTCTATTCATTTCCAAGGCAAACCCATTCAATATCAGAGTAATCCAAATTTATGCCCCAACCATTAATGCCAAGGAAACTGGTGTTGAACAGTTCTATGAAGACCTACAAGATCTTCTAGAACTAACACCAAAACCAGATGTTCTTTTCATCATAGAGGACCAAAATGCAAAAGTAGGAGGTCAGGAGATACCTGGAGTAACAGGCAAATTTGTCTTGGAGTGCAAAATGAAGCAGGGCAAAGGCTAACAGAGTTTGCCAAGAGAATGCACCGGTAATAGCAAACACTCTCTTCCAACAAAACAAGATAAGACTCTACACATGGACATCCCCAGATAGCCAATACCAAAATCAAATTTATTATATTCTTTGCAGTTGAAGATGGAAATTCTCTATACAGTCAGCAAAAACAAGACTGAGAGCTAACTGTGGCTCAGATCATGAACTCCTTATTGCAAAATTCAGACTAAACCACTATGAGGTACCATTTCACGCCAGTCAGAACGGCTGCGATCCAAAAGTCTACAAGCAATAAACGCTGGAGAGGGTGTGGAGAAAAGGGAACCCTCTTACACTGTTGGTGGGAATGCACAGTAGTACAGCCACTATGGAGAACAGTGTGGAGATTCCTTAAAAAACTGGAAATAGAACTGCCTTATGATCCAGCAATCCCACTGCTGGGCATACACACTGAGGAAACCAGAATTGAAAGAGACACGTGTACCCCAATGTTGTTCCTCGCAGCACTGTTTATAATAGCCAGGACATGGAAGCAACCTAGATGTCCATCAGCAGATGAATGGATAAGAAAGCAGTGGTACATATACACAATGGAGTATTACTCAGCCATTAAAAAGAATACATTTGAATCAGTTCTAATGAGGTGGATGAAACTGGAGCCTGTTATACAGAGAGAAGTAAGCCAGAAAGAAAAACACCAATACAGTATACGAACACATATATATGGAATTTAGAAAGATGGTAACAATAACCCTGTATGCGAGACAGCAAAAGAGACACTGATGTATAGAACAGTCTTTTGGACTCTGTGGGAGAGGGAGAGGGTGGGATGATTTGGGAGAATGGCATTGAAATATGTATAATATCATATATGAAACAAGTCGCCAGTCCAGGTTCAATGCACGATACTGGATGCTTGGGGCTGGTGCACTGGGATGACCCAGAGGGATGGTATGGGGAGGGGGGAGGGAGGAGGGTTCAGGATGGGGAACACATGTATACCTGTGGCAGATTCATTTTGATATATGGCAAAACCAATACAATATTGTAAAGTTAAATAAAATAAAATTAAAAAAAAATTCAGACTAAAAGAGGAAAGTAGGGAAAACCACTAGAGCATTCAGGTAGGATCTAAATCAAATCCCTTATGATTAAACAGTGGAAGTAACACATAGATTCAAGGGATTAGATTTGATAGACAGAATGCCTGAAGAACTATGGAAGGGGATTTGTAACACTGAACATGAGAAGGTGATCAAAATCATCCCCAAGAAAAAGAAGTACAAGAAGGCAAAATGGTTGTCAAGGACACCTTACATATAGCTGAGAAAAGAGAAGCAAAAGGCAAAGGAGAAAAGGAATATATATATTCATTTGAATGTAGAGTTCCAAAGTAGATCAAGGAGAGATAAGAAAGCCTTCCAAAGTGAACAATACAAAGAAATAGAGAAAAACAATAGAATGGGAAAGACTAGCGATCTCTATAAGATCTTATTTGACCTATATCTCCTATTTGACCACTTCCAATTTACCTTGATTCATGGATATTAAGAAAATAAAGATACCAAGGGAACATTTCATGCAAAGATTAGCACAATAAAATACAGTAAAGCTATGGACCTAAAAAAAGCAGAAGATATTAAGAAGAGGTGGCAAGAATACATAGAAAAACTATACAAAAAGATCTTCATGCCCCAGATAATCACGATGATGTGATCACTCACCTAGAGCCAGACATCCTGTAATACAAGATCAATTAGGCCTTAGGAAGCATCCCTGAGAACAAAGCTAGTGGAATTCCAGCTGAGATGTTTCAAATCCTAAAAGATGACCCTGTGAGAGTGCTGAACTCAATATGCCAGAAAATTTGGAAAACTCAGCAGTGGCCACAGGACTGGAAAAAGTAAATTTTCATTCCAATCCCAAAGAAAGGCAATGCCTAAGAAAGTTCAAACTACCACACAATTGCACTAATCTCACAATTTAGCAAAGTAATTCTGAAAATTCAACAAGATATGCTTTAACAGTACATGAACAGAGAACTTCCAGATGTTCAAACTGGGTTTAGAAAAGGCAGAGGAACCAGAGATCAAATTGCCCACATCTGTTGGATCATAAAGAAAGCAGGATAATTCCAAAAAACATCTACTTCTGCTTCATTTACTATGCTAAATCCTTTGACTGTGTGGATCACAGCAAACTGTGGAAAATTCTTAAAGAGATGGGAATACCAGACACCTTACCTGCCTCCTGAGAAATCTGTATGCAGATCAAGAAGCAACAGTTAGAATCGGGCATGGAATAATGGACTGGTTCCAATTTGGGAAAGAAGTATGTCAAGGGCATATATTATCACCTTGCTTATTTAACTTATAAGCAGAGTACATCATGTGTAATGCCTGACTGGATGAAGCACAATCTGGAATTAAGATTGCTGGGAGAAATTTCAATAACCTCGGATTGCAGATGTCACCACCCTGATGGCAGAAAGGAAGAGGAACTAAACAGCTTCTTGATGAAAGTGAAAGAAGAGAGTGAAAATCTGCCTTAAAACAGCATTCAAAAAATGAAGTTCATGGTTCCAGTCCCATCACCTCAAGGCAAATAGATGGGGAAACAATGGAAAGAGTGACAGATTTTATTTGTTTAGGCTCCAAAATCACTGCAGATGGTGACTGTAGCCATGTAATTAAAAGATGCTTGCTTCTTGGAAGAAAAGCTATGACCAACCTGGATTGCATACTAAAAAGCAGAGATTACTTTGCCAACAAAGGTCCGTGTAGTCAAAGCTATGGTTTTTCCAATAGTCATTATGGATGTTGGAGTCGGACCATAAAGATAGCTGGGCACTGATCAGTTGATGCTTTTGAATTGTGGTTTTGGAGAAGACTCTTGAGAGTTCCTTGGACTGTAAGGAGATCGAATCAGTCAATCTTAAAGGAAATCAATCCTGAATATTCATTGGCAGGACTGATGCTGACGTTAAAGCTCCAATACCTGATGCGAAGAGCTGACTCATCGGAAAAAACCCTGATGCTGGGAAAGATTGAAGGCCGGAGAAGAAGGGGATGACACAGGCTGAGATGGTTGCATGGCATTACCAACTCAATGAACATGAGCAAGCTCTGGGAGATGGTGGACAGGGAAGCCTGGTGTGCTGCAGTCCATGGGGTTGCAAAGAGTTGGACATGACTGAGCGACTGAAGAACAATAATGTGTACTGTCTCTGATGTTGACATCACAATGTGTTTTATTTTAAATTTTTCTTTATATTGGAGCAGAGTTGATTAACAACGTTGTGTTAGTTTCAGGTGTACAGCACAGTGATTTCCAAGACTTTCTCCAAAGAAGACGTACAGATGACCAAGAGACACATGAAATCATGCTTAACACCAAGTGATTTTTATGGTCTGAGTTGATACAGACAGGATTATAAAGTGGGTCATGTGTGTCCTTGAAAGCAACTCTTTCCTGTTCTTTCCTTCTTCATTTTTCTCCCATTTTAGCAGAAACTTTTTTTTACCCTAGGCCACCTAGTGATTTCTGGCTGCCAATTTGACCCTACCTGTCATAGAGAAAAGCATCTCATAAACCAAATAACAGAGCACACAATAAATCACCTAATGCTTTGACTTATCACTTAATGCAATTGCACTTGGCAGACATTTAAGGAGTAGTAATTTTATGCTAAACATAGGCATCATGGAGTATAGCACAGCCTAGCACATGAGGCAGATACATACATAATCCAGATTCAGTGAGATTAGAGAAGTTTAGTATTATGCCTCCTTAGGATTTCATTTTTACCAGTGGGATTTATGTGTGTCTATTTTATTTAAGAATTCTATAGGGGAAAACATGCTCATTTCAGGTGAACAGTACAATTTTAGACCTTAATTAGAGACTGTGATAGAGTGTGGAATGGGATACAGAATAAATGGGAATTCCCTTCATCTCACAAATGAAACCTAGAAAACTGACTATAGGCATTATTTTGGTTACATGGTGTTAAAACACCTCTTCATATTCTCACACACATATGCATGTTTATCACTGTATCCCTAGTACTCACAATAGAACATGATATTACAAAGTATTATAGGTGTATACTCAATAAGTACTTTTCGTCTCACATGCTTTGTTTCTTTTTACTTTACTTGGACATTAAAAAAATATTGCTAGAGATGTTATAGTTTACCAGCAAAATTGAGCATAAAGTGCATTCTGAAACACCTTTGCCCCTACATACGTGCAGCCTCCCCCACTATTAGAATTCACTTGAGAACGACAGGGAGAAAGGAAGAGACTTCTAGAAGGAAGGGACAGGCTGAAGCAATTGTGATGCCAGGAGTAGGCATGGATGAGTTTAGCATAAATGAGCAAGCAGTCTCAATAGCTTGATGGTTCATTCTGATGTATAGTGGGCAATTATATTTCATGGCTAATAAGCTATCAGATTGGAAGTTCAGTTTAGGTTGTTGCTGAGTTGGAGGTTATATTAATATACTAAAGTTGATATGATTATTATAGAAGTAAAAGACATGAAGGTTGAGGCTGTGCACAATGGAGTTGGGGTCAGGATGTATAAGAGGGAGCAATTAACTGACATTGACCCAATTACAATGTTGGGAATGGAATGAGTTATACCTTGTTTAATCCTCACAAGAACAGGAGAGGTTGCACAGATCCAAGAACAGATCCAATGTTGCACAGCTAGTATGTTGATGAGATCATATTTTGTTATTCCATTCCTGAAGCTCTGGGGAGCCATTAGAATTGTAGCCAGAGAGTAAGACTATGCTTATAATCTATCTACTCAAGTTCTCAGCAACTTGCCCGGGAAAACCTCCTTTAGTGTCATTTTAAAATGCAAAGTGCTTAAAATACTACTGTATGCTTAAATAATCATTGAATAAAACACATTTTTAACATGTTTGTATTAATGAATCTGGGCTTCAGAATAACATCATCTTGCTCCAAATATGCTAGTTTTTATACCTTATGTGAAAAGAATTGGTTTTCCTCTCCAGGGAAAATGAGCTGTGGGTATTTATAATAGAGCCTGTCCTCATTCTTAAGACGTAATCAGATTGAACTAACACTACAGGGTTTTATGCTGTCTTAAACTCTGGATAGATAAAAATCCAGAGCAAGTTCTTAAAAAAGTTAAGGATACAGACAGCAATAGAATCATGGACATGGTGGATTGCAGCCTTTGGTCAAGGAGAGGAAAAAATAAAAGCTACAGTATGTTATCCTCTGTAATATTTATTTAAGCTTGTGTCATATTTCATGATCTTTAGAGATGTTTTTCAATGTTAAAACTAATAAGACAAAAAAGTAAATTAATATTTTAACTTAATTTTTTAAAAACTTTGTTAAAACACAATGTTTTATTGATTTGTTGTGTTATTTTAGTGAGTGAAAAATATGATAGAATTTACTTACTAGGACATAATCTCTTATAATATTAAATTTATACTTTAAAAATTTAGAAAAAATATGTAAAAACTAAGATCTCCTCACAGTCATGACTCATTGAATTACTGAACATGAAGTCTGAACTAAAACGCCTTTCTTATTCCTCAGCCAGAATGAACGAATGCTAAGATGTAAAGTATATTTGTAAAGTGACATAAAAATGGTAACCAGTCTTCCCTTTCTCATTTCTTTGCAAATAAAATACTGTTGCATTCCAAATGTGCCCAATCCAATTAATATTTAAGGTAATTAAGGGGATAAGCTTGAACATGAAAGTTCACTCATATCACAACGCCCACTTATGCTGATAACCCTAATATGCTGATACCGTAATATGATTACGGTACATATATGTTTCCTGAGAATGCATTTTGAAAAAAACTGGTTAATCCTAAATAAAAGACAAAAGTGAAAAAATTTTATACACTATTTACAATTAAAAGATGAGAAGTCATGTACATTAAATATTAGTGAAATCAGTAAAAATAATGTTGTCCTAAGTAATTGTTGACATGGTTATGAAACAAAGCAAATAACAAAACAGTGTTTGAAATACAAAAAATGTAATAACATTCTATGTTTATAACCTCATATTATTTTATCAAAACTTATTAAAATAAGATTATTAGTCTCTCATTATAGACTAAAATAAAGCTAGACTTCCTTGGTGGCTCAGAATCTGCCTGCAATGCAGAAGACCCAGGTTCGACACCTAGGTGTGGAAGATCCCCTGGAGAAGGAAACGTCAACCCATTCTAGTATTTTTGCCTGGGGAATCCCATGGGTAGAGAAGTCTGGCAGGCTTCAGTCCATGGGGTCACAAAGAGTGGGACACCACTTAGCAACTAAACAGCAACAACAAACAATGATAATAATATCCAGTATTTATTACCATCTCATACCATATGTATATTACACAATTTAATCTTCATTCAAAAAAATCACCTGAGGTGGATATTCGTAGTTTCTTTACTATGTAAATGAGAAAGCGGAACCTCAGAGAAGTTAGTTATTTGTTCAAGGTTATAAAAGTAGTATGTATGCTTCCCAAATTAACAGCATAAATAGCAAATCAAGTGTCACCATCAACGTAGCAAAACAGAGCCAGGAAACTAAGAAAGAACAATGAAACACTTTATAAATAAAATAAAGACTGACCAATTGGGCCTGGAGAGCAAAGCAACAAGCAAACTGTATTTTAACATTCTGTTAATAGATGAAGTACTTAAACATTGATGGATATCATTTCATAGCATTAAAAATATTGCTATTTCAAGAAAATCATGGGTAAAATTCAAAATCAAAGCTTTGCCACCTGACAGTGATACTTTCATAATTTTTCCACTCTCAAAACTGTGATTCACTTTCTAGATTGTTATTCTCAGCCTACCACTGCTGTTAAACCTTCAACTGAGAAAATAGATAATGGAACTTGTTCAGATTCCAGCTATCCCATTCAAATTCAACTTTCATGTGGAACCATCATCCTTCTTTTCTTCTTCCAATTTTAGTAGCCTTCTGTGAAAGGTCAGTCTATCAGCTTTTTGCTTTTTCAGGAGTTCCAAACCATCAGTATACCCTCTCTGTGATCTGAATGTTCAACTTCTGTATCTCCTTGGCATGCTGTTATGTTTTAATAATGCCCATCTTAGCAAAGGGGGCAACTACAAGAAAAACTTCTGAATCCCTTATGCCTTTCCAGGTACACGTCTCACAGTTCTCTAGCCATTCCTTTCTCCAGGGTATCTTCCCGACCCAGTGATCGAACCCTGGGTCTCCTGCATTTTGGGCAGATTTTTTATTGTCTGAGCCTCCAGGGAAGACCTTACCCTTTTTACTTTATTTATTCTATTATAATTCTACTTACATCAGGTTTTTGTTCATGCTGCAACAATGGAACTGCTTTTTAATTGTTATAAATTTAATTGATGCACATTGTATCAATTAAAATTTTCATCTTTCATGGCCTCTTTTTTGAACTCTGTTGAGTAGTCAGCCTTCCTACCTGGCTTCTCAAAGTTGGCATTCCTCAGGTCTCCAGCTTGGGACTCACTTTCTTCTTGTTTAACTTTCTCTTTCTAGACTCTCTAATTTCCTGCTGCATCAAATTCAAAAAGACAAGACTGAAGGCCAGATCAGGGCCAGAGCTATAGCTAATTTAGTGGAACTGGAGGAGAATGGAAAGCTTAAAGATTGCTCCAGGCTCCAATGGGAGTGAGAGTAAAAGCAAAACAGAAATCTAAGATAAATTATTGCTTCATTTTTAGCTTTAGTTACTGGGAGGCAGAATCATTGCAAGAAATTTGTCATAAAAATAATGGACTATGTTTTAGCTATGTTAATCTTTAAGATTAACCTATTCAACTATATGTGAATATCTTTAGTGTTTTTTGCTTATAGAGAACTTTTTATAATACAGTCAATTATCAAAAATATTGATACTGAAACTCTCCGTTAAAAATAATAGAAAAAGTAAGCTTCAGTATCAGGTTGGCAATATTGGTAATGTGCATTTATAATTTAATACTATTTAAAATTCTGAATGCTACTATTGCACTCATAAAGTAAAAAATCACTGAGGCAAAAAAGGAGGGGGAAGCAGTTGCAATATCTTAATTCTCCATTATATCCATCCTCTGGATACTGAAAATAAGGACAAACTGGAAGGGCATCACCTAATGCGTTGACATTCATTTTTGAACTAAAAGTGAGGTGACTAGATATATGTTTTGATGTAAAATCATGGGATACGTCAGCGTACTGAACACATCAACACCATGAATGTAGAAAATAAATAAGAGGTGTCAATGAACACAAGAAATAAATGGAGACTGATTTTGAGCAGTCTGTGACCAGGGCAAGAAAAAATGAGTTGCTCCTACAACATAACGTATCATACAATTGTGTAACAAAATAAGGCCAGACATTTATGGAAACGCACATTTAAAAGGGATGGAATCATCCCTTTTGCTTTGTTTAAATGCATTTTGAAACTAAGGTTTAACAACTTGAGAAAAACCATAAAAAGTGAGTAGGATAATTCACATTTCTTGTCCCATCTTCAGAATTAAATTAGAATGGAAGAAAGATGGAGTGCATCCCTGGGTGTTACATACAACTGAGGATAGACATTCTGCCCTAAGTTCTAATGTAACTGCTGCTTTTGTTTGTTTGTTTAGCCTTCATAATTTCTGAAATGCAAAGTATTTTTCTAGGTATAAAGCTTACATAACCAGACTAAAAGAAGATCTGAGACCAAATCCATTGCAATGGAAAATCAGGAATACAGTGATATAAAAACAAATAACACAAATTGACATAATTTTGCAGCACCTGGCATGGATCGTTTCCTTTGATTTCTCAGTCTTCTAGGTTTTAATTAATTTGAAAAGAGGTATACTAAAGAGATAAAGTGCTAGTATATCTAGCAAATACCTATCACAGTAGGGGAAGTGGAGAGATGGGTTTTTCCCCTGAAATAGCTTCATTTCCGTATTAAGAAAGGAGAGTATAAAGAAAATACAAAAATTTTACAAAACATGAGAACAAAAAATGTACAGGTGAATTAACTTACTGCCCATCCACAGAGTACACTGCCTAGTGTGTACTGGAACAGTCTAATAATTTTTTTAAAGAAATGTCAAATACATCATTTTGATTTTGGAAAATAGTGAAACTAAATAAACTCTTACAATTAAATGAGTGAAAATATAAAACCAAATTTGGCCCGTAAAAATATTCAGTAAAATTTTGATAGAGACGATAGTCCAGATTCAAACAAACATCATATATTCAGAAAAAAATTCTCTAGAAAAACAATAATGAGGAAACAAGAAAAGTAGAAATGGAACAAAATATGTTGTTTGCTATTTTATATTGAAAAGAGTGAAAAGATCATGTATTAGTCTTGATACAATGATTACAAAATGAAACAATCAGGTAATAAAGAAAACCAGCACAGAATTTAAAAACAGGTTACACTACATACAAATCACAAGAGGAAATTAAAAACAAAACAAAACAAAACAAAACATATCTTGTCCATATAGCAAAAGACTGGGGAAAATAACCCAGGTAGAAGAGAACAAAGAAACAAACCAGAAAGAATTAAGATGATAAAATATGAACATATTTATAACTAAATTGGCTAAAAACTTCGATTAAAAGAAAAGCTTCTCACAGCAAATGTGATTTTAAAATACATTCACAGATTCTCTTACATTGCTCTCTTCAAGAAGTGAAGCCTAGTTCCTGTCCTTTTATGAGTTGGCTGGACTTAATAACTCACTTAACTAATCGAACAAGGTAGTAATGACAGTGTGTGACTTCAAAGACTGGGTTATAAAAATCAATGCTGCATTTGTATTATTCATGTTCTCTCAGATTGCTAGCTGTAGGAGAAGGTAGCTGCCCTGATATGAGAATATTAAAGCAGTCTTGGAGAGGGTCTCAAAGTGAAGAATTCAGCCATGTGAATAAGCCATCTTGGAAATGAATCCTGTGGCACCAAATACACTTGGGGTTATTTGCCATCCCTCACGGCACTCTGACTGCAACCATGTAAGAAACCATCAGCTATAAGCATCCGGTTTATATGTTACTGAATTCCTGACATTGAGAAATTTTGATATACTGCATATTTACTGTCTGAAGACACTAAATCTTGGGGAAAATTTATATAGCAATATATACTTTTGGTTTATTGACTATGCCAAAGCCTCTGGCTGTGTGGTCATGACAAACTGTGGAAAATTCTTAAAGAGACGGGAATACCAGACCACCTGACCTGCCTCCTGAGAAATCTGCATGCAGGTCAAGAAGCAACAGCTAGAACTGGATATGGAAAAACAGACTGATTCTAAATCAGGAAAGGAATACATCAAGGCTGTATATTGCCACCATGCTTATTTAACTTATATGCAGAATGCATCATGCGAAATGCCAGACTGCATGAAACACAAGCTGGAATCAAGATTTCCAGGAGAAATATCAATAACCTCAGATATGCAGATGACACCATGCTTATGGCAAAAAGTGAAGAAGAACTAAAGAACCTCTTGAGGAAAGTGAAAGAGGAGAGTGAAAAAGTTGGTTTAAAACAAAATATTCAGAAAACTAAGATCATGGCATCTGGTCCCATCATTTCATGGCAAATAGATACGGAAACAATGGAAACAGTGACAGACTTTATTTTGGGAAGGGCTCCAAAATCAGTGCAGATGGTGACTGAAGCCATGAAATTAAAAGATGCTTGCTCCTAGGAAGAAAAGCTATGACAAACCTAGACAGCATATTAAAAATCAGAAATATTTGCCAACGAAGGTTCAGATCATTTCAGTTCAAGTTGCTGTCATGTCCGACTCTTTGCGACCCCATGGACCGCAGCATGCCAGGCTTCCCTGTCCATCACCAACTCCTGGAGCTTACTCAAACTCATGTCCATCGTGTCAGTGATGCCATCCAACCATCTCATCCTCTGTCATCCCCTTCTCCTCCCGCCTGCAATCTTTCCCAGCATCAGGGTCTTTCCCAATGAGTCAGTTCTTCACATCAGGTGGCCAAAGTATTGGAGTGTCAGCTTCAGCATCAGTTCTTCCATTCAATATTCAGGACTGATTTCCTTTAGTTTTATCTCCTTGTTTTTATCTTTTATCTCCTGGTTTTATCTCCTTGCAGTAGAAGGGACTCTCGAGTCTTCTCCAACATTACAGTTCAAAAGCATCAGTTCTTCAGCACTCAGCTATCTTTATGGTCCTAGTGTAACATTTGTACATGACTATGGGGAAACCATAGCTTTGACTAGATGGATGTTGGCAAAGTAATGTCTCTGCTGTCTAGGTTGGTCATAGCTTTTCTTGCAAGGAGCAAACATCTTTTAATTTCATGGCTGCCATCATTATCCACAGTGATTTTGGAGCCCCCCAAAATAAAGTCTGTCACTATTTTCATTGTTTCCCCATCTGTTTGCCATGAAGTTATGGGACAAGAATCCATGAACTTAGTTTTTTGAATGTTGAGTTCTAAGCCAACTTTTTTACTCTCCTCTTTCACTTTCATCAAGAGGTTCTTTAGTTCTTCCTCACTTTCTGCCATAGGGGTGATGTCATCTGTGTATTTGAGGTTTTTGATATTTCTCTCAGCAATCTTGACTCCAGCCTGTGCTTCATCCAGCCTGGCATTTTGCATGATTTACTCTGCATATAATTTTAATAAGCAGGTGGTGATTTACAGCCTTGATGGACTCCTTCCCCAATTTGGAAAGAGTCTGTTTTTCCATGTCTGATTCTAACTGTTGCTTCTTGACCTGCATACAGATTTCTCAGGAGGCAGGTAAGGTGGTCTGGTATTCCCATCTCTTTCTGAATTTTCCACAGTTTGTTGTGATATGCACAGTCAAAGGCTTTGGCATAATTAATAAAGCAGAAATATACATTTTTCTGGAATTCTCTTGCTTTTTCTCTGATCCAAAGGATGTTGGCAATTTGATCTCTTGTTCTTTTGCTTTTTATAAATCCAGTTTGAACATCTGGAATTTCATGGTTCACATACTGTTGAAGCCTGGCTTAGAGAATTTTGAGCATTACTTTGCTAGCGTGTGAGATAAGTGCAATTGTATGGTAGTTTGAACATTCTTTGTCATTGCCTTTCTTTGGGATTGGAATGAAAACTGAAACTTTTCCAGTCCTGTGGCCACTGCTGAGTTTTCCAAATTTGCTGCCATATTTGTGCAGCACTTTCACAGGTTCATCTTTTAGGATTTGAAACAGCTCAGCTGGAATTCCATCACCTTCACTAGCTTTGTTTACAGTGATGCTTCCTAAGGCCCACTTGACTTCGCATTCCAGGAAGTCTAGGTGAGTGATCATACCATCGTGATTATCTGAGTCATGAAGATCTTTTTTGTATAGTATCTTCTGCTTCTGTTAGGTCCGTACCATTTCTGTCCTTTATTGTGCTCATCTTTGTATGAAATATTCCCTTGGTATCTCTAATTTTTTGGAAGAGATTTCTAGTCTTTCCCATTTTATTGTTTTCCTCTGTTTCTTTGCATTGAACACTGAGGAAGACTTATCTCTCCTAGCTATTCTTTGGAACTCTGCATTCAAATGGGTATATCTTTCCTTTTCTGCTTTACCATTAGCTTCTCTTCTATTCACAGCTATTTGTAAGGCCTCCTCAAACAACCATTTTGCCTTTTGCATTTCTTTTTCTTGGGGATGGATGGTCTTGATCACTGCCTCCTGTACAATGTCATGAACATTGTCCATAGTTCTTCAAGCACTCTCTCTATCAGATTTAATCCTTTGAATCTATTTGTCACTTCCACTGTATAATATTAAGGGATTTGAATTAGGTCCTACCTTAATGGTCTAGTGGTTTTCCCCACTTCCTTCAATTTAAGTCTGAATTTGACAATAAGGAGTTCATGATCTCAGCCACAGTCAACTCCCAGTCTTGTTTTTGCTGACTGTATAGAGCTTCTCCATCTTTGGCTGCAAAGAATATAATCAATCTGATTTCAGTGTTGACCACCTGGTGATGTCCATATGTAGAGTCTTCTCTTGTGTTGTTGGAAGAGGGTGTTTGCTGTCACCAGTGTGTTCTCTTGGCAAAACTTTGTTAGCCTTTGCCCTGGTTCATCTTGTTCTCCAAGGCCAAATATACCTGTTACTCCAGGTATCTCTTGACTTCGTACTTTTGCATTCCAGTCAGTTATGATGAAAAGAACATCTTTTTTTTTTGGTGTTAGTTCTAGAAGGTCTTGTATAGGTGTGCAAAAATAATTATTTTCATAGACATGCAAATTCTGTCTCTTCTGGTGGAGATTAAGTTGACTCTTCCTAACATCCCTTTTCAGTTTTTGCTTCTATTTACATAATCTTTCAATATTCTTATCTATAATTATGTCTGTCTTTTGCATCCTTTTGACCAGTTATAATAGCTGCCTGGTTTTCTCATAAATTAATGAGTATAAAAATTTAGAATGTGTATATTTTATATCTGCATTTTAGTTATAATTTTATATTTTTTGAAATAAATCAATGGCATGTTTACTTCAGGGAATAAAAGCTGTTTTTCTTCAACTGATGCTCATACATTCTTACAAATATAGTATTTTCATGTTCTCTTTGGAGTGTTTTCATGTTCAATAAATTCAAACCATTTAATAAATTCTTTTTCTGAGTGGTACCAATACACTTACTTCATTATATTAACCATCAAATTACTTTAAGTATTGCTTATGCTTGTATCACTAATGCTAAAGTAGACAGTCAGTAACAGAACAGAATCCCTTCCCTAGGGGAATTTAGAATATAATGAGGAAATTCAGTTAAGTCAGTTCATTCGCTCAGTCGTGTCTGACTGTTTTCGACCCCATGGACTGCCACATGGCAGGCTTCCCTGTCCATCACCAACTCCCGGAGCTTGCTCAAATTCATGTCTATCAAGTCGGTGATGCCATCCAATCATACCTTCCTCTTTCATTCCTCTTCTCCTCATGCATTCAATCTTGTTTTAATTAATTAATCTTAATTAATTAGTTATTAATTATTATCTGTCCATATTAGTTTTACAATACTAGCTAAGTGAATTATCAGTTAATAATGATTCCAGTTAATAAAAGCTAATGATAAAGTACCAAAGGAATATTCTAGCTTTGTTTCCTGGCATTTCAGAAGCAGATAAATGTGATTGGTCACAGAAGTTTTTAATGAAAGGATAGGTGTTTGGGATTGAATTTACTGGACCATCAAGTTTGGGTAGAATCTGAATAGTTGTGGAGAATGATGGAGTGGTTTTCAAATAGGGAAACAGTGTGATCAAATGAATCAAGACAGATTTCACAGAATATACCTGGTAGACATGAAATGACACTTTAAACATAACCAATGACTCCATTTTACGTTACTTTTTATTAATGTATTTATTTAGACATATTTGCTAAACATTTACATTGTTTAAAGGAAACTTTTTCAGGAATTAAGGCCTTAGTGATGTGAGCTTCATAAAAAAAGTCCCAGATCTCTAGAAAGGCAAACAAAAAGTAAACTTTAAAAATAAACACCTCAGATACTTTCAGAATGGTATGTCTTATATAGTAAAGAAAACAAAGTAATAGACTGGAGAATGACTAGAGGCAATGGCTTTTTAAGATGTCCATGAAGCTTTAGACAGTCAAGGAAGTTTCCCCAAGAAGGGCATTTTATCTGAGACCCGAATGATGAGAAGTAACAAAGAGTAATTGAAAATTGAAAAGTGTAAAGACACAATGGGAAATGATCATGACCAGAATATAAACAAAAGACAGTAGCTAGTTGTGTTGAGCAACATAAAGTAATACAAAATTGAGTGGGGAAATCCCCTTCTCAGAGAGGAAGTAGTGATTTGCTGTAAGGTTAGTAATGGCCCCCCGAATATGTTCGTGTCCTAGCCCCCAGAACTTGTCCCGTGATTAAATGGAGAATCATGAGACATGGAGATTATCCTGAATTATATGAGTGGACCCAATGTAATCACAAGTGTTCTTATAAGAGTTAGGCAGGAGTCAGAGAGAATTTGATATTTTTAGAGTATTTTAGATGATAAAACATTTATATTTAGTACTAAATGTGATAGAAGAGAGAATAGAAGAGAAGATTAAGGAGGAAAAAATGATCTACTTTATATTTTCATAAGACATTCTAGATGCTGGATGTAGAATTGGATTAAGGGGCTAAGTGTTGAAGTAAAGAGGACAGTTAAGAAGTTACTGCAGCAATCCACGCTAGAGGTAAAAGCAGTTGGACCATTCTGACAGCACTAGGTATGTAGAGTAGTGAGTGGGGAGGAGCGGGAACACAAGGAAACATTCTGATTCGGAACATATTATGAACATAAAGTTAATGATAAACTGCTGGATTGGCTAAGATGGGGAGAGAATGGTATCCCAGGGACAGGGGAGCCTGGTGGGCTGCCGTCTATGGGGTCGCATAGAGTCTAACATGACTGAAGCGACTTAGCAGCAGCAGAAGCAGCATCAGGCCTTGAGATGCTTCTTCTGTAATTTATTACCACAAAATATACTTATATTTTGCTCCAGATATTCTGTTTTGAAGAGCCTACCTCTGTTTTTATTCCAGTTATGACTTTCCCATGTGACTGGCATCTGTGGAACTAAGGAAATGAACACAGTTGAAGCCTGTGCTGTCCTTCAAAGGGCCAAACCTCAGAACACATATCTTGAATTCTCTGCTCAAATAACCCCAAATCTCATTTCCACTGGAGATCAGGCACACAGGCTTAATAAACAGCCAAGGGGCAACTGATGCCTGGGACTGAAATAGTTATGGGTTGAGGGTGTCCATACCATGTTTATGATGCTCCTTGAATGCAGGGAGACCTAGAAATAAGAAGAGAAGAGAAGCAGGATGCAAACTAGGTGTGTCCAATTGTACTCTTTGTTCAATCCCACAAATATTAGGGTTGTTCCTGCCTAGAGTGTTCAGTTTAATTCTACCATTAGCTAACTTAATTGGTCATTTTATTTCATGGAGAATCTCCCACTTATGACATCTGAGTTCATAGAATCTGCACTACAATCTGATCCTTGATTGTAGGCTGTCATGTGATTGCTTTTTGATTGATTGCAGACTCTCCTTACTCCTTGTAATCACATACAAATTGTATTTACTGTTTAGTACACTATCACATATTTTAGTTACTAAGTTCAATTTGTTATACAAAATATAGAGAACAAGGTACATGTTTCAATTAATCTGATTTCCTCTTCTATTTTTCTTTGGATTGCTGATTTTATCATTGTGCCCAAGAAAAGTAAAAACAATGTGTTCTAGCAGCATCTTGTTCTTGACTCCCTTAGAGCACTGGACCTCTGCCTTACATTTTAATTCATCAAGATTGTAGACTTCATAGCTTTCAGTTATACAATTTGAGTTGATTTATTTTTTGAATAATAGAATTATGGAGAATGAAGAAACATGAATGACCATTCAGTTTACTCCCTTTCTTTGGCGGGAATCCATAGCATCCTTGAAAATAACTAAAGATTAATTGTCCATCTAATTAGCTAAACTTAGACTACCAGATGCATATATTGCAGGACTCTGAGCAGTTTTAAACTCACCAATGTATAATAAAAACTTCCCAGAATAGAAACAAATCTCATAATTTTACATGGCAGAAATAACAGTAATTTGATTACCATGGCTACTATTCTTTCATGGGAGAATCTTAGAGACCCCAAATTCATTCATGCCCAGTGTCCACATGGAACATTGTTCTTACTATCATCAAAGTATTCACATTTCTATAAACTTATGCTATCTTATGTTTAATTCAGCTGTATCTACTCAATTTTTATCCTTTACATTTCACCTTCAAGGATTTTTTTTTTAAATTTTCTGCAAAAAAAAAAAAAAAAAAGAAAAGAAAGGACAAATTAATACTGGAAAAAAAGTTTAAATTTGCTAGCTTAATAGCTTTGCTCAACTATTTAATTCCTTCTATAGCATATATAATCCCAAACATACAATTCATTAGCTACTAAGAAGGTGTATTCCTTGATATCTGATCATTCAATTATCCACTTATGCTATAATGACTTGAAAAACTTTTGTTCAGTTACTAAGCTGAAGTTACAAAGTCCAACTCTTTGCAACCACATGGACTGCAACAGGCAAGGCTTCCCTCTCTTTCATCATCTCCTGGAGTTGGTTCAAACTCCTGTTCATTGAGTTGATGATGCATTCAACCACATCATGTTCTGCCTCCCCTTCTACTGCCCTCAGTCTCTCCCAGCATCAGGGTCTTTTTCAATGAGTTGGATCTTTGCATCAGGTTGCCAAAGCATTAGAGCTTCAGCTTTAGTATCACTACTTCCAGTGAATATTCAGGACTGATTTTCCTTAGGATGGACTGGTTGGATCTCCTTGCAGTCCCAAGGGACTCTCAAGAGTCTTCTCCAGAACCACAGTTCAAAAGCATCAATTCTTTGGTGCTCAACCTTGTTATGGTTCACCTCTCACCTCCGTACATGACTACTGGAAAAAACCATAGCTTTGAGTGTATGGACCTTTGTCAGCAAAGTGATGTTTCTGCTTTTTTAATATGCTGTGTTTGTCATAGCTTTTTTTCCCAAGGACCAAGTGTCTTTTAATTTTGTGACTGCAGTCACCATCCACAGTGATTTTACAGCACAAGAAAATAAAATCTGTCACTGTTTCCACTTCTTCCCCATCTTTTTGCCATGAAGTGATGGGACCAGATGCCATGATCTTATTAGTTTTTTGAATGTTGAGTTTTAAGCCAGCTTTTTCACTCCCCTCTTCCAGCCTTGTCAAGAGGTTCTTTAGTTCCTCTTTGCTTTCTGCCATTGAAGAGGTATCATCTGCATATCTGAGGTTGTTGATATTTCTCCTGGCAATCTTGATTCCAGCTCCATCCTGGCATTTTGCATAATGTACACTGTATATAAGTTAAAAAAGGAGGGTGACAGTATATAGTCTTTATGTACTCCTTTCCCAGTTTGGAAACTCTCCATTGTCCCATGTTCAGTCTAATTGTCACTTCTTGACCAGCATACAAGTTTCTCAGGAGGAAGGTAAAGTGGTCTGATATTCCCATCTCTTTTAAGAATTTTCCACAGTTTATTGTGATCCACACAGTCAAAGGCTTTGGTATAGTCAATGAAACAGAAGTAGATTTTTTTTCTGGAATTCTCTTGTCTTTTTTGTGATCCAATGGCTGTAGAAATTTGATGTCTGATTCGTCTGTCTTTTCTCAATCCATCTTTCACATTTAGAAGTTCTCGGTTCACATATGGCTGAAGCCTGTCTTGAAGATTTGAACATTACTTTGTTAGCATGTGAAATGAGGACTTCTCTGGTGGTGCAGAGGGTAAAGCGTCTGCCCACAATGTGGGAGACCTGGGTTAGATCCCTGGGTCGAGAAGATCCCCTGGAGAAGGAACTGACTACCCATTCCAGTACTCTTGCCTTGAAAATCTCATGGCTAGAGTCCATGGGGTCTCAAGGAGTTGGACACGACTGAGTGACGTCACTTGTTAGCATGTGAAATGAGTGTAATTGTACAGTAGTTTGAACATTCTTTGGCATTGCCTTGTTTTTGGAGATTGGAGTGAAAGCTGATTTTTTTTTCCAGTCTTGTCATCACTGCTGAGATTTTCTAATTTGCTGACATATGGAGTGTAGCACTTTAACAGCATCATCTTTTATGATTTGAAATAGCTCAGCTGGAATTCATCACCTCCACTAGCTTTTTCATAGTAATGTTTCCTGAGTCCCCCTTGACTTCGCACTCCAGAATGTCTGGCTGTAGATAACTGACTGCACTGTAATGGTTATCTGGGTCATTAAGACTTTTTTTGGTATAGTTCTGTATATTCTTGCCACCTGTTCTTAATCCCTTCTGCTTCTGTTAGGTCCTTGTCATTTCTGTGCTTTATTGTGCTCATCTTTGCTTGGAATGTTCCCCTAGGATCTCTCATTTTCTTGAAAAGATCCCTAGACTTTCCCCTTCTATTGTTTTTCTCTATTTCTTTGCATTGTTCACTTAAGAAGGCTTTCTTATCTTCCCTCACTAGTCTCTGGGACTCTGCATTCAGTTGGGTATATCTTTCCCTGTTTTCTTTGCATTTCATTGTTCTTCTTTTCTCAGCTATTTGTAAGTCCTCCTCAGACAACCACTTTACCTTCTTGCTTTTCTTTTTCTTGGGGACGGTTTTGGTCACCGCCTCCTATACATTGTTATGAACCTCCATCCATATTTCCTCAGGCACTCTGAATTTGATTTAGGTCATACCTGATTGCCAGATGGTTTACCTCAAATTCATGATCCAATGAATATGCTCCAACAAATACATTCATATATCAGTGAAAATTTTAATGTCTGAAAGAAAGGATGTTAGAATGCTAGCATTTTTGTTCAACTCCTCTCATGATATCCTATTGTTACTAACCACTTCCCCATCTTTCCTGAGAATTTAGCCTTTAATGGGCCTTAATATTGAAAGTACCAAGCACCTGTGGACACTGTCAATGTGGGTACAATTCAGATATTAGCTTTAGTGTCTTTACCATGTTTCTTCTTTTTTTAGAATTTATATGTTGGCACATGTTTGTTGCACTGCAGAAATTAAATGCAGTCTATAGCTGACACAGTATCATATCTTTGTATTTTACATGTAGATGTATCATTTTGGCTTCTTTAAGTATTAAGCAGTATTAGAATTGGTAACATTAAAAACATTCTATTTTGCAGAAATCCTCTGTGGATTGTTATATTAGTAGTTAAAAACAGTTAAGTGATTTCCAGGAAAACATTTGGGGGTTTGGATACACTTGGAACCCATTCTTTTCCTTCAATTTAAAAATAATGTAATAAAGGTTCCCACTGTCTGAAAATTTGCTCTCCAACACACTGGCAGACACAAATTAGGTTTTGATACTTAGAGATGTCTGTGTTCTGCTTTATTGTATTGCTTTTGTTTAGCATGTCTGAGTTTCCTATCACCAATTTAATTGTAAACCATTTGGAAGTTTATCTTAGGCTTCTTTGCATCCGTATTGAGCATAAAATATGTTGAATGTGAAGCAGGTACTTTACACAACTTGAATCAACTGTATTCAAGTTGATTAAACTTCACACACACATTCACACACACACATACACATGGTTTCCCTGAAATCACCTGGATTGCCAATCTTATGATAGAATATAGTCTCTCCTATAGTCTGTTTTCTAGTACATCATTTTAGTGAGTTTTGGAAGTGATGCTTTTATCTACTCTGCTTATTAGGATAAAGAAGACTAAGAAACGCTTAGTTGCTGGATGAAAATCTGTTAAAATGTGAATTAATATCTTTACCTTTTCTATAATGCTTGAATTTTCTCAATGTATATTCAATTTATTATAACAAAAATGTTTTAGAATAAGTATATTTTGATATTAACAGACAGAATTTAAATAACACCAATCTAGTTACTAAGTCTTGCCATTTTAAATTAACCTCAACTCATGAATGGGAAAGTGAGATTGATTAAAACTAGCTGACAACAAATTTGGAAAACTCAGCAGTAGCCACAGGACTGGAAAAGGTCAGTTTTCATTCCAATCTCAAAGAAAGGTAATGCCAAAGAATGCTCAAACTATTGACCAATTGCACTCACTTCACACACTAGCAAAGCAATGCTGAAAATTCTCCAAGCTAGTGTATTCTACAAGAGTACATGAACGTAGAACTTACAGATGCTCAAGTTGGAAGGCAGAGGAACCAGAGATCAAATTGCCAACATCACTTGTAACATAGGAAAAGCAAGATAATTCCAGAAAAACATCTACTTCTGCTTTATTGACTATGTCAAAGTCTTTGACTCTATGGATCACAACAAACTGGAAAATTCTTCAAGAGATGGGAATACCAGACCACCTGACCTGCCTCCTGAGAAATCTGTGTGCAGGTCAGGAAGCAACAATTAGTACCAGCCATGGAACAACAGACTGGTTCCAAAATGGGAAAGGAGAATGTCAAGGCTGTATATTGTCACCCTGCTTATTTAACTTATATGCAGAGTACATTATGTGAAATGCTGGGCTGGATAAAGCACAGTTAAGTTCAGTTGCTCAGTCGTGTCCGACTCTTTGTGACCCATGAACTACAGCATGCAGGGCCTCCCTGCCCATCACCAACTCCCGGAGTCCACCCAAACCCATGTCCATTAAGTCAGTGATGCCATCCAACCATCTTATCTCCTGTTGTCCCCTTCTCCTCCTGCCCTCAATCTTTCCCAGCATCAGGGCCTTTTCCAATGAGTCAGCTCTTCGCATCAGGTGGCCAAAGTATTGGAGTTTCAGCTTCAACATCAGTCTTTCCAATGAACACCCAGGACTAATCTCCTTTAGGATGGACTGGCTGGATCTCCTTGCAGTCCAAGGGACTCTCAAGAGTCTTCTCCAACACCACAGTTCAAAAGCATCAATTCTTCGGTGTTCAGCTTTCTTTATAGTCCAACTCTCACATCCATACATGAGTACTGAAAAAACCATAGCCTTGACTAGAAGGACCTTCGTTGACAAAGTAATGTCTCTGCTTTTTAATATGCATCTTTCAGTGTCCTATCTTTCTTTATGATCCAATAAAGTACAGCTAAAATCCAAATTTCTAAGAGTAATATCAATAATCTCAGATGTGCAGATGATACCACCGTATGGCAGAAGGCAAAGAGGAACTAAAGAGCCTCTTGATAAAAATGAAAGAGGAGAGTGGGGCTGGTGCACTGGGACGACCCAGAGAGATGGAATGGGGAGGGAGGAGGGAGGAGGGTTCAGGATGGGGAACACATGTATACCTGTGGTGGATTCATTTTGATATTTGGCAAAACTAATACAATTATGTAAAGTTTAAAAAATAAAATAAAATTACATTAAAATTAAAAAAAAATAAAGCTCAACATTCAGAAAACTAAGATCATGGCATCCAGTGCCATCACTTCATGGCAAATAGATGGGGAAACAGTGGAAAGAGTGAGAGACTTTATTTTTGGGGGCTCCAAAATCAGTGCAGATGGTGACTGCAGCCATGAAATTAAAAGACAGTTGCTCCTTGGAAGAAAAACTATGACCAACCTAGACAGCATATTAAAAAGCAGAGACATAACTTTTTTTGACAAATGTCCATATAGTCAAAGCTATGTTTTTTGCAGTAGTCATGTATGGATGTGAGAGTTGGATCATAAAGAAAGTTGAGTGCTTAAGAATTGATGCTTTTGAACTGTGGTGTTGGAGAAGACTCTTGAGAGTCCTTTGTACTGCAAGGAGATAAAACCAGTCAATCCTAAGGGAAATCATTCCTGAATATTCATTGGAAAGACTGATGCTGAAGCTCCAATACTTTGGCCACCTGATGTGAAGAACTGACTCCTTTGAAAAGAGCCTGATGCTGGGAAAGTTTGAAGGCAGGTGGATAAGGGGATGACAGAGGATGAGATGGTTGGATGGCGTCACTGACCCGATGGACATGAGTTTGAACAAGCTCTGGGTGCTGGTGTCGGACAGGGAAACCTGGTGTGCTGCAGTCTATGGGTCGCAAAGTGTTGTACACAGCTGAGTGACTTAACTGAACTCAACTGATAACTCTTCTAATGCACTTAAAGATGCTCAAGACAAAGAAGACTGCAAGTCTCTAGGTGTGATGTGATGAAGGTCTGATTAAAGTTCAAGGTATTGCGATAGAAAGTTACAGAAGATTAGTAAAAATGTCAAGAGAACATGCTGATTTATCTAACTCAGTAGCTGAAGTGCCCAGAGGAATTTAAACATCAAGTTGTTAATGCTGAAATAAGAGAGATGGTGTAGTACACTAGACACATTTTGATGCTACTAGCAATATTGGAAAGTTATAAAATAGAACCTGATTTTAAGTTGGAAGAGTTATTGTGTGTTTTTGTGAGTCTGCAGTGACTGTTAGACATCTAAGTGGAACTGTGTATAAAGTATTGATTTGAAACTTGGGTGAGTGAGCATAGTTGAAAATACAGATTTGGGGGTTGTATGACATAGAAATAATGGTTGAAACCATAAAAGTAAATGAACTCTGCAAGAGAGTGATCATAAAGGGTGAAGAGTTTTATTTTAAAGCTCTTACTTTCCTTTAAAAGAATTCATTGTGACTTACTCATCCACATCCATGCAGCAAATTTGGATTGTAAATATGCCACTTGTCCTCCAACTTTGTATGGATGTTCTAAGTGGGTCACAGTAGTTGAATCCATAAACTTAGCTATACCCAACATATTTTATCTCAGCATTGGAGAAAGTAAATTAAAAGAAAATTAAAACACTTTAGCTGTCCTTATGTACAATGCACCTGTCAAGTATAAGTTAGTCTAATCACTATAAAAACTAGTAGAATAAGGTTAATCGTTGACTTTCTCAGTTCAGTTAACTATGTATTAGAATATTCACTTATAACCTTATATTAGTCAATATATATTATCAATAAGCATAATAAATTATAAATGATGTTGTTAGTAAATACATAATAATGTTTTAATTGTATTAGTCTTTAAAGTTATTGTGACTATAAAATGTTTAGCATGCTCAGCATTAAAATTTTTAAGAATAGAGACAATTTTAAATTATAAAAATTAAAAATAATTTCTTTTTAGAGAAAATAAAAGGATATTTGACATGTCTATATTTTAAATATATATTGTTCTATTTAATTATGAGTAACAAGGATAATTTTTGAATTATCTATCTTCTCATTTCCTCAGTGGCATTATATCCTTCATATATGTAAGTCTTCACAGTGTATGTAATACTCATTGACTAGATAACCATGATATAGTTGAACAAGCTCTTATTTTTGGACTAGAGCAATTTCCAAATATCAGTTACTCTTAATTCTTCAATGAGAGTATTTGTCCTTAAGATTTGGTTAGTTTTCTCTTTGAATATATTCCTAGAATTAGAATAGTGAATCAAGACTTGTTGATGTACTTAAGGCTCTTGGTTCACATTCAAGATATAAGATAACTGCGGTTATGTAAGGTAATTCCAGGTTCTGTGGATGTATGTAAAGTTGTAAGTGATTGATTCTTTTGCTCATGGCCTCAAAGAGCAGACTTCTTTAATAGCTGTACAAGGTGGTTTTAAGATCAGAGTAGAATTCACAGCCTCTTCACCCATTTCCATTCTGCTTGCTTTTATTCTGAGCAATGTATCATTTCATCATAATCATATTCATCATGTATTTTAGAGAATATGCCATTTGTCCTGGGTATGCTTTCTCCATGGTCAATCATTCAAATTCCTATTCAAAGATTGCTTTTCAACTCTGAGCTAGGATTTGTGGAAATATCAAAATATTTAATTTGTTGGCTTATATTATACTTGTATAGATGATGCATATATAAAATGTATAGATCTCTTTGGAAAGGCAATTTTATATAAAATTCAAGAAGAATAGAAGAAACACTATGCACAGTGTTACACAGCAATAGTTGAATACATGTCAAATGAGTGTAAATAAAGAATGTTGCTGGATATCATCCCAATAATATATGGATCAAGTTGCTGACTGTAATACACCCTCAAAGGAATTTAGGATGAAACATCCTGTGTTTTGGATACATGGGCCCCTAGATAGTTAAAATGGAAGAATTTCAGTAACACCAGATTCTTGCATCTTTTGGTACATAAACACTAAATTCATTAACTGAGATGTCTTATCCACATGACTAACAAGATGAATGGTTAATAGCATGCTGAAACATAGTTGAAAGATATATATATATATATATATATATATATGATTATAGATATATATATATAGTTATATATATAGTTAGATATCTATATCTATATCTATAGATATATATATCTTTCAATATGTTTCAGCATGCTATTAACCATACATCTTGTTAGTCATGTGGATATATATATATCCAGGATCTCCTACCTCTGTGAAGCAGCTTTTCAGCACTATATGAGAGGCTCTCTCCTGGGCCCATGCTGCTGCTGCTGCTGCTGCTAAGTCGCTTCAGTCGTGTCCGACTCTGTGCGACCCCATAGACAGCAGCCCACCAGGCTTCCCTGTCCCTGAGGTTCTCCAGGCAAGAACACTGGAGTGGGTTGCCATTTCCTTCTTCAATGTATGAAACTGAAAAGTGAAAGTGAAGTCGCTCAGTCGTGTCCGACTCTTCGTGACCCCATGGACTGCAGCCCACCAGGCTCCTCCGTCCATGGGATTTTCCAGGCAAGAGTACTGGAGTGGGGTACCACTGCCTTCTCCAGCTGGGCCTATAGTCCTGAGTAAGTCCTCAAAGAAAACTGAAACTCACAGCTCTTACATTATGCATTTTTATCAGTCAATATGAGTGATTTCAAAGAAGACTAATGTCACCATTAGACTATGACCAATTAAAGGATTTTTCAGTTCAGTTCAGTTCAATTATTCAGTCATGTCCGACTCTTTGTGACCCCATGGACTGCAGCACCCCAGGCTTCCTTGTCCATCACCAACACTCAAAGCCTACACAAACTCAGATCTATCGAGTCCGTGATACCATCCAACCATCTCATCCTCTGTCATCCCCTTCTCCTCCTGCTTTCAATCTTTCCCAGCATCAGGGTCTTTTCGAATGAGTTGGTTCTTCACATCAGGTGGCCAAAATATTGGAGTTTCAGCTTCAGCATCAGTCCTTCTAATGAATATTCAGGACTGATTTCCCTTAAGATGGACTGGTTGGATCTCTTGCAGTCCAGAGGACTCTCAAGAGTCTTTTCCAACACCACAGTTTAAAAGCATCAATTCTTTGGCACTCAGCTTTCTTTATAGTTCAACTCTCATAGCCATACATGACTACTTGAAAAACCATAGCCTTGATGAGATGGACCTTTGTTGGTAAAGCAATGTCTCTGCTTTTTAATATGCTGTCTATGTTGGTCATGGTTTTTCTTCCAAGGAGCAAGCGTCTTTTAATTTCATGGCTGCAGTCACCATCTGCAGTGATTTTGGAGCTTCCCAAAATAACATCTCTCACTGTTTCCATTGTTTCCCCATCTATTTGCTACGAAGAGGTGGGACTGGATGCCATGATCTTAGTTTTCTGAATGTTGAGTTTTAAGCCAACTTTTTCACTCTCTTCTTTCACTTTCATCAAAAGGGCCTTAAATTCTCCATCGCTTTCTGCCGTAGTGGTGGTGTCACCTGCATATCTGATGTTATTGATATTTCTCCCAGCAATCTTGATTCCAACTTGTGCTTCATCCTGTCTCGCATTTCTCATGATGTATTCTGCATAGAAGTTAAATAAGCAGGGTGACTATATACAGCCTTGACATGCTTCTTTCCTGATTTGGAACCAGTCTATTGTTTTGGAAAACCATAAAGATCTGATCTTCCCTTTACATGTGGGAAAATTAATAACAGGAAGAAGACCTATCAGTTCAATGACTAAGTATGATATTCTGATTTATAAGAGATATGTTTTGGTCATTCAGATATGTTTGATCTTTGTCCACAGTTCCTGGATCACAGTCCCCCAAACTCTTGGAATTTCCTGTGTAATAAAAACAATATGAACACCTTTTGTCATAATATTTGGTCTCTTGTCATCACTTCCTGAAATCACTTCAGGGCCATAAATATAAAATGGAAGTCATTTTATTCATAACACAAAACAACTGGCTTAATCCTAATAAAGGTACAGTTGGAAAACACGTAAAGATAAAGGAATGGTTGCAAGGGAACCATGAAAAGCTGGAGCTTTCAGTACCAATTCCTGATGTTCTGGGAGAGGAGAGAGAGAGTGAAGATTGAATTCAGTCACCAATGCCATTAAGTTAATTAACCAATTAAGCTTATAATGAAGCCTTCATAAAACCCCCAGGGGACAGTATTTGGAGAGCTCCCAGGCTGATGAACAAGTGGAGATGCAGAGAGAATGGAGCACTCAGAGGGCATGGAAACTCCGAACACTTTCTCCATAACTTGTCCTATTCATTTTTTCCATCTGGCTATTCCAGAGTTATAACTTTTTTCTCATAAACCAATAATCTAAAAGGTATAAATTTCTCTGAGTTCTGTGAACTGCTTTAGAAAATTAATTGAACCCAAAGTGAAAGTGAAAATCAGTCGTGTCCAAGTTTTTGCGACCCCATGGGCTATACAGTCCATGGAATTATTCATGCCAGAATACAGGAGTGGGTACCAGTACTTTTTACAGGGGATCTTTCCAACCCAGGGATAAAACTCAGGTTTCCCACATTGCAGATAGATTCTTTACCAGCTGAGCCACCAGGGAAGTTCAGTTCAGTTCAGTCACTCAGTCATGTCTGACTCTTTGAGACCCCATGAACTGCAGCATGCCAGGCCTCCTGGTCCATCACCAACTGCCGGAGTCTACCCAAACCCATGTCCATTGAGTCGGTGATGCCATCCAACAGTCTTATCCCCTGTCGTCCCTTTCTCCTCCTGCCCTCAATCTTTCCCAGCATCAGGGTCTTTTCAAATGAGTCAGCTCTTCGCATCAGGTGGCCAAAGTATTAGAGTTTCAGCTTCAACATCAGTCTTTCCAATGAACATCCAGGACTGATCTCCTTTAGGATGGACTGGCTGGATCTCCTTGCAGTCCAAGGGACTCTCAAGAGTCTTCTCCAACACCACAGTTCAAAAGCATCAATTCTTCGGCACTCAGCTTTCTTTATAGTTCAACTCTCACATCCATACATGACTACTGGAAAAACCATAGCCTAACTAGATGGACCTTTGTTGACAAAGTAATGTCTCTGCTTTTTAATATGCTGTCTAGGTTGGTCATAACTTTCCTTTCAAGGAGTAAGCATCTTTAAATTTCATGGCTGCAATCACCATCTGCAGTGATTTTGGAGCCCAGAAAAATAAAGTCTGACACTGTTTCCCCATCTATTTGCCATGAAGTGATGGGACCAAATGCCATGATCTTAGTTTTCTGAATGTTGAGTTTTAAGCCAACATTTTCACTCTTCTCTTTCACTTTCATCAAGAAGCTATTTAGTTCTTCTTCACTTTCTGCTACAAGGGTGGTGTCATCTGCATATCTGAGGTTATTGATATTTCTCTTGGAAATCTTGATTCCAGCTTGTGCTTCATCCAGCCCAAGTGTTTCTCATGATGTACTCTGCATAGAAGTTAAAAAAGCAGGGTGACAATATACAGCCTTAACATACTCCTTTTCCTATTTGGAACCAGTCTGGTGTTGTTCCATGTCCAGTTCTAACTGTTGCTTCCTGACCTGCATACAGGTTTCTCAAGAGGCAGGTCAGGTGGTCTGGTATTCCCATCTCCTTCAGAATTTTCCACAGTTTATTGTGATCCACACAGTCAAGGGCTTTGGCATAGTCAATAAAGCAGAAATAGGTGTTCTTCTGGAACTCTCTTGCTTTTTCAATGATCCAGCCAATGTTGGTAATTTGATCTCTGGTTCCTTTTCTAAATCCAGCTTGAACATCTGGAAGTTCATGGTTCATGTATTGCTGAAGCCTGGCTTGGAGAATTTTGAGCATTACTTTACTAGCATGTGAGATGAGTGCAATTGTGCGGTAGTATGAGCATACTTTGGCATTGCCTTTCTTTGGGATTGGAATGAAAGCTGACCTTTTCCAGTCCTGTGGCTATTGCTGAGTTTTCCAAATTTGCTGGCATATTGAGTGTAGCACTTTCACAGCATCATCTTTTAGGATTTAAAATAGCTCAACTGGAATTCCATCACCTCCACTAGCTTTGTTCATAGTTATGCTTTCTAAGACCCACTTGACCTCACATTCCAGGATGTCTGGCTCTAGGCGAGTGTGAGTGATCACACCATCGTGATTATCTGGGTCATGAAGATCTTTTTTGTACAGTTCTTCCTGGTGTTCTTGCCACCTCTTCTTAATATCTTCTGTTTCTGTTAGGTCCCTACCATTTTTGTCCTATTGAGAGCATCTTTGCATGAAATGTTCCCTTGATATCTTGAATTTTGTTGAAGAGATCTCTAGTCTTTCCCATTCTACTGTTTTCCTCTATTTCTTTGCATTGATCACCAAGGAAAGCTTTCTTATCTCTCCTTGCTATTCTTTGGAACTCTGCATTCAAATGGGTATATCTTTCCTTTTCTCCTTTGCTTTTCCTTCTCTTCTTTTCACAGCTATTTGTAAGGCCTCCTCAGACAGCCATTTTGCTTTTTTGCATTTCTTTTTCTTGAGGATGGTCTTGATTCCTGTGTCCTGTACAATGTCACAAACCTCTGTCCATAGTTCATCAGGCATTTGTCTATCAGATCTAGTTCCTTAAACCTATTTCTCATTTCCACTGTATAGTCATAAGGGATGTGATTTAGGTCATACCTGAATGGTCTAGTGGTTTTCCCCTCTTTCTTCAATTTAAGTCTGAATTTGGTAATAAGGAGTTCATGATCTGAGCCACAGTCGGCTCCCGGTCTTTTTTGCTGACTGTATAGAGCTTCTCCATCTTTGGCTGCAAAGAATATAATCAATCTGATTTCAGTGTTGACCATCTGATGATGTCCATGTGTAGCGTCTTCTCTTGTGTTGTTGGAAGAGGGTGTTTGCTATGACCAGTGAGTTCTCTTGACAGAACTCTATTAGCCTTTGCCCTGCTTCATTCTGTACCTCAAGGCCAAATTTTCTGGTTTCTCCAGGTGTTTCTTTACTTCCTACTTTTGCATTCCAGTCCCCTATAATGAAAAGGACATCTTTTTTGGGTGTTAGTTCTGAAAGTTCTTGTAGATTTTCATAAAACCATTGAACTTCATCTTCTTCAGCGTTACTGGTCAGGGCCTAGACTTGAATTACCATGATATTGAATGGTTTGCCTTGGAAATGAACAGAGATCATTCTGTCATTTTTGAGATTGCATCCAAGGGAAGCTCAGAGTGAGGGTCATTGGAACTTCCAATCTGTAGCAGGTCAATCAAGTGATAACCTGAAATTGTGACTGGGCTTTGAAGTGGAGAGGGAAGTGAATCTTGCAGGACTGAGCCTTAACCTATTGAATCTGTCATTATCTCTGGATAGACAGGGTCAGAACTGAGTTGAATTGTAGGACAATTAGCTGGTGTTTTTTCATTGCTTTATGATCTAGGGGAAATCCTTCACCTCCATGATGGGATTTGGTGACCATCAGATTTACTATTTAGTTCATTAGTAAACCAGATTATTTGGGGGTAACTAATAATGTCAGGATCCTGATAGTCCAACTCTGGTGTCAGGTACATGTTTCCTCAAGAGTAATTATCCCTATAGTAACATCATAAGCAGGATGTAAGAGACTAATAATGATTTAACTTAGCCAGTGGGATCAAAATATTGAATATTAATTCCTCCTTGTGAATAATTTTTTAGAAATATGACTTTGGTACAACTACATAACTTTTCTGAGCCTCAATTTCAGTGTTTTGAAGACTCTTGGTATATTGCAATTGCTCAGTAAATATTAGCCTCCCTCTTCATTGTTTAGTTAATGACTTTGATAATGCCCATTTCAACATCTGCAAGCACCTACTCCAGAGTATTCTCCATTTCTTCCTGTCTTCTTTCTCATTTTCATTTTCTTCCTCACATCTTTCCAAAGGTCTCTCTTATCATGTCCTTTTGTTCCATCTTAATTTGTAAAGACACAGTGATGATACTATTGATAATTAGCAGTTAACAAAAAATTTATATACACCAGAGCTTGTGATAAATGCTTTACATGAATGTCACTTAGTTTTAATAACAACCACATATGATAAGATCTACCAAGAGTATTCCCTTATTCTCGTACAGGGAATAAAGTTTTGGAGATAAGTACTTTCTCCATGTTACACAACTGGTAAGTAGCCCAGCTGAGATTCAAATCCACATGTGGCCAAAATCCAAGATCGCGCTCAATTTAGCAAAGAACTTGCTTCCCAAAGTCTAAGGATGTAGACAGCAAAATGTAACCAGAGGCTAAAGTATGTTTGACCATGAGTTGTTAAGATTGGTCCTATGAAAGTTGTTTTAGTGTGTTTTTCTCTTCTATTCCAAGAATGTTTTAATATTAAGTTATATTGCTAGAGTAAATAAAAATAATATATGATACACAAAATCAGAGGATTTTCTCCATGTTGTATATAGCAGGTGAAATCTTAAAATGCGATCATCTATCACCCTTGAAGTTAAGAATGAAGGTAGAAGCAAAAATTTGGGAATATTCGAGTCATTTTTAGTACTGCTCAAATTTATAGTCTCAAAAGTGTCATAATCTTTAACTAATTAATATATGAGATTCTTAATTGCATTTATCATTTAATTTATATTACTATAAGAAATTATTTTGGTTGAGCTATCCAGAAGCATATTTTCAACTTGTTTTTTTTTTGTACAGTATTTATAGTAGTTGTTTTTCTACTTCTAAGATTTGTAGTTATTTTGTATAAGAAGGCTTTCTGCAATGTTTAATGTATACCCCTAAATCAAGAATAACTTATTGAGTAGGAACAAATAATATAACAATTTCAGACTCTGTCCTACTATTCTTCATGACAGCATAAAGGAATTTCAACTTGTGGAAACTATTTCTAATTTTGTTACCTCAAATGCCTTTGCAAATTAGCATTAGAATCCATTTCCCATTCCCCCAGTCAACCTCTGTTGAAGTAGAGAGTGGCACTTTGCTTCTTATTCTATTTGAAACTGCTATTAACACCACATTCTGAAATGTTACAGTTTCTTCTATGAATCACACCTCCAAAAACATCCAGAAATGCATGACAATTCATTTAGATAATAGGTGATATTTTAATAAAATGATATTTTTGCATTTACAATAACATGGACTGGTTAACAAGAGCTCATTGATGGACCTAAAGGGCTAAATAAACCAAATATCACTTTTGATTTGATGTTGGAAAATTTCAGCAATTTATACTGGATTTACTTTTCAATTATTTCAGGATACCTACTTTCTGTTCTGAAAATAAACCCATCCATCCAATTTGTTTCAATTTACATAATTATTTTGTTTTTACCAAGAACAATACTAACAACAAAATGTGTAACATCTATTCCTCAATAAAAAATTAAAGGGGATTTATATACCCATTATGGGAGCCAGATCACCTCAAGTCCTCTGTAATGTAAATACTCTGCACTAAATATCTTTGTAGTATTTTCCCCAAGGATATTTACCATAATATAGAGTTAATTATGAAACTGCTAAAAGATAAAAAGAAATTAAGAGACAGTGTGAAGAAAATAAGAAGCACTCTCTCAAATAATTGCTGACAACAGATGGAGAGTCAATGAAGTAGAGAGATACAGATATTTTATCCTCTATTGAAAATTTCTGAAAGGAAAGTTCTCAAAGCACAAAAACAAAATTGTATTAATTGTCCTAGCCAGATCTCAGAGAATGTAAGACTTACAGAGGAAAGAAAAAAATCCTTAATTAACCTTTTTATAACTAAAAACATTTTGCTCTCTCTAAATCCTCATACACTAATCTTTAAATAATAAAAAAAAAGCGGTGAACTATATTTGATGTAGATTTACTTGACAATTTATAAATATCCATTTTGCTTATAATTAAGTAATTATATTTTCTAACATAGTAAGCCTCAATTGCATAATAAGCCATTCTGGTAGATTGTTTTGATTCTGTCATTTTCAATTAATAATGCATGTTTGCTGGAGATGGTTGTTCTGGAAAACTGTCAGAAAAATAGTATTCTAACACAATATTTCCCACATAGAGTGGGAATAGAGTGTTTCCATTATCATTAATAGTAGAAAGTGGATTTGCATGTATCATATAACTAATTTCTTTATCAAATAATTATTTATTATGCTTATAAACATATTTGGTTAATTTAGGTAATTTTTATTTAAAATTTTTTTTAAAATTTTATTTTATTTTTAAATTTTACATAACTGTGTTAGTTTTGCCAAATATCAAAATGAATCCGCCGCAGGTATACATGTGTTCCCCATCCTGAACCCTCCTCCCTCCTCCCTCCCCATACCATCCCTCTGGGTTATTTGAGAAAGAATCATCTTCTCTGTTTTGGGGGAAACTGAATAATCTTTCCTTGGCTTTTGTTCTCATCTTTATGTCAGTAAGAGTTGAATTAAATAATTTCTTTGTCTACTGCTATATAATTAATTTTTAACTGAAGTATCACAAATAAGCAAAGAAGCAAACAAACCACGTATCATTTCTAATAATGTGGTTTAGAACTGGTGAGTCCCATGCCAAAAAACTTGTTACCATCATTGCTATTGACAAGGAGGGTTAAATTGTTTTAGAAAAAAGAGATTATTTGGTGATAATGCCTCTCAACATCATTTCTAAAATCACTGAACATCTTAGTAATGGGTCACTCCTGCATACAGATTTTAATAAGAAAATCTGGTATAATGCTACCAAACCCATACAAACTGTGTAGTTGAACTTCAGCCTAGAGGTTGCTTAGTCATTTTTAAAAACAATATGTTACCTTCATTTTGAGAAATTGCAATGAGATTCTTTGGTTACCAATTAAAAGTGAAAACAAAGTCGCCCAGTCGTGTCCGACTCTTAGCGACCCCATGGACTGCAGCCTACCAGGCTCCTCCAGCCATAGGATTTTCCAGGCAAGAGTACTGGAGTGGGTTGCCATTGCCTTCTCCAGGAATTAAAAGGCAGTAGTAAAGAGGAGGGGGAGAGATGCTGGCAGGACTTATATTAAGCAGAGATATAGTGGGACTGCAAATGTGAATTCATTTTAGTGGTGCAACTGAGAATCCCAGCCTCCAAATCTATAGCTTCAGTTACCTGATTATACACTGTTTTGAGGTGAGAGAATTAAAGATTTGTGATTTATAAAATGAAAGTCTGAATGTGAAAAAACCAGACCATAAAGAAACTAAAATACTCCAACGTGACAAAACCAATGCATGTAACATTATTGAAAAACAACCATCAATATGAAATTTAGAGTGTATGTGACAAACTAGGAAACACAGGATCTGTTGTGGACAGCAATGTGAGTGGTAGCTCCCTGTACACGTGTGAGGAAGAATCCCTTCCTAGCAGAGAGTCCTCTACTGGAGGCTGTAGATGGACGGTGAGAATTGGTCACACTAGGTGATAACACCAAAGTGGAAGTGAGCACTGGCGGACAATAAAAAATACATTCCTTAGTATCCAGGCATTTTTCTACAATATTCAAGCACTACCTGGGGAGCTTACATCAATTTCTTTCCGTCTTTTTATCTATAAAATGGAAAAGCTATTTATAAAGTTGTCTATGTGACAGCATTCTCCACATCAACAGTGCAAAAAGAACTGGAGCATTGATAAGGAAATAGGAGAGAGGCTCCTAAATACAATTAGGAATCAGTGCTCTAGTGCAGAAGGACATCTCAGAAGCTAGCCATCTTGGGGAGGCACTGAAAATTTGGAAGACAATTGATAAGGCAGTGAGGTAATTCCAAAAATGGGCTATTGCAGTGACCACAGTGATATGAGTGAGGCACTTAGGGGGCAAAATTTAAGATTGCATTCACACGAGGGGGCTGAACCAACACTTGTACTGCCCTTATGAGAACCTCCTTAACATTTGTGCCCTAGATACCTTCCTCCCGGAAGACAGAATGAAAACCACAATCACAGAAACTAATCAAACTGATCACACGGACCACAACCTTGTCTAACTCAATGAAACTATGAGCCATGCCCATGTGGGGCCACCCAACACAGACAGGTGATGATGGAGAATTCTGACAAAATGTGGTTCACTGGAGAAGGGAATGGCAAAACACTTCAGTATTCTTGTCTTGAGAAACCCGTGAACAAAGAAAAGGCAAAAAGATATGACACTGAAAGCTGAACTCCCCAGGTCGGTAGGTGCCCAATATGCTACTGGAGATCAGTGGAGAAATAGCTCCAAAAAGAGTGAAGAGATGGAGTCAAAGTGAAAACAATGCCTAGCTGTGGTTGTGACTGGTGATGGAAATAAAGTTCAATGCAGTAAAGAGCAAAAAGATTTAAGATAAAGTTAAGTCCATGAATCAAGGTAAATTGAAAGTGGGCAAACAGGGGATGGCAAGAGTGAACATCGATTTTAGGAATCAGTGAACTAAAATGGACAGGAATGGGGAGCAAATTTAATTCAGATGACCATTGTATCTAATATGTGGGTAAGAATCCCTTTGAAGAAATGGAGTAGCCCTCATAGTCAACAGAAGAGTCTGAAATGCAGTCCTTGGGTGCAATCTCAAAAATGACAGCATGATCTCTGTTTGTTTCCAAGGCAAACCGTTCGATATCACAGTTATCCAAGTCTATGCCCCAACCAATAATGCTGAAGAAGCTGTAGTTGAATAATTCTATGAAGACCTATAAGCCCTTCTAGATCTAACACACACAAAAAGATATCCTTTTCATCATAGGAGACTGGAATGCAAAAGTAGGAAGTCAAGAGATACATGGAGTAATAGGCAAATTTGACATTGGAGTACAGAATGAAGCAGGGCAAAGGCTAACAGATTTTGCCAATGAACGCACTGGTCATAGCAGACTCCCTCTTCCAACAACACAAGAGAAGACTCTACACATGGACATCACCAGATGGTCAATCAGATCAGATCAGATCAGTCTCTCAGTCGTGTCCGACTCTTTGCGACCCCATGAATCGCAGCACGCCAGGCCTCCCTGTCCATCACCAACTCCCGAGTTCACTCAGACTCACGTCCATCGAGTCAGTGATGCCATCCAGCCATCTCATCCTCTGTCGTCCCCTTCTCCTCCTGCCCCCAATCCCTCCCAGCACCAGAGTTTTTTCCAATGAGTCAACTCTTCGCATGAGGTGGCCAAAGTACTGGAGTTTCAGCTTTAGCATCATTCCTTCCAAAGAAATCCCAGGTCAATAGCAAAATCATATTGATTATTTCCTTTGCAGCCAAAGATGGAGAATGTCCATACAGTCAGCAAAAACAAGACCAGGAGCTGACTGTGGCTGAGATAATGAACTCCTTATTGCCAAATTCAGACTTAAATTGAAGAAACTAGGGAAAATCACTAGACCATTCAGGTCTGACTTAAATCAAACCCTTATGATTATACAGTGGAAATGAGAAATAGATTCAAGTGATTAGATCTGATAGACAGAGTGCCGGAATAACTATGGACAGAAGTTCATGACATAGTACAGGAGGCAGTGACCAAGACCATCCCCAAGAAAAAGAAATGCAAAAAGGCAAAATGTTTGTCTGATGAGGCCTTCCAAATAGCTGAGAAAAGAAAAGAAGCTAAAGGTAGGGAGAAAAGGAAACATATATCCATCTGAATGCAGAGTTCCAGAAAATAGCAAGAAGAGATAAGAAATCCTTCCTCAGTGATCAATGCAAAGAAATAGAGGAAAACAGTAGAATGGGAAAGACTAGAGATCTCTTCAAGAAAATTAGAGATACCAAGGGAACATTTCATGCAAAAATGGGCACAATAAAGGACAGAAATGGTATTGACCAGACAGAAGCAGAAGATATTAAGAAAAGATGGCATGAATACACAGAACGATACAAAAAAGATTTAATAACCCAGAGAACCATGATTGTGTGATCACTCACTTAGAGCCAGACATCCTGGAGTTCGAAGTCTAGTGGGACTTAGGAAGAGTCACTTCGAAAAAAGGTAGTGGAGGTGATGGAATTCTAGCTGAGCAATTTCAAGTCCTAAAAGATGATGCTGTGAAAGTGCTGCACTCAGTATGCCAGCAAATTTGGAAAACTCGGCAGTGGCCACAGGACAGAAAAAATCAGTTTTCATTCCAAACCCTAAGAAAGGCAACTCCAAAAAATGTTCAAACTACAGCACAATTGCACTCATCTCACACACTAGGAAAGTAATACTGAAAATTCTCCAAGCTAGGCTTCAACAGTACATGAACCGAGAACTTCTAGACGCTCAAGCTGGATTTAGAAAAGGCAGAGGAACCAGAGATCAAATAGCCAATATCCTCTGGATCATAGAAAAAGCAAGAGAATTCAAGAAAAACATCTACTTCATTGACTACATTAAAGCCTTGACTGTGTGGATCACAACAAACCGGAAAATTCTTCAAGGGATGTGACTACTAGACCACCTTACCTGCCTTCTGAGAAACCTGTATGCAGGTTAAGAAGCAACAGTTAGAACCGGTCATGGAACAACAAACTGGTTCCAAATTGGCAAAGGAAAACACCTAGGCTGTATATTGTCACCTGCTTATTCAACTTATATGCAGAGTCTATCATGTGAAATGCTAGGCTGGATGAAGCACAAGCTGGAATTAAGGTTGCTGAAAAAAATATCAATAACCTCAGATATGCAAATAACACCATCCTTATGGCAGAATGGGAAGAGGAATTAAAGAGCATCCTGATGAAACTAAAAGAGGAGAGTGGAAAAAACTGGCTTAAAACTCAACATTCAAAAATGAGATCATGGCATCTGGTCCTATCACTTCATGGCAAATAGATGGGGAAACAATGGAAATAGTGACAGACTTTATTTGCTTGGGCTCCAAAATCACTGCAGATGGTGACTGCAGCCATGAAATTAAAAGATGCCTGCTCCTTGGAAGAAAAGTTATAACCAACCTAGACAGCATATTAAAAAGCAGAGACATTACTTTACCAACGGTCCGTATAGTCAAAGCTATGATTTTTCCAGTAGTCATGTATGGATGTGAGAGTTGGACTATAAAAAAGACTGAGGGCTAAAGAACTGATGCCTTTGAATTGTATTGGAGAAGAATCTTGAGAGTCTCTTGGATAGCAATGAGATGCAACCAGTCAATCCTAAAGGAAATCAGTCCTGAATATTCATTGGAAGGACTGATGGTGAAGCTGTAGCTGTAATACTTCGGTCACCTAATGCAAAGAGCCAATTCATTAGAAAAGACCCTGATTTGGGAAAAATTGAAGCTATGAGGGTAGGGGATGACAGAGGATGAGTCAGGTGGATGGTGTCACTGACTTGATGGACAGGAGTTTGAGCGAGCTCTGGGTAGTGATGAAGGACAGGGAAGCCTGAACTGCTTCAGTCCACAGGGTTGCAAAATATCAGACACGACTGAGTGACTGAATGACAACATTAATGAAAGAGGAAATGGAAAAATATAAAATGTTGGAAATGGATCATTTATGAACAATGGAAGGGAATATCTATTTTCCCACATAACTGATCATAGACTCTTTTAAGCCATCTGAAACATTGAGACTATCTCTAAATATATTTAATTCCAAAGTTCCAGGTGATTTTGACTAAATAGAAGCAACCAGTTTTGCTAAATCTAGAGCCCTTCTTGGGCCGAGGGCCCAGTTTTGCTAACAGTGCACATTCAGGGAACACTGTGAGCAATTCTATTTATCTAAGAGTTCAGATTCACGCTTGAGTTTGCAGGTGCAGCTGTAAATTTCAGGTGATTTACAGAGTGGGAAGCACACCAAATCTGAAATTATAATGGAGCTCAAGGCTCACAACATCTTTTGTTAGATGCCCTGGTTTTATGATTTTGGGTGGGTGCCACCACATTTTTCTTCCAAGTGCAATAAAAAAATGATGCCATTCAAGCTGAAAAGCTTAACAACCATTTACATTTATTGGATCTGTAGCTAATGTACTGAAGTAGCAGGGGTTTTGCTGCAAATGTAATTTGGGGTTTTGTCTGGGCATCTTTTTATACCTTAAAAATGGGTTTTCATTGAGGACTAGTGATTTACCTAAAAGATCTAAAGATAAAGATGCATGACCTAATTTATTTTGCTGACAGATGCCCACCTAGAACCAGTCAGAAGGAAATACTGAGTTAGAGATCATGGAGATTGTGAAGTTATCTTCTAAAAAAATCCTGCAATAGCTGTAGATTTAGGCAGTTGCTTAATCTCTGCAGATTTCAGTTGTCTTAACAATTTGACAGGCTTGAAGTTAATCATCTTCAGTTTCATTCAAAGTCCAGGAGTGTACTCTTCTACGGAAACTTGCATTTAGTTAATTTATTTGTTTATTTGTTAATTTGATGCTGAGTGTTTTCTTAAGAGCCTTTCTCCAAACTATCTTCTTGAGATATGGCAAACTGAGCATAGTTTTTTTTTTCTTTTTTTACTTCTGAATTAGGTTATAATTCTGATTACAATAAAAATGATAAATTTTAATCCTATTTTCTAACTACATAAGAAATAGTCTGTAGGTTTCTACAAGCAAAGGGAGTAAGGAAAGTACAACTTTCATGATTGTGGAGTTTTAATATAAGGCAGTATTATTTAAGGTTGAATCATACTGCATGTATATTAAAGTCCAAAGGAAACCTCATTTCTTCTAATGCTATTCACATTTTAACTAATAATTTTGAACGCTTATTTCTTACACATTACCTTCATTATTGAATGTTATCATCAGAACAGCTTTATTGAAGGTAACAAATGAGTAAGCAGAGCTTGGATTCCAACTCTGAACTTCTTCGAAACTTAGAAGCTTTTTATAATATCTTTTCTATTAAATCATGCCTCTTATTACCACTCAGCACAGACTGGAGACACCATTCCACCTAGATTCCTACCATAATCTTAGTTTCATTCCTTCCTCATAATCATTGATGTTTTTTTGGATTGTTTGTTGTCATTCTGTCCTAGACTATGCAAACCTTACACTTACATTAAGATTTGAATGATGTCTCAATCCTCATCAGGAACTCTCAATAATAATTACATCAGATTCCATCAACTCTCTTTCTGAATATTTTTAGGGAATTCTGTCTGTATCACTTTTGGATGCAATTTTCTGTTCTCGCATATTATTATTTATTAAATTTATGTTTGCTTACAAGCTGCTTTTTGAAAAAAGCATATTTTTATGGCCACGCAGAATATTTGCAATAGTTATTATTTAATCCATCCATTCATTCAATAAAGTTTTAACTTTCTTTGCTATGAAACAGGCAAATAAGATAAAGTATTAATAATATTTTAGAAATTTATAGAGCAAGACACTCAAATAAACACTCCAATACAGTTCATGACTAAAGCTTGCCTTAACTATTAAAAGAATAGATATGGAAATTAATTTTGTGAAGTGTATTTTAGGTTTGAGAAAACATCAATGAGGAGACTGGAAATTATAAGAAATTGAACTTTCAGTTAAGAGAGGACTTTGTTAGAAGAAAAGATGTATGCAAGCACAAAAATCGTACATTCTCAGAAAAGGATGGGAATCTGTGTATTAGAAAAAATGGAATAAAAAGAGATAACACAGAACTTAAAACTTGGTGCCTGTTTGTTGAAAGCTTTATACTTTGTGGAAAAATCTGGGCTTTATCTTAGGAGATGAGGAAGATTTTTCAGTTTTGTTTTGTGTTTGGCAGAGCTCTGATGTGAAAAATTTGGTGTTGGAGAGATAAAGCTGGGTATAGCATGGGGAATGCGTGGGGAGGAACTGTTGTCACTAATATAGCTGTAGTGAAAAAGGAGAAGTAAAAAATTGATTCAAGAGATGTTCAAGAAATGACAATCAACAGAACTGATTGAATCAAGATAGGCTCTCAGTTCTCCAAGATTTTTTTTTTTTAATATAAGTCTACCTTTATTTCAACATCCAAATTGTTGAGAGCACCTGTCACCATCTAAATAGAACTCAATTTTCTTGCTGATTTTTTTCTAGGACAAGCCAAATACTTGTCTTTGTCCTTTGGATGTTAAAGCTGTCTTTGAGTGTGAACACTGTTCAGTTGCGGATAATTTGTCTAAGAAATGCTACCCAGGACATATACTTAAAAGTGACTTCCTTTGATACTACTCAAAATAGGTTAAGTGGCAAATATTTGTACACAGAAAAAAAAGTTAATCCTAAAGAAAAAAAGATATTGAAAGTAGTACTCAAACTCTTTTCCACAGTGGATATCAGGTACACAGTACATCAAAAATTTATTAAGTAAGTCCCAGATGAAGTCATTTTCCAGAGGGCAAAGAAAACAAAAAATAAAAAATTGATTGCTGTTCTGCAAGGACAAATACAATGGCAGTATTACAGTTAATCCTACACGAGGCTGACCTGCCATATGTGGCATCTAAGAGAATATGTTTTCTCAACGACACAAAGTTTAGTTGCATTTATCGCCTAGTTATAGAAATTATTGAATATTCATATGTGTCTACCTCTCAATATTGCAGTTTCTCATTTTTCTATCTATTAAAGCATTCATTACTTAAGAAAATCACGTCTGCCTTTATTAATAACCATGCTGAGTTGCCAAGCTTAAAGCCTTCATTCATATTCCACTTCTTTTCTAGCAACTAGTTCTTGATTTTGTTCAGGGATAAAATTACATTTCCAGTAGATGAGTTATGATTGCTCTAAGGCAATAGAAGTAGACTACTTCCCATTGCTAGACATTCACTGTCGCAGTCTCCCATGTAACTAAAAGTTGATCCTTTGGCAAATAATCAGACGACCATAAGTGGCACTAGGGGTAAAGAACCTGCCTGCCAATGCAGCAGACATGAGGGATGTGGGTCCAATCCCTGGGTTGGAAAGATGTCCTGAAGAAGGAAATGGCAACCCCCTCCAGTATTCTTGCCTGGGGAATCCCATGGACAGAGGAGCCTGGCAGGTTATAATCCACTGGGTTGTAAAGAATCAGACACGACAGAAGCAACAGGTTAGCACTAATCTTTAAGGGAGCTTCTGCAAGAGCTTTGGCTGTCTGATAAAAGGGTGAGCCATGCTGAGAGTTTGGTTTTGCTTTCCCTTAACAAATGCATAGATCTTAAAATGAGTGGTAATACAGCTGAAGTGGCAATCTTCTTCCAATCATGAAGTAGCAAGTGCAATAATCCAAATCCGAATTAATAAGCATGGTAGAAACAAAGAAATGAAAAACTTGGGTCCAGAGAGATTCATAATCCACTTTTTGAGAATAAAATAATTAATGATTTGTATTGTTTACCAATTTTAGTGTTATAAACATTCCTATTATTGCTGAATTGAAGTTATCAATCACTAAATATATACCACACCACTATGCTATGCTATGCTAGGTCACTTCAGTCGTGTCTGACTCTGTACCTAATGATTAAATGGGTACCTAATGATTAAAACTGAACTACTAAGCCTGCTCTAGACTGCTTACTTTAAAGTACTTCTACTTATTTTAAAAATATTTATTGAACACCTATTACATGTCAAAAATTATTCAAGGCATTTAGAACACATCTGTGTGCAAAACAGAGAAAATATCTCTGCCCTCATGGAAGTGAGATTCTAGAAGAAAGGGAAAGATAGCCAAGTAATTTTCTTTATTATTTCAATAACAATGAAAGCTAATACATAATCAAATTATATAACATTTTAGAAGTTGATAAGTATTATTTTAAAAAGAAACAGTAGGTCTGAGTAAAGATATATAGAGTTTAGTGGCCAGAAGAGATAAATTGCAGTAAGAAATTAGATGTCTTAAATAACAAGGATTGAGACAGTAGCATTTGGCCAAAGATTTGAAGGAGAAGAAAGACTTAGCCAAGTAGATATTTGGGAGAAAAGTATTCCAGGCAGAGAGAATTGTTAGAGCAAAGGTTTTTGTTCAGAAGCCTGGGAGGCCTTATTGAGGAGTCACCAGGAGCAGGTGAGGGAGAGAAAGAAAAATGAAACAGGTCAGGGAGGACTTTTAGGTCACTAGTTGTTAGGTCATTGACCATCATTGCTTAAATAACTGAAGAAAATTACTGATCTATATCGAAGACATAGGCTGATATTTATGAATGCCTGACCTCATACTCTTTGACAGTCCTTAAATGTTAATTCATGCTCTGTGAGATCAATTTTCTCTTAGAACTTAAAATATTCTACAAAAAATATTCTACAAAAAAACATTTTTTTCCTTAAATGATGGAAACTTTAGAACTAAAACTATTAAAATTTAAAAAATTTTCAATTTTTTATGAAAGAAAACCTATATTCTGAAATTGTATCTTACTTGAAAAACAGTAAAATCATATTAAATATTTTATAAAGTTTCTTTTAAAGCTAGAAAAAATTATAAAACACATTCTGGAAGTAGATTATTGGTAGAGAAAATAAATTTCATTCATATGAGTCTCTTCCTTTGCTTCCACAGTGTTTAATGAAACCACACACACACACACACACACACACACACACACTCAAATAATTTTAAATCAACATTAAAATTAAAACCAGCAAATAGTAACATCAGTATGTCAAAATGCAAGTGAAAACTCTGAAAATATTTAATGTGGATACAACTGGCATAGTCAGCAGGATACCCAGCAGGTAGAAGAGCCTGAGGCTCCACTGGATGGAGGAAGCTGGTGGCCACCATATAGCATGCGGTACCATGTGGCTGCAATCCTCTCAGCATGGGCTCTGGTGGAAGGCCGAGAAGTGGCGGATGGTTCACTGGATAGCACTGAAAGGGCGTTACAGGTGGTGAGTTCCCATTTGTCATGATGGCACAGACTGCTGCTGGCACCATGGCGTGGAGTTTTCCTGATTGCCCTGAAGGCGGATATAGATAGTGCTCTCTGGGATGCTTTGTCGATGTGCAATGTGCAGAGAGACTTAGAAGAACTAGAGCAATGTAAATTGGTCTTAGAGTAAGAACCCTGTGGCCCTGAAGAACCCAGCATCTCTGACAGTGAGGTAGGAAGTGATGCTGATGATGAACGTTATGAGACTGCAGGTCCCCTCTTGGCAGCGAGGCCCATTGTACAGCAGAAAGTGAAGCATAGGGCCCAGGGTGGAGGGAATCCCCAAGGGGCCCTCCATGTGAGTTCACAACATATTGACCGTATACTCAGGCAGAGTTGGTTGACTTGGGTACTCAATTTCAGAAAAAGCAAGAGGAACCCTTGGGAGCATGGTTCTTACAACTTTGGGACACAGGGGTTGACAGTATCATATGTACTGGGGATGAAATAGAACAGCTGGCATCTATAACCATTCACCCTCATTGAGACAAAGGTTGCAAAATGCTAGGTGACTCATGCAATGGGTGCCTAACCAAACACACACCCTCATGGAATGGATTAATGCTGCCATCCACACCATCTGGTCGAATGCAGGAGAGCTCCTGGATACTGTGAGTAAATGGCATATGTATGCCCAGTTGACCCAAGTGATGAGAGAACTGGGCATGAAGCAGTCAATATTTAATACAAATACTCGAGGCTCATGTGACGAGCATTTTACTGGTGGCATTCAAGAAGCCATTTTGAACAGTGCCCCATCTACCACTTTCGGATCCATGACTACTATTCTTGCACCCTATATGGGGTGCCCCATCTATGAAGTGGCCTCAATGGTAGCTAGCTTGGGAGAAATAAAGGGATGAGGGCAGGCAAAGGGAATTAGAAGTGTGAAGACCCTGAAGAGGGCCTGAGCTGGTAAAGACTTCATCCTGGTGACGATAACGCAAATGTGGGCTGATTTGCTGGCAGTGGGAGTTGACCAAAATAAAATTGATAGACAGCCCAATGCTCTGCTCCTAGAGCTCTGGAGGCAACTGAGACCAGAGAAGCAGTTTTACCAAGTTTGGGAAGCACCCACAGCAAGAGATACAGGTGGTTCAGTTAGAAAACTACATGATGCCCAAGGATGTTCCTTTCAATGATGTCCTTTTCCTCTTTGAATAGGACTCAGACCAAGGTGTCCTTCTGAAGAGCCCAAGCAGGGACCAGAGGCCCCATATAGAACTTGCAATTCACTTGTTACTAGGTAATGTACAGAGAGTAATGGCCCTGGTTGATACTGGTGCCGAATGCAACCTTGTTAGTGGCAAGCCAGAGCAGTTTCATGGTCCTAGTGCATACACTGATGGTTATTGTGGCCAAATGATGTAGATTTAGACTGCAAAGATTTAGCTGTGTCATAGATTTAGAACAGGGTACTGCAAAGGTTGTGTCCTATGATATAGATTGCACTGTAAAGATTGTGACCTGTGATGTAGACTTAGTAGAGGAGTGTACTGTAAAGGCTGTGTCTATGATGTGTGGCTGACCTCTGATTATCTTGCAGATTTAGAATAGTGTGAAAGCTTTTGGAATCATGTGGTTGGGTTGTGAATGGTGCAAAAAAGGAAAAAAAAAAACCCTCCTTGAAGGGGTGGGCCTGGAGCTTGTGAGGGGTTTTGTGGGTCCTTAATAAAAAACCCTGCAGGGATGGAGTTGCCCCTGTGGTTGCTTTCCTGTAATCTCACAAGGTAGATGGTGGACTGGAGTTGGCCATGGAAGATAAAGGCACTCCACATGCAGTGGGAGGCTCTTCAAGCCCCATGAGGGCAAGGACTGTAACATGAGTTCCAGGTGAGAGGAACTATACTGGAAGATGGACTGTGTATAGACTGTGAGTCAAGCGACCTTGAAGGGGTAGAGTGTAAGGAAAGAGCAAGTTAGCCAAGATGGTGTAGTCAGGCTCTCTCACCCCATGCCCTTTTGCCTCATATTCTGTAAACAATGACTTTGCATGGTTATGTAACAGCTGAGGTCACTTATAACACTGTACATGTGCATCACAAGGTACTCGCTTGGTCACAGGCTATTTTGTGTGGTACGTCTGTATGAGCTTCACCATGAAAGCCCTGGCTGCTGCTGCATCAGGGCTGCACTGGAGCGACATCATGGTTATGTTATATGAGGTTATGCTATGGCTATGTTATGGTTATGTTATGGCTGCTGCTATAGCTGTTGCGTCAGCCAGGAGAGAGGCTGTGTTATGGCTGTCATGCCAGCCAAGAGAGAATAAACGTTTCTGCCATTCCTACAGCTCCTTGTGTCTTCTTCCAGTCTCTTAGCTCACACCTTGCCTACCCTGCGTTTAGTGGACAGTGTGGACAGTGTGAACAGCAAGACAGTCTAGAAAGTGAATCTGTTAACTTGGAAGAAGAGCAATCATCCTGCTGTTGGCACATTTGGGTACTGTGTGGGTTAAGGGAGCTTGATAACAAGGCTCCCACCTGGGATGTGGAGTTGATGTATGGCAAAACCAATACAATATTGTAAAGTAATTAGCCTCCAATTAAAATAAATAAATTTAAATTAAAAAAAAGCACAAATGATTCTGCTGTTGAAGGGTGAGAATAAACAGTAGATTTAAATAAAGACTCTTCAGGATTTTTTTATGGTGGGAAATTGAAATAACCAATTCATAGAAGAACTACAATTGGCTACTCTGGTAATCACTCAATTACTCTGATAATCAAAGAAACAAATTAAGAAAAAAGAATACATTAAGAAAAAATATTATAATAACATAATACAATTGGATATGATATCAAAAATAGTTGAAGTTCAGGTTAAGAGATATCTTATATATGTAAATGTAAATATTGAAATAGGAACATTTATTATTAAGAAATATGAAGCCAGAGGAAGCAAAAACATTAATAGTACACCTAGAATTTATCTCAGAAATTTGATTTCTAGGAATTTCCATTAAAAGATTCATACTGGGGGGAGGAGCCAAGATGGCGGAGGAGTAGGACGGGGAGAACACTTTCTCCCCCACAAATTCATCAAAAGAGCATTTAAACGTCGAGTAAATTCCACAAAACAACTTCTGAATGCCGGCAGAGGACATCAGGCACCCAGAAAAGCAGCCCAACTCTTCGAAAGGAGGTAGGAAAAAATATAAAAGACAAAAAAAGAGACAAAAGAGGGAGGGACGGAGTTCCGTCCCGGGAAGGGAGTCTTAAAAAGAGAGAAGTTTCCAAACACCAGGAAACCCTCTCACTGCCGAATCTGTGCCGAGCTTTGGAAGCACAGAGGGCAACATAAAAGGGAGGGGAAAAAAAATAAACAATTAAAAATCGAGGATTGTGAGCCCTACGGTAACTCCCCCAGCGGAGAAGCAGCGCAGACGCCTGCACACGGCATTAGCAAGCGGGGGCTGGGCAGGGAGGTGCGGCGCGGGCTGTGTCCCTTAGAGTAAGAATCGGGCCGAATGTCCTGAGCACTATGTGAGCGAAATAATTTGGGCTAGCAAACCAGACTGTGGGATATCTACCACGTGAAAAGCCAGCCCTAACCTAAGACACCGCCAGGCCCGCGCACAGAACAAAGGACTGAACAGAGATAGCCGTCTGCAGACCTTCCCCCTCCGGTGACAGGCAGCCAGAGCCGGAAGGGGGCAATCGCAGCCCCAGAGAGACACTATTTATAAAACTGTAAGCAGGCTTCTTTGCTAACTAAAACTTCTTGGGGGTCTGGACGGTCAACATCTGCCTGAGAAGGTGCGCCGGTTTTACACCCAGATAACCGAGTGGCGGGGAGGCGGTAAGTCGCAGCATTGGCGCCCGCCAAACACCTCATCACCTGAGCTGCTCGGATCTGGGAAGAACACAAAACGCAGGCCCAACCGAGTCTGCGCCTCTGAGGACTACCCGAGTGCCTGAACCTGAGCGGCTTGGACCTGGGAGCTCAGCCCAGGGCCGGCCTCTGATTGTTCCTGGCGGAACAACCTAGAGCCCAAGCAGGGTGGGCAGGGAGGCTACACGCGCCGTGAGTAGGGGCAGACCCAGTGTGGCTGAGGCACTGCGAGCGCACGCCAGTGTTATCTGTTTGCAGCATCCCTCCCTCCCTCCCCACAGCGCGGCTGAACAAGTGAGCCTAAATTAAAAAAAAAAAAAAAAAAAAATAGTGTCCTCAACCATCCCCTTTGTGTCAGGGCGGGAACCAGACACTGAAGAGACCAGCAAACAGAAGAAGCTATAACAGAGGGAAACGCCTTGGAAGCTACAGGCCATAGATTAAAACCCCGTGGTTACTATGGATTACATAGGAAGGGGCCTATAGATCTTGAGAAATATAAGTCGGACTAAGGAACTGCCAAAAATGAACTGAACCCACAATACTCACAACAAAACCAGAGAAAGACCTAGATATATTTTTACTATTTTTACGATCAATCTTTCTTTCTGTTTTTTTTTTAATTAAAAAAAAATTTTTTTAAGTCCTCTATTGTCCTTTAATTTTCACTTTTATAACTATTACTTTGCAAAAAAAAAAAAAGACCCTATTTTTTTTTTTTTTCTTTTCTTCTTCAGCAAACTTCATATATATATTTTATAATTTTTTGACCGTGGTTTTTTTTTTGTTTGTTTGTTTTTTTCTTTTTTCTTTTTCTTCTTTTCTTTAACATTGTATTTTTGAAAATCCAAACTCTACTCTAGATTTTTAATTTTAGCCTTTTGATATATGTTATCAATTTTGTACCTATAGTTTTTTTCATAATTTCCGTGACTTTTTTTCCCTCTGTTTCTTTCTCTTCTTCTTTTATATAACATCGTATATCTGCAATTCCAAACTCTACTCAAGATTTTTAATTTATGCTTTTTGGTATTTGATATCAATTTTGTACCTGTATTTTCTTTATAATTTTTGCGACATTGTTTTTGTTGGTTTGTTTGTTTTCTCTCTTTATTTATCTTCTTCTTCTTTTTTTTTTTTTTAACGTTGTATTTTTGAAATTCCAAACTCTACTCTAGATTTTTAATTTTTGCTTTTTGGTATTAGTTATCAATTTTGTACCTGTAGTTTCTTTATTACTTTCATGACCTTGTTTGTTTTTCTTTGTTCGTTTTTTCTCTCTTTCTTTTCCTTCTTCTTTTCATTAACATTGCATTTTAGAAATTCCAAACTCCACTCTAGATTTCTAATTTTTGTTTTTATGTATTTGTTACCAATTTTATACCTTTAAGAACCCAATCTTCAGGACCCATTTTTCACTAGTGTACGAGATTACTGGCTTGACTGCTCTCTCTCCCTTTGGACTCTCCATTTTCTCCACCAGGTCACCTGTATCTCCTCCCTAACCCCTCTCTACTCTACCCAACTCTGTGAATTTCTGTGTGTTCCAGACGGTGGAGAACACTTAAGGAACTGATTACTGGCTGGATCTGTCTCCCTCCTTTTCATTTCCCCCTTTTACCCTTCTGGCCACCTCTGTCTCCTGCCTCCTTCTTCTCTTCCCTGTATAACTCCGTGAACATCTCTGAGCGGTCCAGTTGTGGAGTGCACATAAGGAAGTGACTACTGGCTAGCCCACTCTCTCCAGTATTGATTCCACCTCATCTCATTTGGGTCACCTCTAACTCCCTCCTCCCTCTTCTCTTCTCCATGTAACGCTGTGAACCTCTCTGAGTGACCCTCACAGTAGAGAAACTTTTCATCTTTAATGTAGATGTTTTATCAGTGGTGCTGTATAGAAGGAGAAGTTTTGAAACTACTGTAAAATTAAGACCGATAACTGGAAGTAGGAGGCTTAAGTCCAAACCCTGACTCCAGGGAACTCCTGACTCCAAGGAACATTAATTGACAGGAGCTCATCAAACGCCTCCATACCGACACTGAAACCAAGCACCACACAAGGGCCAACAAGTTCCAGGGAAAGACATACCAAGCAAATTCTCCAGCAACAAAGGAACACAGCCCTGAGCTTCAAGATACAGGCTGCCCAAAGTCACCCCAAAACCATAGACATCTCATAACTCATTACTGGACATTTCATTACACTCCAGAGAGAAGAAATACAGCTCCATCCACCAGAACATCGACACAAGCTTCCCTAACCAGGAAACCTTGACAAGCCACCTGTACAAACCCACACACAGCGAGGAAACGCCACAATAATGAGAACTCCACAAACTGCCAGAATACAGAAAGGACACCCCAAACTCAGCAATTTAAACAAGATGAAGAGACAGAGGAATACCCAGCAGATAAAGGAACAGGATAAATGCCCACCAAACCAAACAAAAGAGGAAGAGATAGGGAATCTACCTGATAAAGAATTCCGAATAATGATAGTGAAATTGATCCAAAATCTTGAAATTAAAATGGAATCACAGATAAATAGCCTGGAGGCAAGGATTGAGAAGATGCAAGAAAGGTTTAACAAGGACTTAGAAGAAATAAAAAAGAGTCAATATATAATGAATAATGCAATAGGTGAAATTAAAAACACTCTGGAGGCAACAAATAGTAGAATAACAGAGGCAGAAGATAGGATTAGTGAATTAGAAGATAGAATGGTAGAAATAAATGAATCAGAGAGGATAAAAGAAAAACGAATTAAAAGAAATGAGGACAATCTCAGAGACCTCCAGGACAATATTAAACGCTACAACATTCGAATCATAGGGATCCCAGAAGAAGAAGACAAAAAGAAAGAACATGAGAAAATACTTGAGGAGATAATAGTTGAAAACTTCCCTAAAATGGGGAAGGAAATAATCACCCAAGTCCAAGAAACCCAGAGAGTCCCAAACAGGATAAACCCAAGGCGAAACACCCCAAGACACATAGTAATCAAATTAACAAAGATCAAACACAAAGAACAAATATTAAAAGCAGCAAGGGAAAAACAACAAATAACACACAAGGGAATTCCCATAAGGATAACAGCTGACCTTTCAATAGAAACTCTTCAAGCCAGGAGGGAATGGCAAGACATACTTAAAATGATGAAAGAAAATAACCTACAGCCCAGATTATTGTACCCAGCAAGGATCTCATTCAAGTATGAAGGAGAAATCAAAAGCTTTTCAGACAAGCAAAAGCTGAGAGAATTCTGCACCACCAAACCAACTCTCCAACAAATACTAAAGGATATTCTCTAGACAGGAAACACAAAAATTGTGTATAAATTCGAACCCAAAACAATAAAGTAAATGGCAACGGGGTCATACTTATCAGTAATTACCTTAAACGTAAATGGGTTGAATGCCCCAACCAAAAGACAAAGACTGGCTGAATGGATACAAAAACAAGACCCCTGCATATGTTGTCTACAAGAGACCCACCTCAAAACAGGGGACACATACAGACTGAAAGTGAAGGGCTGGAAAAAGATTTTCCATGCGAATAGGGACCAAAAGAAAGCAGGAGTAGCAATACTCATATCAGATAAAATAGACTTTAAAACAAAGGCTGTGAAAAGAGACAAAGATGGTCATTACATAATGATCAAAGGATCAATCCAAGAAGAAGATATAACAATTATAAATATATATGCACCCAACACGGGAGCACCGCAGTATGTAAGACAAATGCTAACAAGTATGAAAGAAGAAATTAACAATAACACAATAATAGTGGGAGACTTTAATACCCCACTCACACCTATGGATAGATCAACTAAACAGAAAATTAACAAGGAAACACAAACTTTAAACGATACAATAGACCAGTTAGACCTAATTGATATCTATAGGACATTTCATCCCAAAACAATGAATTTCACCTTCTTCTCAAGCGCACATGGAACCTTCTCCAGGATAGATCACATCCTGGGCCATAAAGCTAGCCTTGGTAAATTCAAAAAAATAGAAATCATTCCAAGCATCTTTTCTGACCACAATGCAGTAAGATTAGATCTCAATTACAGGAGAAAAACTATTAAAAAATCCAACATATGGAGGCTGAACAACACGCTGCTGAATAACCAACAAATCACAGAAGAAATCAAAAAAGAAATCAAAATTTGCATAGAAACGAATGAAAATGAAAACACAACAACCCAAAACCTGTGGGACACGGTAAAAGCAGTCCTAAGGGGAAAGTTCATAGCAATACAGGCACACCTCAAGAAACAAGAAAAAAGTCAAATAAATAACCTAACTCTACACCTAAAGCAACTAGAAAAGGAAGAAATGAAGAACCCCAGGGTTAGTAGAAGGAAAGAAATCTTAAAAATTAGAGCAGAAATAAATGCAAAAGAAACAAAAGAGACCATAGCAAAAATCAACAAAACCAAAAGCTGGTTCTTTGAAAGGATAAATAAAATTGACAGACCATTAGCCAGACTCATCAAGAAACAAAGGGAGAAAAATCAAATCAATAAAATTAGAAATGAAAATGGAGAGATCACAACAGACAACACAAAAATACAAAGGATCGTAAGAGACTACTATCAACAATTATATGCCAATAAAATGGACAACGAGGAAGAAATGGACAAATTCTTAGAAAAGTACAACTTTCCAAAACTCGACCAGGAAGAAATAGAAAATCTTAACAGACCCATCACAAGCACGGAAATTGAAACTGTAATAAAAAATCTTCCAGCAAACAAAAGCCCAGGTCCAGACGGCTTCACAGCTGAATTCTACCAAAAATTTAGAGAAGAGCTAACACCTATCCTGCTCAAACTCTTCCAGAAAATTGCAGAGGATGGTAAACTTCCAAACTCATTCTATGAGGCCACCATCACCCTAATCCCAAAACCTGACAAAGATCCCACAAAAAAAGAAAACTACAGGCCAATATCACTGATGAACATAGACGCAAAAATCCTTAACAAAATTCTAGCAATCAGAATCCAACAACACATTAAAAAGATCATACACCATGACCAAGTGGGCTTTATCCCAGGGATGCAAGGATTCTTCAATATCCGCAAATCAATCAATGTAATACACCACATTAACAAATTGAAAAATAAAAACCATATGATTATCTCAATAGATGCAGAGAAAGCCTTTGACAAAAGTCAACATCCATTTATGATCAAAACTCTCCAGAAAGCAGGAATAGAAGGAACATACCTCAACATAATCAAAGCTATATATGACAAACCCACAGCAAACATTATCCTCAATGGTGAAAAATTGAAAGCATTTCCTCTAAAGTCAGGAACAAGACAAGGGTGCCCACTTTCACCATTACTATTCAACATAGTTTTGGAAGTTTTGGCCACAGCAATCAGAACAGAAAAAGAAATAAAAGGAATCCAAATTGGAAAAGAAGAAGTAAAGCTCTCACTATTTGCAGATGACATGATCCTCTACATAGAAAACCCTAAAGATTCCACCAGAAAATTACTAGAACTAATCAATGACTATAGTAAAGTTGCAGGATATAAAATCAACACACAGAAATCACTTGCATTCCTATACACTAATAATGAGAAAACAGAAAGAGAAATTAAGGAAACAATTCCATTCACCATTGCAACGGAAAGAATAAAATACTTAGGAATATATCTACCTAAAGAATCTAAAGACCTATATATAGAAAACTATAAAACACTGGTGAAAGAAATCAAAGAGGACACTAACAGATGGAGAAATATACCATGTTCATGGATTGGAAGAATCAATGTGAAAATGAGTATACTACCCAAAGCAATCTATAGATTCAATGCAATCCCTATCAAGCTACCAACAGCATTCTTCACAGAGCTAGAACAAATAATTTCACAATTTGTATGGAAAAACAAAAAACCTCGAATAGCCAAAGCAATCTTGAGAAAGAAGAATGGAACTGGAGGAATCAACCTACCTGACTTCAGGCTCTACTACAAAGCCACAGTTATCAAGACAGTATGGTACTGGCACAAAGGCAGAAATATAGATCAATGGAACAAAATAGAAAGCCCAGAGATAAATCCACGCACATATGGACACCTTATCTTCGACAAAGGAGGCAAGAATATACAATGGATTAAAGACAATCTCTTTAACAAGTGGTGCTGGGAACTCTGGTCAACCACTTGTAAAAGAATGAAACTAGAACACTTTCTAACACCATACACAAAAATAAACTCAAAATGGATTAAAGATCTAAACGTAAGACCAGAAACTATAAATCTCCTAGAGGAGAACATAGGCAAAACACTCTCTGACATACATCACAGCAGGATCCTCTATGACCCACCTCCCAGAATATTGGAAATAAAAGCAAAAATAAACAAATGGGACCTAATTAACCTTAAAAGCTTCTGCACATCAAAGGAAACTATTAGCAAGGTGAAAAGACAGCCTTCAGAATGGGAGAAGATAATAGCAAATGAAGCAACTGACAAACAACTAATCTCGAGGATATACAAGCAACTCCTACAGCTCAACTCCAGAAAAATAAATGACCCAATCAAAAAATGGGCCAAAGAACTAAATAGACATTTCTCCAAAGAAGACATATAGATGGCTAACAAACACATGAAAAGATGCTCAACATCACTCATTATCAGAGAAATGCAAATCAAAACCACTATGAGGTACCATTTCACACCAGTCAGAATGGCTGCGATCCAAAAGTCTACAAGTAATAAATGCTGGAGAGGGTGTGGAGAAAAGGGAACCCTCTTACACTGTTGGTGGGAATGCAAACTAGTACAGCCACTATGGAGAACAGTGTGGAGATTCCTTAAAAAACTGGAAATAGACATGCCTTATGATCCAGCAATCCCACTGCTGGGCATACACACTGAGAAAACCAGAAGGGAAAGAGACACGAGTACCCCAATATTCATCGCAGCACTGTTTATAATAGCCAGGACATGGAAGCAACCTAGATGTCCATCAGCAGATGAATGGATAAGAAAGCAGTGGTACATATACACAATGGAGTATTATTCAGCCATTAAAAAGAATACATTTGAATCAGTTCTAATGAGGTGGATGAAACTGGAGCCTATTATACAGAGTGAAGTAAGCCAGAAAGAAAAACACCAATACAGTATACTAACGCATATATATGGAATTTAGAAAGATGGTAACAATAACCCTGTGTACGAGACAGCAAAAGAGACACTGATGTATAGAACAGTCTTATGGACTCTGTGGGAGAGGGAGAGGGTGGGAAGATTTGGGAGAATGGCATTGAAACATGTAAAATATCATGTATGAAACGAGTTGCCAGTCCAGGTTCGATGCATGATACTGGATGCTTGGGGCTGGTGCACTGGGACGACCCAGAGGGATGGAATGGGGAGGGAGGAGGGAGGAGGGTTCAGGATGGGGAACACATGTATACCTGTGGCAGATTCATTTTGATATTTGGCAAATCTAATACAGTTATGTTAAGTTTAAAAATAAAATAAAATTAAAAAAAAAAAATAAAGTGCACTGCTGAAATCCATATTCCAAAAAAAAAAAAAAAAAAAGATTCATACTATTTTTGAGTCATTTGTGTACAAGTGCCCTTTAAATAGAAAAATAGGAAATGACCTAAATATTTACTATAAGGTAATACTTAACGTACTTACTTATCAATAAGACACTGTATTTGCCATTAAGAAAAATACATATTAAACTATTTGTGAAAATGTCCCTGTATATCATTAGGCTGAATGTGTTTTAAACCTTCATACTGTTTTTCTAAATATTTATGTCTATAATAAAAATATTAAATACACATACGACTGAAATAAAGTTCATGCAGTGATACAGCATATTTAGAACTGGTCATTGCATGATTTCTCTTCTTTGCTTTCTTGCTTTGCTCTTTCCCCTTCCAGGTTTTGAGAAATAAACAAGCATGTCTTTCATTCTTAAAATAATCATTAAAACAAAAGAAAAATGTAGAGCAAACAGTCTTCATAAGTATGTTTCTCTTATTGCTCCAGTATATGTTTACATTAGCCTTTTTGTTTAAAACACATTTATTTACAAAGTTATCAATATAGTATACACAGAAATATGTAATATTTATTCATATATTCATATGAATACACTTATATCAAATATTTGAATCTAGTGGATGGTTTCTGGGAATTCAAAAACTCCAGGCAAAAGTTTAGAATTGTTGGTTTTCTGCGGCAGAAAACCTGGCATATACAACTGTCCATATCCTGTATTTCCATGTGATTTTTTATTCTATTTATTTTGTATTTAATCCTACATTGTAATATATCAAGGAAATACTGAGGACTGTTACACAGGAGTTGAAAGAGAGTGACTTCTAAATCCCACTTTGTCACTAATCATGTCTTTCGGTTTGTTGTACATCATTTGAACTTTGTGTCTCATTTTTCCATTACTAAGCAATATTGTTCATATGAACACCATTTAACTTTTATTGAGCACCTAATACATAGTGGGCAGTATTCTGTGTATTTAGCAGATATTATACACAACTCAAAACAACTCTATGAGTAAATTTCTATTTTATAACTGTAGAACTGGAGGAAGCCAGAATAAATAGCTTTAAGAAAGAACAAATGACAAAGCTGAGATTCAGGCTCTTTCTGATTCCAATACCCTTGCACTCAACCCATATCCTTCACTTCCTCAGTAAGTTTAAATATAATATCTATTAGGTATTCCTGCTTTAAGTTTTTTAATGAAGTACAATTAAGCTGTTAATACAGAAAATTGCTATGGAAAGTATAAATAGCTATGTTTTAAATATAAATTCAGTAACAGTTACTCTTCTGTATGTTGTGTTTAAAGAAGCCCCACAACACAGTTCTTTTCTTGCCAGAGAAGATCTGTAAACTGGCTTCTAAGACACATATGTGAAGAAATTTTCTTGGGGCTTGTACCTGTCTTGGTATTCCAGAAACTTGAACTATTCAGTGTCCCAGGGATTTGGGAACTTAAAATATCAATTCATACAAATTAAGTTAGCAGGAAATGTTTGGTGCCATGCAGTCCTCTGCTTAGGTGGCTGGTAAGGTCTGGTAGTACTGGTTGTTTGTACTCTTGGAACACAGTCTCTGACAGGTTGAGAGTTTGTCCTTGGGAAGTGAGGAAGCTCAGATTAAATGGCAATTCACAGCAGTGCTTAGAAAATGCTTTTTGAGATCTAGCAATCACTTGTTATTTGTTGCTTCTACCTAAAATTGCTGTGATCTTTGTTCTTTATTCAGAGAAATGCTTGAAAAGGGTGATAAAGCCAGCTGCCACTTCTCAGGTGAGAAACAAATGCTGAGAAATGCTATTGTCCTGAAAAGATTAAACTGAAGGTCATTGTTCTGGATCAGACACAATAGACACTAGCATCATGTACTGCTGACCAAAAGAAAAGAAGATTGTACTCTGAGGAGAGGGAGGGAAGTATTATATATGCATATATTATATATATATATATATATATATATATACACACACACATATGTGTAATATATTATATATATATATAATACATATTCTCTCTCTCTCTCTCTCTCTATATATATATATGTATGTATGTATATATATCAAAAATAGAGCAATGATAATACTGGGAATGCTCTATAAATGCAGTTTGTCTGTCAAATTGAATTTTATTGACTCATGCTTTAACAAAGTAAGAACTGAAAATGAGACTCTTATTCACATAAACTTGTTGACTATAAAGGAGAATTGGCCCAGCCCTGAATCACGGCCATGGTGGACTTCTTTCTCCTGCTGCAAGAACGAGCTGGGGCCCTGAAGGCTGTGCTTCTAGAAGCAGGAATGTTTTGAGGACTTGCCTCTACTCTTTCTCTCTCTGCAGAAACAGGAAAAAATGAAAAGGGATTGCCACTGAATCCCAAGAAGCAAAAAGTCCACCAAAAAGCCTGTGCCAGCTGCTGTCCCTGCTGAGCCATTTGACAACACATATAAGAATCTCCAGCATCGTGACTATAGCACATAAATTTCTTATACCTAAACCTGGACTCTTCAAGTTCAGGATGGCTTAGTTCTCTTCAGGACTAGAGCAACCATGCCTCTGAGAATTCAGTTTCAAGATTAAACTTTCTGTGTCTTTCTCCATTATTGCCAGCAGAAATAAAATCTTCTCAGCAATCAAAGAATTGGAAAAAAATTGAAGTTAAAAGAGAAAACGCAACTTTAATAAATGAAGACACCTTGCTGAAAAGAAGGATTCTTATGTTTACAGAAAACCAATGGTTGGTTAAGGATGGCACCATCTGTATATTCTTTTGCATAATCTAGATTATAAAGCAGATTCTACATCCAAACTCTTTTTCTGCCCCCAATCCCCAGTTATCTACCTTTGCTAGGGAAGAATTTAAGTCATACACCACCACACTTGATTTCAAAATTGGAAGCACTTAGTTGGTGATTTAAATATAACCCCTCTGGACACTCCTACCTCCCACTTACCTACCATGTTCATTCAAATTAGTTTATTATTTGAAAACTTGGTCTCCTTGAGGTTATTATAAACTTCTTGGAAGAGAGAAAATACAGCTGCCTAAAGCCATGTAATGCATGTAATAATTCAGTTCACACACTGAATTGGTAAGATAGATAAAATTAAGAGTGCATGTGTATATGTGTGTGTGTGTGTGTATTTCTATGTCAGAAAATCAAGATGTAGAGGTTTGTGATGTCCGAGGTGGCAAGAATACATAGAAAAATATACAAAAAAGATCTTCATGATCCAGATAATCACAATGGTGTTATCATTCACCTAGAGCCAGACATCCTGGAGTGCGAAGTCAAGTGGGCTTTAGGAAGCATCACTACGAAGAAGCTAGCGGTGATGGAACTCCAGCTGAGGTATTTCAAATCCTAAAAGATGATGCTGTGAAAGTACTGCATGAATATGTCAGCAAATTTGGAAAACTCACCAGGGGCCACAAGAATGGAAAAGGTGAGTTTTCATTCCAATCCCAAAGAAAGGCAATGCCAAAGAATGTCCAAGCTACTGCTCAATTGCACTCATCTCCCACGCTAGTAAAGTAATGCTCAAAATTCTCCAAGCCAGGCTTCAGCAATACATGAACCGTCAACTTCCAGATGTTCAAGCTGGTTTTAGAAAAAGCAGAGGAACCAGAGGTCGAATTGCCAACATCTGCTGGATTGTGGAAAAAGCAAGAGAGTTCCAGAAAAATGTCTACTTCTGCTTTATTGACTATGCCAAAGCCTTTGACTGTGTAGTTCAGAACAAACTGGAAAATACTACAAGAGATGAAAATTCCAGACCACCTTACCTGTCTCCTGATAAATCTGTATGCAGATCAAGAAGCAACAGTTAGAACTGGACATGGAATAATGGACTGGTTCCAAATTGGGAAAGGAATACGTCAAGACTGTATATTGTCACCCTGCTTATTTAACTTATATGCAGAGAATATCATGTGAAATGCTGGGCTAGGTGAAGTATAAGCTGAAATCAAGATTTCAGGGAGAATATTAATAACTTCAGATATGTAGATGACACCACCCTTATGGCAGAAAGTGAAGAGGAGTTAAAAAGCCTCCTGATGAAAGTGAAAGAGGAGAGTGAAAAAGCTGGCTTAAAACTCAACATTCAAAAAATGAAGATCATGGCATCTGGTCCCATCACTTCATGGCAAATTGATGGGGAAACAATGGAAACAGTGACAGACTTATTTAGAAGCATTACTTTACTGACATAAGTCTGTATAGTCAAAGCTCTGGTTTTTCCAGTAGTCATGCATGGATGTGAGAATTGGACTATATTGAATGCTGAGGGCTGAAAAATTGAGGCTTTTGAACTGTGGTGTTGGAGAAGACTTTTGAGAATCTCATGCAATATTTAACTAAGATGAAATTTAGTAAGAATAAATGTTAAATACTGCATTCTGATTAAAAAAATAATCTGCAATACTTAAAAAGATTTAGAAACCTTAGCCTAAACTTTTAATTTTTGTTGTTTAGTCTTTAAGTTATATTCAGATCTTTGGTGACCCCATGGACTATAGCCTGCCAGGCTCCTCTGTCCATGGGATTTCCCAAACAAGAATACTGGAGTGGGTTGTCATTTTCTGCTACAAAGGGTCTTCTTAACCCAGGGATAGAACCCATGTCTCCTGCATTGGCAGACGTATTCTTTACCACTGAGCCACCAGGGAAGACCAACTTAAACTTTCTCACCACATTTTAGCAAGGGAAACCAAACAAATTATATCCCATTTTAAGGATAATGATAAAGGTTACTACGTAAATTGGGAATATACCATCAAAGGAATTTTGCTTGAGAAAATAAAAGTCTTGGGGAAAATATGATAGTCTTCTTGCAGCATTTTGACATAGTCATGTAGAACAAAAATTCCCCTTGTTTTTTAAGTGGTAGAATTCAGATCAAAAGGCAAAATATGGAATCAAAATTTCCTCTCAATGTATAACCAAGCTGGCATAAGACAGAATGAAATACCAAGGGGGTACAAATTTCCTCCTCTTGAATTTTTTATGCAGAAATTTAAAAACCATTTGTTGGTGATTTTTAACAAGGGATTTCAGTGTCCGACAGTGCTTATAATCCCATCTAAATCTTGATGGTTACTTATTTATGCTGTTCATATTCTTGTAGGAGAGAATTGTTACTAGGGCTCTGACATCATTCTCTGTCCTTGTTCCTGGTTAGGTTAGGCTGCCCCACCCCACTCTCCCACAGCACAAGCAATCATTGTGTAGCACTTTGCACACATCCTGTTTTCAGAGGTTATTTAGCCTGTGTTTTCAAACTCTTTCTTTTCCTTTGGACTATATGCACCACTGGGGCAAGGATCATGTTCATTTTAATATTCATGGTTTACCCACCATGGGGGAAGAAGTCAATAAATATTTATTGACTGATTAATCACCAGAGTCCCCTTTTCAGGAGCTACTTCTGGATACTCATTGGTTTAAAAAAAAAAAAAAAAAAAGAGTTAAAGACCAATATAGTATTGATGCCAACACCACCATGGGATCTAGGGGATGGGCATGTTCCAGCTATCCCTATGGTCATTTTGAATGCAGTTTATAAAATTAAAGTTTTTTTTCCAAAATATCATTTTACAATTTTGTACCAAGTTTTCATTCACCTTTGTTACTTTATAGAGAAGTTATTATTGTTTCATAAAACTTTTATTGCTAATTTGAAGAAGTCAGTTTCTCTAGGCTGTTTGCCCAATTTCTCATTAAGCATCTGGAATCACAGGATCTTGAACTCCCTCTCATAAGTGCTAAAAGTCAAGAGTTAAATGATGTTTTGAATTCAAGGAGATTGCTAAGATAAAACTTTAATTTAAAGAATGAATCAAGCAGAAACACACATACTTAAGACATAAATGTTGACTAAATAAAGGGCAAAGATTATACATATAAAGGAGAAAGAGAGAGAAACATTTTATCATGTGATTATCCTGTTTAGTATATAAAAGGAAAATGTATTAGGACAATCACATAATCAGATTGTATATTACTGAATAGAGAGTAAGAAACTAAATGAAATTTATCTTTAGATCCCTGAAGATTAAGGTTAGAGTCTAGAATACTATTTTACATTATGACAAATGTTGTGTATATCAAAATTCCCATGTCAAATCATTTAAATTGTTTTGAAAAAGGCATGTATTACTCTTAGGGTGATAATAAAACTCCACATAAGACTTCACTTAGCAGCTGGAGTGATATGAGCAGGTGGGGAGGAATCTTGGTACTATTCTGTACCCCATCCTTGATGCAAACAAAATAGAGGAACTTGGTGCTATTCCTTCCAGAGCAATATAGTGCTCTTGCCAAAGAAGAATCCTTATTACCTCCCTCCCTACAAGATTTGTCCAAAGTTAGGGAATTAAATCCTTTTGAGGACCACTGAACATTTCAGAAGTTAGTTTAAACCTATCTATATGCACTTCAGTTGAGGACCAATCTCAGTTCCCACCATCCTTGTCTTTGAAGCCTTGACAAGCTTGCCAACATGAAATGATTATGATGCAGTGGTCTCATTTTGAACATTTTCCTCAGGGTTTTCATCAGCTCTGTTTCTTTCCTTAGGGCAATTTCAATTTCCTTATGACTCAGCAAGCAGCATTGGATCAATACTGTATTTTTTCCTCTTTCAATTTTGGATTGGCCCTTCATCTCTCCCCCCACCCTCAAGACAAATTAAAAACCTTTCTCTACCAAAAGGCAAAACTTTGAAAACTCTGAACTGCATCCTTTTTCAAACAATCCTTGATTGATGTGTCCGGTTGTGTTACATCACTTTAGGTAACTCCTGTCTCCTTGCATGTACCTGTCAATGAACAAGTGAGAATGATAGACTAAACTGAACAAGAAACATTAGGATGCAAAGTGATTCTTGCTGGACAAGTTTCTTTGAGGTTTTATAACAGATGCTGCCAATGAATACAAATATGAAAACCTTCAGATCATGTTTGCAAACCAAATTGGATGCAAGTAGGTTCAAGTTTAAAATGATTTAAATATGCCTAGTGAAGTGAAAGTCACTCAGTCGTGTCCAATTCTTTGCGACCCCATGGACTATACAATCCATGGACTTCTCCAGGCCAGAATACTGGAGTGGGTAGCATTTCCCTTCTCCAGGGGATCTTCCCAACCCAGGGAGCAAACCCAGGCCTACCAAATTGCAGGTGGATTCTTTACCAGCTGAGCCACAGGGAAAGCCCAAAGATGCCTAGAGTGTAGCCAAAATTCTGGAAACACTTTTACTGTTGATTTCCTCTGGGTATCTTTGGTGTGGTTGACAAGTGTTTAAATTTTCATTTGTTTTCTTACATGAATGTTAGATCAGATCAGATCAGTCCCTCAGTCGTGTCCGACTCTTTGCAACCCATGAATTGCAGCATGCCAGGCCTCCCTGTTCATCACCAACTCCCGGAGTTCACTGAGACTCACTTCTATCGAGTCAGTGATGCCATCCAGCCATCTCATCCTCTGTCGTCCCCTTCTCCTCTTGCCCCCAGTTCCTCCCAGCATCAGAGTCTTTTCCAATGAGTCAACTCTTCGCATGAAGTGGCCAAAGTACTGGAGTTTCAGCTTTAGCATCATTCCTTCCAAAGAAATCCCAGGGCTGATCTCCTTCACAATGGACTGGTTGGATCTCCTTGCAGTCCAAGGGACTCTCAAGAGTCTTCTCCAACACCACAGTTCAAAAGCATCAGTTCTTCGGTGCTCAGCCTTCTTCACAGTCCAACTCTCACATTCATACATGACCACAGGAAAAACCATAGCCTTGACTAGATGGACCTTTGTTTGCAAAGTAATGTCTCTGCTTTTGAATATGCTATCTAGGTTGGTCATAACCTTCCTTCAAAGGAGTAAGCGTCTTTTAATTTCATGGCTGCAGTCACCATCTACAGTGATTTTGGAGCCCAGAAAAATAAAGTCTAACACTGTTTCCACTGTTTCCCCATCGATTTCCCATGAAGTAATGGGACCGGATGCCATGATCTTCGTTTTCCGAATGTTGAGCTTTAAGCCAACTTTTTCACTCTCCACTTTCACTTTCATCAAGAGGCTTTTGAGTTCCTCTTCACTTGCTGCCATAAGGGTGGTGTCATCTGCATATCTGAGGTTATTGATATTTCTCCCGGCAATCATGATTCCAGCTTGTGTTTCTTCCAGTCCAGTGTTTCTCATGATGTACTCTGCATATAAGTTAAATAAACAGGGTGACAATATACAGTCTTGACGTACTCCTTTTCCTATTTGGAACCAGTCTGTTGTTCCATGTCCAGTTCTAACTGTTGCTTCCTGACCTGTATACAAATTTCTCAAGAGGCAGATCAGGTGGTCTGGTATTCCCATCTCTTTCAGAAGTTTCCACAGTTTATTGTGATCCACACAGTCAAAGGCTTTGGCATAGTCAATAAAGCAAAAATAGATGTTTTTCTGGAACTCTCTTGCTTTTTCCATGATCCAGTGAATGCTGGCAATTTGATCTCTGGTTCCTCTGCCTTTTCTAAAACCAGCTTGAAGATCAGGAAGTTTACAGTTCACATATTGCTGAAGCCTGGCTTGGAGAATTTGGAGCATTCCTTTACTAGCGTGTGAGATGAGTGCAATTGTGCGGTAGTTTGAGCATTCTTTGGCATTGCCTTTCTTTGGGATTGGAACGAAAACTGACCTTTTCCAGTCCTGTGGCCACTGCTGAGTTTCCCAAATTTGCTGGCATATTGAGTGCAGCACTTTCACAGCATCATCTTTCAGGATTTGGAATAGCTCAACTGGAATTCCATCACCTCCATTAGCTTTGTTCATAGTGTTGCTTTCTAAGGCCCACTTGACTTCACATTCCAGGATGTCTGGCTCTAGGTCAGTGATCACACCATCGTGATTATCTGGATCTTGAAGATCTTTTTTGTACAGTTCTTCTGTGTATTCTTGCCATCTCTTCTTAATATCTTCTGCTTCTGTTATGTCCATAGCATTCACTATTATAAAAACTTTAGAGATTTTTTTTTTCAGTTGAGGAGGTATCTGCCAATATCTTAGTGTGCAACTGCTGCTTCAGAGATCCTAAAAGCACAATGTACTTCCATCACTGCTCATATTCCCCCTATGTTATAAGACCACTTCAATATGTTATCACTGACTTTAACATTTTTTAACCTTTTGAAATACATTGCTCTTGTTGATTAATAAAATTTGGCACTATGGGGCATATGTTATCTGGAATAGAATATATTTTCTATAAGACATGTACCTTCTAAAACACACACATGTACACACACACACACACACACACACACACACATGTTTGTTCTCATACTAATTAGCAATAGAAATACCATCAAAGACCCAAGATACATAGGATTGAGGTTTTATTTGCTTGTAGTCCTAGGAATTTTATAGAGATTAGCTTCATTAGAACTTCTTATTAATTCTTCAGTTCAGTTCAGTTCAGTTCAATCGCTCAGTCATGTCTGACTCTTTGCCACCCATGGACTGCAGCATGCCAGGCCTCCCTATCCAACACCAACTCCTGGAGTTTACTCAAACTCATGTCCATTGAGTCAGTGATGCCATCCAACTGTCTCATCCTCTGTCGTCCCTTGCTCCTCCTGCCTTCAATCTTTCCCAGCATGAGGGTCTTTTCAAATGAGTCAGTTCTTCACATCAGGTGGCCAAAGTGTTGGAGTTTCAGCTTCAGCATCAGTCCTTCCAATGAATATTCAGGACTGATTTCCTTTAGGATGGACTGGTTGGATCTCTTTGTTGTCCAAGGGACTCTTAATAGTCTTCTCCAACACCTCACTTCAAAAGCATGAATTCTTTGGTGCTCAGCTTTCTTTCTAGTTCAACTCTCACATCCATACATGACCACTGGAAAAACCATAACCTTGACTAGACAGACCTTTGTTGGCAAAGTAATGTCTCTGCTTTTTAATAAGCTGTCTAGGTTGGTCATAACTTTTCTTCCAAGGAGAAAGCATCTTTTAATTTCATTGCCAGAGTCACAACCTGCAGTGATTTTGGAGTCCCCAAAAATAAAGTCTGTCACTGTTTCAACTGTTTCTTCATCTATTTGCCATGAAGTGATGGGACCAAATACCATGATCTTAGTTTTCTGAATGTTGAGCTTTAAGCCAGCTTTTTCACTCTCCTCTTTCACTGTCATCAAGAGGCTCTTTAGTTCTTCTTCGCTTTCTGCCATAAGTGTGGTGTCATCTGCATATCTGAGGTTATGGATGTTTCTCCTGGCAATCTTGATTCCAGCTAGTGGCTTCATCCAGTCCAGCATTTCTCATTGTATCTACATATAAGTTAAATAAGACGGGTGACAATATACAGCCTTGGCATATTCCTTTCACGGTTTGGAACCAGTTTGCTGTTCCATATCCAGTTTTAACTGTTGCTTCCTGACCTGTACACATATTTCTCGGGAGGCAGGTCAGGGGGTCTGGTATTACCATCTCTTTCAGAATTTTCCACAGTTTATTGTGATCCACACAGTCAAAGGCTTTGACATAGTCAATAAAACAGAAATAGATGTTTTTCTGACAGTCTCTTGCTTTTTCAGTGAGCCAGTGGATGTTGGCAATTTGATCTCTGGTTCCTCTGCCTTTTCTAAAACCAGCTTGAACATCTGAAAGTTCATGTTTCACGTACTGTTGAAGCCTGGGTTGGAGAATTTTGAGCATCACTTTGCTAGCATGTGAGATGAGTGCAATTGTGTGGTAGTTTGAGCATTCTTTGACATTGCCTTTCTTTGGGATCAGAATGAAATCTGATCTTTTCCAGTCCTGTGCCCACTGCCAAGTTTTCCAGACTTGCTGGCATATTGAGTACACAACTTTCACAGCATCATCTTTTAGGATTTGAAATAGCTCAGGATGGGTTCCATCACCTCCACTAGCTTTGTTCGTAGTGATGCTTCCTAAGGCCCACGTGACTTCACATCCCAGGATGTCTGGCTCTAGGTGAGTGATCACACCATCAGGATTATCTGGCTCACAAAGATCTTTTTGTATAGTTCTTCCATGTATTTTTGCCACCTCTTCTTAATATCTTCTGTTTCTGTTAGGTCCATAACATTTCTGTCCTTTATTGAGACCATCTTTTCATGAAATGTTCCTTTGGTATCTCTAATTTTCTTGAAGAGATCTCTAGTCTTTCCCATTCAATTGTTTTCCTCTATTTCTTTGCATTGATCACTGAGGAAGGCTGTCTTATCTCCCCTTGCTACTCTTTGGAACTCTGCATTCAAATGTATATATCTTTCCTTTTCCCCTTTGCCTTTTGCCTCTCTTCTTTTCACAGCTATTTGTAAGGCCTCCTTAGATAACCATTTTGCCTTTTGCATTTCTTTTTCTTGGGATGGATGGTCTTGATCACTACCTCCTATACAAGCTCACGAACCTCCATCCATATTTCTTCAGGCACTCTGTCTATCAGATCTAATCCCTTGAATCTACTTGTCACTTTCACTGTATAATCATAAGTGTTTTGGTTTAGGTCATACCTGAATAGTCTAGTAGTTTCCCCTACATTCTTCAATTTAGTCTGAATTGGGCAATAAGGAGTTCATGATCTGAGCCAAGGTCTGCTCCGGGTCATGTTTTTGCTGACTGTATAGAGCTTCTTTTCTTTGGCTGCAAAGAATATAATCAATCTGATTTTGGTATTGACCATCTGGTGATGCCCATGCATAGAGTCTTCTCTTGTTTTCTTGGAAGAGGGTATTTGCTATGACCAGTGCATTCTCTTGGCAGAACTCTGTTAACCTTTACCTTGCTTCATTCCATATTCCAAGGCCAAATTTGCCTGTTACTCCAGGTATCTATTGACTTCCTACTTTTGCATTCCAGTCCCCTATAATGAAAAGGACATCTTTTTTTGGGTTCAGTACTAGAAGGTCTTGTAGATCTTCATAGAACCATTCAACTTCAGCTTCTTCAGCATTACTGGTTGGGACATAGGCTTGGATTACTGTGATATTGATTGGTTTGCCTCAGAAATGAGCAGAGATGATTCTGTCGTTTTTGAGATTGCATCCAAGTATTGCATTTCAGACTCTTTTGTTGACTCTGATGCCTACTCCATTTATTCTAAGGAATTCTTGCCCACAGTAGTAGATATAATGGTCATCTGAGTTAAATTCATCCATTCCAGTCCATTTTAGTTCACGGATTCCTAAAATGTCACTGTTCACTCTTGCCATCTCTTGTTTGACCACTTCCAATTTACCTTGATTCATGGACCTAACATTCCAGGTTCCTATGCAATATTGCTCTTTAAAGCATCAGACTTACCCCCATCACCAGTCACATCCACAAGTGGGTGTTGTTTTTGCTTTGACTCCCTCTTTTCATTCTTTCTGGAGTTATTTCTCCACTGATCTTCAGTAGCATATTGGGCATCTACCGACCTGGAGAGTTCATCTTTCAGTGTTGTATCTTTTTGCCTTTTCATGGTGTTCACGGGGTTCTCAAGGCAAGAATACTGAAGTGGTCCACTGGAGAAGGGAATGGCAAACCACTTCAGTATTCTTGCCTTGAGAAACCCATAAACAGCATTAAATCTTACTGCCAAGTTAACAAGAACAAAAAATCCATCCTACTGAATCAGTTTCAGGTGTGGGGACATTTCATAGTTGATGTAGATATTCTGTTTTACATTGGGCTAATGTGAGTATCGGCTTCCCTGGTGGCTCAGAGGGTAAAGCGTCTGCCTGCAATGCGGGAGACCAGGGTTCAATCCCTGGGTTGGGAAGATCCCCTGGAGAAGGAAATGGCAACCCACTTCAGTACTCTTGCCTGGAAAATCCCATGTACGGAGGAGCCTGGGAGGCTACAGTCCATGGGGTCTCAAAGTGTCGGACACGACTGAGCGACTTCACTTCAATGCGAGTATCACAATCTAAGTCAGGGAAAAAATTATAAAGCCATCTGATGGAATTAGGTATTTTTTCAGCTGAACTCAGTCAACCTACAGTAAGTTTTAAGAAGCAGACTCTCACCTAAGAAATCTCAAAGCTAATTTTTTTCTGATATCATTATATATTGTTTGATTGATTAATTTAATAGCTCAAGGAGGAATAAGATTTAAGATCCAGTCTGTAGTCCTACACGAATCTGAATCACATTTATTAAAATTTCAGTATCTTCTATCTATAGACATTCCACGGTCAGTTTTCAAAAAATGTTTTCTGGTGTGAACAGAATATGTAAAAAATATCTCTCGTTTATATAGCACCTTTCAATCAGAATGTTCTTTGTACACTGTACATGGTTAATTTTTCTCTCAAATACATGCATTAAACTCCCACGGATCTATCAGTAATTTCAAGGGGCTATTTTAAGATTATGTTAGAGAAAGTCTTTAGAAGAATAAAAAAACATAGTATAGCCCTCACTCAACTCAAGAAAGTTCAAGATATTTTTATATTGTCTTGTTCTATGCAGAAATATCATTAGGAACATAATAAAAAATATCCAGTGAATTTGCAATAGGCATTATGTAGGAGGGAGCTCAGTCACTTAAATAAAAAGAACCATAAAAAATTAAACTGAGTCAGACCCAGATGAAAGAGGATGAAGTAGACCTTTGATCTTTTCTGGGTAGTCTTTTTTTTTTTTTTTTTTTTCTTTTGCCCCCACTAAATCATCCTTTGTCTCATTCTACTCCCAAGTATCTCAATTTTCATTATAATTTCCCTGGCCACCCTATCAAGTTGCTTTCAGGAAAAGATAGGGAATTTACTTAATCCTACATATGTGCAATTGTTTACAGTTTTATTTGACCTCTCTGGGTTTTTGTATTTTTAAAAGTAATAAAACTTTAAGGTTACAAAGGCACATTTAGCTAGCAAGTTGAAGAGACTGAGCCTTCTCTTTGCCTTTCCAGTTGTATAACAGGATAGCCCCCAGTTTCATGTATTATTTTTTATATTAGGCTTTTCCTAACCTTATAAATGCAGATTAGCAAAGCTCTGAAATGTCACAGGGTATGGTTTGGCTTTTTCTGAGACTGATTTGAAGAATGAATGGGAGATGAAAAAGGCTAGGTGATTGATTTTTTTAAGAACATTCAGATCTTTGAGGGGAACTTAAAAAAACATGTCGGCCAACTAAAGATATGCTTAAGAACATGGTTGATATTATGTGTGATATAAGTAAACGTATGCTATTAAAATCAAAATACAACATAACCAAAGGCAAAATGAATTTATTTAACCTAGGAAATATAACTCAAGTTTATATTATATGATTATAAGATAATCTGAAAGAAAGCTACAAACTAAAATAATACCCAAGGACAACAAAATATTCTAGCAGATAACAACCTATAAATTAATAATAGTAATGATAAAGGCAATAGTATTTTAAGTGTGCACATTATTTGTCATTTTACAGATAAATTTACATTTGCTTTCTTATAAAATCCCTTTCGAAGTGAATGATTGTCTAATCTATTTGGGACAGAAAGTGGGAGATTTTCAATGTAAATGAAAAAGAAAAAGAGATTTAGGGAGACAGAAGATAATTACCCACACTGGAATATTGCCAGAACGCATAGATTAACAGTTCCATCCTGGGAGAAGTATCCTGGGATCTTTAAAGCTCACCAGTAGCTAGTATCCTTTTTTATTTCTTACCAGAATGACATATGACATTGTATCTTACCGAAGTCCTCCCGTGTTCAGTGTTTGCTCAGCATTTTTGCATACCAATGCCTTTTACTGCCTTCTCCAGGAAGAATCCATAGTTTACATTTAGATCAGCAAAGCTGCTGAGTAGCCTGATAAGCTCTTTTCAAAAGGGTTGTGTGCTGTATCTTACAATAAGAGATATTGTAACCCTCTCTGGCATCTCTCACTGATTTCTGCAGGACAGTACATTGTTGAATAACGATTGCATGAGTGTAGTCAGAACACCTTAAGCTCCATCCCTAGTATTTCCTGAAAGAAAAACTGAAATTTTTAGGGTAAAATATTTTCTTTGGGAAAAAAAATATATCAGGAATGATTAGATAGCAAGTACAGGTATATAGTAGGTGAGTGAACTTTGTCCAGTATGTTTGTTTCTAGTGCTAAATAGAATACCTGTCAATTCCTTTTCTATCTTTTTAGATCTTTTGTTTTTCTCCATTTGTGCACATGTCAAACTTCATGGAAATGTTGTAACTCAGCTGATCCCTAATAATACACCACTTAATCATCTTAACTTTGTACTAATCTCTGTTCTCTGAATGAATCCAGGGACACAGCTCCTGATTATGTGTACAGAGTTCTACACCTTACAAACTACACAATTAGGTTACAGCACAGTACAATGTAGATTTTTGAAAAAATTTTTGAAAAAAAAATCAACATGACATCAGCATGGTTACTTATATTTTAAAATGGCATATTCTATACAGGGCTTCCCGGGTGGCTCAGTGGGTAAAGAATCTGCCTGCAATGCAGGAGACGCCAAGGATATGGGTTCAATTCCTGGGTCAGGAAGATCCCCTGGAGGAGGCATGGCAATCCACTTAGGTATTCTTGCCTGGAGAATCCCAAGGACAGTGGATCCCAGCAGGCTACAGTCCATAGGTTGCAAAGAGTCAGACATGACTGAAGCCACTGAGTACATTCTATACTGGAGAGAACGAAGATTGTTTCAACAATGTAGAGTAGCAAATGTAGAAAAAAAATACACTTCCACTTAAGCATTTAAAAAGCCCTTCTGTCAAATTTGCCTTAAAAGTTAAAATTATTGCATGAAATGCACAGTAATAAAATATTAGCATGAAAGACATATCTAGTCCAATATCTTAATAGTATAGAGGATGAAAATGGGCATTAGTGGAGTTGAAGATTTGACTAACCTTATATAGTGGTTAATAGAGCATATTACTTTGCCAACAAAGGTCCGTCTAGTCAAAACTATGGTTTTTCCAATAGTCATGTACAGTTGTGAGAGTTGGACCATAAAGAAGGTTGAGTGCTGAAGAATTGATGCTTTTGAACTGTGGTGTTGGAGAAGACTCTTGAGAGTCCCTTGGAGTTCAGGGAGATCCAACCAGTCGATCGTAAGGGAAATCAGTCCAGAATATTCATTGGAAGTACTGGTGCTGAAGCTGAAACTCCAATACTTTGGCCACCTGATGCAAAGAACTGACTCATTTGAAAAGACCCTGATTCTGGGAAAGCTTGAAGGTGGGAGGAGAAGGGGACAACAGAGGATGAGATGGTTGGATGGCATCACCGACTCGATGGACTTGAGTTTTAGTAAGCTCTGGGATTTGGTGATAGACAGGGAAACCTGGCTTGCTGTCATTGTGACACAACAGACACAACTGAAGCAACTTAGCACACACGCATATGACACAATTCAGGGAAAGTAAGATTTTGCAGATGACACCACCCTTATGGCAGAAAGTAGAGAGGAACTAAAAAGCCTCTTGATGAAAGTGAAAGAGGAGAGTGAAAAAGTTGGCGTAAAGCTCAACATTCAGAAAACGAAGATCATGGCATCTGGTCCCATCACTTCATGGGAAATCGATGGGGAAACAGTGTCAGACTTTATTTTTTTGGGCTCCAAAATCACTGCAGATGGTGACTGCAGCCATGAAATTAAAAGACACTTACTCCTTGGAAGAAAAGTTATGACCAACTTAGATAGCATATTGAAAAGCAGAGACATTACTTTGCCAACAAAGGTCCATCTAGTCAAGGCTATGGTTTTTCCTGTGGTCATGTATGGATGTGAGAGTTGGACTGTGAAGAAAGGTGAGCATCAAAGAATTGATGCTTTTGAACTGTGGTGTTGGACAAGACTCTTGAGAGTCCCTTGGACTGCAAGGAGAGCCAACCAGTCCATTCTGAAGATCAGCCCTGGGATTTCTTTGGAGGGAATGATGCTAAAGCTGAAACTCCAGTACTTTGGCCACCTCATGCGAAGAGTTGACTCATTGGAAAAAACTCTGATGCTGGGAGGGATTGGGGGCAGGAGGAGAAGGGGACGACAGAGGATGAGATGGCTGGATGGCATCACTGACTCGATGGACGTGAGTCTGGGTGAACTCCGGGAGTTGGTGATGGACAGGGAGGCCTGGCGTGCTGCGATTCATGGGGTGGCAAAGAGTAGGACATGACTGAGTGACTGAACTGAACTGAACTGAAGATTTTGCCTACAGTAATTGCCTATGCTCCCACCGTGTGTTTGCATTCTTTCTAAGTCACCCCGGTTATGCCTTATTCTTTGCAACACTATGGACTCTAGCCTGTCAGTCTCCTTCATCCATGGGATTCTCCAGGCAAGAATGCTGGAGTGGGTTGGCATGCCCTCTCCAGGGGATCTTCCAGATTCTGGGACTGAAACTGTATCTCTTATGTTTCCTGCATTGGCAGGCAGGGTTTTTACCTTCAGTGCCACTTGGGAAGCCCATACTCTCACCATACACTGTCTCAAAAAGTATTACTGCATTTGGAAAAATAGTTTCCATTGAGGATGTGATGGAAGATCTGATGTGTCATGGGAGGCAAAATTACTCTCTCCATGTAAACACATCAAACGTTTCCAAATTATGAATGATAATTTGATGGCAGTGCTTAATTCAGAAATGGATTTTGCTAGAAAACATAGAGAAACAGGCAAAGGCCAGAGTCTATATATTTCTTAGCAAATGCTTGTCATCAAAATTTGGCTTTCTCATTACCTTATACTCCTACTATCTGCATAACAATACGGATGGAAATGCATTGTAATTACTTGACTGACTCATTCATTCACTAATAATTACTCATTTTTAAATAATATATTACAACAAAATATGTCAGATTTGGCTAAATGTGAGACTACAAAGATGGCTTCCTGGTAATTTAGAGGCATCATGTGTGCATCATTAAAAATAAATGAACTATGAACTTATGTTTATTTTAGCCTGTATGCTACTGGAGTCATGCAGAAGCTTCTAGTTTCCAACACTGTGTAGCAGAATATATGGACATAAAAAAATTCCACAAATAAAATGCCAAAATGCCACTTCAGTAATGAAACAGGGATATTGGCAGACAATCTATAAATGAGAAATAAAAATAATTATAATAAATGAATAGATGTAAATTATAACAGATAAATGACAAATCTATAAGCAGAATATTTAACCTTTATCATATAACTATAAATGAGACCCGAGGCTGTCACCTATAAAATAATTAAATAATAAGAAAAAAGGTCTTCTCTGGTGGTAGAGAATCTGCCTGCAATGCAGAAGACCAGGGTTCAGTCCCTGGGTTAGGAAGATACTCTGGAGAAGAGAATGGCTACCCACTCTAGTATACTTGCTTATAGAATTCCATGGACAGAGGAGCCTGGTGGGCTACTGTCCATGGGGTCATACCTACTGTTAACATTACTAGTCATTAATCTTGCAAAAAAAGTAATCTGTCAGTAGTATCAAGAGGTGAACTATATTCTACTTGTAGGAATATATTCTACAGGAATATAGAAATCATCAGAAACAGAGACTAAGATTACATGACAAAATCAACCAATGAATTGCTATCTAAAATATCATAACATTAAAATGACATCAATGATCAATAACGAAAAAGAATTTTCAGTAAACATTGGCCCATTTATATGATAGAATATTACATAGCTATTCAAAATATTGTTCTCAATATTTGATTGTTATGGCAGAAAGTGAAGAGGAACTCAAAAGCCTCTTGATGAAAGTGAAAGTGGAGAGTGAAAAAGTTGGCTTAAAGCTCAACATTCAGAAAATGAAGATCATGGCATCCGGTCCCACCACTTCATGGGAAATAGATGGGGAAACAGTGTCAGACTTTATTTTTCTGGGCTCCAAAATCACTACAGATGGTGACTGCAGCCATGAAATTAAAAGACGTTTAGTCCTTGGAAGGAAAGTTCTGACCAACCTAGATAGCATATTCAAAAGCAGAGACATTACTTTGCCAACAAAGGTTCGTCTAGTCAAGGCTATGGTTTTTCCTGTGGTCATGTATGGATGTGAGAGTTGGACTGTGAAGAAGGCTGAGCGCTGAAGAATTGATGCTTTTGAACTGTGGTGTTGGAGAAGACTCTTGAGAGTCCCTTGGACTGCAAGGAGATCCAACCAGTCCATTGTGAAGGAGATCAGCCCTGGGATTTCTTTGGAAGGGATGATGCTAAAGCTGAAACTCCAGTACTTTGGCCACCTCATGCGAAGAGTTGACTCATTGGAAAAGACTCTGATGCTGGGAGGGATTGGGGGCAGGAGGAGAAGGGGACGACAGAGGATGAGATGGCTGGATGGCATCACTGACTTGATGGATGTTGAGTCTGAGTGAACTCCGGGAGTTGGTGATGGACAGGGAGGCCTGGCGTGCTGCGATTCATGGGGTCTCAAAGAGTCGGACACGACTGAAATGACTGATCTGATCTGATGCTCAGAATTTATGTATTAAGTCTGGCCATTTATTTGTCCAGCTATTCATTTATGAAATGTTTATAACTATTTTGATACACACCTATTTTGGGAGTACAATTGTGTACAATGCATTGTTCTTGCCTTCATGAGGATTATTACCTAGCTATAGAGTTAAACAATGAATCAAACAATTTAAATGTGATATTGTGTGTATATGTATTGAGATAAAAGAAAAAGGTTCTAAAAGAACAGAATAAAAATTTGGTGAGCAAAGTTTGTTGAGTCAAAGTGAACTTTGACTTGTCAGGACGTCCTCAAGGGTTATCTAGGATGAAACAAGAAGGATAAACAGAATTTCAGCAGACAAAGAATGTTTGGAAGAATTTTCCATACAGAAGAAAAATTATTTGCCAATGTCCAAAGAAATAAACATTTTCCTCTACAGCATGATTTGAATTTTCTGTAAAGCACTCCAGCATACTAACAATGATTCTCTGTGGGAAGTAGATTTTTGGTTTGTATTTATAACTTTTTCTAATTTTTAATTTTTTTTATTAAATCTTGTTTATAACAAGCATGAGTTGCTATTAAATTAGGAAAAATTAACCTTGTAAATTTGCAAGAGATTCAAGTGATTAGAGGGGATTGACCTTCAAAGGAAGTAATCAATACTTAAATTTATTCTGTACACTGTTTATGAGTTCACTTGTGTTTAAATACATTAGCATCAGGACTAAGATATCAATCTATCAACTTGTTTTCCGTGCTTCACCTATTAATATATGTGACTTCAAGCAGCATGCCTGATGATTAAAAATAAGGTCACAGTAAAATGCCACCAGTAGTACATGTCTGTCTCACACATGCCAGCTTTGTGTCTTACACAAAGCTATCAGAGAATTTAAAGATGGGATAAAGTGTTAGTCTAATTACCAGACTGAATGCCAGAGGAAAAATCAACAATCGCTCAGAGAAACTAGCTATTTTTTTTTTTTTTTCAGAGCTGGTTTTCCAACTACCCTGCATACACATAGGTGACTGACTAGATGATGGGAAATGTACCAGTGTCTAGGAGTGTCTAGGTCTGAAAATACTAAACAAATTATCTAATTTTCTACTATGATGCAAATGGGTTTCCTTATGCTTTGAAAACTTTTGTTACTTGAATTTTTTCCTTCTTGAGGCTCAGCTGGTAAAGAATCCGCCTGTAATGTGGGAGACCAGGGTTTGATCCCTGGGTTGGGAAGATCCCTGGGAGAAGGAAACAGCTACCCACTCCAGTATTCTGGCCTAGAGAATTCCATGGACTACAGTTCTTGGGGTTGCAGAGTCGGACACGACTGAGCAACTTTCACTACACTATGAAATAGAAGAGACATAAATTATTTCTATGGGCAACATCAGCAACATAATCTTCAAAAACAGATTTTTGAGCGTCTTGTCTGTCATAAATGTTTACATATTATGCTGTTATTAGATAGGTAAAATATATTATACATGCCCTCAGGAAGTTTCACTCACTTAGAAGTGCATATTAGAGGGAAAAGATACTATCAGTAGAATATTTTAAGTGCTGTGTAAGTGACATAAACAGTAAGTTCTCAGTGAGGACAAATGAAACCAGGACCATACATGGACCCTGGAGATCAGAGGTGGCTTCCTGGAGGTGACACTGAGCACTTCAATAAGGGGATCTATGAGCAAGTAGAGTGACATTCAGAGAACCATTTGTTGTGTGCAAAGACATTTTGGAAGGTAATTGTAATTTACATTGAAAGAGACACGTGTACCCCAATGTTCATCGCAGCACTGTTTATAATAGTCAGGACATGGAAGCAACCTAGATGTCCATCAGCAGATGAATGGATAAGAAAGCTGTGGTACATATACACAATGGAGTATTACTCAGCCATTAAAAAGAATGCATTTGAGTCAGTTCTAATGAGGTTGATGAAACTGGAGCCTATTATACAGAGTGAAGTAAGCCAGAAAGAAAAACACCAATACAGTATACTAACGCACATATATGGAATTTAGAAAGATGGTAACAATAACCCTGTATATGAGACAGCAAAAGAGACACTGATGTATAGATCCGTCTTTTGGACTCTGTGGGAGAGGGGGAGGGTGGGATGATTTGGGAGAATGGCATTGAAACATGCATAATATCATATATGAAATGAGTCGCCAGTCCAGGTTCTATGCATGATACTGGATGCTTGGGGCTGGTGCACTGGGACGGCCCAGAGGGATGGTATGGGGAGGGAGGAGGGAGGAGGGTTCAGGATGGGGAACACATGTATACCTGTGGTGAATTCATTTTGATATATGGCAAAACCAATACAATATTGTAAAGTTAAAAAATAAAATTAAATTAAATTTAAAAAATTGCATTTTTATTACTTTTATTGATTCACAATTATGTAACTGTTTTATGATAATTTTAATGGGGTTTCATGACTCTGTTTTTATCCTACTTCAAAGTAGAGAAAAAGCTTAATGTTTGGATATTGCAGCTACTTTCTCTTGATTGTAGACAAGATTTATCTCCTTTAAACACTGGATCAGCACCTTGCTGTTTTACTCAAAAGTAAATTGTATTAGTTATCTAGTGTTGCTTAACAGAATATCTCAAAATTAGCAGCTCGAGGCAGACATTTTCTGCCTCCCCATTTCTGTGGGTCAGAAATAGCTTGGTTGGGTCCTCTGCTTCAGGGTCTCTTACAAGGCTTCAATTAAGGTGTTGAGTATTGATTTGTAGATTTGACTGAGGAAGAATCTTCTTGAAAGCTTACTTACATAACTATTGACTGGATAAATCCTTGTGCACTGGGTGCATATAGACTGAATTTCTTGATGGATGTCAGAGGTAGCACTCAGTTCCTTACAACCCAGATCTCTTCATAGCACAGCTCATGAAGCAGTAGCAGGCTTTTAGTTACCAAAGCGATAGTTACAACCATGTGTAATAGCCCATCAACTGCTGTATTCTACTAGTTAGAAGAAAGTCACACTTCTTGCCCTTTCAATAGGTGGAAATAATACCAGGAGGCAGAGATAATTATGGCAGAAACAGAAAATTTTTAATTCAATACATTCAATTCCTTGAGATATCCTTAACTAGATGATGTGGTAAAACTATGTAGATTGCTAAACTAGTTAGTGCACTGGGACGACCCAGAGGGATGGAATGGGGAGGGAGGAGGGAGGAGGGTTCAGGATGGGGAACACATGTATACCTGTGGCGGATTCATTTTGATATTTGGCAAAACTAATACAGTTATGTAAAGTTTAAAAATAAAATAAAATTAAAAAAAAAAAGTAGACTATAGTATAAATTTTAGATGCTCTCAGTTCAGTTCAGTCGCTCAGTCATGTCTGACTCTTTGCGACCCCATGGACTGCAGCACGCCAGGCTTCGCTGTCCATCACCAACTCCTGGAGTTTACTTAAACACATGTCCACTGAATAGGTGATGCCATCCAACCATCTCATTCTTTGTCGTCCCCTGCTCCTCCTGCCTTCAATCTTTCCCAGCATCAGGGTCTTTTCAAATGAGTCAGCACTTTGCATTAGGAGGCCAAAGTATTGGAATTTCAGTTTCAACATCAGTCCTTCCAATGATTATTCAGGACTGCTTTCCTTTAGGATGGACTGGTTGGATCTCCTTGCAGTCCAAAGGACTCTCAAGAGTCTTCTCCAACACCACAGTTCAAAAGCACCAATTCTTCAGTGCTCAGCTTTCTTTATAGATAAACTCTCACATCCATACATGACTACTGGAAAAACCATAACTTTTATGAGATGGACATTTGTTGGCAAAGTAATGTCTCTGCTTTTTAATATGCTTTCTAGGTTGGTCATAACTTTCCTTCCAAGGAGTAAGCATCTTTTAATTTCATGGCTGCAGTCACCATCTGCAGTGATTTTGGAGCCCCTCAAAAGTCTATCACTGTTTCCAGTGTTTCCCCATCTATTTGGCATGAAGTGATGGGACTGGATGCCATGATCTTAGTTTTCTGAATGTCGAGTTTTAAGCCAAATTTTTCACTCTCCTCTTTCACTTTTATCAAGAGGCTCTTCAGTTCTTCTTTGCTTTCTGCCATAAGGGCGGTGTCATCTGTGTATCTGAGGTTATTGGTATTTCTCCCGGCAACCTTGACTCCATCTTGTGCTCCATCCAGTCCAGCATTTCTCATGATATACTCTGCATATAAGTTAAGTAAGAAGGGTGATAATATACAGGCTTGACATACTCCTTTCCCGATTTGGAACCAGTCTGTTGTTCCATGTCCAGTTCTAACCGTTGCTTCCTGACCTGCATACAAATTTCTCAAGAGGCAGATCAGGTGGTCTGGTATTCCCATCTCTTTCAGAATTTTCCACAGTTTATTGTGATCCACACAGTCAAAGGCTTTGGCATAGTCAATAAAGCAGAAGTAGATGTTTTTCTGGAAGTCTCTTGCTTTTTCAATGATCCAACGATGTTGGCAAATTGATCTCAGGTTCCTCTACCTTTTCTAAATCCAGCCTGAACATCTGAAAGTTCACAGTTCACATACTGTTGAAGCCTGGTTGGAGAATTTTGAGCATCACTTTGCTAGTGTGTGAGATGAGTGCAATTGTGAGATAGTTGGAGCTTTCTTTGGCATTGCCTTTCTTAGGGACTGGAATTAAAACTGACATTTTCCATTCTATGGCCACTGCTGAGTTTTCCAAATTTGCTGGCATATTGAGTGCAGCACTTTCACAGCATCATCTTTTAGGAATTGAAATAGCTCAACTGGAAATCCATCACCTTCACTAGCTTTGTTTGTAGTGATGCTTCCTAAGGTCCACTTAACTTCTCATTCCAGGATGTGTGGCTCTAGGTGAGTGATCACACCATCATGGTTATCTGAATCAGGAAGATCTTTTCTGTATAGTTCTTTTTGTGAATCTTTAATTCAATTTTCTGTTGATGGGGAAGGTTTGTGTTCCTTCCCTCTTGTTTGACCTGAGACCAAACTAGGGTTGAGGTAATGAAGATTATTTGACCTCCTTCAAAAGGTTCCATGCATGCACTGCCCTACTCAGTGCCCCTGAATCTGCAGCAGGCCACCATCAACCCACACCTCCACTGGAGACTTCTGGACACTCAGAAACAAGTCTGGGTCAGTCTCTTGTGGCATCATTGCTCCTTTCCCCTGGGTCCTGGTGTGCACAAGTTTCTGTTTGTGCCCTCCAAGAGTCTATTTCCCCAATCCTGTTTAAATTCTGGTGGCTCTGTGATGGAGTTAATGGTGATCTCTTCCAAGAGGGCTTATGCCATACTCAGGTCTGCTGTACCCAGAGCCCCTACCCCTGTGGCAGGCCATTGCTGACCATACCTTTGCAGGAGACACTCAAACACAGTTCTGGCTCAGTCTCTGTGGGGTCTCTGGGTCCTGGAGCACACAAGGTTTGTTTGAGCCCTTTGAGTGTCTCTGGAAGGTAAGGAGTTTGATTCTAAATGCGATTTTGCCCCTTCTTGCCCCGTCTTGCTGGGGCTTATCCTTTGCCCTTGGATGTGGGGTATTTTTTTTTTTTTTGGTGGGATCTGACATTTTCCAGTAGATGGTTGTTCATCAGCAAGTTGTAGTTTTGGAGTTCTCACAGGAGAAGATGAGCACATGTCCTTTTACTCTGCCATCTTGAACAGATTTTGTCATAGTGTGTGGTTGAAAATGTATGTTTCTTTAGAGTAGTGCTAACATGGGAAAACATTTTGAGTAAAAGAGTTTACTAACTTGGAATACTGTTTAGAGTTTAAAAAAAAAAAAGCAAACAAACAAAATCCCCACCTTTTAACTTGTTGCCATCTTCACCATAATTAAATTTAATGAGCTTTTCTCTAGTAGTCCCCAAGGAATCTACTGTCTATCTAGTCTAATTGGTATTTTCCCTAGAGATAAGAATTATACACACACACAGTGAAGAACATAGTATATGTAAAGATTTTAGAACAAAAGGGAGGTATTCTTTTGAGAAATGAGTATGATTTGGATTGATTTTTGACATACTTACACCTTATTTTAAAAAGTTGTTCATTTAAAATGTCTCAACTCAAAGAACACTTGTAAAAGCTAATCAAGTACTCGATGTTAGTGCTGGGCATCAAACTACCAGAGACATAAAACTATCTAAAAACATTGCATCATTGCATTAAGATAAAAAATTGTTAGATAATTTTTGCTAGTTTAAAGGCCTGGGGAATGTACTGAAATGAATTATTTTTTTTTTACTGAAAGGTGGTTAGATAGCATCACCAACTCAATAAACATGAATCTGAGCAAACTCCCAGAGACAGTGAGGAACAGGGAAACCTAGCGTGCTACAGTCCATGGTGTTGCAAAGAGTCCGACATGACTTAGCAACTGAACAACAAAATCAGATGACCCAGAGGGATAGGATGAGGAGGGAGGTGGGATGGGGGTTCAGGATGGAGAACACATGTACAGCCGTGGTGGATTCATGTCAATGTATGGCAAAACCAATACAATATTGTAAAGTAATTAGCCTCCAATTAAAATAAATAAATTTATATTAAAAAAAACTCTATTAGGCATAACAGTATAAGAAAAATTTATAATTTCCATTATCCTTGTATTGTGTGTGTGCTTAGTTGCTCAGTTGTTTTTGAGTCTTGTGACCCCATAGACTGTAACCTGCCAGGCTCCTGTGTCCATGAGATTTTCTAGGCAAGAATACTGGAGCGGGTTGCCATTTCCTTCTCCAGGGGATCTTCCCAACCCAGGAATCCATTATCCTTGCTGCTGCTGCTAAGTTGCGTCAGTCGTGTCCAACTCTGTGCGACCCCATAGATGGCAGCCCACCAGGCTTCCCCGTCCCTGGGATTCTCCAAGCAAGAACACTGGAGTGGGTTGCCATTTCCTTCTCCAATGCATGAAAGTGAAAAGTGAGAGTGAAGTCGCTCAGTCGTGTGTGACTCTAGTGAGCCCATGGACTACAGCCTACCAGGCTCCTCCATCCATGGGATTTTCCAGGCAAGAGTACTGGAGTGGGGTGCCATTGCCTTCTCCGCCATTATCCTTAGACACACATATTTTAAAAAGCATAAAAGATAATATAATGAGTATCTATATGTGTGTGTACTTGCTAAGTCGCTTTAGTTGTGTCCAGCTCTTTGCAACCCTATGAACTGTATCCCTTCAGGCTCCTTTGTCCATGGGATTCTCCAGGCAAGAATAGTGGAGTGGACTGCCATGCCCTCCCCAAGGGGATCTTCCTCTTTACCACTAGCACCACCTGGGCTCTAAAGTAACATATAATGCCTATGATTTTCATATTTGCCTCAGAACACTTTTGTTAACAAATTCTTATACACAAAATTGAACATCATTTTTATGCTCTTTCCTGTTCTTCATTCCTGCCATTCTACCTCCGTCCTTCAAAAGAGACAACTAATATATCATGAAAATTTGATATATCCAGTCCATTTTTGTATATTAATTGTTATTGTGACTCTAAAAATAGTATATGGATTTTTATTTATCTACTTTATACATTAACTCTGGGTGAATTATTTTTCAGCTTATAAACTAATAACGTACTCTAGAACTTGGTAAAAAATAACATATTGATGGTTGCCAGAGACAGGGCTTGTAGGGGGAGTGGGTGAAATGCATGAAGTTAGTTCCAAGGTACAAACTTTAAGTTATAAAATAGATATCTTGGGAATGTAGTGTACAGTCTGGTGACTATGATTACTACTGTATGGTATATTTGAAAGTTTCTAAAAGAGTAAATCTTAAAATTTCTCTTCACAAGAAAAAAAATTTGTAAATATATGAAGTGCTGGATGTTAATATATATAGTTGTGTCATCATTTCACAATATACACATAGATCAGATCATTATGTTGTACAGTTGAAGTCGGTATTAATATGATATGTCAGTATATCTCAATAATAACTTTAAAAGTAAAACAGTAATGGACATAAGTTGATATGACATGCATTAGGAAGGAGATGATGGTGTAATGAGGACCATGTCAATAGATTGGTTAAAATAAAGGCTTCTAGTCTCTAGTTTTCCAAATTTAAACAGCCTTTATAGTTTGTACAGTAAAGAAGCTACAGGCATACTTTATTTTATTGCAGTTCACTTTATTACATTTTGAAGAGGTTGTGAGGTTGTACTCAACGTCTATTAGTTTATAAGCTGAAAAATAATTCAGCCAGAGTTAATGTATAAAGTAGATAAGTAAAAATCCATTGTGTACACAACTACACAATCTTTTATAAATTAAAGATTTGTGATAACTCTGTGTCAAGTCTATTGGCACCAATTTTCCAGCAATATTTGCTTATTTTGTTGTTGTCACATTTTCATAATTCTTATAATATTTCAAATTTATTATGATTATTTTATTTGTTATGGTCATCTGTGATCAGTGATCTTAGATGGTCCTATTACATTTGTTTGGGTGTACCACAAATCACACCCATATAAGACAGCAAACAATCAATAAATGTTCTGATTGCTCCACTGACCAGCCATTCTCTCTCACTCTCCTTGTGTCTCTCTAGTCCCTGAGATGAAAAAAATCTTGAAAATACACCAACTAATAACCCCACAATGGCCTCTTAGTGTTCAAGGGAAAGGAAAAGTTTCTTGTCTCTCTCTTTAAATCAGAAGTTACAGGTGATTAAGCTTAAGTGATGCAGGCACGTTGAAAGCCAAGATAGGTCAAAAGCTAGGCCTCTTGAGCCAGTTAGCCAAGCCGTGAATGTAAAGGAAAAGTTCTTAAAGAAACTTAGAAGTGCTACTCTAGTGAACATATGAATGATAAGAAAGTAAAGCAGCCTTATTGCTGATATGGAGAAAATTTTAGGAGTTGGGGTAGGAGACTAGACTAGCCACAACATTCCATTAAGCCAAAATGTAATCCAGAGCAAGTTTCCACTCTTTTCAGTTCTATGGAAGCTGAGAGAGACAAAGAAGCTGCAGAAGAAAAATCTGAAGCTAACAGAGGTAGATTCATGAGGTTTAAGGAAAGGAGCTGTTTCCATTACATAAAATTGCAAGGTGAAGAGGCAAGTGCTAATGTAGGAGTTGCAGCATGTTATCCATCCAAAAAACCTTGCTAAGATAATTAATGAAGGTAGCTAAGACAAACAGATTTCTCTGTTGGCAAATGAGACTTCTATTGGAAGAAGAGGACTTCCAAGCTAGAGGGAAGTCAATGTCTGACTTCAAAGCTTCAAAGGAGGGCTGACTCTCTTGTTAGGGGGCTAAGGCTGCTGATGGTTTTGAGTTGAAGCCAATTACTCATTTACCATCCTAGGGCCCTTTAGAATTGTGCTAAAGCTACTCTAGCCATGCTCTATCAGTGGAACAAAAAAGCCTGCATGGTAGCACAGTTGTTTACAACATGGCTTGCTGAATATTTTAAGCCCATTGTCAAGACCTACTGCTCAAAAAAAAAAGAAAAGAAATTTTTTTCTTTCAAGATGCTATATTTTATTGACAATGCACTTGGTTATTTTAGAGTTCTGATAGAGATGAGCAATGACATCAAGTTTCTGTCATGCCTGCTAACACAATATCCATTCTGCAGCTCATGGATCAAGGAGTAATTTTGACTTTCAAGTCTTATTATTTAAGAATATCTTTCATATGGCTATAGCTGCCATAGATAATGATTAAGCTCATGAATCTGGGCAAAGTAAATTGAAAAGCTTCTGGAAAGGATTCACCATTTTAGATACCATGAGTATTTAAGAATACTCATGATTTATTTCTGAGTTAAGATGGAAGAATAGAAGGACAACATGCTCGTTTCCTCCTGTGAGAGCACCAAAATTGCAACTAACTGTTCAACAACCATCAACAGGAGGACACTGGAACCCACCAAAAAAGATACCCCAAGTCCAAAGAAAAAGAAGGAGCTGTAATGAGACAGTAGGAGGGGTATAATTATGATGGTGGGTATGGGATAAAATCAAATCCTATGCTCACCAGGTGTGTGACCCACAAACTGGAAAACAATAATAACAAAAACTTCTCCCTCTATTGTGAAGATTCTGAACCTGTCAGGCTTCCCATCTTGGGGATCTGACAAAGGAATTGGAAATCCCCAGGGAATCTTACCTTGAATGCCAGCAGGATTTGATTATGGGGCTTCTGTAGAATTGGGGGAAATGGAGACTCCAGCTTGGAGGGCACAAACAAAATTTGTGTGCACCAAGACCCAGAGGAAAGGAGCAATGACCCAACAGGAGACTGAACCAAAACTACCTCCTAGTGTTGGAAGGTTTCCTGTGGAGGTGTGGATCAGCAGGGGCTTACCACAGGGATGGAGGCACTGGCAGCAGCAGTCCAGGAAGGTCTCCCTTAGAGAAGACCTCTTGGATGTTGTCATTAACCCTACCATAAAGCCTGTACTCCAGGGCTGGGTTGCTTTGGGCAAAACTACCTACAGGGAGGGAACAGATAATTGGATTAAAGTTTTCTGAACAAGGCCCTGCTCACGGGTTCAGTTCAGTTCAGTCCCTCAGCCATGTCCGACTTTTTGCGACCTCATGAATCGCAGCACGCCAGGCCTCCCTGTCCATCACCAACTCCCGGAGTTCACCCAACTCACGTCCATCGAGTCGGTGATACCATCCAGCCGTTTCATCCTCTGTCATGCCCTTCTCCTCCTGACCCCAATCCCTCCCAGCATCAGAGTCTTTTCCAAAGAGTCAACTCTTCGCATGAGGTGGCCAAAGTATTGGAGTTGCAGCTTCAACATCAGTCCTTCCAATGATCACCCAGGACTGATCTCCTTTAGAATGGACTGGTTGGATCTCCTTGCAGTCCAAGGGACTCTCAAGAGTCTTCTCTAACACTACAGTTCAAAAGCATCAATTCTTGTGGTGGAGAGGAGGTACCCTCACGTCCGAGGTCAGGGGCAGAAGCCGGGAGGACCCCATGCCCAAGGGGCGGCGGCCAAGAGGAGCTGCCCCACGCCTGAGGCCAGGGGGGATGGCCGGGAAAAGCAACCCCATGTCCAAGGAGCAGTGGCTACACGGGCGCCAGAGGGCCTAGAGGAGCTATTCCACGTTCAAGGTCTGGAGGGGCGGTGGTGAGGAAATACCCCTTGTGCAAGGAAAGGAGCAGCAGCTGCACTTTACTGGGGTAGCTGTGAAGAGATACCCCATGTCCAAGGTAAGAGACCCCAAGTAAGATGGTAGGTGTTGTAAGAGGGCATCAGAGGGCAGACACACTGAAACCATAATCACAGAAAACTAGTCAATCTAATCACACTAGGACCACACCCTTGTCTAACTCAGTGAAACTAAGCCATGCCCATGGGGCAACCCAAGATGGACAGGTCATGGAGGAGAGGTCTGACAGAATGTGGTCCACTGGAGAAGGGAATGGCAAACCACTTCAGTATTCTTGCCTTGAGAACCCCATGAACAGTATGAAAAGGCAAAATGATAGGATACTGAAAGAGGAACTCCCCAGGTCAGTAGGTGCCCAATATGCTACTGGAGATCAGTGGAGAAATAACTCCAGAAAGAATGAAGGCATGGAGCCAAAGCAAAAACAATACCCAGTTGTGGATATGACTGGTGATAGAAACAAGGTCCGATGCTATAAAGAACAATATTGCATAGGAACCTGGAACGTCAGGTCCATGAATCAAGGCAAATTGGAAGTGGTCAAACAAGAGATGGCAAGAGTGAACGTCGACCTTCTAGGAATCAGCAAACTAAAATGGACTGGAATGGGTGAATTTAACTCAGATGACCATTATACCTACTACTGCTGGCAGGAATCCCTTAGAAGAAATGGAGTAGCCATCATGGTCAACAAAACAGTCCGAAATGCAGTACTTGGATGCAATCTCAAAAACGACAGAATGATCTCTATTCCTTTTCAAGGCAAACCATTCAATATCACAGTAATCCAAATTTTGCCCCAACCAGTAACACTGAAGAAGCTGAAGTTGAACGGTTCTATGAAGACCTACAAGACCTTTTAGAACTAACACCCAAAAAAGATGTCCTTTTCATTATAGGGGACTGGAATGCAGAAGTAGGAAGTCAAGAAACACCTGGAGGAACAGGCAAATTTGGCCTTGGAATACAGAATGAAGCAGGGCAAAGACTAATAGAGTTTTGCCAAGAGAACGCACTGGTCATAGCAAACACCCTCTTCCAACAACACAAGAGAAGAACTACACATGGAAATCACCAGATGGTCAACACCGAAATCAGAATGATTATATTCTTTGCAGCCAAAGATGGAGACGCTCTATCCAGTCAACAAAAACAAGACAGGGAGCTGACTGTGGCTCAGATCATGAACCCCTTATTGCCAAATTCAGACTGAAATTGAAGAAAGTAGGGAAAACCACTAGACCATTCAGGTATGACCTAAATCAAATCCCTTATGATTATACAGTGGAAGTGAGAAATAGATTTAAGGGACTAGATCTGATAGATAGAGTGCCTGAAGAACTATGGACAGAGATTCGTGACATTGTACAGGAGACAGGGATCAAGACCATCCCCATGGAAAAGAAATGCAAAAAAGCAAAATGGCTGTCTGAGGAGGCCTTACAAATAGCTGTGAAAAGAAAAGAAGAGAAAAGCAAAGGAGAAAAGGAAAAATATAAACATCTGAATGCAGAGTTCCAAAGAATAGCAAGAAGAGATAAGAAAGCCTTCCTCAGCGATCAATGCAAAGAAATATAGAAAAAGAACAGAATGGGAAAGACTAGAGATCTCTTCAAGAAAATTAGAGATACCAAGGGAACATTTCATGCAAAGATGGGCTCGATAAAGAAAAGAAATGGTATGGACCTAACAGAAGCAGAAGATATTAAGAAGAGATGGCAAGAATACACAGAAGAACTGTACAAAAAAGATCTTCATGACCCAGATAATCACGATGGTGTGATCACTGACCTAGAGCCAGACATCCTGGAATGTGAAGTCAAGTGGGCCTTAGAAAGCATCACTACGAACAAAGCTAGTGGAGGTGATGGAATTCCAGTTGAGCTATTTCAAATCCTGAGAGATGATGCTGTGAAAGTGGTGCAGTCAATATGCCAGCACATTTGGAAAACTCAGCAGTGGCCACAGGACTGGAAAAGGTCAGTTTTCATTCCAGTCCCAAAGAAAGGCAATGCCAAAGAATGCACAAACTACCACACAATTGCACTCATCTCACATGCTAGTAAAGTAATACTCAAAATTCTCCAAGCCAGGCTTCAGCAATATGTGAACCGTGAACTTCCTGATGTTCAAGCTGGCTTTAGAAAAGGCAGAGGAACCAGAGATCAAATTGCCAACATCCGCTGGATCATGGAAAAAGCAAGAGAGTTCCAGAAAAACATCTATTTCTGCTTTATTGACTATGCCAAAGCCTTTGACTGTGTGGATCACCATAAACTGTGGAAAATTCTGAAAGAGATGGGAACACCAGACCACCTGATCTGCCTCTTGAGAAATCTGTATGCAGGTCAGGAAGCAACAGTTAGAGCTGGACATGGAACAACAGACTGGTTCCAAATAGGAAAAGGAGTACGTCAAGGCTGTATATTGTCACTCTGCTTATTTAACTTATATTCAGAGTACATCATGAAAAACGCTGGACTGGAAGAAACACAAGCTGGAATCAAGATTGCCGGGAGAAATATCAATAACCTCAGATATGCAGATGACACCACCCTTATGGCAGAAAGTGAAGAGGAACCAAAAAGCCTCTTGATGAAAGTGAGAGGAGAGTGAAAAAGTTGGCTTAAAGCTCAACATTCAGAAAACGAAGATCATGGCATCCAGTCCCATCACTTCATGGGAAATAGATTGGGAAACAGTGGAAACAGTGTCAGACTTTATTTTTGGGGGCTACACAATCACTGCAGATGGTGATTGCAGCCATGAAATGAAAAGACGCTTACTCCTTGGAATGAAAGTTATGACCAACCTAGATAGCATATTCAAAAGCAGAGACATTACTTTGCAAACAAAGGTCTGTCTAGTCAAGGCTATGGTTTTTCCTGTGGTCATGTACGGATTTGAGAGTTGGACTGTAAAGAGGCTGAATGCGGAAGAATTGATGCTTTTGAACTGTGGTGCTGGAGAAGACTCTTGAGAGTCCCTTGGACTGCAAGGAGAGCCAACCAGTCCATTCTGAAGGAGATCAGCCCTGGGATTTCTTTGGAAGCTGTGATGCTAAAGCTGAAACTCCAGTACTTTGGCCACATCATGCGAAGAGTTGACTCATTGGAAAAGACTCTGATGCTGGGAGGGATTGGGGGCAGGAGGAGAAGGGGACGGCAGAGGATGAGATGGCTGGATGGTGTCACTGACTCGATGGACGTGAGTCTGAGTGAACTCCAGGAGTTGGTGATGGACAGGGAGGCCTGGCGTGCTGTGATTCATGGGGTCTCAAAGAGTCGGACATGACTAAGTGACTGATCTGATCTGATACCACCAAAACTACCATTTAATAGAAAAACCTGCAATGACTTTTAAAAATCTAGATGTGTATCAGAATTTTCTTGGAATTTTTTGAAAAATACGAATTCCCAGGTACTGCTTTTTATCCTCCAAAGTTCCAGACATGTTTCTAATGGTTAGGCATGTTTAAAAAAACCAGACTATGTGATGGTCTTTTAGTTTTACCTAGTTTGATTTACTTTTTCTATTTCATATTCAGTGTCCCATTTCATTCAGTTTATGTTTTCCAATTTCTCCATCTCTTCCTTTTTTTAGTTTTTATATTACTTCTTAAGCTTTTATCAAGCATAGTAGAAAAGCTTTGAATACATATATATATAGTATGTATAATATATATATCTTAGAAAGCTTATTAATTAAAATTTTTCCCAACTAAAACATTCATGGCATTTTGATTTCACTTGTTTGACTTAGTATGAATAGAATGCTAGACATTTAATTAAAAAAATAAATATACAACAAGCACAAAGGTTTACTTTATAGCACAAGGAACTCTAGTCAATATCTTGTTATAACCTTAACAGAAAATAATCCCCAAAATATATGTTTATATGTAGAACTGAATCACCTTGCTGTGCACCTGAAACATTGTAAGTCAACTATACTTTAATAAAATATATATGAACAGAGAAAAAGAATATTCATGATTTATGGGGAAAAAGTTAAAGTATCAACAATGACAGCAGATCAGAAGAAGCTGATTTCAATCTCCATGGATAACTTTTAGAGAATCAAGATTTCAGTGGAGAAAGTAACTGGAAATATGATGGAACTAGCAAAAGAACCAAAATTAGAAGTGGAACTTGAAGATGTGAGTAAGCTGCAGCAATCTCATGATAAAACTTCAATGGATGAGGAGTTGCCTTTTATGAATGAGCAACAAAATAGTTTCATTTTTTAAAAAATTATTTTTTTAATTGAAGAATAATTGATTTACAATATTGTGTTGGTTTCTACCATTCATTAATGTGAATCAGCCACAGGTATACATATGTCCTCTTCCTTTGGAACCTCTCTCCCACCTCCTACCCCATTTCACCCCTCTAGATTGTCACAGAGCACCAGTTTGAGTTCCCTGAGTCAACAGCAAATCCCCACTGACTATCTATTGAGATTAAATCTACTCATGAAGAAGATGCTCTGAAGATTATTGAAATGACACCAAAGATGGTGCAACCTGAGAAGCCATGTATAAGACAGTAGCAGCTGACTTTGATAGAATTGACTTCGAATTTGAAAAAAGTTCTGCTCTAAGATGCTATCAAATTGTATTATCTACTCCAGAAAAACCACTCATAAAAGAAAGAGTTAATGCATTCGGAAAACTTTGATATTGTCTTATTTTAAGATGTTGTCACATCCACCCACATCTTTATCACCCACAATCATGATCTGTCAATATCCATCAACAGTGAGCAAAACCCTCCCCCAGCATGAAAATTATGCTTTGGTAAAGGTTCAGATGATGGTTATAAATTTTTAGCAGTCAAATATTTTTTAATTAAGGTATTTACATTGTTTTTTTTTCAGATTTAATGATATTTTATACTTAAATGACCATAATGTAAGTATAACTTTTATTAATATATGCATTGAGAAAGCAAAAAGTTACTCTGACTTGCTTTATTGAAATATTTATTTTACTACCATTGTCCAGATCTTAATCTGCAATGTTTTCAAAGTATCCTTATATTCTAAACTTAAATGATTTTTTTAAAATTTAAATTTATTTATTTAATTGGAGGCCAATTACTTTGCAATATTGTATTGGTACTGCCACACATCAACATGAATCCGCCACAGGTGTACACATGTTCCCCATCCTGAACCCCCCTCCCACCTCCTTCCCCGTACCATCCCTCCAGGTCATCCCAGTGCACCAGCCCCAAGCATCCTGCATTGAACCTGGATTGGTGATTCGTTTCTTATATGATATTATACATGTTTCAATGCCATTCCCCCAAATCATCCCACCCTCTCCCTCTCCCACAGAGTCCAAAAGACTGTTCTATACATCTGTGTCTCTTTTGCTGTCTTGCATAGAGGGTTATCGTTACCATATTTCTAAATTCCATATATATGCATTACTATACTGTACTGGTGTTTTTCTTTCTGGCTTACTTCACTCCAGTTTGATCCACTTCATTAGAACTGATTCAAGTGTATTCTTTTCAATGGCTGAGTAATACTCCATTAATTTTGGAATTTTCATCTAGTATGTATCAGAGGCTTTGAAAAGTAGAGAAAGTCTTACAACTTTTCAGTTCAGTTCAGTCACTCAGTCATGTCTGACTTTGCGACCCCATGAATTGCAGCACGCCAGGCCTCCCTGTCCATCAAAAACTCCCAGAGTCCACCCAAACCCATGCCCATTGAGTCAGTGATGCCATCCAACCATCTCATACTCTGTCATCCCCTTCTCCTCCTGCCCTCAATCTTTCCCAGCATCAGGGTCTTTTCCAATGAGTCAGCTCTTCACATCAGGTGGCCAAAGTATTGGAGTTGCAGCTTCAACATCAGTCCTACCAATGAACATCCAGGACTGATCTCCTTTAGGATGGACTGGTTGGCTCTCCTTGCAGTCGAAGAGATTCTCAATAGTCTTCTCCAACACCACAGTTCAAAAGCATCAATTCTTCTGCGCTCAGCTTTCTTTATAGTCCAACTCTAACATCCATACATGACCACTGGAAAAACCATAACCTTGACTAGATTGTTGACAAAGTAATGTCTCTGCTTTTTAATATGCTATCTAGGTTGGTCATAACTTTCATTCCAAGGAGTAAGTGTCTTTTAATTTCATGGCTGCAATCACCATCTGCAGTGATTTTGGAGCCCAGAAAAAAAAAAGTCAGCCACTGTTTTCACTGTTTCCCCATCTATTTGCCAAGAAGTGATGGGACTGGATGCCATGATCTTACTTTTCTGAATGTTGAGCTTTAAGCCAACTTTTTCACTCTCCTCTTTCACTCTCATCAAGAGGCTCTTTAGTTCTTCTTCACTTTCTGCCATAAGGGTGGTGTCATCTGCATATCTGAGGTTATTGATATTTCTCCCGGCAATCTTGATTCCAGCTTGTGCTTCCTCCAGCCCAGTGTTTCTCATGATGTACTCTGCATATAAGTTAAATAAGCAGAGTGACAATATACAGCCTTGACGTACTCCTTTTCCTATTTGGAACCAGTCTGTTGTTCCATGCCCAGTTCTAACTGTTGCTTCCTGACCTGCATACAGGTTTCTCAAGAGTCAGGTCAGGTGGTCTGGTATTCCCATCTCCTCCAGAATTTTCCACAGTTTATTGTGATCCACAGAGTCAAAGGCTTTGGCATAGTCAATAAAGCAGAAATATATGTTTTTCTGGAACTCTTTTGCTTTTTTCCATGATCCAGCAGATGTTGGCAATTTGATCTCTGGTTCCCCTGCCTTTTCTAAAACCAGCTTGAACATCTGGAAGTTCATGGTTCACGTATTGCTGAAGCCTGGCTTGGAGAATTTTAACTTTTAGCATTTAACATTTTTTTAAAAAGCTACAGGTAAATTTTATTTTGAGTAGATTCTCTCTACCCTGATTCTTTGGCAAAGTTTTTGGTTAATTCATTTATTTCCTTCCATTTAATTAGTAGTCTGAAAAAAGTTGATTGAAAAATATTTTATTAGTTAAAATATCCATAATTTTGTGCAATTTCAATAAGGAAGAGTTTATACATTTTTAAAGCAGTCATTCCTTTTAAGTTATTTTTCTGCTTGAATGTATAAGTTTTCAGAAATTAATGACTATTCTACTTTTATGAATAATTGTTAATAAACTAAAGAATAAGCACTTTATAAATGCATGTGATTTAGTGTTCTTAGTGTGTGTGCTCAGTTGCTAAGTCATGTTCAACTCTTTGTGACCCTACGGACTGTAGCCAGTCAGGCTCCTCTCCATGGATCTTTCCAGGCAAGAATACCAAATTCATTTTTCCCATGATCACAACTACTACAACAGCAATTCCACAGCCTGCTAATAAGTGAATTGAGAACTCAATTGGGATTTGATTATTCATAAATGACCTTGAAGCCAAAGGAACATTTTTATCATCCTTTAAAGCATCAGTTTGAAACCAAAGGTCTGTAAAGCCTAACTAGCAATCAAGTGTGAGAGCACAAATGAGCATTTTCAAACATTTAACATTTCCAAGAGTGTACTATTCACATGGATGTAAGAGTTGGACCATAAAAAAGACAGAGAAGTGAAGAATTGATGCCTTCAAATTGTGGTGCTGGAGAAAAGTCTCAAGAGTCCCTTGGACAGCAAGGAGATCAAACCAGTCAATCTCAAAATAAATCAGCCTTGAATATTCATTTGAAGGACTGATGCTGAAGCTCCAATACTTTGGTCACTTGATGTGAAGATCCAACTCACTGGAAAAGACCTTGATTCTGGGAAAGATTGAAGGCAAAAGGAGAAGAGGGCAACAGAGAATGAGATGGTTACACAGCATCACTGACTCGATGAACATGAATTTGAGCAAACACCAGGAGATAATGAAAAAGAGGGAAGCCTAGTTGTTGCTGTCTGTAAAGTCGCAAAGAGTCAGACACGACTTAGCCACTGAACAACAACAACAATTATTCACACATGATCTATAAAATTCTTTTACCTTTGTTAATAGAGCACTTTCCCCAGTTAAATTTACAATGATAGTTTATGTCTGATATTATTACTATTATCTCAGGATGTAATTTTTTTGAGGTGAAGATTTGTTTTGTTCTTTTAAATGTTTTCTTACTTCCTCTTTTATTTATGTTTCTTTCTTTTTATGTAGCCAAAGATACTGAATTTATATTAATGTTAATGTTTTAGTTAAGTCTTGGTAAAGAATGTGTTTTAAATTCTACATGTGTTAACTTTTAGGGAAAAAAAAATAAGGATTATTTTTCTCCCTAGTAACCATTATCCAAAATGATTAGAACTTGATTTAAAAATAAATTCCTAGTATGAAATTCTTTTTTCAGTCACACTTAGCCCTTGATGCTCTGCTTCGACTCTGTGCCTAAGCATTTTGTACTATGATGTTCAAACTAGATTGTGAGTATCAAAATGAGAAGCTGGGACGTCCCTCTTTATGTTGCATCTCCACCACATGGTAATAAGTCTAGGACATAATTTTTTTGTTGACCAAAAGATACATTAATTGGTATTGGAGTGCTATCCTTCATCTTCAGCACTTTTACAGCTCTTAAGCTCCTCTTCAGGCCCAGGAGAACTTTCTCCTGGCAGGTTTCTACCACACTCCTATACCCCAAGATAACAAGAAGACCTAGCTCTGGAAGATTTGTTTTAGTAGCAACCCTACACATTTATCTAAAAGGGAGGAATGGTGGTGTTAAATTTGAAAGAGAATTTTTGTACCCAAACTAAGCTGTAGTTTGAGAGCCAGATACACATAAATTCAACCAAAATGGTACTCACAGAGTATGCATGATTGGGGCAGTGAAAAGTCGACAAGAGAAGATCCTATTAGAAACAAAAAGTCAAAACTGTCTCATAGTACTCCTCTCTTCCTCCCATCCCACTTTTTCTCATGAATCCTTTCCTCAGGAAATGGGGAGTTTGGAGCAGTCCCAGTCCCTGAAAATTACTTCATCAGGCGTCTCAGTGTCAATGAGCTGGGAGAGCTAAAGTTGAGCACTTCAGAGATCTCTTTAGAGATTCAGAACTTGAGTGTGAGCCTTTAGATTTAGAGTTTGGCCCAAAAAGTCTTTTATATTGATCCTAATGTAATCAAAATTTAGATGTTTTATTGGTACATAGTTTAGACTAATTTACCCTCGTCCAAGGTAAGGAGCAATGGCTGCACTTTACTGGAGCAGCCGTGAAGAGATACCCCAAACCCAAGGTAAGAGAAACCCCAGTAAGACAGTAGGTGTTGCAAGAGGGCATCAGAGGGCAAACACACTGAAACCATGCTCACAGAAAACTAGTCAATCTAATCACACTAGGACCACAGCCTTGTCTAACTCAATGAAACTAAGCCATGCCCGTGGGGCAACCCAAGATAGGCGGGTCATGGTGGAGAGATCTGACAGAATGTGGTTCACTGGAGAAGGGAAGGGCAAACCACTTCAGTATTCTTGCCTTGAGAACCCCATGAACAGTATGAAAAGGCAAAATGATAGGATACTGAAAGAGGAACTCCCCAGGTCAGTAGGTGCCCAATATGCTACTGGAGATCAGTGGAGAAATAACTCCAGAAAGAATGAAGGGATGGAGCCAAAGCAAAAAGAATACCCAGCTGTGGATGTGACTGGTGATAGAAGCAAGGTCCAATGCTGTAAAGAGCAATATTGCATAGGAACCTGGAATGTCAGGTCCATGAATCAAGGCAAATTGGAACTGGTCAAACAAGAGATGGCAAGAGTGAACGTCGACATTCTAGGAATCAGTGAAATGAAATAGACTGGAATGGGTGAATTTAACTCAGATGACCATTATACCTACTACTGCTGGCAGGAATCCCTCAGAGAAATGGAGTGGCCATCATGGTCAACAGAACAGTCCGAAATGCAGTACTTGGATGCAATCTCAAAAACGACAGAATGATCTCTATTCCTTTCCAAGGCAAACCATTCAATATCACAGTAATCCAAGTCTATGCCCCAACCAGTAGCGCTGAAGAAGCTGAAGTTGAACGGTTCTATGAAGACCTACAAGACCTTTTAGAACTAACACCCAAAAAAGATGTCCTTTTCATTATAGGGGACTGGAATACAAAAGTAGGAAGTCAAGAAACATCTGGAGGAACAAGCAAATTTGGCCTTGGAATATGGAATGAAGCAGGGCAAAGACTAATAAATAGAGTTTTGCCAAGAAAATGCACAGGTCATAACAAACTCCCTCTTCCAACAACACAAGAGAAGACTCTATACATGGACATCACCAGATGGTCAACACTGAAATCAGATTGATTATATTCTTTGCAGCCAAAGATGGAGAAGCTCTATACAGTCAGCAAAAACAAGACCAGGAGCTGACTGTGGCTCAGACCATGAACTCCTTACTGCCAAATTCAGACTTAAATTGAAGAAATTAGGGAAAACCATTAGACCATTCAGGTATGTCCTAAATCAAATTCCTTATGATTATACAGTGGAAGTGAGAAGTAGATTTAAGGGCCTAGATCTGATAGATAGAGTGCCTGATGAACTATGGAATGAGGTTCAGGACATTGTACAGGAGACAGGGATCAAGACCATCCCCATGAAAAGAAATGCAAAAAAGCAAAATGGCTGTCTGAGGAGGGCTTACAAATAGCTGTGAAAAGAAAAGAAGCAAAAAGCAAAGGAGAAAAGGAAAGATATAAACATCTGAATGCAGAGTTCCAAAGAATAGCAAGAAGAGATAAGAAAGCCTTCCTCAGCGATCAATGCAAAGAAATAGAGGAAAACAACAGAATGGGAAAGACTAGGGATCTCTTCAAGAAAATCAGAGATACCAAAGGAACATTTCATGCAAAGATGGTCTCGATAAAGGACAGAAATGGTATGGACCTAACAGAAGCAGAAGATATTAAGAAGAGATGGCAAGAATACACAGAAGAACTGTACAAAAAAGATCTTCAAGATCCAGATAATCACGATGGTGTAATCACTCACCTAGAGCCAGACATCCTGGAATGTGAAGTCAAGTGGGCCTTAGAAAGCATCACTACGAACAAAGCTAGTGGAGGTGATGGAATTCCAGTTGAGCTATTCCAAATCCTGAAAGACGATGTTGTGAAAGTGCTGCACTCAATATGCCAGCACATTTGGAAAACTCAGCAGTGGCCACAGGACTGGAAAAGGTCAGTTTTCATTCCAATCCCAAAGAAAGGCAATGCCAAAGAATGCTCAAACTACCGCACAATTGCACTCATCTCACACGCTAGTAAGGTAATGCTCAAAATTCTCCAAGCCAGGCTTCAGCAATATGTGAACCGTGAACTTCCTGATGCTCAAGCTGGCTTTAGAAAAGACAGAGGAACCAGAGATCAAATTGCCAACATCTGCTGGATCATGGAAAAGGCAAGTGAGTTCCAGAAAAACATCTATTTCTGCTTTATTGACTATGCCAAAGCCTTTGACTGTGTGGACCACAATAAACTGTGGAAAGTTCTGAAAGAGATGGGAATCCCAGACCACCTGATCTGCCTCTTGAGAAATTTGTATGCAGGTCAGGAAGCAACAGTTAGAGCTGGACATGGAACAACAGACTGGTTCCAAATAGGAAAAGGAGTTCGTCAAGGCTGTATATTGTCACCCTGTTTATTTAACTTCTATGCAGAGTACATCATGAGAAACGCTGGACTGGAAGAAACACAAGCTGGAATCAAGATTGCCGGGAGAAATATCAATAACCTCAGATATGCAGATGACACCACCCTTATGGCAGAAAGTGAAGAGGAACTCAAAAGCCTCTTGAGGAAAGTGAAAGTGGAGAGTGAAAAAGTTGGCTTAAAGCTCAATATTCGAAAACGAAGATCATGGCATCCAGTCCCATCACTTCATGGGAAATCGATGGGGAAACAGTGGAAACAGTGTCAGACTTTATTTTTCTGGGCTCCAAAATCACTATAGATGGTGACTGCAGCCATGAAATTAAAAGGCTCTTACTCCTTGGAAGGAAAGTTATGACCAACCTAGATAGCATATTCAAAAGCAGAGACATTACTTTGCCAACAAAGGTCTGTCTAGTCAAGGCTATGGTTTTTCCTGTGGTCATGTATGGATGTGAGAGTTGGACTGTGAAGAAGGCCGCGCACCGAAGAATTGATGCTTTTGAACTGTGGTGTTGGAGAAGACTCTTGAGAGTCCCTTGGACTGCAAGGAGATCCAGCCAGTCCATTGTGAAGGAGATCAGCCCTGGGATTTCTTTGGAAGGAATGATGCTAAAGCTGAAACTCCAGTACTTTGGCCACCTCATGCGAAGAGTTGACTCATTGGAAAAGACTCTGATGCTGGGAGCGATTGGGGGCAAGAGGAGAAGGGGACAACAGAGGATGAGATGGCTGGATGGCATCACTGACTCGATGGATGTGAGTCTCAGTGAACTCCAGGAGTTTTTGATGGATAGGGAGGCCTGGCGTGCTGCGATTCATGGGGTTGCGAAGGGTCGGACATGACTGAGTGACTGATGTGATCTGAATTTTAGACTAAGCAAGTCAAGTGTGACCTTTAAAAAATGCCTTTGAATCTTATTTTTGTTGAGCACTTGATTGTATAACAGGCACTGTGCCATACTCTTTGTATGTTATTTCATTGAATTTGCACAGCAATCCCATGAAGAGAATTAAAAAGATGCTTAAAGAAAGAGTAAGTTGCCCAAGTCAAAGAGCAAGTTAGAAGTCAGGGAATCCTAAGTCAACTGTCAACAGCCAAATCATAATTACCATGATAACTACTTTAATGCAAAATTACATATGTAAAACTGGATATTGGGATAAAACTAAATTCCAATGATGGACAAATGTTTAAGCAAACTATGGTTATATCTAAAGATTATTATATACCTATTAATTGATTCATACATAATGATGTTTCTGTTAAGCCAACGAAGTAGAATGTAAAATTGTATGTAACGTAAGATTACAAACTCATATCCAATTAAAACAGCACAACAAAAAACCTTCAACATGGGGGAAAATATACTGAAAGCTTTTAAATTTTGAAACATTTAACCCAGTAATTCTATTGCTTATAGTCTGTTTAACAAGTGGTGCTGGGAAATCTGGTCAACCACTTGTAAAAGAATGAAACTAGAACACTTTCTAACACCATACACAAAAATAAACTCAAAATGAATTAAAGATCTAAAGGTAAGACCAGAAACTATAAAACTCCTAGAGGAGAACATAGGCAAAACACTCTCTGAAATACATCACAGCAGGATCCTCTATGACCCACCTCCCAGAATATTGGAAATAAAAGCAAAAATAAACAAATGGGATCTAATTAAAATTAAAAGCTTCTGCACATCAAAGGAAACTATTAGCAAGGTGAAAAGGCAGCCTTCAGAATGGGAGAAAATAATAGCAAATGAAGAAACTGACAAACAACTAATCTCAAAAATATACAAGCAACTCCTACAGCTCAACTCCAGAAAAATAAATGACCCAATCAAAAAATGGGCCAAAGAACTAAAAAGACATTTCTCCAAAGAAGACATACAGATGGCTAACAAACACATGAAAACATGCTCAACATCACTCATTATCAGAGAAATGCAAATCAAAACCACTATGAGGTACCATTTCACGCCAGTCAGAATGGCTGCGATCCAAAAGTCTACAAGCAATAAATGCTGGAGAGCGTGTGGAGAAAAGGGAAACCTCTTACTGTTGGTGGGAATGCAAACTAGTACAGCCACTATGGAGAACAGTGTGGAGATTCCTTAAAAAACTGGAAATAGAACTGCCTTATGATCCAGCAATCCCACTGCTGGGCATACACACTGAGGAAACCAGAAGGGAAAGAGACACGTGTACCCCAATGTTCATCGCAGCACTGTTTATAATAGCCAGGACATGGAAGCAACCTAGATGTCCATCAGCAGATGAATGGATAAGAAAGCAGTGGTACATATACACAATGGAGTATTACTCAGCCATTAAAAAGAATGCATTTGAATCAGTTCTAATGAGGTGGATGAAACTGGAGCCTATTATACAGAGTGAAGTAAGCCAGAAAGAAAAACACCAATACAGTATACTAACGCATATATATGGCATTTAGAAAGATGGTAACAATAACCCTGTGTATGAGACAGCAAAAGAGACACTGAGGTACAGAACAGTCTTTTGGACTCTGTGGGAGAGGGAGAGGGTGGGAAGATTTGGGAGAATGGCATTGAAACATGTATAATATCATGTATGAAACGAGTTGCCAGTCCAGGTTCGATGCACGATACTGGGTGCTTGGGGCTGGTGCACTGGGACGACCCAGAGGGATGGTATGGGGAGGGAGGAGGGAGGAGGGTTCAGGATGGGGAACACATGTATACCTGTGGCGGATTCATTTCGATATTTGCTAAAACTAATACAATTATGTAAAGTTTAAAAATAAAATAAAATTAAAAAAAAGAAAACTGAAAAAAAAAGAAGTAATATAAAAGGTGGATAAACACGTGTTTATCTCTAAAGATGTTTGTTAAAGTGAAAAAATGCAAGCAACTTAAGTATCCAAGTGCACTTTCAAGAAAATTACTGTGCACACATACGATGCAATTTTACATAGTTACTATGCCTTATAAACATTTTTAATAGCAAAGAAAAATGCTTGCAGTATAATGGTAAGCAGAATTGCAGCATGCACAATTGTATGTGTGGTATGATCATAAAATATAAGCACAGATAAAAAAACTGGAAATAAAGACATGAAAATGTTACTAGTGGTTTTCTCTGAATATTAGGATGATTATTTGATTTCTCTTTCTATAAGTTTCTGTATTCTACAACTTTCCCACAATCCCCATATTTTATTTTTATTTTTTAAAACAGTCACTCCAACTTCCAAACTTTCTCAAATGTTTATTTTTACAAAGAAGTAAGCAAATGTAAAAGGATATTCAGTGTTGACTTACAAGATAAGATCCTACTCTATCGGGCTATAAACACTAAAATGCAGCAATAGCATCTTAATAGTATGTGTATTCCCCTTACTTATCCCTCTGTGCTCAATAACTGTTAACTGAATCAATAACGACAAAAGACATGGACGATTTGAGCTGACTGATAAACAGGAAGGGAGCTTTGACAAAAAAAAAAATCTAGAAAATATCATGAGCCGTTGGGAATTTAAATTACATGTGAACTTTCAACTAATAAATGATAATTTTGTATATAAACTTTACCAGACCCTAAGACAGAAATCTTTCAATTTACTTGGAAAAGCTAGCAACACCTCAGATAAATAAATGTAACAAAAATAGCACCTTCCAAAATACTAAATGAAGAGTTGATGTAGTTTAGTCACTAAGTTGTGCAGAACTCTTTGTGACTCCATGGACTATAGCCCACCAGGCTCCTCTGTCCATGGGATTTCCCAGGCAAGAATACTAGACTGGGTTGGAATTTCCTTCTCCAGGGGATATCCCTGATCCAGGGATTGAGTGCATATCCCTTGCAATGGCAGGTGGATTCTCTACTTCTGAGCCACGGGGAAAGCCCAACAGAATAATACAACATAACCAATAGAGCCATTTCTAAACTTAAAAAATGTTCAACAAATCTTATTAAAAGGTTAAACCTAAAGGTATTTGAGAAAAGTGAATATTCAGAATATAAAATCAAAGCAAAGCTAAGAAAATTAAGAAGATAAAGAGTATTAGGAAATAAAAAAATACAATATATTTCCCTTAATGTGACATACAATACTTACCTCAAATAAAAAACAATATTTTATTTAATAATCAGCAATAGTCTTTACTTAAGTCCAGACACTTGAGACTTCACCATTAGTGGTAATTAAACACCCTGAAACTTGCACATACATACATTGTTATGTGATATCTGGTGATATGTGGATTAGCTTGAATGTCCATGGAACTCAGGTTAAACACCTCTACTTTGAGGAGTTCCCTTTCAGGTTAAGAATAAGTAATGACTCCCATGATCAAGCACTTTTATGGTACTTTGCTCTATCTATCTCATGCAATAAAGCCAAAGGTGAGATAATATGAGTTAATATGAAGGAAAAATGGAGACATATCTTTAATTTCAAGATGATATAGTTTACTACCTAGAAAACCACAGGAAAAACTGAAAAGCCCATAGACTTAATAAGCGTGTTTGTAAAAAATGTCTGGTACAAAAATAAGAACAGAAACATAATTTTCCTAGATACTAAAGATAATCATTTAGAAAATGAAGTATATAAAAAAAAGATTAACAAAGAAAAATATTAAATACCTGGTAATGTTAGCACTATATGTCTAGGATCTGTACAATTAAAACTATCTCATTCCAAAAAAAAAAACAAAAACCAAAAAAACTGTCTCATTCCTGAAAGGTGAGGAAGAAAAAAAAAAAAGAAAATCGTTTTATTATACTACATTATAACTTTTTGGCCTAATATATTCATTTAAATTTGTCTGCAAGTCTAAATGTATATTTCAGAATACCTCAAAGTTATAGTTAAAGAGGACTTGCATTGCATTATTATTGCCATAGTTACTTACTTTTAAAACTGAGTGGCATTATCAGAATGTATAGACAGATTTATTACATGAAATATAAGTTGAAGAAAGAGACACAGATAAGCAAATACTTTTTCATAAAATATAAATTATATAAAAATGAGTTTGAATTAACTGCTTAGCTCATTAAATGAGAAAGAAAATAATTCATATGCTAAAATATCAAAGTATAAAGTGAAAGTAAATGTACAAAATATTAAATTCTTGCCACATTTAATTTAATAAATCTTGTTTGTGTACAGGGGAAATTCTAAGGCTCAAAGTAATAGCAATAATAATTAAAAAACATGATAGATGTTAATATATGACCAACGGTACCATCACTTCAAAACAGCAAGAGTGACAAAGAAATACAACAATTAATACTCTTAATTTATATTTATATATACTTACATATATGTCATAAATATATATACAGCATATATACACAGACTATACTTACGTATGTTTTTATATATATATGTGTATATACACATTCCAAAGTAAAATACAATAAAAGATAAAATTAGAAAATATTTCACGATTAAAATTCAAAAAACTAGTTGAGAAAAAACATGAAAGAATAAAATAATTTACCCAGTGGGCAGTGGAATATGATATAAAATAATGATGTACTACTTTTACATTTTGGCTATCAAATTGTCAAGGTTAAGAAAAAATGCCTAAGTTATCAAGTGGAAGCTCTAATATTCTCCTTATCGATGGTTAAAATAACAGTCTACTTGGAGTTGAACCTGTAGCTGTTTATTGCTAAGTCGCTTCAGTCGTGTCCAACTCTGTGCGACCCCATAGATGGCAGCCCACCAGGCTTCCCCATCCCTGGGATTCTCCAGGCAAGAACACTGGAGTGGGTTACCATTTCCTTCTCCAATGCATGAAAGTGAAAAGTGAAAGTGAAGTCGCTCAGTCGTGTCCGACTCTAGCTACCCCATGGACTGCAGCCTACCAGGCTCCTCTGTCCATGGAATTTTCCAGGCAAGAGTACTGGAGTGGGGTGCCATTGCCTTCTCCAGTAGCTGTTTATTAAAAGCCATTAAAATTATATACACTTTGAGCCATAAGCTATATATGTGTGTAAATATACACACACACATATATATTCTTAATGCCTTCTATTGTGTGGGTGTATATAAAGAATATTAAAGAAAAAAGATATAATTTATATATATGTATACATATGATTTTAAAGAATATGCATTTAGCTGCAAATATATTTTTGGAATAATAATGAAATGCAAATTATAACCCTGAAGCTCATTATATATGCATATATACTTTACTTTGTAATGTATAATACATAAAGATAACATGTATTTTGTCCTTGCACACACAACACATCTAAATGATTATATTTTAAAGCTTTACAATTATCCTTTATGGATGAATATATTTATTTTTTAATGTGCATGCATATCTTTCATTATAAATAAAAACGTATCTAAGACTAAAATATAGCTTACTTCAAGTAAGGAAATTAAGAAAGATATTCTGGTTGTTGAGATGGCAGATGCTTCATAACTATTCTCATAAACAAAAATTATCATCTTAATTTCATTTCTATTCAACTTTCAAAGTTCATTTTAATTATCTAATAGTCTAATCTAATTCTTTTTCTAAATTTTAGTCTGGACCACTGCTTTCCTTGCCTCTTATATTTTATTTTTAGTAATATTTATTTTGCTAAATACTTTTTTTTGGCTACTCTAGAAAAATAACGTTTACTCTTTTGCATCAGACACCTAGTTGCCACATCCAAAGAATGACTTTTTTTAATGATCTGCCGATTAAATCAAGTTTATAGTTTAAAAATGGAGCATAGTTATTCTGACCATCCTACTTTCTCTGTTTTAAGACAAAGAATGTGAATCTAAATTTTTCAATTAAGTCATGCCAGGAACCTAGTTTCAACAATATTTTTTTTTCTTAAGGAAACATATGTACTTAAATATTCCAAAATAATACTTCCATTTTAACTCTGAATTAGAATGCTACTATCACACACACAAAAAAACTTCTATGAAAAATTGAATTTAAAGTAAGTAGACTATTTCATTTAATGGAGAAATAGGAACATTTGATCTTTGCTTTGGTTGGATTAACTGTGCAATTGATATAAAATGAGTAATTTTACCTTATCACCATTTTAGTTATCTGTTTATAAACTAAGATTTTGATTTTAGTCTTAAACATACTTCAACCACAAACTGCTTAGCATGATGTAACTTAGACTGAGAAACTAGATATAGACTTTGAAAAATAAATATTTCTGTATAGACTAAAAATACAGGTTTTTGTGTATAGTCTTAAAAAAAAGAAATGAGAAAGTCATATTAATAGAAAAGAAGTAGCAAGAATCTTTGCTTGAAATAGGTCTTTCATTTTCAATGGTACTAAAGTAAAATCAACTGTCACTTCTTTTGATATTTTTATTATTCTTAAAGGTTATTAGTTTTAATATCTGATTTATGAATTTAAGAAATGAAGATTTGAAGAGAGGCTAGAAAATTCACAACAGATACATAAAAATAATTTGACTTCAAAGATCTGAGGATACAGAAGCAAATGAATATAGGAAGCTGGATATTGAAGCAAATGCAAGGTTAAGATAACTGATAATGCAGTTTGCAAGGTGGCAGGCAGGCACCTGAGTAGTAGCCCCACCATATTCTGAGTGGCTGTTTAAATTACATAGGACAAAAGTTATTCTTGTTTTTTTATCTTTCTTTGGTTTCTATCATGTAGGAGAGGAAAGGAGAAAAATAAAATAGGGGAAAAGAGAGGAGAGAGAAACATAAGGTAGACAGTGAGATTGAGATAGAGAGAATGACTGCAAAAGAGAGCAAACAACTTGTAAGTGATGATCCATGTCCACAGGTTCACCTCAGAGCATTCTGTTCTGTGGCTTATTGTTAGATAAATGACTTCAGGGCTGTTTGCTGAAGTCAGTCATTCTTCTGGGGCTTCCCAGGTGGCGCTAGTGGTAAAGAACTTTCCTGCCAATGCAGGAGACATAAGAGATGCAGGTTTGATCCCTGGGCCAGGAAGATCCCCTGGAGAAGGAAATGGTAACCCACTCCAGTATTCTTACCTGGAGAATCCAATGGACAGAGGAGCCTGGCAGTCTACAGTCCATAGTGTGGCAAAGTCACTTCATACACAACTGAAGCGACTTAGCATGCATGCACCCAATCATTCCATCAGGAGCAAAAATATCTGAGGTCATTTGCTGATGAATGTCCTATCCAGGATCAATGAAAATTAGTAATTGTAGCACACACACTACCAAAAGCAAGATAAAAACTCAGAGTCTTAGAGCTGGATTTCATCATCTTACCACTCCAACCTAATAACTTTATGCTGATAAAGTCACTTGACCTGCCTGTTGAGAAATCTGTATGCAGGTCAGGAAGCAACAGTTAGAACTGGACATGGAGTGACAGACTGTTTCCAAATGGGGAAAGGAGAAAGTCAAGGCTGTATATTGTCACCCTGCTTATTTAACTTATATGCAGAGTACATCGTGAGAAACACTGGGCTGGATGAAGCACAAACGAATCATGATTGCTGGGAGAAATTTCAATAACCTTATATATGCAGATGACACCACCCTAATGGCAGAAGGCAAAGAATAACTAAAGAGCTTCTTGATGAAAGAGAAAGAGGAGGGTGAAAAAGTTGGCTTAGAATTCAACATTCAGAAAACTAAGATCATAGCATGTGGTCCCATCACTTCATGGCAGATAGATGGGGAAACACTGGAAAAAGTGACAGACTTTATTTTTTGGGGCTCCCAAATCACTGAAGATGGTGATTGCAGCCATAAAATTAAAAGACTCTTACTCCTTAGGAGGAAAGTTATAACCAACCTAGACAGCATATTAAAAAGCAGAGACATTACTTTTCCACAAATGTCCATCTAGTCAAGGCTATAGTTTTTCCAGTAGTCATGTATGAATGAGAAAGTTGGACTATAAAGAAAGCTGAGTGCTGAAGAATTGATGCTTTTGAACTGTGGTGTTGGAGAAGACTCTTGAGAATCCCTTGGACTGCAAGGAGATCCAGCCAGTCCACCCTAAAGCAGATCAGTCCTGGGTGTTCATTGGAAGGACTGATGTTGAAGCTGAAACTCCAATACTTTGGCCACCTGATGCGAAGAGCTGACTCATTTGAAAAGACCCTGTTGCTGGGAAAGATTGAGGGCAGGAGAAGGGGACGACAGAGTATGAGATGGTTGGATGGCATCACTGACTCAATGGACATGCGTTTGGGTAGACTCTGGCAGTTGGTGATGGACAGGGAGGCCTGGCGTGCTGCAGTTCATAGGGTCGCAAAGAGTTGGACATGACTGAGTGACTGAACTGAACTGGAGTTGTTAATGAACACATTTAGACAAAAGATTAAACATAATGAACAGAATTAAAGCAGTCAAAAACTACCAGATTTGTAGCAATTGGACAAAAAACAGAAACTTTTTTTCCAGATGGCCATCTTTTATTGGCAATCTAGGGCAGGATTGCAAATTATGGCTCACAGCCTGACATTCTGTTTTGCAAGATGAAGTTTTTGTAATAAAGTTTTATTGGAGCACAACCATTTTCATTCATTTCCATACTGTCTATAGCTGCTTTTGTACAACAACAATAGAGTTAAATAGTTGTGACAGGAAAGTTACAGCCAAGGAGGCTTAAAGTATTTATTATCTGACTCTTTCAGAAAATGTTTACTAACCCTTGCCTTGGAGAATCAGTGATAATATTATCACAAACTGTAACATTTCCTATAAGGTGGCAGAATATGAAACAATCAGGCAAAAGTCAATAATCTTTATATATGAATAAGATCTAGTTAGAATATTGTAAGAGTAAGCTCAATTTGTAATAGCAACATTAAAAAAAATCACTTTAAATTCTTGTTTGTTTTACCACCAATGCAGATGGGGACAGCCACCATGGATAACAGTATGGAGATTCCTTAAAAAACTAGAATATAGCTATTTACATATGATTCAGCAATCCCACTCCTGGGCATATATTTGGGAAAAATCATAATTCAAAAACATGCATGCACCCCTATGTTCATTGCAGCACTGTTTACAATAGCCAGGACATAGGAGCAACCTAAATTCCCATGATCAGAGGAATGGATAAAGATGATATGAGATATATATATATATACACACACACACAAGTGCTCAGTCGCTCAGTTGTGTCCAGCTATTTGTGGCCCCATGGATTGTAGCCTGTCAGGTTTCTCTGCCCATGGAATTTTCCAGGCAAGGATACTGGAGTGGGGTGCCATTTCCTACTTCAGGAAATCTTCTCAATTCAGGGATTGAACCTGCATCTCTTGCATCTCCTGCAATGGCAGGCAGATTCTTTACCACTAACACCACCTAGCAAGCCTAGGCTTGCTATATATATATTCTAAATATATTAATATATATGCTGTATATATATTCTATACATATATAGGCTATTACTCAGCCATAAAAAAGAACAAAATAATGCCATATGTAGCAATACGTATGGACTTAGAGATTTTCAAACTGAAAGAAGTCAATGAGAAACATATATAACATATGATAACACTTATATGTGGAATATCTACAAAAAGCATACAAATGAACTTATCGACAAAGCAGAAATAGAATTACAGACACAGAAAACAAACTTATGGTTACTAGGGGATTGAGAAGACAGATAAATTGGGAGATTGGGATTGACATATACATGCTAACTATAAAATAGATAACTAGTAAGGACCTACTATATAGCATAGGGAATGCTGGTCAATACTCCTCAATGGCATATATAGGAAAAGAATCTAAAAATGAGTGGGAATATACATATATGTGTATATATATGTGTGTGCATGTGTGTAACTGATTAATTTCCTGTATGTTGGAGACTACAAAAAATTGTAAAACATTAAAAAATTATTATAAATATTATAATTTAAAAAATCACTTAGTAAGAAAAGTTTAATATTGAAAAAGTAAATCTAAGCATTAATAGATATGTTGTTATTCAATTGCTTAGTGGTGTCTGACCCTTTGTGATCCCATGGACTGTAGCATGCCAGGCTTCCCTGTCCATCACCAACTCCCAGAGTTTGCTCAAACTCATGTCTGTCAAGTCGGTGATGCCATCCAACACTCTCATCCTCTGTTGTCCCCTTCTCCTGCCTTCAATCTTTCCCAGCATCAGGGTCTTTTCCACTGAGTCAGTTCTTCGCATGGGGTGGCCAAAGTATTGGTGATTCAGCTTCAGCATCAGTCCCTCCAATGAATATTCAGGATTGATTTCTTTTAGGATTGACTGGTTTGATCTTCTTGCAGTCCAAGGGACTCTTAAGAGTCCTCTCCAACACCACAGTTCAAAAGCATCAATTCTTCAATGCTCAGCCTTCTTTATGGCCCAACTCTCACTCCATACATGACTACTGGAAAAACCTTAGCTTTGACTATATGGACCTTTGTAGGCAAAGTAATGTCTCTGCTTTTTAATACTCTCTCTAGTTTTGGTATAGCTTTTCTTCCAAGGCTCTCTAGGTTTGTCTTAGCTTTTCTTCCAAGGAGTAAGCATCTTTTAATACCAGGGCTGCAGTCACCATCTGCAGTGATTTTAGAGCCCCCCCAAAATAAAATCTGCTACTATTTCCATTGTTTCTTCATCTATTTGCTGTGAAGTTATGGGACCAGATGCCATGATCTTAGCTTTTTTAATGTTGAATTTTAAGTCAGCTTTTTCATCCTCCTCTTTCACCTTCATCAAGAGGCTCTTTAGTTCCTTCTCACTTTCTGTCATAAAGGTGGTGTCATCTTCATATATGATAAAAGTAGCATTTCAAATTACTGGGAAATATGGAAAAAATATGGATTTTTTACCTTTGAAGTATTAGGTAATCAGAGAGCCACGTGGAAGAAGATGAAACTAGATTCATACCTCACATAAGAATAAACTCCAATGAATAAGATATCTAATGTATGAAGTGAAGACATACATGTACTAGAAAAATTAGATTAATAATCTACAACCTAGTAATGGAAAAACCTTTTAAAATTAGGATTCAAAAATCCAGATATAAAATGTGAAAGATTATTAATTTGATAAAATTTCACACAGATACAAAAGAAGAAAGTAAATATAGACAAAAAACAAAAGATAATTATGGAGAAAATATATCTAGAATGTATCACAGGTGAAAAACTAGTCTCCCTGTAATTACAAAGAGCTGAAATATGAGTAGAGGAACTGAAAAATAAAATTCAGAGTAGTGTCTATTTGGTATAGTGTATAGAAAATAAGTAACTTAATATGGCTATTGTATTATTCGTTTCCTTATGATATGATTGTGAAAACTAGAAAACTTAAATGAAATTTAATTTGTCTTAGTTATTATATAAAATAATTTATGTAATAATCTGTTAAAATGTAAATGCTTTAAAGTAAATTACAACTGGTGTATCTTTCTAGTCAATTATAATAGTAAAAACCTGTGAGTTGGTTTCTGGAACACAAGCCGGCCTCCTTCCCAGATTACAAGCTTTTCTGATTATATTAACTACCCACCCCCCTAACTTTTTTTTTTAAACCCATGTTTGCCTCCTGTGTACTGATTTTTGAGCAATGAGCATCTGGTCCTGAGTTTGGTAACATAACCACTGAACCCAAACCTTACCCCAATCTCTAGGTAACATATCCATCCTGGGAAATTGTTCACTTGTTTACGTTTCTCAGTCCTATTTGTCCTCTCTGATGCAAAATGATAAGCTGAATTTATCCTTCATTTACCAAATACATATTTTGATTACTCTCTTTTCCAGTTTTGGATCTTTGACAATAGTCCCTAGTTTTCTAGTTACTTGATGGTAGTGCGAACTTTCCATGCTGATAGTCTTAACTATTTCATTCTGCTACCAAGTTGCTGCCAGGTCCATGGTATAAATATTACAATGCTTTACAACTCTCATGCCATTTTTCATTGCTTATAGAGTAGATTTTTAGGAAGTTAGAGTTAATAGACTTCCATTGTAGGCATTTTGAAAACTGATTTAAGTGTAAATTACTTTTGATGGCAAATCTAAAAACAATGAAGAATATCAGGAATTCCCAAAACATGTTCCAAGGAACCACAAAAGTCAGTAAGTTTAATTCTAAGAGGAAAAATATCAGTGGGCTGGTAGGAATTCAAAATGAAATACATTTAGGAAAAGCTGGGTAATTTTGAATAGTTTAAACTCAGAAGGTCACAACACTTTAAATATTCATTATGACCCTAGTGGGGAAATTAACTAGATGGTGCCAGTCAGGCTTTCTCATCCCACATTCTCATGCCTTCTTGCCCCATGATCTGTGAACAATGACTATGCACAGTTATATAACAGTTGAGATCACGTATAGCCCTGTGCATGCACGTCAGGAGGCACTCACTTGGCCACCGGCTACTTTTGTTCTGTAAATACACATCAGGTTCACCTGAAAAGTCCTGGCTGCTGTTGCATTGGGGCTACATTGGGGTGGCATCAAGGTTATGTTATATGAGGTTATATTGTGGCTACGTTATGGTTTTGTTATGGCTGCTGCTACAGCTGTTGCGTCAGCCAGGAGAGAGGTTGTGTTTTGGCCACTGTGCCAGCCTCCTTGCATCTTCTTCCAGCCTCTTAGCTCGACCCTTGCCTACCCTGGGTTCAGCAAACAGTGAGAACAGTGTGAACAGTGAGACAGGATACAGCAATCCAACAAGGAAATGAAGTATGTTGCATTTCCCAAATATGTTTTCCTTGCATTGTTTTTCATGGGAGATTGTAAAGGACTAGAGTTCCTCAAGAATATCTTTGGGAAATTTGACTTGGAAGGAAACGTGACAAGAAACATTGAAATGACACTTCAGTGGCATGCTTAGGGGATTATTAAAAATCATTCCTAATGACATATTCACAGTTGTCCCTAAAGAATGAAAAGATGCTGAAAACCATGATTAGAGGACTATTGCTTAATTTGAACCTCAGAGAAACAGACATAACGATTATCAGCAGAAAACAAGTAAAACAAAATCAATTACTTAATTACTTCAAAATCAATTAATTAATACAAAACCAATTAATTAATAATACAAATTTGATTGATTAATATAAAAATTAGTGAAAAAATGACCATAGAATTTGAATTTATGAATCAATCATTTAGTGAGATTAAAGAAGTAATATTATTCTAATATTATCACAAAGTCAATTAGGTATATTTTATATTAAAGGAAAAAGCTTTTGCATTTGACTTTTAAAATAAATTCAGATATATGTTATTTAAAAAATACAAAAAGAAATACATTTTTATAAAGTCACCTGCAAATAAAAGGAATACTTTTCCCTCAAAGGGAGGATATTTTAAAAAGCCATTATTAACCTCAGTAGAGGCAGAATAACTTTAACAACCTAATAATCTCTGATAAATTTGATTTAATTTAAAAGTTTTAAAGAATTAATATTCAAAAAATATTCAAAATGGGTAATTCTTAATTCTTGGTGAGTTATTTCAAACATTCCAAGAGTAGAAAATTTACAGGTTATTTGGTCTGTTTCAGGGAGAAAAATGTGTAAACAATCCAAAAATATTGTTCCCAGGTAGATGAACAAGCTAAGAAAAGCAACATAAGCAGGTTGTATATTCCAAGCCAATTTATGTCATGGTTTGATTGTATGTTTGTTGTTATTATCAAGTACTATATATGCATGGACAGAGGGAAATTTTACTGGAATTCCACAGGGATCTTGATTCATTCTTATCCTATTTGATACGTGGTATGTGTGTGTGTTTGTATGTGTGTACCTATGAAATAAGAGTGTTAGTTGCTCAGTCATGTCTGGCTCTTTGCAAACTCTGGACTGTAGCTTGCCAGGCTCCTCTAATCATGGAATTCTTCAGGCAAGAATACTGGAGTAAGTAGCCATTTCCTTCTCCAAGGGATCTTTCCAACCCAGGGATCAAACCTGGGTCTCCTGCATTTCAGGAGACTCTAGCGTCTGAGCCAACAAGGAAGTCCAGGTATACTTATACAAGGTATCACTTTATTGTAAGCTGATGTTCTTTGTTCTAGTTAAGGCATAGGTCTTCTGGGATTCTATTTGGTTGAAAGAGAGCTCATCCTAAGGACACTGGCATATTTCCTGACAAGCATGGTCAGGATCAGAGATAGAGAAATTCTAGTTGTGTCAATGCATTCTGCCCGTATTTTTTTCATTAAAAAGTTGCAGACTCATCCCTGGATCCCAAGGATTAAAAACAAAACAAAACAAAACCCAACTCTAAGATTCAAAAGAGTTGTTTTAATTTAGTATGCACTGTGCTTGTATGTTTCACATGTTTAACACTAGAAAGGAGAAAGATATTTTTATTATTTAGTCATTAGCCACCGTGCAGTCAACAGCTTTTCCATATAAAATATAGATCACTTGCCATGTGAGAAATTTGAGATTTTAAATGGTTTAAGTTCAAGCAAGTTTACAGTACATCTGGTCCAATCAACTGTAAGTAACTCTCTTAATTAAATTCAATTGTGCATTGATACTGAAAAAACAATAGTTAATTTTATGTAAAATGATCTTTATTAATGTATGTTGTTAAAGATATGCAAAGATGACCAGTGGACAGAATTTAAAGAGAGATAAACTTTGCGTATTTCAAACTTCTGTTCCTAAAATCAAATTGTGTTTACAGTGAAGTCAGTTTCCTTGAGAGACAGTGGTTATTTTTTCACATGCTAGAAAATCATATAAAAATAATTTATTAGCAAGAATTCAGGCACTGATGGATAACTGGACTATATGGCCTATCACATTCCACTACCTGGAATTCTTTGATTCTTGTTTGTAGAAAGCACTCAGTCATTTGATCCTTAATATCTAGATAGAGGCCATGTCTACTTATGGATTCTAAGCTGACCACATTTGAGGATAATATGTTTAATTCATCTTATTAATTAGCTTGGTCATAATCAATTGAAACTTTGTTAGGTTGCTACAACAACTTAAAGAAGCAGATCACCTGATTTTTAATATGGTGGTTGCAATTAAATAGCATCTTGTTGGAAAAATGTTAATGTTTCTATTTTCAAAATGGGCCAAATGTTAACTCTTTTGTAAGACTGAATTCTATTCGGTGAAGATATTATTAAAAAGTCATTATTATAAATCTTTTGCAATAGTTTGGTTACATTTTTTATTCTTTTATTAAACTAGCAATTCAACTATGCAAACAGTTTTAAACACCTGACTGTAAGCTTGCCTAACAGATATCTATATATAAATATTTGTGTTGTGTGAGATATACATACATATTATATATATGTATATATATATATATATATTGGCTTCCCTGGTGGCTCAGACAGTGAAGAATCTGCCTGCAGTGTGGGAGACCTGGGTTCAGTCCCTGGGTTGGGAAGATCTCCTGGAGAAGGGAATGGCAATCCACTCCAATATTTTGCTTAGAGAATTCCATGGACAGAGGAGCCTGATGGGCTACAGTCTATGGGGTCGCAGAGTCAGGTATGACTGAGTGACTACAGTTTCACTTTCTTTTCATGTATATATATATGTGTGTGTGCATGTGTATATAAGTTTATATGCATATATAAGTGCTTATATATGTATATACACACACACAGACATTGTTTATTCCCAATATATGTGTACAAATACATATAGCTATACTATATGTTTAGAAATAATATAGTTAATGACACTTGATTTAAGCTTTATAATATTATCTCTTAAAATAAATTACAGTCCTGCAACTTTCACCTCCTTAGAAATTTCACTTAGCAAATATTAAAGAATGATATTTCATTTTTCAAATGAAACACGGAAAAATGCTTTGGCAAACAATGCAGTCAGAAAAAAATAAAAACAGATTGAAAAGAGCCAGGTAGACGTTTTCCCACTACAAAATTTTAGCACTTCATTTGCATTTCTATTTGTAACCTATCTACTTTTTATAGCATTCTGTGTTATAATTCCAACTCTATTTTTATAAAACTTGTGGAAGATGGTAGACTGATTTGCTATGGATAAAAATACCTCATATTCAAATAAACTTTACAAAATAAATTACCTATAAGTTCTTTACTAGTGAATCTATTCTCGTTGCAGTACCATTTATCCATCAAAGAGGAAGAAGAGGTCATAATAAAAATAGTGCTTTATGGGGTATTTATATAGCCTATACAGTTTATAAATCAAGGTCACAAATATTATCTCATTTTGGTATAGATTCTCAGAACAAAGGCAGACTTGGTGACAAATCAAGCTAAAATTTTTCATTTTTTCAGTCAGTGGATATGTAATTGAAAAAAATACAATCTTCAGAATTTTCTTCCCTTCCAGTTATGTTTTCTGACAAAGGGAAGCAAACATATTGTTAGAGATTTAAATCTCTACTTTTGCTTGAATTATAGGTCTGTCCATTATCTGTCACTAAATCTGGCACAGTCTTCAGGTCGTACAGTTAAGACAACAATATGTGCCTTCATCACTCCATCTGAATGGAATGTAAAGAGCCATAGGGGCAAACACAATGTGAAAAATATATTGGTGGATTTAAGCCCAATTCTCTCTTTTTATGAATAATTAAGAAAATGGTTAACTTCCGGGCAGACTAGGAAGGGTAGCAACATAACCCCAATTATTTACATTGACAACTGAATTAATTTGCTTCTTTTCTTTTTCTTTTTTCAGTAACATATGGGTTCCACTCAGCTGTATAATATGGTGGAACCTCACTGGGATCACATCTGTCAGGTTTACAGGGTAAATAAAAGGCTCAGCAGGTTTGTGTGCTAGTGTATGTGAATACAGAGTTGGATAGGTGCCAACTCCATGTCCTTGGAAAAACACTTTGGCTTGTCCCAAAGATGTTAAAGATCATTATCTATTACATAGATGAACCCCACAAAATATCCTTTATGGGAAAATTCCAAGAAAAATGTGAGTATGTAAAATGCCTTACACTAGGTTAGAGTTTCTCTGCAGCTCACACACACATAGTTTGCACTCTGTTATGTTTTTCCTATGGGGTGGCCAAAAAAAATCACTTGATCTATAATTTAGATAAAAAATATCATAACCTATGCAGTCACAATTAGTTAAAATTACATAAAGTTAAAAAAGCACATTGTTTCATATATAAAAATAAGTTTTCATCAATTATAGACATATTTTAATTTCTACCTGCCCTGGCAAGGGCACCGAAAATTTTATTTTTTGTGTGAAAAAAAGTTGTCAGGCTTGAACAATCCATGTGGCTTATCTCAGGTACAATTATTCATGACATGGCAAAAAATCTTAAAAATTAAGTATATTATATTTGGCAAAATTTACTTAGTTCAAAATATATCAGATACATGTCAGTTATTTAGGGTCTTCTCAAAACAGAATCACTTTAGTTAAAACTGCATCTCTTTATATTTTTACTTAGTTTATGAAAGTGTCATCTCATCAAATCTTTAAGAGTCAGTCTGATTTTCAAATCCTTTCATTTCATAGCAAGTGCTTATTGGACACATTCTGACAGGACTTTTAAGGACTATGATTGCTATATATGGTATATATGATGTGTTTCTTGTACCAGGGGCACATTATTTGGCAATACTAGTTATACATAAAAGATAGAGTTAAATAATTGCACAAAGTGATTTCTAATAAACTATGGTTTTTCCATGATCCAGCGGATGTTGGCAATTTGATCTCTGGTTCCTCTGCCTTTTCTAAAACCAGCTTGAACATCATTTGTATGCAGGTCAGGAAGCAACAGTTAGAACTGGACATGGAACAACAGACTGGTTCCAAATAGGAAAAGGAGTACGTCAAGGCTGTATATTGTCACCCTGCTTATTTAACTTATATGCAGAGTAAATCATGAGAATTGCTGGGCTGGAGGAAGCACAAGCTGGAATCAAGATTACCGGGAGAAATATCAATAACCTCAGATATGCAGATGACACCACTCTTATGGCAGAAAGTGAAGAGGAACTCAAAAGCCTCTTGATGAAGGTGAAAGTGGAGAGTGAAAAAGTTGGCTTAAAGCTCAACATTCAGAAAACGAAGATCATGGCATCTGGTCCCATCACTTCATGGCAAATAGATGGGGAAACAGTGGAAACAGTGTCAGAATTTATTTTTTTGGGCTCCAAAATCACCGCAGATGGTGACTGCAGCCATGAAATTAAAATACACTTACTCCTTGGAAGGAAAGTTATTACCAACCTAGATAGCATATTCAAAAGCATAGACGTTACTTTGCCAACAAAGGTTCGTCTAGTCAAGGCTATGGTTTTTCCAGTAGTCATGTATGGATGTGAGAGTTGGACTGTGAAGAAGGCTGAGCGCCGAAGAATTGATGCTTTTGAACTGTGGTGTTGGAGAAGACTCTTGAGAGTCCCTTGGACTACAAGGAAATCCAACCAGTCCATTCTGAAGGAGATCAGCCCTGGGATTTCTTTGGAAGGAATGATGCTGAAGCTGAAACTCCAGTACTTTGGCCACCTCATGCGAAGAGTTGACTCATTGGAAAAGACTCTGATGCTGGGAGGGGTTGGGGGCAGGAGGAGAAGGGGACGACAGAGGATGAGATGGCTGGATGGCATCACTGACTTGATGGATGTTGAGTCTGAGTGAACTCCGGGAGTTGGTGATGGACAGGGAGGCCCGGCGTGCTGCTATTCATGGGGTCGCAAAGATACATGCTATATTATAAGAGGTAGATGACACATACATGTAGCTTTCACTGTAACTTTGCACATAATGTAGACCAATTACTATGTCATACTTTCCTTCTGATGTTTAATTTAGCAAAGATTGATTTTCCTGGGAAATAGAACCTAGTTTGTATAAGAATGTGCTCTTTGATTAAGTTACATTCACATATCAGTAGAGGAAAAAAGGTTTATGGTCATATAGTGTTGAAAGATTGATTAATTCCACATTTGAAGAACTATAAAATTCTTAGCTAACTCCTTACACCAAAATGAATCATTGTTTGAAATAAAACTAAAAATTTAAATGAAATATAGGTGAATGTTTACAAACTCAAGATAGAAAAGAACTTCAATAATTTAATCAACAAAAAAAAATATATATGTAGAGAGAGTCTGGGGATACAGAGGTGAACAAAACTTCATAAATACTTGTCCTCTAGGAGCTTACATTCTAGTGGAAGGGAGGAAGCCAAATAAGCAACATGTCTATGTACATTGTACCCTATAACAGTAGATGATAAATATTATTGAGAGAAAGGATGAAAAAATGTGGATGGTATATGGTTTAAGAGTTGTGAATAGACTGGCCATGGTAGGCCTTTTGAAGATGCCGTATGAACAAAGACTTGAAAGAGAGGAGGGATAAATCCTAAACATTTCTGGAGAAAGACTCCACAAAGAGGAAACATGGAAACGGAAAACACCTAAGGTGAGCTCATGCCTGGCTTATTGAGGGAGCAAGAAGATAAGGGAACAGAGAGAAGGATGGTGAATAATAGGAATATTATTAAAACCATAGATGGATTTATTGAAACAATCGATAGGTTTAATTACATATGCATTTATAACTTCTGAACATTATAGCAATTAATGAATAAATTAAGAGGCAACAGACAAATTAGGGTCAAATATCAGGAACAAATATAACAAATTGTAATCCACTAAACAGCAATATCTAACAAAGCAAGATCATTTCTTTGTTCACTGTAGACTCTCCAGAACTTAGAACAGTAACTTTTGCATGATCTCCATACTAAATATAATTCTTGAATGTTCTTTAATAACTTTCTTGTGGTTGTAGAATATGGACTTTTTGAAGTATTAGAGAGTTAAAATACCTATCAAGAGTCTCATCATTTCATGCTGTTAAATTCAATCATTGTCTCTATTCCTTCATCTTGTTTAATTATTTTCAAAATAATAGTCATTCTTAGCATTATATTTTATATTTACTTTAATATATGTATCTATTAAGGTAATAGTGTTGTTTTGTTCTTTCTTGTATGCCAAATTATAGAATAGTTCCTGGTATATCATAACTTTATATAAATAGTTTGTGAATAAATGAATGAGCTATTGTACTTCTAGCAAATAATCCAATTAAAATAAGGAATTAAGTCAAAGATCTATGGAAAAGGATGTTAATTTCATCATATTTTAAAAATAATGAAATAATAAAAACCTAGCATTTGTAAAATGAAGATAACAATTAGAAATTATTGCATATCCATTTGATGGAATATCATAAAGGAGTAAATCTTCTTTACAAAGAACATTTAATATTACAAAGTAATGTTCACAATGTGTTCTGTTCAGTTCAGTCGCTCAGTCATGTCTGACTCTTAGCGACCCTGTGGACTATACAATCCATGGAATTCTCCAGGCTGGAGTACTGGAGTGGGTAGCCTTTCCCTTCTCCAGGGGATCTTCCCAACCCAGGGATCAAACCCAGGTTTGATCCACATTGCAGGTGGGTTCTTTACCAGCTGAGTCACAAGGGAAGCCCAATAACATATATGATGTATATGTTTCTAAACATATATGTTTTTAAAACAAGCATATTGTGATAGAATTGGCTCTAAGATTGAATGTCAATATGACAGAAAGTCTGTCTTCTTGTCCTTTTTCTGGTCCTCTGTCCAGTGCTAAAAATATGCAATAACCACGTATCTCCATTGTCAAAATTCTGAGAAACTTGCATTATTTTTTCACTCATTTATACTTTATTGAAATGTTATTTCCTCTAACTCAGTCCACAGTTTTATTACAATGAATTCTCAATAAATATTTTGAACTTTAATTCCAGAGATTTTGTCACATATCTCTTTCAAAAGAACAATTCAAAATCCTTTTCTACCATCTACACATAATAATTAATTTGCAGAAGATACTTATGACATTGTGGTCTTGATGGAATTGGTCATTTTGTAGCCATTCCATATTTTTCTTTTTTCTCTTCATTTTCAATAGAAACATTTTTCCCCAAAAGGATAAAATTTGACATATTCCCTGCTAGTTTCAGATAAGCTGCTTTACATCCAAACTAATGTGAGGTTTCTGTCACAATACTTGCAGTGCTTCAGCACAGTTTTAGACTACATTCTTATAAAGTCAGTCTAGGATGCCTGGTTTTGAAATAAAAGTTTAGTTTCCCATTAAATTCTGAAGGCTTTGCACTTGTGCAAAAGAATGACATTGAGGTTTTAGCAGTTTATTTAAAAACCTAGAGAAGACTTCGTTCTCATACCTGCCACATTTGGTGATATGTAAGGTCTAATAAAATTTAAAAATTGTCAATTTGATTTATTTGTAATTTGGGGGACTCAGCTGGTAGCTATTTAGAGCTGGGTTTTTGGTTTAGAGGTGCTTTCTTGCATGTCTAAATATACAAGAATGGAAAAGCAACAAGTAAAATATGGTATGTAAAATGAAGCACCTAGCTCAGCCTATGATGAATTCTCGACAAATGGTCTTTGCCTTCCACTTCATTTGCCAAAACACCATTATTCTAGGCCATATCTCTACCACATTAAAATTAGCTCATATATTTGAAACATTTTTGCTAGTGTCTTTTTTGATTGTTTTCCATTTAAATATATTTGCTTTACTTTAAAATAACTTTAGACTTATGGAAAAGTAGTACAAAATTGGAGAAGGAAATGGCAACCCATTCCAGTATTCTTGCCTAGAGAATCCTGTGGACAGAGGAGCCTGGTGGGCTGCTGTCCATAGGGTCACACAGAGTCGGACACAACTGAAGCAATTTAGCATGCATGCATGCATTGGACAAGGAAGTGGCAACCCGCTCCAGTGTTCTTGCCTGGAGAATCCCAGGGACGGAGGAGCCTGATGGGCTGTCGTCTATAGGGTCGAACAGAGTCGGACACGACTGAAGTGACTTAGCAGCAGCAGCACAAAGATAAGTATAGAGTTCCCATATACCACTCATCCTATTTCCCCCATTTTTACCTCCTTATGTTAGTAGATTGGTAAAAACTAAGCCAGTCTCAGTATAATATTGTTAACTGAACTCTGTACTTTATTTAAATTTCACTATTTTCACCTAATGTCCTCATTTCTATGCCAGGCTCCTACCCAAGATATCACACCAATGTTTTTCATCTTATCTCTTTAGCTTTTTCTTACTGAGACAATTTTCTCAGACTTGACTTAATTTTTGATGACAACCATTTGAGTAGTATTGGTCAAGTATTTTTCAGAATGCTGCTCAAATTGTCCAGTGGCTTTTTCCTTAAGGTTAGACTGGGATGGTGGATTCCAGGTAGGAATGGCACAAAGGTGTAGTCCCTTCTCATTACATCATATCAAGTATAGGTTCTTTTAAGATGACTTATGACTTCACTTTCACTTTTCACTTTCATGCATTGGAGAAGGAAATGGCAACCCACTCCATTGTTCTTGCCTGGAGAATCCCAGGGACAGGGGAGCCTGGTGGGCTGCTGTCTCTGGGGTCGCACAGAGTCGGACTCGACTGAAGTGACTTAGCAGCAGCAGCAGCAGCAGCAGCCGCATTGATGATAAGCTGCCCCCTGGTGGCTCAGATGGTAAAGAATCTGCCTGCAATGGAGGAGACCCAGATTTGATCCCTGGGTTGGGGAGAAGGGACTGGCAACATACTCCAGGGGAGTTCAGGACACTGAGGAGGGAGAAAAATACTGGCAGCCTAGCAACAATTAGACTGCAGCCACTCCTCACTGTGGAGAAGGACATGGCAACCCACTCCAGTATTCTTGCCTGGAGAATCCCATGGACAGAGGAGACAGGCAGGTTACAGTCCACAGGGTCACAAAGAGTCAGACACGATTGAGCAACTTCACTTTCACACTTGATCACCTGGTAGAGGTAATGATTGCCACATTTCTCCACTGTAGTTACTCCCCCAAACTGGTTTTCTCATGTCCTGCCCGTTGAAAGTAAGTCATTAAGCACAGCTCACACTCAAGTTTCATCTTCTAGAGCAGGTGTGTGTGTGTTAATCACTCAGTTGTGTCCCACTCTTTGTGACCCCATGCACTGTAGCCCGCCAGGCTTCACTGTCCATGGAATTCACCAGGCAAGAATACTGGAGTGGGTGAAGCCATTCCATTCTCCAGGGGATCTTCCCAACCTAGGGATCAAACTTGGGTCAGTATCTCTATAAATGAATTGGAATTCTTTTGCTTGGAAGATTTGTCTTTTTCTCCCATTTGTTCATCTGCCTAATGTTTTATTTATGTCCGTGTAGATTCATGGACATTGATTTTATCCTGTAGGTCACATTATTTTTTTGTTGTTTTTGCTCAAATTGTTCCAAGTTTGGCAGTTGGGTTTCTTTCATGTTTCTGTGTCCCTTTGACATGCCCCAGTTGTTTTGATTTTTTATTACTTCCTTACCTTCTAGCATTACAAGATGTTTCATGCTCATCTTTATATTCCTGCTCCAGCCCTAGATAATCAGCCATTTCCACAAGAAGACCTGTGTCTTTTCATTGAAAAGATATTGGAAATTAAGATCTAGATGCTTGATGGCTCATTAATATCAGGTTCATTTTTTTGTTTTGTCATATAAAATGTCAAACATATACAAAAATAGAAAAATTATTGAATCCCTCAAAGTCTTCAACTCAGTTATCATCTGCTCCTTTACCAGTTTCTCTCACATACTTGCCAGGTTCTACTGTCCTTGTGTTTACAGAGTCTCTAAAGGATAAATACATTAAAAAAAACGTATATATATAAAGCCACAATGCTATTATCAAACTGAAAAAATTCATTCTGCCATATCATCCAAACACCAATGAGCATGAAAATTTAACTCTAATATTTTAAAAATTGATTGTTTTCTTCCCAAGTTTATTTAAACTGTTTAAAAATCTAGGAATTTTATGGTAGCTTTAGCCATAGGCAGGCAGAGAATTATACTGCTAAATAATTGCTGAGGCTATACAACTAGGCTATTAGAAGCTGACTAACAAAACTTGTAGTTTCTAGATCAACACATTAGCAAGAGAGTAGGGAAAACCACTAGACTATTCAGGTATGACCTAAACAAAGTCCCTTATGATTATACAGTGGAAGTGACAAATAGATTTAAAGGATTAGATCTGATAGACAGAATGCTTGAAGAACTATGGATGGAGGTTCGTGACATTGTACAGGAAGCAGGGATCAAGACCATACCAAAAGGAAAAGAAATGCAGAAAGGCAAAATTGTTGTATGAGGAGGCCTTACAAATAGCTGTGGATAGAAGAGAAGTGAAAGGCAAAGGAGAGAAGGAAAGATATACCCATTTGAATGCAGAGTTCCAAAGAATAACTAGGAGAGATAAGAAAGCCTACCTCAGTCATCAATGCAAAGAAATAAAGGAAAACAATAGGATGTGAAAGACTAGAGATCTCTTCAAGAAAATTAAATATACCAAAGGAACATTTCATCCAAAGATGGGCACAATAAAGGACAGAAACTGTATGGACCTAACAGAAGCAGAAGATATTAAGAAGAGGTGGCAAGAATACCCAGAACTATACAAAAAAGATCTTCACCACCCAGATAATCATGATGGTGCAATCACTACCTAGAGCCAGACGTCCTGGAATGTGAAGTCAAGTGAGCCTTAGGAAGCATCACTATGAACAAAGGTAGTGGAGGTGATGGAATTCCTGTTGAGCTATTTTATATCCTAAAAGATGATGCTGTGAAAGTGCTACACTCAATATTTTAGCAAATATGGAAAACTCAGCAGTGGCCACAGGACTGGAAAAGGTGTTTTCATTCCATTCCCAAAGAAAGGCAATGTCAAAGAGTGTTCAAACTACCACACAATTACACTCATCTCATATGCTAGTAAAGTAATGCTCAAAAATCTCCAAGCCAGGCCTCAGCAATATGTGAACCATGAACTTCTAGATGTTCAAGTTTTAGAAAAGGCAGAGGAACCAGAGATCAAATTGCCAACATCTGCCGGATTATCTAAAAAGCAAGAGAGTTCCAGAAAAATATCTACTTCTTCTTTATTGACTATGCCAAAGCCTTTGACTCTGTGGACCACAACAAACTCTGGAAAATTCTTCAAGGGATGGGAATACCAGACCACCTGACCTGACTCTTGAGAAATCTGTATGCAGATCAGGAAGCAACAGTTAGAACTGGACATGGAACAACAGACTGGTTAAATCAGGAAAAGAGTACATCATGGCTGTATACTGTCACCCTGCTTATTTAACTTATATGCAGAGTACATCATGAGAAGCACTGGGCTGGATGGAGCACAAGCTGCAATCAAGATTGCCAGGAGAAATATCAATAACCTCAGATATGCAGATGACACTACTCTTACGGCAGAAAGTGAAGAGGAACTAAAAAGCCTCTTGATGAAAGTGAAAGTGGAGAGTGAAAAAGTTGGCTTAAAACTCAACATTCGGAAAACTAAGATCATGGCATCTGGTCCCATCATTTCATGGCAAATACATGGAGAAAGAGTGGAAACAGTGGCAGACTTTATTTTTTGGGGCTCCAAAATCACTGCAGATGGTGACTGCATCCATGAAATTAAAAGATGCTTGCTCCTTGGAAGAAAAGCTATGACCAACCTAGACAGCATATTAAAAAGCAGAGATATTACTTTGCCAACAAAAGTCCATCTAGTCAAGACTATGGTTTTTCCAGTAGTCATGTATGGATGTAAGAATTGGACCATAAAGAAAGCTGAGCGCGGAATTTATACTTTTGAAGTGTGGTGTTGGAGAAGACTCTTGAGAATCCCTTGGACTGATCTAACCAGTCCATCCTAAAGGAAATCAGTCCTGAATATTCACTGGAAGGACTGATGCTGAAGCTGAAATTCCAATACTTTGGCCACCTGATGCGAAGAATTGACTCATTGGAAAATACCCTGATGCTGGGAAAGATTGAAAGTGGGAGGAGAAGGTGATGACAGAGGATGAGATGGTTGGATGGCATCACTGACTCAATGGACATGAGTTTGAGTAGACTCTTGGAGTTGGTGATGGACAGGGAAGCCTGGGGTGCTGCTGTCCATGGGATTGCAAAGAGTTGGACATGACTGAGCAACTGAACTGAACTTAACTGATGTTTATCCCTGATTATAGGGGCTTCTTCTGGACAGCAGGGGGATGCTTATGGTATAATTCCATGACCACTATGACATATATGTTAGGACAAAGTGATGAAATCTGGCCACTAAATTGCTAGATAAGAGATGACTGAAGATAAGCTAAGACCACAAAGTGTTTTGTCTGGATCTGATAGATTAGATGTTCAGCTCTGTTCTACTACTGACTATACTAGGCACTTTGTAACTATTTCCAGAAGCAAATATAACTGCTTTTCACCAGAACTATATTTTGTCTAAATTATCTAGTGTTTGTCACTGGCATTATTTTTTCTGTTTGTATTACCTATATATGCAATCATTCATCCCTCTGATATTATCGTTCAATGAATTTTTCTTTTTCTTTTAGATGCAAATAGCATTTGATTGTTGTTTTTGAATTAGTTTGGGACTCACTGACTTTCATGAATAAAAATTTGGAGAATTCACTTTTATTTCAATAATTTATAAACAGTTTTCTCTTCTTTTCATGTTTATTCTTACATTTCTTAGCCACTGCATGTTTTTCCCTATATTTTTGTATTGAGCACAATTTATCTTCTCTACCCCATGCATACCCCATATATTCTAGGAAAGCTTCTGCTTTGCATTTATAAAATTATAGTTTGTTTGGCACTTAATTTAGTCAAATCCCACCATATTAGTATTATGCACAAAATTCTCAAATTTGTCTTATTTTGATGCTATTACCTTACTTCATTTCACAATTGCTAATAGAAATATTCTTATTTCATATATCTTCAGTTATGTCAGTGATAATTTGGTGCTAATTTGGATTAAGCATCTGGTCACCAGTCAATTTCAAAGAGGAATGTCTTTTTATCTTTTTTTACATTCCTGAAATAGTCACATAAGATGGCCCACACATGCATGCATGCTTGCTCAGTCACTTCTGAGTCTTTGAGACTCCATGGACTTTACAAGCCCCTCAGGTTCCTCTGTCCTCCAGGCAAGAACAGGGAAGTGTGCAGTTGTCCTTTCCTCCTCCAAGGGATCTTCCTGACCCATGGACTGAACACTTGTCTCCTGCATTGGCAGGTGGATTCTTTTACCACTGTGCCATCTGAGAAGGCTGACCCACACATGAGCACATGAGGCATCTTTAGTATTGTTGTTACAGAGATATAAAATATTTTTGACTTGGCTTTTTTTGACAGTTAGCCTGTTTTTGCTTAGGTTCCTGATCGTCTTTCTGCAGAAGAAGTGCTACTGAGGGGACAATCTGAAATGTCTTAACTAGAATGGAGCCTTGATACCTGGGCAGCAATTTACAAAAGATCAAGTGAGAAGTAGAGAGAAACCTATTTACATATTTCTGAAAGCTTCTGTTATAGAAAATCTTTTACTTTCAGAAACTCTCTTGTACTAAACACATATTTTAAATCCAAGGCAAAACACACATATTAGAGATCAGAATGGTTATCTTTAAATTAGAACTCAAGTATCCAAGTGCACTGCTCTACCTTTACAACATATTTTCCTGAACTTTTCTCATTTATTCTCTATGAGCTCTACGTATTTATGTAGATGAACAACATATTCATCCCATTTCTCTTTTTCTTTGGCTCATTGGAGCCATAACCACAGCTCAGCAAGGACTTGATGGATTGAAATAAAGTCCATTTATGTATCTATCCCAAATTCCAAAGACTATTTCAATTCTATTCAATTTAGAAGGTACTGCAAAGTTTTTATTCTATGCCATTCTTTTAGGCATTGAAGGAAATAGAAAGATAATATGTATAGTTCATTCTACTATAATGTTTGTTTTAAAGATTCACATTAGTTTCAACACAGGTAGTATATTAACAAACAATCTGAGCATAATATGAATTTTGATTTACTTATGCATAATTTCATTAGTGAGAAATACTAGCTGAATGCAGAAAGCTGTACACATCTGAACTGAGACAGCTAGTTCAGTTCAGTTCAGTTGCTCAGTCATGTCCGACTCTTTGTGACCCCATGAATTGCAGCACGCCAGGCCTCCCTTTCCATCACCAACTCCCGGAGTTCACTCAGACTCACATCCATCAAGTCAGTGATGCCATCCAGCCATCTCATCCTCTGTTGTTCCCTTCTCCTCCTGCCCCCAATCCCTCCCAGTATCAGAGTCTTTTCCAATGAGTCAACTCTTTGCATCAGGTGGCCAAAGTACTGGAGTTTCAGCTTTAGCATCATTCCTTCCAAAGAACACCCAGGACTGATCTCCTTTACATGGACTGGTTGGATTTCCTTGTAGTCCAAGGGACTCTCAAGAGTCTTCTCCAACACCACAGTTCAAAAGCATCAATTCTTCGGCGCTCAGCCTTCTTCACAGTTCAACTCTCACATCCATACATGACCACTGGAAAAACCATAGCCTTGACTAGATGGACCTTTGTTGACAAAGTAATGTCTCTGCTTTTGAATATGCTATCTAGGTTGGTCATTACTTTCCTTCCAAGGAGTAAGGGTCTTTTAATTTCATGGCTGCAATTACCATCTGCAGTGATTTTGGAGCCCCCCAAAATAAATCAGCCACTGTTTCCACTGTTTCCCCATCTATTTCCCATGAAGTGATGGGACCAGATGCCATGATCTTCGTTTTCTGAATGTTGAGCTTTAAGCCAACTTTTTCACTCTCCTCTTTCACTTTCATCAAGAGGCCTTTTAGTTCCTTTTCACTTTCTGCCATAAGGGTGGTGGTATCTGCATATCTGAGGTTATTGATATTTCTCCTGGCAATCTTGATTCCATGTTGTGCTTCTTCCAGCCCAGCGTTTCTCATGATGTACTCTGCATAGAAGTTAAATAAGCAGGGTGACAATATACAGCCTTGACGTACTCCTTTTCCTATTTGGAACCAGTCTGTTGTTCCATATCCAGTTCTAACTGTTGCTTCCTGACCTGTATACAGGTTTCTCAAGAGGCAGGTCAGGTGGTCTGGTATTCCCTCTCTTGAAGAATTTTCCACAGTTTATTGTGATCCACACAGTCAAGGGCTTTGGCATAGTCAAGAAAGCAGAAATAGATGTTTTTATGGAACTCTCTTGCTTTTTCGATGATCCATCAGATGTTGGCAATTTGATCTCTGGTTCCTCTACCTTTTCTAAAACCAGCTTGAACATCAGGAAGTTCACAGTTCACATATTGCTGAAGCCTGGCTTGGAGAATTTTGAGCATTACTTTATTAGCGTGTGAAATGAGTGCAATTGTGCAGTAGTTTGAGCATTATTTGGCATTACCTTTCTTAGGGATTGGAATGAAAACTGACTTTTTCCAGTCCTGTGGCCACTGCTGAGTTTTCCAAATTTGCTGGCATATTGAGTGCAGCACTTTCACAGCATCATCTTCCAGGATATGAAATAGCTCAATTGGAATTCTATCACCTCCACTAGCTTTGTTTGTAGTGATGCTTTTTTTTTTTTTTTGTAGTGATGCTTTTTAAGGCCCACTTGACTTCACATTCCAGAATGTCTGGCTCTAGGTGAGTGATCACACCATTTTGTCATCTCGTCTGTTGCCTCTTAACAAATTTGTTCTTAAGCCAATTACTACCTCCTACAATCAGGATCCTGCCCCCTTGTAGGCAACGTTGCTCCACCCATCCTATTATTAAAATACCTTAATGCCCCTAACAGGCCAGATAACTCACTCTTTTGTCATTACCTCTGTTATTACCTAAAGTGGGTCTATGACAATGAAATGTTTACCATTGGAAACACCCTAGATTGCTCTTATGGAGGACTAGGGGAAGAAATCAATGACTTAAATCCCTCAACGCAGTAAGAGGATAAGCTTATGACTGTTAACACTATTTCCCAGTCTCAGGGCATAGGCTTGGATTGCTTTACATCATGGTATCTATTCCCATCTGTGGTGAACAAACTGGCAATGAGTTAAAATTACAACTCCTTAATCCTACCCAGCACTGGTCATGCTGAAGATCTTGGGGATGCCCAACTCCAGTCGAAGCATCTCAGGAGGTCAACCTGTCTTGACCTGCCTATGGATCTGGTCCTTGAAAGGTTGTCACACCTCAATCTGCTTGGGGATCTGCCAGTCCAAGGGTCCCAGGAGGTCGTCAAGCCTCGACTTGCCCAGGGACCCAATTCTCGGGAGGCCAACTTGCCTCAACCTGCCTGGGAATTTGATCTTCAGCAGGCTATCATACCTCAGCCTGCCTGGGGACCTGAACCCTGACCCGGGGACACCTGGCTCTAAGGTTGCAACAGGGTAGGATAAGCTTCAGAAAGACCTGGGTAGGATAAGCTTCAGAAAGACTCATCTCTAAAGAAGTGCACCCATGGAAATTGAAGGACGCCTGTTAGTTTTTTCTTTTTCTTTTCCTCCCTGTCATGACTGTCTTTCAGATGGGAAATAATCAATCCACTTTCCAGCAGACACTCTTGAGATGCATCCTTGATAACTGGAAGCTGTTCAATCCTCTAACTCTAAGGAGAAGTCACTTAAAATTCTTTTGTGCCACAGCATGGCCAAAGTATCCACTGGGGGACGAGGAACTCTGGCCTGAGGATGGGAGTTTAAATTACAATACCATCCAGCAACTAGAATTATTTTGCAAAAGACAAGGAAAATGGACAGAGATCCCCTATGTTCAAATTTTCTTCCGACTAAGAGATATGAAGGAACTCTGTCATAAGTATGGAATTGTTGTATGCCCTAAAAGTGAGCCTACTAGGCAAATGGTGTTACTCACAGGCAACCAAGAGAAGGACCGCCCCCCCCCCCCATCATAAAGGCTCACCTCCCACGTTCCCAAAGAGATTGGAGCCTCCCACAGCTCCCAAGTTGCCTGGTGTTCCTTCCTTGTATCCAAATGTGCCCCCATATCTGGGAGCACCCCCCTCCACAAAAGCCAGCTTGAGTATATCCCGTAGTTGAAACTGGAGGAGAATTTGAACCAATCTGGGTCCATAAGCCCTTTTCCCTCTTAGAACTATGACAGATCAAGCAAGACCTGGGAAGCTCATACAGATGACCCAGGCAAATATATAGATACATTCCAACATATTACCTTGGCCTTTGACTTGACGTGGAAGGACATCATGGTCATATTTAGTCAAACTTTATCTGACCTGAGCATGCTAGGGTCTTAAAGGAAGTCCAAAGGTACGCAACAGGGATTCACATGTCAAGTGATAAATACCCAGTAGGGGAAACTGCAGTCCCCTCCTCTGATCCTAATTGGAATTATAATGACCCTGAAAACATCTGGGAAAGGGATCATTTTCTAATCTGTGTGAAGGCAGGACTGAAAGCAGTCCAGCAAAAAGTAATCAGCTATGCCTGGGCCTCAGCAATAACTCAGGAGCCCAACGAGAACCCCATTGCCTTTCTGGAAAGGCTAAAAGAGGCCCTCCAAAAGTTTACAAATCTGGACTTAGACTCTTATGAGTAACAGGTGATTTTAAAGGACAAATTCCTGTCCCAATGTGCATCAGATATCAGAATTAAGTTACAGCAACTACAACAGCAGGACCCTGCTGCCTCTTTAGATGAGATGGTCCAGACAGCCACCAATACATTTAAAAACAGAGAACAGGCCAAGGCCCAGAAGAGGGAGATAAGGAAAGAGACAAGGCCCAGATGCTGGCTGCCCTCCAGGGAAGCCCTATGGCAAGCCCTGAGTCCTTAAAGGACAAGGCAAGAGGCAAATGCCTAATCTGTAGACAGGCGGGACATTGGGCCAATGAGTGTCCAAACTGTGACAAGTCTCCTAAAATGGCTTGCTACAAATGCCATCAACTGGGACACTGGGCACTCTGCCCTCAGGACCCAAGAGTCTCAAGGTCAAGCGCCAAGCCTGCCCTCACGATGGTTCAACAGGACTGAAGCGGCCCGCTCAAGCCAGCCTGCCTGTCACAGATAACCATCACAGGGCTGGAGCCAAGGGTGCAACTGGATGTGGCAGGTATGTCCAAGAATTTCTTGGTTGACACGGGGGCTATCTACTCTGTCTTGATCTCCCACTCCGAAGCCTTCTCCTCCCAAACCTGTACCATTTTGGGTGCTACTAAAAGACTACTAAAAACAACTACTAAAAGATTCACCCGAGCACTTCTTTGTTGCTGGGATGGACAAATATTTTCCCACCAGTTTCTGGTGGTCCCTGAGTATCCTACTCCCTTATTGGGAAGAGATATACTCATTAAACTGGGGACCACTCTTGAGATAGGAAGCTTTTCAGCCCCTAGAGCCCTACAGCTTCTGGTTACTACTGAAGAACCCATTACACACTCTCCAATAGAGAGGGACCAAAAACAATGGAGGACAAAATTAACCCCTAGATGTGGGACCAGGGGACTCCTGGATGAGCCCACCAAGCTGAATCGGTCATCATTGTCCTCCGAGATCCCACTTGGTTTCCTAACCGGAAACAATATCCTCTCAAAAGAGAGGCTCAGGAGGGACTACAGCCTTTAGTAGATAAATTCCTTGCTTGTGGGCTATTGGTCCCCACCAATTTGCCAATCCTCTCAGTAGAGAAAAAGGACGGAACCTGGCAAATGGTTTAAGATCTCTGGACCATAAATGAAACTGTAGTCCCCCTCCATCCCATAGTACCCAATCGCTATGTAATCTTGGGAGAAATCCCACCAAGTGGTTTACAGTCTTGGATCTCAAAGATGCATTTTTTTGCATACCACTGGCTAAAGAATCCCAATCTCTTTTTGCCTTTGGGTGGGAGGCCCCAGGAGAAAAACACTGACAGATGACTTGGACAGTATTACCTCAGGGGTTCAGAGATAGCCCCCACCTGTTTGGACAGGCCCTTAGCCGGGATCTCCTATATCTGGACCTGGGACCTAATGGGAAAATATTACAATATGTAGATGACCTACTAATCTGCTCTCCAGATGAGAAAAATGCCCAACAACATGCAATTCAGGTTCTAAACTTTTTGGCAGAAAATGGATATAAAGTCTCTCTTTCTAAGGCACAGATGGTTGAGACAAAGGTCACTGACCTGGGAGTTCAGATTACACACCGGTCCAAGAGGCTGTCCTCTGATGGGGTACAAGGAATCTTCCAGTTGCCCTCCCCTACGACTCAAAAACAATTGCGAGCTTTCCTGGCGCTAACTGGGTATTGTAGAATCTGAATACCTAACTATGGTCTAATTGCCCAGCCCTTATATGAAAGCTTAAAGGGACGGGATGATTCAATCCCACTGATGTGGGGAACTCCTCCAAAGAAGGCAGAGGCTACACAAAAACAAGCCTTAACTCAGGCACCTGCCTTGAGGTTGCCAGACCCAGAAAAAAAAATTCGAATTTTATGTCCACGAAAAAGAGGGAATAACCTTGGGAGTGTTAACTCAAAGGTTGGAATCTGAGCCCCAGCCTGTAGCTCACTTATCCAAGAGGCTCAACCCAGCTGCCCGAGGCTGGCCTCCCTGCCTTTGAAATCTTGTAGCTATTGCAATCTTGATAGAAGATGCTTTAAAACTCTCCTCTGGGGGCAAACTATTTTTACCAGCCACCAAGTGAGACAACTAAATGGGAGAGGCCATTTACGGATGTCTGATCAAAGAATCCTCAGATATCAAGTAGTGTTGATGGAAAATCCAGGCCTCACTACATCCCCTTGTGAGGTTCGTAACACAGCCACCCTCCTTACTGCCTACCTACTAGGGCTTTCTCCCCTTTCACTGTTGTCTAGAAACCTTGGACCACTGGACAAAATCCTGAGAGGGGTTGTCAAAAGATCCTCTGACCAATCCTGGAATAATCTGGTACACTAATGGAAGCAGTTTTATCTTGGATGGAAAAAGAAGAGCCGGATATGCAGTAGTCTCTGATTTTGAGATCACAGAAGCTAAGCCTCTGCCACCAGGTACTTCAGCCCAATTAGCTGAGCACACAGCCCTGACTTGAGCTTTAGAGCTGGAAAAAGAAAAAGAGTAGCCATTTACACTGACTCCAAGTATGCCTTTCTGGTGCTACATGCACATGCTGCTTTTTGGAAAGAAAGGGGCTACTTGACCACCCAAGGGTCCCCAATCAAATATGGTGATCAAATTCTTAAGCTCTTGGAGGCAGTCCATGTGCCCACTGAGGTTTCAGTATCCCACTGTAAAGGACACCAAAAAGGGAGCATGGATGTGGCACGAGGGAACCAAGCAGCTGATCAGGCAGCTAAGAGAGCAGCATTACAGAACAATGACCTAATAGGGGTTGCCACCTTAGTTCCACAGACTAATCTCTTTGCATTTGCTAGAAGCTCCTTCATATACTGAAGGTGAGACTCTTAAAGCTAAGGGTGAGGGTTTTCAAGAAGATCATATAGGGTGGTTCCAAAAGGAGGGACTCCTTTTTTCTGCCTGGGAACCTCCAATGGAAATTGGTTAACTTCTTACATGCTACCACTCATTTAGGGGAAAAGGCCCTACAGAGATTACTAGAAAGGTCCTTCAGAGAAACAGGCCTCCAAACGACTATAAGGCAAGTGATCTCCTCTTGTCCCACTTGCCAATTAAACAACCCCCAAGGAGCTTGAAGACCCCAGCTGGCCCAGCCCATCAAACGATGTGGGGTCTACCCAGGAGAGGACTGGCAGATGGACTTCACCCAGATGCCAGTTTCTCAAGGGTATAAATACCTATTAGTCATGATAGATACATTCACAGGATAGACTGAAGGTTTTCTCACCTGGACTGAGAAAGCTGAGGAAGTGGTAAAAGAACTGCTCCATGAAATCATTCCACGATTTGGTCTGCCCAGGTCATTACAAAGTGACAATGGGACATCATTTACTCCTAAGGTCACCCAAGGGGTCTCTAAAGCATGGGGCATTACTTAACATCTCCATTGTGCCTGGAGGCCTCAGTCTTCAGGAAAAGTAGAAAGAGCCAACAAATTAAAATCAGTGATAAGAAAGATTACCCAGGAGACCTCCCTGGGATGGAAGGAGGCTTTGTCAATAGCTCTCCCTTGCACCTGTATTGCCCCTAAGAAACAGGTTGGTCTTCAGTCAGTTCAGTTCAGTCACTCAGTCATGTTCAACTCTTTGCGACCCCATGAACCACGGCATGCCAGGCCTCCTTGTCCATCACCAACTCCCGGAATACACCCAAACTCATGTCCATTGAGTTGTTGATGCAATCCAATCATCTCATCCTCTGTCGCCCCTTCTCCTCCTGCCCTCAATCTTTCCCAGCATCAGGGTCTTTTCCAATGAGTCATCTCTTTGCATCAGGTGGCCCAAGTATTGGAGTTTCAGCTTCAACATCAGTCCTTCCAATGAACACCCAGGACTGATCTTTAGGATGGACTGGTTGGATCTCCTTGCAGTCCAAGGGACGCTCAAAAGTCTTTTCCAACACCACAGTTCAAAAGCATCAATTCTTCTGTGCGTATGAGATGCTATATGGGAGACCTTTTGTTTATGTCAACGACCTCTTCCTAGATCCAGAGGCTCAGACTTTCCAGTCTTATACCATGGCCATTGGGCAATTCCAACAGGATATACGCTTGTGGGGGGTGTGAACCAGGACCCAAAAGATCCAAGGAATCACCACTATATGCTCCAGGGACTCAAGTCCTAATTAAAGTCTGGAAAGATGGGTCCCCAAAGGCTCAACTCCAGCCCACATAGAAGGGTCCCTACCCTGTAATACTTTCTACCCCCACAGCAGTCAAGGTACCAGGACATGACTCCTGGATTCACTACTCATGAGTCAAGCCATGGAAGAAAATTGAAGAGGACATTCAATACACCTGTGAGCTCCTGGGAGATCTCAGATACATATTCATAACTACAAGTGAGTGCCATTCTAGTGAACACCCCCAAAATCTAGTTTCTGGGGTTTATATTTCTCAGGAAAGCTCTAAAGAGCCAACACAGCTTGGCAGGTGTTGTACTCCGAAACAGACAGGAGACAGATATTCTGATCCCTGAACAAAGAGGGACTTGAGCCATCCTGATGATGGGAATTTAGAGGATAATGTCACCCCACTCTAGTACTCTTGCCTGGAAAATCCATGGACAGAGGAGCCTGGTAGGCTGCAGTCCATGGGGTCGCTGAGAGTTGGACACAACTGAGCGACTTCACTTTCACTTTTCACTTTCATGCATTGGAGAAGGAAATGGCAACCCACTCCAGTGTTCTTGCCTGGAGAATCCCAGGGATGAGGAAGCCTGGTGGGCTGCCATCTATGGGGTTACACAGAGTTGGACACGACTGAAGCGACTTAGCAGCAGCAGGAACAATGCCCCTACTAGTCCTTGTTATGCCATATTGATACTGCTTATGACTGCTCCATGTATTATCAATTGTCAAACATGTTTTGTCTCTGCCCAGGTCAACAAGCTACAACATGCAGTTCCAGTTCAACAAACATATATAAAACTACAGCCGACCGTGGAAAATATCGTTCACCCTTAGATGGACATTGCTATAAGGACTCTGAGGCCTGAGACTAGCAAGAGGGGGAGGCCTAATACCCCTGGCCATCCCAGTTCAGCAGGAAGTAGCCAGAAAGACCTCGATGCCCCTATTCCCAAAGAATTGGGCCTCCCATCTCTTGAGGGGGGAATGTTAGATAGTTAGAATAGGGAAACGGAGTCCAGAATGGCAGTGGCTAAAGACAAGCAAGGGAAAAGGCCATGAAAACAGAACAAAGGAAGGTCCAAGGATCGGAGTGAGGACCTGGGGTAGAACGAACAGCACTCCTGGCTAGTCCAATTTACATAGTGCAGACCCAGAGGGAGGAAAAAACATATAAAAAGAGGAGTCAAAGGGCCGGGAGTCTGTCTCTTTCCCCCGCTTGTGGACGCTCGTTCTCTCTCTCTCTCTCCTCTTCGCATCTTTGGGTAGGCATGCCCTCATGCCTCAAGAGTGTATTTTCCTATTATTTTCTAAATAAAATTGAGCTGTAACATGGAGCTGTAACACTGATCTAAGAGGTATAACAAGGTCTGTTCGAGACCTGAGAGCTATAACATGGTTTGTCCAAGACCCAAGAACTATTACACAGTCTGTCCAAGGGCTACGACATGCTGAGGGCTCTATGTCTGTTATTTCAAATCTCTGTTGAGATAAGACAGAACCAAGGAGAATACACTCACCTGACAGTTCTACCTTAGGTGACTATCTTGAGGACTCAGTGAAATATGCAATGTATTTAAGAGTATTTTTATGAAGGATTAAACAAACCTTAAATACATTTACTTTTCAAATATAGATAAAATAAAGCTATAATAAATAGTCTCTCAAAGAAAAACTTTTTAAACAAGGCTATGCCTTTGCCAATCAACAATAGTACTGATCCACTCTATATTAGAGTGAATACATAATATACATAACACATTTTATGCATAACACATGCATTCTCTGGTTCATTCCTTCTAAAGAGAGCCCATCATTGTCTACTATTGAAGAGTAAATTGATGGAGTTAAAGAGAGCTGAATTACAGTTGACATTTTCATGAATTGTTATAACTGTGATGATAATAGTGCTTTCATGAAGAAGAAAGAAATTTCCCCTTTATTGCATCCACCTACTATTCTGTATCTTAAAATTTCCAAAAACCTACTTCAGAAAAGCTCATAAATATGAAAATTCTTCCTAGTTTCAGTATGACCAAAGCAAAGGCATGTGAACACATGTCAAGATGATGAATGGAGACATATTACTTCTGTTTAATTTATTTCTGCATTTAAATTGTAAGTTGACAACTATTTATGTTGATTTTACTTATCTTGTTCTCATTTGTATTTATTAAAACTTAAGCTATTTGCAGTACTTAGATTTCATATGCAGGTAGTTGATTTCACTAAAGGTCTTTGTCAGTTGTTATCTTACATTTTTTTCCTTTGAGTCCTCCCTTTGTTATACTTACATGATACCTGATGCACTACTGTATTTATATAAATAGTTTATTTGTTTTGGAATATGAATCAGTCCCAAATTGACACAATTAAATTTATTCTTTAGAATTTTAGTATATAGGGGATTAAGAAATAAAAGGCTCTCCAGTATAAAAAGGTCCATGTTATAAAACTTTGTTCTTCTTTGTAGCTGTGATTCCCACATGTCCAATATGAGAGATAAAGGAGATATGCCAGAGACAAATAGAGAAAAAGATGAAATGGAAAGGCCGTAATGCAAATCTTGATTCTTGAAGCTACCTTCTTTTTTATGATTTGGTTTTCCAACAGTTATATATTTTAAGAGTCAACATATTTGTCTGTTCTCCTCCATTAATTTAGTTTTGTTTCTGTTATTTGCAATGGAATTCTAGTTAATCAACTGTTATGGAGGTAGCAAAAGAACATACGTAATTTAGCTTCCCAGATTGTGCCTTATGTTTTCTCAGTTTACAAATTCAGTCTAAGGTTTTGTTTCTTTCTCTAGAATTTTTCAGTTTTAGAGCATTTATATCTGTAAGGTTTTCAACAGTTGGAACAGGAGATAATGAGACTAAGCTGGTAAAAGGAGGTAAGTCTCCTCTAAGTAATAAGATTTATTTTCTCATAAGATTTATTACTTTGAAGGTCTTGTTCTTTAAATATAATTACACTAAAGTGATTCAAATAAGCTGACTAATTTTGTAAAACACATACCCTAATTGCCTTTTTAAATTTCATGCTGCTGGAAGGCAGAGAATATGCCTTTCCAATTTTTATATGGCTTTATATCAGATATAATAGTCACATAATAAACGTTTGTTGAAGGACAAGAGCCATGTGGATGTGGGAATTTGAGTTTGTGACAAAAGTCGCACTTTAGAATCACACCTCACATCGGATGCTTAAAATCCTTTAAATATTGATAAAATAAAAATTCAGTGTTAATTGGAATTCTCTATTTTGACTGTCAGTTCTCTCATTTAAAACATTAAAAGTGGTTAATGTATAATTTATTGAGTAACAGCAAAAGCCATCCCAAAGTGTTATGAATGTGTTTAAACAAGTGCTAGATGAGCAGCTGAGATGTAAAGACTTTTAATTTTGTGGTTTCAAGATCAAATTCGGCAGTGTGCCTGTGGGTTTGACCACTACTCATGCAGGAGCTTTGAGGATTTTTGATGATGTAGAACAATCAGTGGTGAAAAATCAAAGGCTGGAATATTGAGGGCAAATACGGGTTCATGAATTTTAAAGGCGGTCATGCTTTAAATAATTTCAGTGCATAGAATGAAGCTGCTAGGACTGGTGAACTAGGCATTCAAGGAAGCCAACTTACTTTATCTTTAGATGAATAAGAAAAGATAACTATAGCCCAAAATATGGACGTTTTTTCAATTTTTTCAAACTAACTGAAAGACCTTTAATTAGTTCAAGGAATAAAAATGCTTGTAAAGATTGCTTCTTAATTTCTGATTTCACCTTTTAACTTAACACCATGAAAAAATTAATTAGGGACTATCAAAGAGCAAGAATGTGATGTAGCCATCTTTAATATAAAATTGTATTAAATCAGTTTTCTAGGATTGGTTCTATGTTACCGTATTTAATTTCACATAAACTTTAGAAAGTTTTATGTAATGTAGTATGCTCTTACTTTTAGAGAGAGTTTAATATGGCTTTTGTGACAATAACATTGTGAAAGTAGGCAGCTGATCAAATCATAGGTTTAGGTTTCCATTGAAGAAAAAGCATCCTGAGGACACTCTTGACTGCACATTAACAAAAGCTGAAGTTCACCAGCTCACCTTCTTCTCCAAGCTCAAGCTATGAATGCTTCAAAGAAATAAAACAAATTAGGCCATAGAGTTAAAGGTCACACATATTAGTGAAAGGAAGAAAGAGGTTGTGCTTTGTTTTGTTTTTCCTTTGTGGATTGCTCTTATTTGTTTATCATCTCTCCTTTGCCTTTCTTGCACTTCCTTCACTGAGGTGGCCTGGAGGACTCTCATACTAGGAGGGGCAGCTCACTAAGATCTAAATGATTAGCAACACAGGGCCCACAGACCACAATCACCCTGTTCCACATCAAGTCTGGCTATGCTAATTGGTTTTTGAATCGCTTGTGTCTGCTTTCAAGCTACCATGGCAAAGTTAATGGTTGCAACAGTGTCTTATAGCCCAGAAATCTTTATTTATGTTTATTATCTGGACATTTACAGAAACTATTTGTCAGCTCAGCAGTGCTAGGTTCAGGTGGAAGAAGTATAAACTGAGAATTTTAAGCTGACTCTGCTCTAGTTCTTAGTTTTTTCTATCTTGGATTTTCCATTGAGACTTTCTTTGCTAATAGGGTGAGAAAGTTTAAATGTCTTAGTAGAGACTTCAGGAATATTGAGAAGGGTAGACATGCTTCTAGTCTTGACTTTAAGTAAAACATGCCAAGTAAGGTCTTAAACTAGTCTCGCATAATTCAAAAAGGTACACTCTGTGGGGGTAAAATGGAACTCTTCATGTACAACAATAAATTGAACATTTGCCCAGCATTCCCTCCATGTAAGTCCTTCATGGATCTAGTGTAGAACAGGACTCAGAGTCTAGTCACATTCTCTAGCATCAGTGATCTAACAAAACACACTGCTTCAAAATGAATATCAAATGAACCTCACATATCCGATCTTTTGAGCTTGTTCATACATAAGGAACAGAAACAAAAAGGTCAATCTGCTTAGTAGCAGAGCTCTAAAAATAAATCAATTGCAATTGGAGTTGCTTTTATTTATTTTTTAAAAATTTTACTTATATCAGATTGTTTTAGAATGAAATCCAGTTTAAGTGGGAGAACTACCTTTACTTGTGGGATTTTTGGTGTTTGTTGTTTTTTGTTTGTTTTTCATTTATTATCCCTCTGCACAAAGATTGCAGATGAGTGATGTTTCAACTTCAGACTCTGTGTCATAATAGTATATTTCCTAACAACCAATCACAACACATCATAAAACTTGTCTTAATGGGATTTTGCCTTGAGCATGATCTGTAATTAGGTAGGAGGTTACCCTTGCAACTCCATCACTGTGATTTTTAGGTGAATCTCTTGGGATTCTTTTGGCCTCTGGGTTTCCAAGCTTGATAGCATACCTTGAACATTAGGTAAGCTTCTGCTGATGCTCAGGCACACACACTCACACACACACACAGTATAGTTAATATTCATCAAAATTTCTGTAATTAGCAAATGTGTCTGTGCTGAAAGTTTTATTCTTATTTTATTATTATTTCTTTCTTTTTGCACATATTGGCTTTTTTTTAAATTTTATTTTATTTTTAAACTTTACATAATTGTATTAGTTTTGCCAAATATCAAAATGAATCCGCCACAGGTATACATGTGTTCCCCATCCTGAACCCTCCTCCCACCTCCCTCCCCATACCATCCCTGGCTTTTGATGTAAGTACAATCAAATCTAGAGACAGAAGTAAACGGCAGATGCCACACCAGAAGTGTGCTGATGACACCATCTGCTTTTTGCAACTCTCTCGGTCACTGATTTCTCCGAGAGGTTTTCTTTAAGATAGTTGGACAATCTTATGGCATGTTGTGTGACATATGGAGTACTATTTCATTAGTGACTTCAGTATGCTGGAGTTGAGAAAGCAAGGAATGTGGAATCAGACAGACAGATTTAGAAGTCTTGGTTGGTTTCCTCACTGGATAAAGTCATGTGTCCTTTCTGTCCTTAATCTCCTAAGCTGTACGGTAATAACCAATGTCATCAAGCTGCCTAAGAGGTGCTGTGATAAATAACTGTTTAATACTGAAAGTGCTAGATAAACTATAAGGTGATATTTAAAAATAAATTATAATTATTGTTTTTTACAATTATCTTAGTGAAAGTCAAATGATCTCTATTATCAAAAAGGAAACTTTTCAATCCAGCCCTAGTGATATTTACATCACTTCTGTCAGCACTGCTTAAAACTCATAGACTCTGTTTGATTTTTGAGGTGTTAGACTTTTGTTTGACGAATTTGCCCACATTAGTTTTATATCAGTATCTTATCTATGTAAGAAAAACTTATAGGATTAAGGTACAAAATCAATGAGAAAGAGAGATATAATAGATCCTTTGGAAATAAAAATTAAATAAAAAACATTAAACTTCTTTATCAATTATAAAGCCCATGGTAATGTAGTAGCTCGGAGAAGGCAATGGCACCCCACTCCATTTCTCTTGCCTGGAAAAATCCCACGGATGGAGGAGCCTGGTAGGCTGCAGTCCATGGGGTCGCTAAGAGTCGGACATGACTGAGCAACTTCACTTTCACGCATTGGAGAAGGAAATGGCAACCCACTCCAGTGTTCTTGCCTGGAGAATCCCAGGGACGGGGGAGCCTGGTGGGCTGCCGTCTATGGGGTCGCGCAGAGTCGGACACGACTGAAGCAACTTAGCAGCAGCAGCAGCAGCAATGTAGTAGCTCCTATATCTATTAAATCAGCATGGAAGCTATTAAACAGAGGAGATTATTTGCATTCTTGATATTTTTAGAAGCATACACTAATAAATATAAGCAATAATACTTAATGGCTGTCAACATTTTATTAAACTTATCTTCTGTAATGAGATGAAAAAAGCATAGCATAGTGGAAAACATTTCCTTATTCTCTCCATAAAGTTTTCCTTTGATTTTTAGTCATAATGCTGTCTTTGATTTTTCCCTTGGCAATACCATTTTTGATTCATGAGTATGGGAAAAGCTTCCCTGATGTGCCCATAGTTTTCCTACATGTATTCTCAGTGTTCTCTTTTTTCCAATCTCTTACTCTCTCTCTCACTCTTTTTACTTTCCCCTTTCCTAATGCCTTCCAGCTGTCTTATTGATCAAGACAGTCCCTCATAACTCTCAGGATTGGATTGACAAAATCCAATTGACTGGCTAAGGGCTTGATTTAAAGGCTGAGTAAAAAACAAAACCAAAACCTATTTAACACCTCAGTCTAGATTTCAGCACTTTCAATAGTCTATATTTACTATACATAAAGCTGATCCTTTGATACCTATCTTACTCTCATTCTAGTTTTCAAGTGACATAGAATCATTAAGTGGCAGATTTTAATTAGTACCTTGAAAACTCCAACAAATGATTTCAATATCAAAGTGGTTTTCATCAGGTTGAGAGAAAGAAGGCTAGCAGGACAGAGAGGTTGGTAAGTGAAAGAATAGACTAAAGATGCAGAAGTATATCTCCACAAGATATTTGACTCCAGTTCTGTCTAACCTGAGAATTAGTCAAAATAGTCACAGTGACTATTGTGTTATCCCTTCTTTCCCCTTGTTTAAAGTGAATTTTATTGTATTTATCCTGTTCATCTTTCATACTGTATATTAACAGACACAGAAACACATATCTTGAGCCATGGGCATTACATGCGAATGTGACCACATCCCAAGTGGTTGGGCTTTGAGTTGGAAACATGAATTAACTGAAACCTTGATGATACTCCCTTCAGGGAGGGAACAAATATGTTCATTTATGAGAAGGACTCTCACCATTGTCAGGTGATCAAAGCACAAACTGATGAGAGTTGTTGCCCCCCACTGATAACCATTATTCACTCTTTCCCTTAGTAATAAAATCTCTGACTTATATCTGAACCCATAAGAAAAATATTCCCCTGCCTTTATCACAGGTGGCTGTGACCACTGTACTAAATTGTGACAAAGGAATGTGAGTGGAAGTAGTAGGTGCAAGGAATATCCTAAAAGGAAGGAGAAGCACATCCTTCTTTTGTATTCAGTATGTACTCTGAGCTTCATTTGTCTCATTTGTAAATACAAAGGACATTTTCTAGAATAATATCAAAGGTCATTGCCAAGTCTAAGAAGTCTATCACTTTCTGAAAGTGAAAGTGTTAGTCATTCAGTCGTGTCTGACTCTTTGTGACCAGATGGACTGCAGTCCACCAGGCTCCTCTGTCCTTGGAATTCTCCAGGCAGGAATACTGGAGCGGGTTGCCATTTCCTCCTCCAGGGAATCTTCCCGACCTATTAATTGAACCTAGGTCTTCCGGCTTGCAGGCAGTCTCTTTACTGACTGAGCCACCAGGGAAGACCTATCACTTTCTGATAAACCTTTAAAATCTATCTCAGAAAGATATAGCCAGAATTTGCTACTGGTAAGTTTTAAAGTAGATGAAGATTTTTAAAATTAATTTTTATTGGAGTATAGTTGCTTTACAATGTTGTGTTAGTTTCTACTGTACAGCAAAATAAATCAGCCATACATATACATATATCCCCTGTCTTTTGGATTTCCTTTCTATTCAGGTCACCACAGTGCAGTAAGTAGCATTTCTTGTGCTATACAGTATTGTCTTCATTAGTTATCTATTTATAGTATCAGCAGCATATACTTGTTAATCCCAACCTCTCAGTTCCTCCCATCTCCCCTTCCCACTACCCCCATTTGTTCTCTACATCTGTGTCTCTATTTCTGTTTTGCAAATAAGATCATCTACACCAGCTGTCCCCAACCTTTTTGGCACCAGTGACCAAATTGTGAAAAACAGTTTTTTTCACAGATAGAGCGAGGATGGTTTTGGGATGATTCAAGTACATTACATTTACCATGCCACCACTGATCTGACAGGAGGCAGGGCTGAGGTGGTACTGCAGGCAACAGGGAGCAGCTGTAAGCACAGTGGAAGCTTCTCTTGCTCACCAGCTGCTTACTTCCTGCAGTGCGGCCCAGTTCATAACAGGTCACAGACCGGTAATCAATGGGTGGCCCAGAGGTTTGGGACCCAGATCCCATTTTGTAGATTCCAGATACATGCATTCATATATAATATTTGTTTTCTGACTTATTTTACTCTGTATGACAATCTCTAGGTCCATCCACATCTCTACAAAGGACCTAATTTCATTCCTTTTTATAGCTGAGTAATATTCCATTGTGTATGTGTATGTGTATGTGTGTGTGTGTGTATATATATATATGCACCATGTCTTCTTTATCCATTCCTCTTAAATGCTGGAGAGTGTGTGGAGGAAAGGGAACCCTCATACACTGTTGGTAGAAATGTAAATTGATACAGCCACTATGGAAAACAATACAAGGATTCCCTAAAAAACTAAAAATAGAGCTACCATATGACCAAGCCATCCCACTCCTGGGCATATACCCAGAAAAACCATAATTCAAAAAGATACACGCACCCCAGTGTTCATTGCAGCACTATTTACAATAGCTAAGACGTGAAGGCAACTTAAATGTCCATCAACAGAGGAATGGATAAAGAAGATGTGGTAGAGATGGAACTTTTAAAAAAATTCCAACAACTTTCTTTCTTTGGTTTTATCATTCTTGTAAAGTGTCACATTCCCGATCAGAAAGGAAGCCCGTTAAGTTATTTCTAAGAGTAGTGATGGTATGGTAGAGGAAATGAGTGAATTCATACCAATGTGTTGGTGACATTCTGCATTAATCCTCTACAGTGTTTGCCTTTTGAGGAAAATAAATACACATACACATACTATACAGACATCTCCTTTTAGAAAGCTTGCTTTATGCCATTTTGCTTTTACACAAGACCAACATTAGTATCTATTTTCACTAGCCAAAACAAATCTGAGAAAATATTTTCACTTCTATGAAAAAGAAAACTGATTCTTTACTTTAAATCATTTTGACTTAAAAGTTTTCATAGGAACCTTCTACTTTTGAATACCAGGGGATATACACACACCACACTACATGTATTCTCTCTCTGTACATATACATATATGCATATGCATACACACATACATAAGACAGGAAAATGTTTGCCTTAAAAAATTAATTTCACATGATAGAATTTTACATATTCTATTCACACAGAATAGTAATTTGAAGTCCACCCAGAATAGTAATTTGAGGACTTTCCTGGTGGCTCAATGGTAAGAAAAAATCTGCCTGCCAATGCAAGAGACATGAGTTTGATTCCTGGCCCAGGAATATCCCACATGCCACAGGGCAACTAAGCCCATGCATCACAACTACTGAGCCTGTGCTCCACAGCCTGGGAGCTGCAAGAAGAGAAGCCACCACAATGAGAAGCCACTGCACCACAACTAGAGAAACACCTGCAGATCCAGCACAGGTAAAAATAAGTACATAACTTTTAAAGTAATTTGAGATACCTGGATTTTCTTCAATTCCTCAAATCCTAATTTTGTGGTTACAAGCTTTAGTCAATAAGTAACACTGAATACCACAGTAAGTCAATTTATGACAAATGACAGTAAATGCATCTAAATAGCACACTTTAAAAAATCTGTGAAATAACTTCAATTCACTGCATTTGAATTTCATATCAAAGTAATAATTGTGAGTTCAATGAGAAAGATATGCTTCCTCAAGCAATAGAATTGTATGTTATCCCATTCTAGTATTGTATACCTGCCAATTACTACATATTAAAAATGTTTTCCTGTATCCAAATATAGGCATTCTTTTTATGTCACAGTTTTCTATCAAGAGCTACTTTCCCAAACATTTGATCATGTTTCTAGTACTACAGTTAGAATCAACTTTTGCATATTTAACTGCCTACAGTAATTACTGGAGAAGGAAATGGCAACCCACTCCAGTAATCTTGCCTGGAGAATTCCATGGACAGAGGAGCCTGGTAGGCTACAGTCCATGGGGTTGCAGAGTTAGGAATGACTGAGCAACTGTCACTCACTCACAGTAATTACAGGATGATAAATAGAAGTCAGGTCTGTAAAAGGAGAGGAGTGCATATTAATTTTTTAGAATTTATTAATAAAACTATCCTCTGGTATTAATAATTGCATTCTTTCTAGGATATAGTTTGAAATAAGAATATGCAGCATTTGATCCATTGGTGTACTCACTGTAGCTATTATATTGATTGAAAGCTGCTAGATAAATCATTCTTCAGTTACAAGGTGTTGACTGGATCAGAGACTGATGATTTAAATAAATAAAGAAGGAGAAATTTCTGAGCACAGCATTAGTGTCAGAATCAATGAATTGTTCCTGCTGAGTATTTGTTAGTGTACCTAGAAACATAAAACTGACTTTAGAGACAGCTGTGACATTCCAGGGAAAGTTGATGAAAAATTTAACCCTTCGCTCCAAATTTACATTTCCCTCTGCGACTTGATTTGAATATTAAAAGTAGAAATTTAAAGTATATTGGTAATAATCTGTCCTACAGAGGTACTGCTATGCTGAGAAATAGCATCTTCATGGTAGTGGCCGAGATGCCAACGACATTCATCTGTTGATTTACCAAATGATCACTTTGCATCAGGCCTTCAGTTTCAAAGCAAGATTCTACATTAAAGGAAAATAGAGCACTGCAGGGAAGTTCTAGTGAAAGATGATACTTATCAAAACATTTTGATAACAACTGTTCCTGTATGGCTATGATGGAAAACATGGCAAAGAACCAGTGTGCTGGTCATTCTGATCTTTGGATGGAATTTTCATTTTTTTAACTTGATTTTGCTTATGCATCAAATAATCCTTTTATTTTAATGAAAGCACTATGCAGGATAATTGGTGGATATAACTGATTTTATCAAATCACTGTGTATTTTAAAAAATACCTAAAACTCTAATACCACTTGAGTAAATCACTGAATCAAAGTATCACTTGTAAGCAATGAAGGAATGTTGATTTTGTTTAACATTTGGGGGCTTTTAATAGGCTCTGCTTCATTAAGATTTTCCTGTTTTCACTATAAATTTTAAAAATACTTAACAATAAACTTTCATCCCAATTTGTGTTTTTTAAAAATAATTTCTGGTAAAGAAAATTTCTTTACCTCTGCATTTCTTCAGCTCATTTCAACAGATTTTATTTTATCCCCCTGACATTCCTCAGTTCTAATTCCATCTAATTGGCAAGTCCAGAGAGAGTACAAAGATTAGTCTTGATGTTTTAGACAAATTAAAAATGCTTCATTTGACCCTAAGTGCCTGGCAAAGTTATATATTTGGCAAAGAGCCATACTGATCATATTTTAGAAACTGGGAGAAACTATTATATTCTTAATTTCAGAGACAAAAGAATATAAATTATTATAAAAAGTGTATCTCAAATTATGATGACAGTTTTAGAACACTTTCCCTGATTATGGATCACATAATTTCGTTAGAAAAATCTTCTTCATAATTGCTTTTTACTGTTTGTAGTTATGTTTTGGGAGATGTGATTTGACACATGGTGTGTTTGAATATAGGAATTAGTAAGTTAGATTTTAATGAGCTTCACTGAATAAAATAGATGGGGAAACAGTGGAAACAGTGTCAGACTTTATTTTTCTGGGCTCCAAAATCACTGCAGATGGTGATTGCAGCCATGAAATTAAAGACGCTTATTCCTTGGAAGGAAAGTTATGACCAATCTAGATAGCACATTCAAAAGCAGAGACATTACTTTGCCAACAAAGGTCCATCTAGTCAAGGCTATGGTTTTTCCTGTGGTCATGTATGGATGTGAGAGTTGGACTGTGAAGAAAGCTGAGTGCCGAAGAATATGCTTTTGAAGTGTGATGTTGAAGACTCTTGAGAGTCCCCTGGGCTGCAAGGAGATCCAACCAGTCCATTCTGAAGGAGATCAGTCCTGGGATTTCTTTGGAAGGAATGATGCTAAAGCTGAAACTCCAGTACTTTGGCCACTTCATGCGAAGAGTTGACTCATTGGAAAAGACTCTGATGCTGGGAGGGATTGGGGGCAGGAGGAGAAGGGGACGACAGAGGATGAGATGGCTGGATGGCATCACTGACTCGATGGATGTGAGTCTCAGTGAACTCTGGGAGTTGGTGATGGACAGGGAGGCCTGGTGTGCTGCAATTCATGGGGTCGCAAAGAGTCAGACACGACTGAGCGACTGAACTGAACTGAACTGAACTGAATAAAATGAGATACTATATTTTGAGTGACATAGAATTTTTCTCTAATATTTTTCTTTATGTTTATACAAATTGCTCAAGGAGCTTAAAAGCCGTTCTGCTGGATTGTAGTTATATGCAAGCAGGAAGGCTATTATGGAAAGTTCTTCTTGAAAGGTGCTAGTCTTTTTATAATATTATATTTGAAAAAATTAATAGGAAAATAAAATATTTTAAATTATTAGATTTCATCTATCTCTTATAAAATGTCTTATTTTCATTTTGTGTTCTTTTTATTTTTTTAAGTGTGTATTACAATTTTGGTCTTCTAATTTCATTAATCCAACCTATAACACAGAGGATTACAGAAAAGAAATGCCTAGGGAAGGCAAAGGAGCAACGAAGATTTAGGTTTCAATTGTTTGTTTTTCTTTGCAGCAAAGCTATTCTCTATAGACACTTCTGTGTCTGTGAAGAAGGCTTGGGGGATCTGTTGGCATCAATATTTGTTTAAGCACACTTTTAACATTCTTATTTGATAAAATTATTTGTGCACAGACCCAATGAGGAAAGCACATTTCTATTATGCTAATAGTAAAGAGAATACATTACTATCTAAGAAATTATATTCAAGGAAACTTGGAATCAACCTAAATATTTTTTAACAAGGAAGTTGATGAATAACACTTCTGTACTCTATTCATTCTCATTGTCCCTTTTCCATCCTCACTCCAGGTAGGAATGACATCTTTGAGCAGCAAAATAATGCATTAAAATTAAGTCACTTGAAAAGTGAAAGTCACTCAGTTGTGTCCGACTCTTTGCGATCCCATGGACTGTAGCCAGACAGTCTCCTCTGTCATGGGGATTCTTTAGACAAGAATACTGGAGTGCGTTCCCATGCCTTCCTCCAGGAGATCTTCCCAATTCAAGGATTGAACCCATGTACCCCACATTGCAGACGGATTCTTTACCAGCTAAGCCACCAGAGAAGCCCCAAAATACTGGAGTGGGTAGCCTATCCCTTCTCCAGCTGATCTTCCCCACCGAAGAATCCAAGAGGGATCACCTGCATTGCAGGCAGATTCTTTACAGGGGAGCTACCCTGGGAAGATGAACTGTTAATAAGGGAAATATCATTTTGTCCTAGATGTATGCCTAGACTTAAGAATGTACTATCATGATGAAATGGGTCAAGGGTTTACAATTTGTATGAGTCAATTTGAGCCAAAACTTGAGATTGAAAGAGTGACAGTATGAAATAGAATGAATTGGATAGTGGGACAAAAAGATGAAGCCAATTGTAGGAGTGAAAAAGACATGCTGATCAGAGACAAGGGTGAGGGAAATTTTACTGCCCATATTAAACTAACTCAGCTAAGAATACAAAGCAAATACAGAGGAACAGCGTATAAATCTTTTTATTACCCCTTGGACTCCAAGTATATTAATAGTCTAGGAGTATCATAGGGTTATTTCTGATGAAGCCTGTCATTTGATCTATTCAAGTATTTTAGGAATATTCACATAACTGTCTTCTATTGGTGATGACATGAACATTCTGAAGTGAAGACATTTCCAAGTCTTTTTGAAAGTTAAAAACAGAAAAAACACAAATTAAATTTACTTACTATTTAGTTATATTAATGAAAAAGTATTATGCTTTGCTTTATAAAAGCAAATATTCCTAAAACTATCCTCTTGGTATTATAAAAATCAAATTTAGTTGCAATAAACCACTCAAGTAACAGAGGACTCATCTCCCACTTGTCTTCATTGAATTGTGGAATATTAGACTGTGAATATGGAGATCTGGTGACTTTTCATGTATTTGTGACATTGCGCCGGCTGTGATGGACTGCACAGAAGTGGGGCCAAGAGGAGCTACCCTACGCCCGAGGTCAGGGGCGGCAGCCAAGAGGAGCTACCCCTCGCCCGAGGTCAGGGGCGGTGGCCGAGAGGAGCTACCCCTTGCCCGAGGTCAGGGGCGGTGGCCGAGAGGAGCTACCCCACGTCCAAAGGAGAGGCGGCTATGTGGGTCAGGAGGGCTGAGAGGAGCTACTCTACATTCAAGGTCAGGAGGGGTGACCTCATCCAAGGTAAGGAGTAGAGGCTGTGCTTTGCTGGAGCAGCCATGAAGACAGATACCCCAATGTCCAAGGTAAGAGACCCCCAAGTAAGACTGTAGGTGTTGTGAGAGGGCATCCAAGGGCAGATACACTGAAACCATAATCAGAGAAAACTAGCCAATATGATCACATGGACCACAGCCTTGTCTAACTCAGTGAGACTAAGCCATGTTGTGTGAGGCTACCCAAGATGGACAGGTCATGGTGGAGAGGTCTGACAGAATGTGGTCCACTGGAGAAGGGAATGGCAAACCACTTCAGTATTCTTGCCTTGAGAACCCCATGAACAGTATGAAAAGGCAAAATGATAGGATACTGAAAGGGGAACTCCTCAGTTCGGCAGGTGCCCAATATGCTACTGGAGATCAGTGGAGAAATAACTCCAGGAAGAATGAAGGGATGGAGCCAAAGCAAGAACAATACCCAGTTGTGGATGTGACTGGTGATAGAAGGAAGGTCCGATGCTATAAAGAGCAATATTGCATAGGAACCTGGAATATTAGGGCCATGAATCAAGGCAAATTGAAAGTGGTCAAACAGGAGATGATCAGAGTGAACATTGACATTCTAGGAATCAGCAAACTAAAATGGACTGGAATGGGTGAATTTAACTCAGATGACCATTATATCTACTACTGTGGGCAGGAATCCCTTAGAAGAAATGGAGTAGCCATCATGGTCAACATGAGTCCGAAATGCTGTACTTGGATGCAATGATCTCTGTTCGTTTCCAAAGCAAACCATTCAATATCAGTAATCCAAGTGTACGCCCCAACCAGTAATGCTGAAGAAGCTGAAGTTGAACGGTTCTATGAAGACCTACAAGACCTTTTAGAACAAACACCCCAAAACGATGTCTTTTTCATTATAAGGGACTGGAATGCGAAAGTAGGAAGTCAAGAAGCACCTGGAGTAACAGGCAAATTTGGCCTTGGAATACTGAATGAAGCAGGGCAAAGACTAATAGAGTTTTGCCAAGAGAATGCACTGGTCATAGCAAACACCCTCTTCTGACAACACAAGAGAAGACTCTACACATGGACATCACCAGATGGTCAACACCGAAATCAGATCGATTCTATTCTTTGCAGCCAAAGATGGAGAAGCTCTATACAGTCAGAAACAAACAAACAAAAAAACAAAAAGCCAGGAGCTGACTGTGGCTCAGATCATGAACTCCTTATTGCCAAATTCAGACTTAAATTGAAGAAAGTAGGGAAAACCACTAGACCATTCAGGTATAACCTAAATCAAATCCCTTATGATTATACAGTGAAAGTGAGAAATAGATTTAAGGGCCTAGATCTGATAGGCAGAGTACCTGATGAACTATGGACAGAGGTTCATGACATTGTAGAGGAGACAGGGTCAAGACCATCCCCACGGAAAAAAATGCAAAAAAGCAAAATGGCTGTCGGAGGAGGCCTTACAAATAGCTGTGAAAAGAAGAGAAGCAAAAAGCAAAGGAGAAAAGGAAAGATATTCCCATCTGAATGCAGAGTTCCAAAGAATAGCAAGAAGAGATAAGAAAGCCTTCCTCAGCGATCAATGCAAAGAAATAGAGGAATACAATTGAATGGGAAAGACTAGAGATCTCTTCAAGATAATTAAAGATACCAAGGGAACATTTCATGCCAAGATGGGCTTGATAAAGAACAGACCTAACAGAAGCAGAAGATATTAAGAAGAGGTGGCAAGAATACACAGAAGAACTGTACAAAAAAGATCTGCATGACCAAGATAATTATGATGGTGTGATCATTAACCTAGAGCCAGACATCCTGAAATGTGAAGTCAGGTGGGCCTTAGAAAGCATCACTACGAACAAAGCTAGTGGAGGCAATGGAATTCCAGTTGAGCTATTTCAAATCCTGAAAGATGATGCTGTGAAAGTGCTGCACTCAATATGCCAGCAAATTTGGAAAACTCAGCAGTGGCCACAGGACTGGAAAAGGTCAGTTTTCATTCCAATCCCAAAGAAAGGCAAAGCCAAAGAATGCTCAAACTACCATACAATTGCACCCATCTCACATGCTAGTAAAGTAATGCTCAAAATTCTCCAAGCCAGGCTTCAGCAATACATGAACCGTGAACTTGCAGATGGTCAAGCTGGATATAGAAAAGGCAGAGGAACCAGAGATCAAATTGCCAACATACTCTGAATCATGGAAAAAGCAAGAGAGTTCCAGAAAAACATCTATTTCTGCTTTATTGACTATGCCAAAGCCTTTGACTGTGTGGATCACAATAAACTGTGGAAAATTCTGAAAGAGATGGGAATACAGACCACCTGATCTGCCTCTTGAGAAATTTGTAGGCAGGTCAGGAAGCAACAGTTAGAACTGGACATGGAACAACAGACTGGTTCCAAATAGGGAAAGGAGTACGTCAAGGCTGTATATTGTCACCCTGCTTATTTAATTCATATGCAGGGTACATCATGAAAATCTCTGGGCTGGAAGAAGCACAAGCTGGAATCAAGATTGCCAGGAGAAATAGCAATAACCTTAGATATGCAGATGACACGATCCTTATGGCCGAAAGTGAAGAGGAACTCAAAAGCCTCTTGATGAAAGTGAAAGTGGAGAGTGAAAAAGTTGGCTTAAAGCTAAACATACAAAAAAGGAAGATCATGGCATCTGGTCCCATCACTTCATGGGAAAAAGATGGGGAAACAGTGGAAACAGTGTCAGACTTAATTTCCTTGGGCTCCAAAATCACTGCAGATGATGATTGCAGCCATGAAATTAAAAGACTCTTACTCCTTGGAAGAAAAGTTATGTCCAACCTAGATAGCATGTTAAAAAGCAGAGATAGTACTTTGCCAACAAAGGTCCATCTAGTCAAGGTTATGGTTTTTCCAGTGGTCATTATGGATGTGAGAGTTGGACTCTGAAGAAAGCTGAGTGCCAAAGAACTGATGCTTTTGAACTGTGGTGCTGGAGAAGGCTCTTGCAATTCCCTTGGACTGCACAGAGATCCCACCAGTCCATCCTAAAGGAGACCAGTCCTGGGTGTTCATTGGTAAGACTGATGAGACTGAAACTCCAATACTTTGGCCACCTGATGTGAAGAGTTGACTCATTGGAAAAGACTCTGATGCTGGGAGGGATTGGGGGCAGGAGAAGAAGGGGACGACAGAGGATGAGATGGCTGCATGGCATCACTGACTCATTGGAGGTGAGTCTAAGTGAACTCCGGGAGTTGGTGATTGACAGGGAGGCCTGGCGTGCTGTGATTCATGGGGTCACAAAGAGTCAGACACAACTGAGCGACTGAACTGAACTGAAAAATATTTAACTTATTTTCCTCAGCTTTTCATATGTTTTTAGATCCCCTAGATGTTCATTTATTAATTTATTTTACTTTGTTTTAACATGGAATTCAAGTAAATCATTTAATTATAATTTTTATTTCATATATAGGATAAATTATTAACGTAAGCATATTTAAATTTTAAATGTTATAGTGTTATGCAAATTTATTCATGTATACATGAAAATAAAATACTTATACAGTTAAGGTAATATTCTTACATATTTTGTGTTAAAGACTTCTGACATTCTACTTATTTAAGCATAAACCTGGAAGAAATGTAAGGCATGATATACCTTCTAAATAATAGACTTCATATATTTTAGACATTGGAGATAGGATACATCTGGCCTCAATTTGCACATGTGGTTCACTGGAAATAATTATTTGTACTCTTAAGCACAGTGTCTAGTACATAAAGAGAACACAAACGGTATATGTATAATGCTATTAATCATCATGACAATAATAATGATACTTATGCTATTCTTTTATTATTATTATTATTACTGGTTGACTTCTATGAAGAAATCAAGGCTGTTGAACCCTGGTCAATTTATTTCCTGATACCTATCAATTCAAATGTAGAAATGTTAATAACACATTTATAGGATCATGGTTAAGGATATTGATAATGTTCCAATTCTAGATGAAGAGCTTTTAAGATCTAGTACAGTTCTAATATATTCAAGCTCTTTGATTCACTGTCATTCCCTCTGTCCTAGCTGGAATATGGGGTGATCAAAGGGCATGAGCCCCCCTGCTTTCTGGGATATACTTCTTTCCTAAGATCTGTGAGAGATAATTTAGATCAACTCTGTTAAACATTAGGGAAAATATGCACTTTTCTTTTTTCCTTTGACTTTTTCTTGCCATCAAAACAGTGAGTTTTATAGATAAAATTTAGAGGAAAAGAGAACTGAGGAATCCATTAGATCTATTAGAGTAAAAATCTCAGGCCTACTTTCTCAGAAGTAGAGTTTTTGTATCTATGGAGTCCAATTTAGCTCACTCACCTTTGAGATTTAGGCCCACATGGAAATAAGAATAAAATGTTGCTTCCTTGCTGTCCTCTGAATCTACATCTCCACAAAGATACATGTGCTGTAATTATCTTAGGATAAATTTCAGGACCTTCTCTGATAAACTTTCCATCAGGTCCAGGATTATAAAACTTCGTAGATAACATATTCCTTTACCTCTTTCAAACGAGGAAGCTATTTGAAACCTAATGGAGAATGGCATTGAAATATGTATAATATCATATATGAAATGAGTCGCCAGTCCAGGTTCGATGCACGATACTGGATGCTTGGGGCTGGTGCACTGGGACGACCCAGAGGGATGGTATGGGGAGGGAGGAGGGAGGAGGGTTCAGGATGGGGAACACATGTATACCTGTGGCGGATTCATTTGGATGTATGACAGAACCAATACAATATTGTAAAGTTAAAAAATAAAAATAAACTTAAAAAAAAAAAGAAAGCTAATGGAAAGGAGACTGAGGACAAAACAAAAAAAACCAAACAATTAAATCCCAGATATCAAACACGGTAAGTGACAACATAGGAGTGACATGGCATTAACAAAAAAGCAAGAAAAGCTAAATCAGAATAAGTTATTTGGTTTATGAAAAGTTGTTTCTGAGATTTGTGGTATAAGAACACAAACATTCTGGAGAATCTAGAAACTCCTCACATATCACACTTTCTAGGTGAATATTCACACTTTAAAAACTTCTGTATTTACTAGAATAGAGTATAATACATTCTAGCAATTTTGTAACTGGTAGCTTATCACTGGGAAAATTCTGGTTATGGTACTTTTAGAATATCTTTAATGAACTTTAAATTTTAGATGACTTAACACAATAGAAATTTCTAACTTAGACAACATTTCAGTACAGTTTCTCTTGGCTACTTTCCTCTGCATGAAGTTTCATGAATGCAGATTGATTTCATCATATTCTCTATAGTCTTGTAATCCTCACATTCAACATCAAATGAGGGAAAAAGTAGTGAAGACATACTGTATTTTAAAAATCAGAAAATTTCATGCTTCAGTTCTGCTCATATTCCAGTAGTGAAAGATAGCTTCCTCCCAACAGTACCTTCATTATTATGAAAAATAAAATACATTTTTTTGTAAATATCTTCTCCTGATATTGAAAGAATATAATAATATTTTGCCACTCTTCTGATAGATATTATGCTTTTTCTATGTTAAATGACAAATTTTCTTCTGACCCCAAAATTGTGAAATGGACTTTATCCAAAATTATTAAGGTGTATCAGATAATTCTAGATGGCCTGATTTTTAACTGACATTCTTTTAGTAAATCGGTATTCAATAGCTTCTAAGTGGCCAGAAATCATCAATAATTCTCAACATTTTGAAGCAAATTTAGGAAAAAAATATCATGAGTCATTTTCCCACAAGTAATTTATTGACACTATTGATTCTTATATTCAAATGTACGCTTTACAGGCTTGTTTCATTATTTCAAGATCAAGACGGCTTTGGTTCTTTAAATACTCTGTTTCTTGTTTACGTGTGCAAATCTCAGATTATATTTATTGTGTAGACTTCAGGAAGAGTTCCTGAAGAGGGTATGCAGTATAGGTCTCCACTCACCTTCCTTACACTGTACTAACCTGCATCCTCTGCTTATTTATGCCCAGAATTTAAACCTAATGCCCCAGCTCTGGCAAAAGGCATCCTTTCAACTAAAGCCTCTTTTCTTTCTCTCTTCTATTACAAGGATAGCAAATCAAGCTTCATGTTGTGTTTCACTACCCACTGACTTGTTACCACTTAATTTTCCTTAGAACTGAGTCTGATTCTCATAGCTGTGTTAAGGAACTCATTTTTTTTCTTAATATTGTGGCTGGAATTTTATTTTTTAATATTATATAAGAAAGAATGAAAAATAAGGTAAAGCACAATACAGGAGAAGATAAATGAAAACGTATGCAAAATATTATTTCAGAAATATGATCAAACAAGAAGGAAAAATGTAAAAAAGAAGAAAAAGTTGTTTTCTGTTTCCTGCTGCATTCACTAGCAGGATGTACATATACTATATATGTTTCATATGTTTAGTTATATTTGATTAATTTGGGAGCAAAAATAGCTGTTTATATTAAACAAGTTCTAAAGGCATTCAAGGAAGAGTCAGATGAGAGTATTAAGATTTAGAGATAATTGATGTTTTGTCCTTTGAGGAGACCAGACAAAAGAATACATATTTCTAATGCTTAAATCTCTGTGCTAATTCTTCTTTGCTTAAAGACATTCTCAGAGAGTTTCAGTGAGAAAAGAGAAAGCTTATAAATGTCCATTACAAAAATAATATGCCCAATAGTCTTACGCTGAGCTTTTATGAACACTCAATCTACCTGTTAATACATTAGAACCTTGGGCAAGTCAGCAACTTCTAGTATCAAGAGGTCTTTTTATTTCATCAATTCTATTCTGTTCTGTGCTCAGTTGCATTTGACCTTTTGTGACCCTATAGACTGTAGCCTGCCAGGCTCCTCCGTCTGTGGGATTTCCCAGGCAAGAATACTGGAGTGGGTTGCTATTTCCTCCTCCAGGGGATCTTCCTCACCCAGGGATCAAACCCATGTCTCCTGCATCTCCTGCATTCCAGGTGGATTCTCTACCACTTAGCCACCATACTGAGTAGTTTTAGGTTTTAATTTTTCTTTTTTTTTTTTTTTTTACTGCATGACAATTTATATAAAACTTTTAATAAGAATGTGGGGAGTGCTAGGTACCAAATATATATTAATTTCTGTCTTATGGCTTTCTAATTCCAAGATGAATATATATATGAAATAACATATTTTGTAAAGGAAGGTATTTTGTAAATATAAGTAATTAATATTGCCAATGCTTAAAACTACAAGTTGCAAAAGAAGAAAGTGTTTGTCCTGTCTGACTCTGACCCCATGGAGTGTAGCCTGCCAGGCTCCTCTGTTGTGGAATTCTCCAGGCACGAATACTGGAGTGGGCAGCCATTCCTTTTTTCAGGGGATCTTCCCACTGCAGGGATTGAACCTGTCTTCTACACTGAAGGCAGATTCTTTACTGTCTGAGCCACCAGGGAAATCATGTAGTTCTAAATCACATATTATTTGGTCATAAAGTATATGTCCGCTGGTCCTTTTCTTTAACAGGCAATGAAATTTTGAGAATTATAAATATACCATAAAGTGATAATCAGTAGATGAATTCTACAATCAGTAGATTTTAGTCCTTTCTTCATTTTAGAATTCCTATAAAGCTGTTATAACATGCCAATCTCTGGATTCTGAAACCCTCAAGTCCCCAAATTCTGTTTTTTTAAAATTTGTGATAAGGCCAAAATATCAATATTTTTCAAAGCTCCAATTAATATACAGGTATTTTTGTGGTTCACTTAATCAAAAGGTTCATTGCAAACAGTATTAATGCCATGAAGAGATGTTTACATTTATGGTCTATTTTTTTTCATTACAATTTATTCCTCTATCTCTAACAATTCGGTTCTGCTCTACTACTCTTGTGAGCTCCAGACTTCTGTATCCCACTGCCTTCTGGTTGGCTTCAACTGTGTATCCTGTAGTAATCTAATCTTCAAAACACCACAAAAAGAATGTATTACTTTTGTCTCAGGTCTACTTTTTCTTTATTTCAATAAATGGCACTAACACACATTTGTTGTTTTAAAGCAAAAGCAAAAGCTTCAGCATTAATGTCTTCCTTGATTTCTTCCTTCACACACAATCCCACACACCAAAAAAAAAAGTCTGATGGCTTCTCCCTCTTATACATCTCCTCTATCTTTTCATACTCATGGCCATTACCTCAGTACCACTATCTTACCTTTCCTGGACTATTTCTATAGCTTCATCACTGATTCCCTTGATTTTAGCCTTATTCGTCATCAATCCAAATTCCATGATGAGTCATCAAAAGAACATATGATTGCATCTTTAGCCTAAATATTAACATGGCCTCTGATGCCCTTTAAAATTGGCTACTACTTGTCTCTCAGATCTCATTTCTCTTCACCCTCGTACATTCCAGTCACACTAGGCTTCATTCTGCTCTGCCTTGTGCATGCTCTTACTCTTTGAATATGCATAAACACCTTGTGAATCGGTTTCCTAATACCTCTCCTTCCTACAAACTCATACTTCCATGTCATCTCCTCAAGGCAGCCTTCCCTGACACTTAAATCTAGTTGAAATTACTTCCTAGAGCCTCTCATGGTACTACAATTCCTTTCTCAAAATATTCACAACAGTGTACTGAATTCTCTATTGTTTATTTGTTCAAAAACACTGAAGTTCTCTGATGGACATAACTGCTTTGTTCTCAGATATGTCTCCAGTGATTTTCCCAATGTCTGAGAAGTAGTAATCACCCAATAAATAAAGAAAGAAGGAAAAGAAGATAATGCATTGTTTACGAGAATGAAAGAACACAACTTATTATGGAATATTTATGGATACATTCACCTATAAATTGGAATTAGTGGGAGGCAAATGAAGACAAAAAGGTTCAATGCCATTGTTTCCAATTTTGTTCTACAAGTGCCATCATATTCATTTATTAAAAAATTGACTATGGTTATAGATAGAATATTCAGTTAGTAAAATGTAAAACACTTTTCCAGGTATTCTCAGAGTATATTTTAGAAGACCAAGCAGGAAATTTACCAAAGACAAGTAAAAGGATCTTCGTAGTGAATGAAGAGATATTCAAAATTATGTATTTTTAAATGTATAAGTCTGTATTCATTGGGGATATTAATGAATGTTCTTCAGCTTAGACATAAGAAAGGAGATAACTGGGTTGTTTAATTTTTTTGTATTGAGCTGTATAAGTTGTTTGCATATTTTAGAAATTAATCATTTGTCAGTTGTTTCATTTGCAAATATTTTCCCAATCTGAGTGTTGTTTTTTTGCTTTGTTTATGGTTTCCTTTGCTATGCAAAAAAGTTTAAACTTAGTCATGTCTCACTTGTTAATTTTTGTTTTTATTTTCTGAGGGGGTGGGGGGGGGTCAAAAAAGATTCTGCCATGATTTATGTCAGAATGTTTTGTCTATGTTTTTCTCTAAGAGTTGTATAGTGTCTGGCTTTACATTCAGGTCTTTAACCCAGTTTGAGTTTATTTTTGTGTATGGTGTTAAAGAATGTTCTAATTTCATTCTTTTACATGAAACTGTCCAGTTTCCTCAGCACTACTTATTGAAGAGACTGTCTTTTCTCCATTGTGTATTCTTGCCTTGTTTGTCATAGATTAGGTGACCATAGGTGCATGAGTTTATCTCTGGGCTTTCTATCCTATTCCATCGAACTATATTTCTGTTTTTGTGCCAGTACCATGCTGTCTTGATTACTATAGCTTGGTAGTAGAGTCTGAAATGAGGGAGCCTGATTCCTCCAGCTCTATTCTTCATTCTCAAGATTGCTTTTGTTATTTGAGGTCTTTTGTGTTTCCATACTAATTGTAAAGTATTTTGTTCTAGCTCTGTGAAAAATGCCACTGGTAATTTGATAAGGATTGCATTTAATCTTTAGATTGCTTTGGGTAGTACAGTCATTTTCACAATATTGATTATTCCAATCCAAGTACATAGTATATCTCTCCATTTGTTTATATCATCTTTGATTTCTTTAATCAATATCTCAAACTTTTCTGTACATAGGTCTATTGCCTCCTTCTACTTTTAGCTATTTTCTTCTCTTTTTTGCAATGGTAGATGGAATTGTTTCCTTAATTTCTCTTTCAATTCTTGAGTTGTTAAATAACCAGAAGACCTAAATAGGCATTTCTCCAAAGAAGACATACAGATGGCCAACAAACACAAGAAAACATCCTCAACATCACTCATTATTAGAGAAATGCAAATCAGAACTACAAAGAGGTCTCACCTCACACCAGTCAGATTGGCCACCATTTAAAAAAAAAAAAAATCTGCAAACAATAAATGCTGGAGAGGGCGTGGAGAAAAGGGAACACTTTTGCACTGTTGGTGGGAATGTAAATTGATAAGCCACTATGAAGAACAGCATGGAGGTTCCTTAAAAAACTAAAAATAGAATTTCCACATGACATAGCAATCCCACTGCTGGGCATATACCCAGAGAAAATTGTAACTCAAAGAGCCATATGCACCCCAGTGTTCATAGCAGCACTATTTATAATAGCCAGGACATAGAAGCAACCTAAATGCCCATTGACAGAGGAATAGATAAAGAAATGGTACATATATACAATTGAATATTATGCAACCATAAAACAGAATAAATTTCGTCATTTGTAGAGATGTGAATGGACCTAGAGACTGTCATACAGAGTGAAATAAGTCAGAAAGAGAAAAAACAAATATCATATTTAATGCATATATGTGGAATCTAGAAAAATGTTATAGATAATCTTATTTTTAAAACAAATAGATTATACAGACATAGAGAAAAATGTATGGACACCAATTGGGTAGGGGGTGGGTGGGATGAATTAGGACATTGAGATTAACATATATACACTATTGACGCTATGTCTAAAATAGATACCTAATGAAAACCTACTGCATAGCTCAGGAAATATCACTCAATGTGCTACGCTGACCTAAATGTGACAGAAATCTAAAAAAGATGGGGTATATTTTTATGTATAGCTGGTTCACTTTACTGTAGAAACTAACATAATATTGTAAAGTAACTACACTATAATAAAAATTAATAAAATTTCTTTTCAAAATTATGAGGTTTCTACAAAATTTACTTGGGAGGTTATTGGAGGAGTTCAGGACTACTATAAGAGGTCATATAGTTTGTGGAATTTAGAAATCATACTGTGGAGTCAGGACTGAGATTTAAGGATTTGGAAATCTTAATTCATGGTTAGGGCAGTTGTGCTTTGTCTAAGGTCATGGGTAGAGTAAATAACAAGACATTATGACATCTATATGAATGAAATATAATTACTTAAAAGAGAATCTTAACCAAAATAATCACTTGATATTTTCCTTATATTTTTGTAAATAATAAAGGATAGAATATGCAAATAACTTCAATGCCAAGGACATCATTCATAAGATAAAGCAACTAGGATATCTAAATGACACTTTTGGTGTTTTTTGAGAAAAGTCAGAGAAGGCAATGGCACCCCACTCCAGTACTCTTGCCTGGAAAATCCCATGGACGGAGGAGCCTGGTAGGCTGCAGTCCATGGGGCCGCGAAGAGTCGGACAGGACTGAGCTATTTCACTTTCACTTTTCACTTTCATGCATTGGAGAAGGAAATGGCAACCCATTCCAGTATTCTTGCCTGGAGAATCCCAGGGACGGGGCAGCCTGGTGGGTTGCCATCTATGGGGTCACACAGAGTTGGATACGACTGAGGTGACTTAGCAGTAGCAGACTCACTTTAATGTATATTTATTGGTCTCAGAGTAACAACTTATTCAGTGAAGAAAAAATTGCTGTGAAAATGTCACCATCATAAAATGTATGATATTTTATTTTAGCAGATTGAAAATGGCCCAAAAAGCATGGGGTGATATTGGTGAAAATGAAGAGTCAATTGGTGTGGCAAATGTGCAGTGCAGTTGGTGGCAGAAAGAGGATCATGGTGTATACAGATTGTTAAATACCTTTTCATAGAATTAGAAGCAGCATTTGATGACAAAGATTTTTTAACCTATAAAGCACTGAGAAAAAGATGTGTGTATTTTTAATGCAATTTTTTTTTTTTTTTAAGGCTTATAATGAACTTCAAGGGCTTCCTTCGTAGCTCAGTTGGTAAAGAATCTGCCTGCAATGTAGGAGATCTGAGTTCAATTCCTGGGTCAAGAAGGTCCCCTGGAGAAGGAAACGGCAACCCAATCCAGGATTCTTGCCTGGAGAATTCCATGCATAGAGGAGCCCAGCAGGTTACAGTCCATGGAATCACAAGAGTTGGACACGACTTAGTGACCAACCACAACCACCAGAATGAACTTCAAGAAAAAGACAACAGGAAAACACTAAAATATTGATTAATATTTGTGGAAAACATTTGAGATAAAAAATGAAACATCTCAAACAATGATATTTTGAGTGAAAAATGTGTGTTTTTTCAAAGAAGCACTAATGAAGGCTGGATTTTTAAAACAGCAACAGTGAAACTGATTTTTTTACTTTATTTCATTCAAGTATGCAACCATCATTGTATCTCCAATTAAGAAATTATGATAAGAAATTCATATATCCTTTCTCATGCTAGTTGGCCACTCAATTTTTTCTTAAATAAAGGTTTCTCTTAATAATAATAATAATAAAACTTAAAAAAAAACCCCTAATCCTAACCCTATTTGCTGGAAATCTCAATGCAACATAATTAAAGTACAGCATTTTGTCATGTTTCCTAAATGTAGGCACGTTGAGTCTTGACTCTTGGGTAATGAACACCGCAGAAGCTGATTATTTTCTTAGACTTAAATATATTCCTAGAAGATGATTAAAATCATTCTGAAGAGTAAATATTACAAGGAAATCACACTTCTAATTATGTTAAGTGGGACTGGTATAAGCATATGTTTATAAATTAATACTTTTTTTTTTTAGTTTTGCATTATCTTTATAACTTGCTACAGACTAGATGTCTGTGTCTTTCAAAATTAGCATGTTGAAACTTAACTCCCAATGTGATAGTATTTGGATGTGGGGCCCTTGGGAAGTGATTAGCTTATGAGGAGGGAGCGGTCATAAATGTAAAATATCCCAGAGAGCTACCTCCCTTCTGCAATGTGAGCATGGAGTGAGAAGAGAGTGGTCTATGAACCAGAAAGAGTTCTCACCAGACATCAAAGTCTCACCAGACTTTATCTTGAACTTCCTATCTTAAACTTCTTCCAGAACTATGAGAAATTAATTTCTTTTGTTTCTAAGTCACCAATCTACAGTATTTGCTACAGCAGCCCTAACAGATAAAGGTAAAACTATAAAGCAAATTCAAATTACAATTAATATATGAGGAATAGAAAAACTATTATCATTTGCATGGAAAGAAGATGTACAGTGTTATTATGTATTTAGAGATAAGGCTATATATAAAAGTACAGGTAAGACTTGAGTTATTTGAAAAAGTCGTAGCAGTAAAGTGCCAAAAACATATACCAAAGAATCATGTACACTGGATAACTCTACACTTCCTAATATTTAGTGAAATTGGTTGGTTATTATTTCTGAACCTCAATTTTTCTTTAAAATTGAGATAATAATGTATATATTGCTTGCTTCATTGAAGGAATAAATGCAACAGAATACATAAAGCCTGGCCAATTTCAGCAGCATCAGATCAGATCAGATTAGTCACTCAGTCGTGTCCAACTCTTTGTGACCCCATGAATCACAGCACGCCAGGCCTTCCTGTCCAACACCAACTCCCGGAGTTCACCCAGACTCACGTCCATCGAGTCAGTGATGCCATCTAGCCATCTCATCCTCTGACGTCCCCTTCTCCTCCTGCCCCCAATCCCTCCCAGCATCAGAGTCTTTTCCAATGAGTTAACTCATCGCATGAGGTGGCCAAAGTACTGGAGTTTCAGCTTTAGCATCATTCCTTCCAAAGAAATCCCAGGGCTGATCTCCTTCACAATGGACTGGTTGGATCTCCTTGCAGTCCAAGGGACTCTCAAGACTCTTCTCCAACACCACAGTTCAAAAGCATCAATTCTTCTGCGCTCAGCCTTCTTCACAGTCCAACTCTCACATCCATACATGACCACAGGAAAAACCATAGCCTTGACTAGATGAACCTTTGTTGGCAAAGTAATGTCTCTGCTTTTGAATATGCTATCTAGGTTGGTCATAACTTTCCTTCCAAGGAGTAAGCGTCTTTTAATTTCATGGCTGCAATTACCATCTGCAGTGATTTTGGAGCCCAGAAAAATAAAGTCAGCCACTGTTTCCACTGTTTCCCCATCTATTTCCCATGAAGTGGTGGGATCGGATGCCATGATCTTATTTTTCTGCATGTTGAGCTTTAAGCCAACTTTTTCACTCTCCACTTTCACCTTCATCAAGAGGCTTTTGAGTTCCTCTTCACTTTCTGCCATAAGGGTGGTGTAATCTGCATATCTGAGGTTATTGATATTTCTCCCGGCAATCTCGATTCCAGTTTGTGTTTCTTCCAGTCCAGCGTTTCTCATGATGTACTCTGCATATAAGTTAAATAAGCAGGGTGACAATACACAGCTTTGACGAACTCCTTTTCCTATTTGGAACCAGTCTGTTGTTCCATGTCCAGTTCTAACTGTTGCTTCCTGACCTGCATACAAATTTCTCAAGAGGCAGATCAGGTGGTCTGGTATTCCCATCTCTTTCAGAATTTTCCACAGTTTATTGTGATCCACACAGTCAAAGGCTTTGGCATAGTCAATAAAGCAGAAATAGATGTTTTTCTGGAACTCTCTTGCTTTTTCTATGATCCAGCAGATGTTGGCAATTTGATCTCTGGTTCCTCTGCCTTTTCTAAAACCAGCTTGAACATCAGGAAGTTCACAGTTCACATATTGCTGAAGCCTGGCTTGGAGAATTTTGAGCATGACTTTACTAGCGTGTGAGATGAGTGCAATTGTGCGGTAGTTTGAGCATTCTTTGTCATTGCAGCATAGTATGGATGTAACAATGATAAATATTTTGCTCTCACATGCTATAGTAAAAATTTGGTCTTTAATCTGCAAAATTATACAATATAAAAAGAAGTTAATTTTTGCCTGAAGTTTCATTGAAACTTTTAAGTATCACTGGAAATATATTCCATGTACATGAATTTATGAGTCATTATTTAGAATGCTGAAGCTGAAGCTTCAATACTTTTGCCACCTGATGCAAAGAGCTGACTCATTGGTAAAGACCCTAATGCTGGGAAAGATTGAAGGCAGGAAGATAAGAGGGCAACAGAGAATGAGATAGATGGATGGCATCACTGAATCAAAGGCCATTAGTTTGAGCAAATTCTGGGAGAAGTGAAGGACAGGGAAGCCTGGTGTGCTGCAGTCTGTGGTGTCAAAAATAGTCAGGTATGACTCAGCGACTGAACAACAACAATTCAAAACATGTCCTCTCTGACAAATAAGGCACACCCGGCATATACAGGTGAGAAAGAGAACAAAATTCTAAGTCCCTTTCTTTTATTATAATTTTTAAAAAATTATTATAATATCACCAGGAAGGCCTGAAAGAAGACATGGTTTGATAATGATAAAATGGTTGGAATGAAAAATAAAACAACTTATAAGTGTGATGGTATCAATGGTTTTGTATGAAGGGAGGGGAGATTTTGAATTCTCAAATCTTTGTCTGGAAATTTGAAGCAAATACTGAGATTTGAGATGGAAAAAAATGAATTTTTTAAATATGCTAAGTGTACTTAACTGAAAATCAATCAGGAAGAATAAGATGGTAAGTTGATAATCATAAGTAGCAGCAGAAGTAGAACTAATTGAATGCATTCAATATTCCTGAGGCTATAGTGAGCTACTTTATACCTTATCTCATTCAAACTTCATAAAGGTACTATTACTAATAGCCTTTGCCTTGTAGAAATGAGAACGATATTACATTATATAGGATATACAATTTGCCTTGAAGCCAGATTCTTGAATTGTCATTTTAAATTAAGTATAATAGTGTAGAAATTATGCTTTGCTTTGTAAAGCTCTAATTTATCAATATCATATCAAAAACATACATGTATGACTTAGTGCCTCACCCCATCTTACCTAATTCATGTTTGCACATTCAAGGAATCAATTTACAGATAAAACTGAGCAATGAGACATATTCACGCAGACAGACACATGGATAAATTGATAGATATTTGTACATACCCATGCATGCAAGCATGCAGAAACACATGCACACATACAAATATCGTTCTAATTTTGGCAATTTACTTTAGAGGGCAGCTGCCCCTTAGAGAGGAGTTTCAGTTACAATGAATACAATACAACCACTAATCACAATGTCCTTTAAGCTTCACTTTGAAAATGTGTATTTTATTTTTAGGTTTGAGAGAATAAGCATGTTTTACACTGGCTTCTTAGCAATGACCAAACAGAAGAAAGGTATTTCAATGTGACTCTTCAGATAAAAATAGTTATGAGTTGCCCAAATACTCTGATCTTCTTCCCTCATGCCCTGTACTGGAGCACCTTTTAAAATTATATACTATTAGTTGACTTCTGCAGTTTTCTTTTTTTGCAGTTCCTCAACCTATTTTATTCACTACAGGATAGAGAGGAAGCAAACTTTGACTTAAGACAAAAGATCCCTAAATACTGTCAGAGCTGCAAGCTGCACTGCAACAGCAAGTGACCCCATCACAAATCTATTCAATGACAAGAGGAATAGCACTGTCTTTTGTTTCCTCCCACCCTCATTACTTCTGCTATTGTGAGCAGAAAACAGATAGAAGGCATGACAAATATACCTTGGGGCTATGATCCTATTGTACCTATAAATCCTTTTCACAATTTAATTAGACTAGAGATGTGTGTAAACCTACGTGACTAAACTCTCATGGGTTTGTCATATGACAAAGCCTAGTCTATTTTAATCTTATTTCATTAGTCTATTGAACATATTTGCAGAGGAAATTTAATAATCTTACACTATTTAGAAATACTATATTTTTAGGATTTCTCATCTCTTTTCATTTATCTAATTTCCATTTCCTGTAGAAATTGTCATAGTAATTTCATTTGGAATCAATTCCTTGGTCTGATTATGATTCTGCAGGTGTTATATAGTAACTTAATAATAGTTCTTAGGCAGTTAAGTCACTGGAGCTAATTTATAGTGGAAATGCAGATGGAATAATATATTGCTGCTCCACTGAATTTCAAAGGAATTCATTATGATTAATAATATTACAACAGCAATAGCAGGAAGTAATGATGATTTGCCACAAGTTGTAAAGACTCAATGAATAGTTTTAATCTTACTATATTTAAACATTGAACTGAAAGTAAATTCAGCAATACTCAGTAATGAGATTTGGGATTCATAATAATGCCATTAATCATAGCTAGGTTTTGTAAATTTTATGGCAAAGACTACATGATATCTGCTGGATTTGATTTAAAATATTTTACTGATTTTAAATTAAGCTATCTGTGTGAGATTTGAAGCCTGTGGTGATTAAGTCTTTACAAAGGCCATATTTGTTCTAAGTGATTGATAGGTTTAATTCTCTCTAGTGACTATTCCATATTTACACCCAAATTCAACTCTTTCATACAATTAAAAAAAGTAGAGAGCTTTAGGGAAAAAGAACAATGTTCTAATAAAAAATACATTAACACCCACTTTCCTGTTTCTTAGGCATCCCTGGCCCTTGGAGTCAATATTAAATCTAGATGCATTTTTAAAAATGAGTTCAAGTAAATGAATAATTGCTAAGTTTCTAGATCCACATTAAAGACTTGGGATATAAATATAAAGAACTCAGGCTGCTCACTCTCATGGAATTCCCAATAAAGTAGATGCAGAGCCACATACAGCTAAATATAACACAATATAAAACCTTCTGTCCTGTAAGCTGGAAAATACTCCAAAGAAAGAACAATTCTTTCTGCTTGAATAGTTCACAGAAACTTCATAGATAAGATAACATTTTTAGGCAGACTTGATGGATGAAAGGAATTCCAGCTGTTGGGGGTGGCATGGAAAAAATGTGCCAAAAACATTAGCAGAGAAATGATAATGCTCGGTGACCACAGTATTTGGAAAGATCTCAGATTTTTCTTGTATATGTGTGTTTCAGTTGACTTACCTGTAAACTATGTTACTTCCGTGTTATTGTGATAATTTGCACATATCTAACAGAATTATCATCACTGAACACATTGGAATAGTCAAGATCACCTTGTGATATTGTAAACACATTATTTATTTTGATATGAAATACTTATAATGATAATGTTAGAAAAATAGAGAAAATGGAATAACAGGTTCAACAGAAAAGAGGTAAGATGCTTTATCATTGACTGGTCAAGATCATGGACTAAGTCTCATTTTATCCAAAATTAAGACATATGGGAAAATAAATAAGTAGGAAAAAATAAGGGATAAATAGGCAATATGTAAAATTGGTAGACGGTAAGAAGTCAGCAGTAAGAGGCTTTAAGCTTGACAAGAATGAACAGGCAGAGACTTGGTACAAGCAAAGAGAGGTGGATTCTCAAGGGATGGAAAGAAAGTAAGAGTAGCAATTCTTGAGAAACTAATCAAGCAAGCCCTTCCAGATTTATGAGCATTTCTAAAAGAATTGAGAAATTCTTAAAGAGCTTTCCCAAGGAAAAAGTAAGAACAATTCATAGTTCTGAAGAATAGCCTAGAAGTATATCATAAAATGTCACCTCAGAGGCCTCTATGGTACCATGGCATTAAATTCTATTAACCTTCAAAACTGTGAACGTGAATATTGTCTTTGAATTTTAAAAGGTTAAAAAAATGCTAAATTCTTTGCTGGATCAAGACGATACTGATTAATTTACTTGAAATAATATCTGATGAGCCAGAACAAATTTCTATCCAAATCTTCAATGATTGTTTTTACAAATAGCTTAAAAAAAAAAACAACCCTACAATCTGTACAGAGAATGTAAGAGATTGGTGTTCCTATAAGAGTATTTTTAATATATAAAAAAAGGAAATCTTGAGACTTGACCCAATTCTTATAAAAAATTAAATAAAAATTTTAAGATCAGTTGTAATTGAAAGAGCTTTCAGGAAGAGGTTCTGTCATAGTTAGATTATAAACTGCACAAAGTCAGGACTTTTATTTTGCTATTCTTTCATTCATTGCCAATAAATGTGTGTTGGTTGAACAAATGGAAGTGTAAGTAAAACATTATAAGACTAATTATACAGAAAAAAGTAACTTTCAAATAAGACCACAGCTATTATATTCCAAATAAATAAACTCTGAACATTATTCATCCTTTGAAAATGCTAAAAAGACTCTTTCCATTCCAGGATTCCTAAGTTAGATAACAATTGTGCTTTTAGAATCAGTTGTCCTTGTATTGAAGCAAATATAAGATAAGCTAATGATTTTAAATTTGTCAATACCAGTCCTTCATAAAATATACCTTCAGTGATAAAACAATATGATTTCTCCATATCACTAAAAGCTATAAAACATTAATTTATTGCTTCCAGAGTTTATGTTTATATTTGAATGAAAAATATTTCCTAATAGTCATATGCTTGTATCTTTACTAATGCATTCAGAATATAGTTTAGTTCTATTTTTGGATAATTATAAAGTCTATCGCAAGGACAAGCAATAAAAGTTTCCTGAAAATGTAAGATTTGGATTGTTTAATAATAATATTCTCTGCACTATTAATAGTTTATTTATTGGGAATTAATTGATTGCCGTATATAAGCATATTAGCCTATGCGAATGAAGGCAATTCTGACTCAAACAGTTACTAAGGTTAGGTTACTTAGTGGCATATTCTTTTGCCTTCCTGGAAAGAGCTTTGTTATCACCATTAATACGTAGCATAATTGAGGAGCTGTTTTGCCTAGTATCTAAATGTGCATCATTAATGAACCTAAAATGAACTCAAGTTCCCAGATGTCAGGAAAACCTCATTGTTTTCCTGATAATGTGTCGCCAAATATACCAGGCAGATGCATTCACTTGCAGCCTGTTTTACTTCATTTCAACACTTTGGAGGAGGAATGCATCAATGTGGTTTACCAGTAGATCTAACTATTAGTATTTTTCTATTTTAACAAAGAAATAAAATACAATAACTATGCCACATGTTATTTATGATGGTTTTAGTCTAGAAGATTTATACAACAGTCAACAGATAGATCTTTAAATAATACCTGAAAAAAAATTACTAAGTGAAAATGTACATAAGTAAATTCTTTTCAATTGTCCCCAAATTTAAAAGTAATCTTACAAGTATTAAGTAATAATAAAACTGGAGTAGAGTGATAAAAGTTAACTAAACTTATAGCTTTGATCACTTTGTAATGTATACTAATATTGAATCAGTATGTTGTATACCTGAAATTAATATACTGTTATATATCAATTGTACTTCAATTTAAAATATATAAATAAATAAAATACATTTGTGTGATTAACAGACTAGAGTTGTGTGTTCTGTGATCCTACTGACCAGTGTGCAGGCAATATGAATGACAAGTGTTTGTAAGTAAAATGATTAGGAGAGACGTTGATTTGAGTTTTGTTTTCTTCTAGTCTTAAAGTAAAAGTGAAAGTCACTCAGTCATGTCCAACTCTTTGCGACTCCATGGACTATACAATCCATGGAATTTTCCAATCCAGAATACTGAAGTGGGTAGCCGTTTCCTTCTCCAGGGGATCTTCCCAACCCAGGGATGGAACCCAGGTCTCCTGCATTGCAGGAGGATTCTTTATCAGATGAGCCACCTGGGAAGCCCTCTAGTTTTAAGGGTGACCTCTTTTCCACTTAGATTTTTAGATGCCCATTTTATCCACAAATACATTTCTTTTCAACTTTACTTTTCATAAAGAGAGAATATATCTTCTCTCTTTATGACAGAAGAAAACAAATCACTGGACCACATCTTCTTTCTATTCCAAACAATATTTGGGGAAACTTTTTTCTCACAATAGTGAAACATAATTTAAGAATTACAAGGTTAAAAGTGTTGTTTTGCTTTCTAAAATAACAAGAATATGTATTAACAATTCAAAATTTGAATGTAACTTTCACAGTTTCAAGAGGATTATTTTCATTTCCATTATTTACCCTTTAATCCTGGGCAAACTTGGGTTATCATATGTTCTTCCTGATTGGAAAGTGAATTCTATGAGAAAATGACTAAATTCAGTCCACTTTCTATTAACAGGATGAAAGGCTTAAATATGAGAAGTAATAGCCCAAGTCCTTCAAAATGTCACACAGTCATATAATTTTGACAACTTCTCAAAATAGGATGTTAGAGTAGGTTTCCTTCAAGAGATATAAACCTTTATTTTATTTATTTTTTATTTTGTATTGGAGTATAGTTGTGTTAGGTAGGAAGTTAGGCATGAGCAACGACGGGCGACCTCACTGAAGAAGATTTAAGGTAGTCTCTAAACCCCACTCCAGACATGCCCAAATGCAGCCTAGGAGAGCTCACAGATATGCTACAAAATAACCACCGAGACTTTTCTAACTCCAGCACATGTGCTTTAGGTACACAGGGATACAAACTAACTACAGGGGCTTTTCCAACTCTGGCCCATGAACCCTTGATGCATAGTTGTGTCCTCAAATGATCTTAGGCCGCAGGACCCCACTAAGGGTTCATAAATATTCTATACATACATACATCTGATTACAACAGACTGAATTATGGGAAAGACATGTGCATAAGAGCTTGTTGTTATTTAAATTGCAACTGTTCATCAAAACTGTCAGTCCATGCCCAGCTACGTGAATATTTAAAAGCCCTGTCTTGAAAACCCCTTGTACTACATCATTCTGGAGCCAGTGCCTCTCTTGGCTTGGCCCACCTCTCTACAGAGGTACTCTTTCTGTTCTTTCTTCAATAAACGTGGGCCAGTGCCTCTCTTGGGCTTCCCTGGTGGCTTAGACAGTAAAGAACCTACCTGCAACGCAGGAGACCAGGGTTCAATCCCTGGGGCGGGAAGAGCTGCAGGAGGAAATGACCACTCACACTAGTATTTTTGCCTGGAGAATTCTATGGAGAGAGGAGCCTGGTGGGTTACAGTCCACGGGGTCACAGAGTCGGACACAACTGAGTGACTAACACATACACATACACACACACACAGTGCCTCTCTTGGCCAGGCGCACCTCTCACTTGAAGTGTTCATTCTATTCTTTCCCTAATAGACTTGTTTTTGCTATGGGTAAGATCTCAGATTCTTCTTTGTGTCCTTACCAAGAACTGGGGCCCAAAAGGGAGGGTCTTCTTCTACCCTCTCCCTACCTGGTAACAGTTGTCTTACAATATGTTAGTTTCTGCTGTACAGAAAAGTGAATCAGTAGAGATATATATATATATATATATATATACACTGACTTTTTCAGTTTTCCTTTCCATATAGGCCACCACACAGCACTGAATAGTGTCCCCTATGCTATACAGGTATTGCTCATTAGTTATTTTATACATGGTAGTGTATATATGTCAATCCCAATCTCCCAATTCACTCCACCTTCCCTTCCTCTCTCATATCCATAAGTTGGTTCTCTACATCTGTGTCTCTATTTCTGTCTTGCAAATAAGTTCATCTTTACCATTTCTCTAGATTCCACATATAAGCCATATTAAATGAAATTTTTCTCTTTCTTACATACTTTAGTCTTTATGAAAGTCTCCAGATCAATCCACATCTCTGCAAATGGCATTATTTTATTCCTTTCCATCAGATCAGATCAGTCGCTCAGTCATGTCCGACTCTTTGCGACCCCATGAATCGCAGCACTCCAGGCCTCCCTGTCCATCACCAACTCCCAGAGTTCACTCAGACTCACATCCATCAAGTTGGTGATGCCATCCAGCCATCTCATCCTCTGTCGTCCCCTTCTCCTCCTGCCCCCAATCCGTCCCAGCATCAGAGTCTTTTCCAATGAGTCAACTCTTTGCATGAGGTGGCCAAAGTACTGGAGTTTCAGCTTTAGCATCATTCCTTCCAAAGAAATCCCAGGGCTGATCTCCTTCAGACTGAATAATATTCTATTGTATATATGTACCATATCTTTATCCATTTCATTGTTGATGAATGTTTAGGTTGATTCAACATTCAGCTGTTGTAAACAATTTTGTAGTGAACTGTTGCATAAGAATATATCTTTTTGAATTGTTTTATTCTCCCAGTATATGCCTAGGAGTGGATTGCTGGATTACATGGTAAGTCTCCTTATTGTTTTTTGAGAAACCTTCATATTGCTCTTCATAGTGACCGTACCAATTTACATTCCTAACAGTGTAGGAGGCTTTCCATTTCTCCACATCTTCTTCAGCATTTATTGTTTGTAGATATTTTGATGGTGGCCATTCTGACTGGTGTGAGATGATAGCCCATTATAGTTTTGATTTGCATTTCTCTAAAAATTAGTGATATTGAGCAGCTTTTTGTGTGTTTTTTGGCTATCTGTATGCCTTCTTTAGAGAAATATCTATTTAGAGCTTCTACATATTTCTTCATTGAGTTGTTTGTTTCTTTGATACTGAGCTGCATGAGCTGTTTGTATATTAGAGATTATCCCTTGTTGGTTGCTTTGTTTGCCTCTTGATGGGGGTGAAAGAGGAGAGTAAAAAAAAAACTGGCTTAAAATTCAACATTCAGAAAACTAAGATCATGGCATCTTATCCCATCACTTCATGGCAAATAGATGGGGAAACAATGGAAACAGTGGCAGATTTTATTTTCTTGGGCTCCAAAATCACTGAAGATAGTTACTGCAGTCACGAAATTAAGAGATGCTTGCTCCTTGGAAGAAAAGCTATGCCAAATCTAGATAGTATATTCAAAAGCAGAGATATTACCTTGCCAACAAAGGCCGATCTAGTCAAAGTTATGGTTTTTTCAGTAGTCAAGTGAGTCAGTACGGATGTGAGAGTTGGATCATAAAGAAGTCTGAACACTGAGAAATTGTTTTCAAATTATGGTGCTGGAGAAGACTCTTGAGAATCCCTTGGACTGCAAGGAGATCAAGCCAATCAATCCTAAAGGAAATCAGCCCTGAATATTCATTGGAAATACTGATGCTAAAGCTGAAGCTCCAATATTTGGCTACCTACTGCAAAGAGCTGACTCTTCAATACTGGGAAAGATTGAAAGCAGGAGGAAAAGGGGATGACAGAAGATGAGATGGTTGGATGGCATCACTGACTCAGTGGACATGAGTTTGAGCAAATTCCAGAAGATGGTTAAGGACAGGGAAGCCTAGGGTGCTGCAATCCATGGGGCTATAGATTTGGACACTACTGAGTGACTCAACAACAACAGATAACCATAGGTGTGTAGGTTTATCTCTGGGCTTTCTATCATGTTCCATTGATCTGTATTTCTGTGCCAGTACTTGTCTGTGGAATTCTCCAGGCAAGAATACTAGAGTTGGTTGCCATTCCCTTCTCCAGAGGATCTTCCCAACCCAGGGATTGAACCCAGGTCTCCCACATTGCAGGTGGATTCTTTACCATCTGGGCCACCAGGAAAGACTTATCAGATCAGATCAGTCACTCAGTCATGTCCGATTCTTTGCAACCCCATGAATCGCAGCATGCCAGGCCTCCCTGTCCATCACCAACACCCGGAGTTCACTGAGACTCACATCCATCGAGTCAGTGATGCCATCCAGCCATCTCATCCTTGGTCGTCCCCTTCTCCTCCTGCCCCCAATCCCTCCCAGCATCAGAGTCTTTTCCAATGAGTCAACTCTTTGCATGAGGTGGCCAAAGTACTGGAGTTTCAGCTTTAGCATCATTCCTTCCAAAGAAATCCCAGGGCCGATCTCCTTCAGAATGGACTGGTTGGATCTCCTTGCAGTCCAAGGGACTCTCAAGAGTCTTCTCCAACACCACTTCAGTGTTCTTGCCTTGAGAACCCCATGAACAGTATGAAAAGGAAAGACTTTTAGGTGCTGAAATTTTCCCAAAATAGTTGCAGGGCTGTTTGTTCATAGTTTTCACACCTGTAATAAGAGATGTCAGATTCATTCCTTAGTTGCATGGCACTTGGGGCTCAGTTGTGGTTTTAGCCCCACCTCTGCATGTGGGCCTCCCACAGGGGTTGGCTCCTAAGGCTGCCCTAGAGCTTTCAGTTCTGCTCCAGTGAGGACAGGGCATGGAGGTAACACAGATGCTAGGGTCACTGAGCCTTGGGGGAAATAGGTGTGTAGGAATAGCAGCTGTGAGAAATCCAGCCCCATCAGTGATAACACACTGGTGACCACAGGAGTGAAAGATTAAGCCCTGGTGGGAGCCTGTCATTGCTCCTGCCCAATGGCAACCAATTGTCAGCCCTAGCAGGAGCCTTTTCTATTGTCTAACCATAAGTGCTAAGGGGCTTCCCTGGTGGCTTAGTGGTAAAGTGTCCACCTGCAGTATAGGAGACAGGAGATGCAAGTTCGACCCCTGGGTCAGGAAGATTGCCTGGAGGAAGAAATGGTAACCCACTCCAAAATACTTGCCTGGGAAATCCCAGGGACAGAGGAGCTTGGCAGGCTACAGTCTGTGGGGTTGCAAAGAGTCAGACATAACTGAGCAAATGAGCAGGCACGCAGGCACATAAGGTTAAACCCTGGCAGGGTCTTCTCTAGTGTTCAGCCTCAGGTGTAAGAGACCCAGCCCCAGAAGGGGCCTTTTCTAACACTTGGCTGCAGGTGAGAGAGGGTCAGCCCAGGTAGGGGCCTTTTCTAGAGTTCAACCACAAGTGCAAGAGGGTCATCCCCCTTGGGAGCCTTTCCTAGTGCCCGGGGTGGGGTATTGGGGTGGGGGTGGGAAGGGGCCAGTGTGTGTGTGTGTGTGGAGAGGCTGAAATGACAGCTCCACTCCCTGTGCGTCACTTACTAATGGTGCCTTGTTTCTATGGCAGTCCACGTTTCCTCCATAAGCATTCCCAGCTTTGTATTTCCTTACTCTTGGCTCCTCAGTCTGTCTCCTCACATCCAACAGCAGTCTTCTTTCAAAGTCTGATCTCCAATCTCCATGTTCCAGCACCCAGCACCCTTGTGCACCAACAGACATAAGTCCCAGGCTAGGGTGTGCAGGTCTATGGCATAAACCATCTGTGTAGGTCTTACTCTGTCCTGCCTGCCACATACCAGCCATGTCACTCTCCTCCAACAGCCCTAGATGCTCCTCTTCTGTCCCAACTGATTTCCACATTGATAAAAGGGTTTCCCTGGATACAGGAATCTCTCCACTACTTCACCCCCAGAGGCACAGGTCCCATTCTGCTTCCTGTCCTGTTCTTTTTCACTTCTTCTTTCTTTCATCCTACCCAGTTATGCAGGAATCTTTCTTGTCCTTTCTGGTGTCCAAGGTCATCTGCTAGTGTTCAGTTGGTGCTCTGTGAGAATTTCTCTCTCTCTATATGTATATGTACACACACACACACACACACACACACACACACACGTATTCTTGATATATTTGTGGAGAGAGATGACCTCCAGATCTTCCTACTATCCTTCCATCTTGCTTTTTCTTATGCTTTTATTTCATTCAAGCTTAACTATTCTATTGTCTTTGGTTACAATTTCAGCTATTTTCAACTGTAAACCTTGGGACCTTTGAGATAATTATAAAATCTTTAACTCTTGATATGACTCACATGCACCAAAAAGTTGTCTTATTAACTACAAAATTCCAAGGTAGAAAACATTTCTCTACTTTTTCCCTTAATATGAAATTAAATATTTTTAGAGAAGCTAACTATTTGCATGCAGTGGCAAGGCAGAGGGCCTGTGTGATAATCATAGTGTCAAATTTCTTGTGAAAATCTCACCCCAGGAGTCCAGAATGAAAACCAGGAACAGTTTTGACAGAATTTCTTGATTGATCAAAATTTCAAGATGAAATCTGTAGCTCTCTGGCATGATGTGCTGATAGATTTTCCAAATCAAAGTTAAGCAACTGAGCCCCATAATTATTGGAATGAGCAAACATTGAAACGCACCCACCCCGACTCAAAGGAGGGATGCCCACTCATATCACTTCTATTTAACATAGTATTGGAAGTCCTAGCCATGGCAATCAGACAAGAAAAGGAAATAAAATTATGCAAAGTAAAACAAAGAGATAAAATGGCATGCAAATAACTCTGTACAGAGAACCCTAAAGTCTCCACCCAAAAACTGTTAGAACTATTAAATGAGTTACAGAAGGTAGTAGGATGCAAGATTAATATATAAAAATTGTTGAATTTCTATACAATAATAATGATATATCAGAAAGAAAAAAGCTTTTTAAAACCTAATTTAGACTTATATCAAAAATACCTGGGAATAAACTTGTCTCAGTTCAGTTCAGTTCAGTCGCTCAGTCGTCTCCGACTCTTTGCGACCTCATGAATCGCAGCACGCCAGGCCTCCCTGTCCATCACCAACTCCCGGAGTTCACTCAAACTCACATCCATAGAGTCAGTGATGCCATCCAGCCATCTCATCCTCTGTCGTCCCCTTCTCCTCCTGCCCCCAATCCCTCCCAGCATCAGAGTCTTTTCCAATGAGTCAACTCTTCGCATGAGGTGGCCAAAGTACTGGAGTTTCAGCTTTAGCATCATTCCTTCCAAAGAACACCCAGGACTGATCTCCTTTAAAACGGACTGGTTGGATCTCCTTGCAGTCCAAGGGACTCTCAAGAGTCTTCTCCAACACCACAATTCAAAAGCATCAATTCTTCAGTGCTCAGGTTTATTCACAGTCCAACTCTCACATCCATACATGACCACTGGAAAAACCATGGCCTCGACTAGACTTGTCTAAGGAGGTGAAAAACCTATATGCTGAAATGTACAAAACGTTGATAAAGGAAATTGAAGATGATTCAGAGAAAGGAAAAAATAGTTGTTCCCTTGAATTGGAAGAAGCATTATTTTTAAAATGGCTACACTGTTCAAAGGATTCTACAAATTAGGTGCAATTCCCATCAAAGTATCATGGGCATTTTCCACAGAAACAGAACAAATAATCATAAAATTTATACAGAACTGCAAAAAATCCAAGTTGCCAAAGCAATCCTGAGGAAAAAGAAGAAAGCTGAACATGTAACTATTCCCAAGCTTCAGTCTACACTACAAAACTATAGTAATCAAAACAGCATGGTTTTGACATAAAAATGGACATATAGATCAAAGGAACAGAATTACAGAGTTCATAAACCCACACACTAGTTGTCAACTAATCTATGACAAAGGAGGCAAGAACCTACAATAGAGAAAGACAGTCTTCAACAAGTAGTGCTGAGAGAACTAGACAGGTACGTGTAAAATGATGAAATTAGAATATTTTCTAAAACCATTCACAAAAATGTTTTAAAGTCCTAAATATAAGACAGGACACCATAAACTTCTAGATGAGAACATAGTCTAGAGTCTCTTTGACATATATCATAGCCATATTTTCTTTGATCACTTCTCTGAGGCATCAGAAATAAAAGAAAAAAAAAAACAAATTGGATTTAATCAAGCTGAAAGTTTTGTCATGGCAAAGGAAACCATAAACAAAGCAAAAACATGGAAATGGCAGAAAATATTTGAAAATACTGTAAGCAGCATGGATGGAATGGGAGATTATCATGCTTAGTGAAATAATTCAGACAAAAAATTACTAAACAATATTACTCATTTGTGGAATCCAAAAAATACCAATTATTCTATGTACAAAATAGAGACACATTTATAGACATAAAAACAAGCTTACAGTTATCAAAATGGAGAAAGAGGGAGAGAGAGAGGAAAATTAGGGCTATCAGATTCACAGACACAAGACCCTGTATACAAAATACCTATTTTATATTTTGAGCTATATGAACTGCTTGTATGAGTTGTACAAGCAACAATGATTTACTCTATATCACTGGGAATTATATATAATTCTTTGTAATAAATTATAACCTGAGAAAAAACTGAATCACTATGCTATATACTTGAAACTGACTCAGGTATTATTATAAATCAACTACATTGAATAAAAGTTGCAAATAGTTCATCACACAGTAAATTTCCCTTAAATATGTATACATATTTAACATATGTGTGTGTGTGTGTGTGTGTGTGTGTGTTTTATTTGCATAGAAAACCTGAGAATTGGAGTTACATAAGATTTTTTATTTTTCTATCCATGATTTTCTATTTTTGAACTTTATAAAATAAACAGCATTATTATCAAAAAGACAGAGTAGACAATTTTAAAGTATAATCTCTTCCATCTAAATGAATACTAATGCACTATAGACTTGTATGATCTCTTTATTATTAGTCTCAAAAATTCCATCATAAAATTGCTTTACAGTCAATAATATGTGGTATCTTTTCACGAATGCTCATATTAGCCTGCACACACACACACACACACACACACACACATGCAGGAACACTACATATCCTTTTCAGGACCACGGTATATTAAAAACAATTTCCTGAGGATCAAGATAGTAAAAGATTAACAGGACTTTAGAATCACATGATGCTTTAAAACTTGACTATTTTCTACTGTATTACCTTTTGGAAATTATTTTCCCTTTTAAAATAAAATCTGTGTGGTTATAATCCAGCCTCTTAAAAATCTGAATTTATACTGTCCTTATGAGGTTTAAATTAAGAAATATACTTAAAATGTTTAGTAGAATGTTCAGCATGTTATAAAAAATAAATGCTCACCATTTTTATTGAATAATGACTACACATAATATACTGTGCTAGGACTGTGGGGGGAATGAAAATAATACCACAAAATGATTTATTTTTCCAATGTAATTTTGGAACCAACACTTGTAAAAGGCTAGAGAGAATGTAAAATTCTATTTTCAGTGCACCAATCAGCATCCATGGTGGAAATCTATTAACACATTACATATTTTGTTTCTTAGCTATTATAATAACAAGATAAAATTGGATAGTATAATACACTGACTTTTCTGATCATCTACCACTCTAGAAAGTGATGTTTATTTTCAGGTGACACATTTATCTATTTATGTAATATAATTTGAAATCTTTGAGCAGTGAGGAAATGCTGCCCAAACATGAAAGATTTCTCGACATCATCATTTTCTGAGTCCTGAAATTCCCAACTGCTACAATATGCCTTATTTGCAATATCAGAGCATTTTAAAAAAGTGAAAGTGAAAGCCGCTCAGTCTTGTCCAACTCTTTGCGGCCCCATGGACTGTAGTCTGCCAGGCTTCTCTGTCCATGGAATTCTCCAGACAAGAATACTGGAGTGGGTAGCTGTTCCCTTCTCCATGGAATCTTCCCAACCCAGGGATCAAACCCAAGTCTCCTGCATTGCAGGCAGTTTCTTTACCATCTGAGTCATCAGGGAAGACCTATCAGGGTTAGAATTTCACAAATACATTAACTTGCCAACATTTCTATACATCAAGAAATTACCTATCATTGTTATTCAGACCTTTGCCTCTGCCAATTTGAGAACAATTTATCAAAGAATGCCTACTTTAAATAATCTTTCAGAATAAAACTATATGTTATCTTTCTTTTTTTTAAATTTTATTTTATTTTTAAACTTTACATAATTGTATTAGTTTTGCCAAATATCAAAATGAATCTGCCACAGGTATACATGTGTTCCCCACCCTGAACCCTCCTCCCTCCTCCCTCCCCATACCATCCCTCTGGGTCGTCCCAGTGCACCAGCCCCAGGCATCCAGTATCGTGCATCGAACCTGGACTGGCAACTCGTTTCATACATGATATTTTACATGTTTCAATGCCATTCTCCCAAATCTTCCCACCCTCTCCCTCTCCCACAGAGTCCATAAGACTGTTCTATACCTCAGTGTCTCTTTTGCTGTCTCGTACACAGGGTTATTGTTACCATCTTTCTAAATTCCATATATATGCATTAATATACTGTATTGGCTTTAATATACTTTCTGGCTTACTTCACTCTGTATAATAGGCTCCAGTTTCATCCACCTCATTAGAACTGATTCAAATGTATTCTTTTTAATGGCTGAGTAATACTCCATTGTGTATATGTACCACTGCTTTCTTATCCATTCATCTGCTGATGGACATCTAGGTTGCTTCCATGTCCTGGCTATTAGAAACAGTGCTGCGATGAACATTGGGGTACACGTGTCTCTTTCCCTTCTGGTTTCCTCAGTGTGTATGCCCAGCAGTGGGATTGCTGGATCATAAGGCAGTTCTATTTCCAGTTTTTTAAGGAATCTCCACACTGTTCTCCATAGTGGCTGTACTAGTTTGGACACCTTATCTTTGACAAAGGAGACAAGAATATACAATGGATTAAAGACAATCTCTTTAACAAGTGGTGCTGGGAAATCTGGTCAACCACTTGTAAAAGAATGAAACTAGAACACTTTCTAACACCATACACAAAAATAAACTCAAAATGGATTAAAGATCTAAATGTAAGACCAGAAACTATAAAACTCCTAGAGGAGAACATAGGCAAAACACTCTCTGACATACATCACAGCAGGATCCTCTATGACCCACCTCCCAGAATATTGGAAATAAAAGCAAAAATAAACAAATGGGACCTAATTAACCTTAAAAGCTTCTGCACATCAAAGGAAACTATTAGCAAGGTGAAAAGACAGCCTTCAGAATGGGAGAAAATAATAGCAATTGAAGCAACTGACAAACAACTAATCTCGAAAATATACAAGCAACTCCTACAGCTCAACTCCAGAAAAATAAATGACCCAATCAAAAAATGGGCCAAAGAACTAAATAGACATTTCTCCAAAGAAGACATACAGATGGCTAACAAACACATGAAAAGATGCTCAACATCACTCATTATCAGAGAAATGCAAATCAAAACCACTATGAGGTACGATTTCACACCAGTCAGAATGGCTGCGATCCAAGTCTACAAGCAATAAATGCTGGAGAGGGTGTGGAGAAAAGGGAACCCTCTTACACTGTTGGTGGGAATGCAAACTAGTACAGCCACTATGGAGAACAGTGTGGAGATTCCTTAAAAAACTGTTATCTTTCTGTAAGAGAATAACTCTAATATAGCTGAGTGTCATAGGGCAATAGACCTTGACCAATTTCTTATTGGAATACGTTGACTACTTTGTTCTTCTCCAGAGTTTGGAAAAGGAGAGAAAGAAGCAGGGTAAGGAGATGGGTAAAGTCATGAAATAATGTGTTCCTGTTTAATTTTGTTCTTTGTTGAAACATCTTTCCTGTTTCTTGATGAGTGCCACAAAACAGAATCAGCTATTTGTGAAAAGCATATCAATATATGTTTTAGAAGACTTTGAGGCAATTCAATCAAAGAATAAAAGAGTTAATTGGTATATATATTTATATATATGACATTCAGTGTGATTTTGTCCTCTGATTTGAAGGTTAAGATTACATAAAATTCTACTTTTGTTTCTGCTATATGAACTTTATGATATTCTATAAATTCTCTTGACTTCCTCTCTTTTAAAAAAGATTTTAGTTTCCTACCACAGGAAATATTTTGGACAGCTATCATTATCCTGAAATACACACAAATACCAGAGCTTCAGAAGCCAATTGAGTCAATTGCAATTATTATTGCTTTTAATCTTGGCAAAGTAATCAGCTCTAAGACTCTCCAAGGCCCCCACACCTCTCAATAAGGAAATTATTCTCATTTGGAAATTCTTAACTGTGAATTAATAGCTTTTAATCATAAAAAAGTAAATAGATTATGCCAACACATGTGCAAAATCTGAATTAAATATAGGACTGTGGACAAAAATGGTTCACAATGTTTTGCAGTATAAACTTTTAATTAACAGTAATAGTGAACTTCATGCCATAACAGTTTGAAATAATGAACCATATTAGCCAGCTCTGAGGACTATGAAATTGACACTGCATCCACCTAGAAACAATCATTTCCAAGTTTTACTGAATTATTATGAAAGCAACAATCTGTAGGTGAACCTAAGTATTATTAAGTTGGAAAATTAGTCAACTACTTAAGATGTATTTTACTGAAATTAAATAACCAATGTTTCTATAAAAATAGTATTATCTATTATATACTATCTAGCATAAACAGGATGGTGGAGTAGAAGGACGTGCATTCATCTTCTCCTGTGAGAACTCCAAAATAGTGACTAACCACTGAACAACCATTGACAGGAGAATGTTGGATCCCACCAAATAAAGATACCCCATGTCCAAGGGCAAAGGAGAAGCCCAACAAGATGGTAGGAGGGACAAAATCGTGTTTAGAATCAAACCCCATACCCATCAGAGATGCTTGGAGGGCTCAAAACAAAACTTTGTGCACACCAGGACCCAGGGACCTCACAAGAGACTCAGCCAGACCTGGCTTTGAGTGTCTCCTGTGGAGGCATGGGTCAGCAGTGGCCTGCCTTGGGGACAGGGGCTCTGGCTGCAGCAGATATGGGAGGAGTGGCATGCAAGCCCAACCATAGAGGCACTGAGCAAACAACCAACAAACTGAAGGACAATTATGCCAAAGAAATTCTCACATTGTTGTAAACGTTCTAGGGCCCACAACAGATTTCCCAATCTGGGGATCTGGCAAAGGGATTGAGAACCCCTAGGGAATTTGACTTTAAAGGCCAGTGGGATTTGATTGCAGAACTTCCATGGGACTGGGGAAATAAGAGTCTTGGAGAGCACAAACCAAATTTTGTGCACATCAGGACCCAGGGGGAAGGAGCAGTGATCCCACAAGAGACCGAGCCAGACTTGCCTGTGAGTGTCCAGGAGTCTCCAGTGGAGGCGTGGGCCTGCAGCGGCCTGCCGTGGGGTCAGGGCCATTGAATACAACAGTCCTGGTATAAGTACTTTTGAAGAGAGCTGTTATTACCCCTATCAGAGTTCGGCCTAAGGCTAACTGCAGGGAGGGAACATAGCCCTACTCATCAACAGAAAATTGGATTAAAGATTTACTGAGCATGACCCTGCCCATCAGAGCAAGAACCAGATTTCCCCATAGCCAGTCTCCACCCTCCAGGAAGCTTCCAGAAACCCTCTTATCCTTATCCATCAGAGGGCAGACAGGATGGAAGCCATAGTTACAGAAAACTAGCCAAACTGTTCACTTGGATCACAGACTTATCTAATTCAGTGAAACCATGAGCCATGCTGTGTAGGGCCACCCAAGAAGGATGGGTCATGGTGGAGAGTTCTGACAAAACATGGTCCACTAGAGAAGGGAATGGCAAACCACTTCAGTATTTTTGCCTTGAGAAGCCCATGAAGAGTATGAAAAGGCAAAAAGATATGACACTGAAAGATGAACTCCCCAGGTCAGTAGGTGCCCAATATGCTACTGGAGAAGAGTGGAGAAATAGCTCCAGAAAGAATGAAGAGGCTGAGCCAAAGCAAAAATGACACCCAGTTGTGGATGTGACTGGTGATGGAAGTAAAGTCCAATGCTGTAAAGAACAATATTGCATAGGAACCTGGAATGTTAGGTCCATGAATAAAGGTAAATTGGAAGTGGTCAAACAGAAGATGACAAGAGTGAACATCAACATTTTAGGAATCAGTGAACTAAAATGGACCAGAATGGGAAAATTTAATTCAGATGACCCTTACATCTATTTCTGTGGGCAATAAACCCTTAGAAGAAATGGAGTGGCCCTCATAGTCAACAAAAGAGTCCAAAATGCAGTACTTGGAAGCAATCTCAAAAATGACAGAATGGTCTCTGTTCGTTTCCAAGACAAACCATTCAATATCACAGTAATACAAGTCTATGCCCCAAAAATTATGCCAAGGAAGCTGAAGTTGAACAGTTCTATGAAGACCTAATAGACCTTCTAGAACTAACACCCCCCCCTCCACACACACACATACACAAACACACAAAAAGTCCTTTTCATCATCACAGGGGACTGGAATGCAAAAGTAGGAATTCAAGAGACACTTGGAGTCACAGGCAAGTTTGGCCTTGGGGTACAAAATGAAGCAGGGCAAAGACTAAAAGAGTTTTGCCAAGAGTAGTCACTGGTCATAGCAAACACCCTTTTCCAACAACACAACAGACAACTCTACACATGGACATCACCAGATGGTCAATGCCAAAATCAGATTGATTATATTCTTTGCAGCCAAAGATGGAGAAGCTCTATACAGTCAGCAAAAGTATGACCAGAAGCTGACTGTGGCTCAGCTTATGAACTCCTTATTGTCAAATTCAGACTTAAATTGAAGAAAGTAGGGAAAACCACCAGACCATTCAGGTAAGACCTAAATCAATCCCTTACTATTACACAGTACACATGACAAAAAATTTAAGGGATTAGATCTGATAGATAACTCTGAAGAACTATGGATGGAAGTTCGTAACATTGTACAGGAGGCAATGATCAAAACCATACCCAAGATGAAGAAACAAAAAAGGCAAAATTGTTGTCTGATGAGGCCTTACAAATAGCTGAGAAAAGAAGAGAAGTGAAAGGCAAAGAGAAAAAGGAAAGATATATCCACTTGAATGCAGAATTCCAAAGAATAGTAAGGAGAGATAAGAAAGCCTTCCTCAGTGATCAATGCAAAGAAATAGAGGAAAACAATAGAATGGGAAAGACTAGAGATCTCTTCAAGAAAATTAAAGATACCAAGGGAATACTCATGCAAGATGGACACAGTAAAGGACAGAAATGATATGGACCTAACAAAAGCATAAGATATTAAGAAGAGGTGGCAAGAAAACACAGAACTACACAAAAAAGATCGTAAAGACCCAGATAACTATGATGGTGTGATCACTCACCTAGAGCCAGGCATCCGGCCATGTGAAGTCAAGTGGGCCATTGGAAGCGTCACTACAAACAAAGCTAGTGGAGGTGATGGAATTCCTTCTGAGCTCTTTCAAATCCTAAAAGATGATGGTGTGAAAATTCTGCATTCAATATACCAGCAAATTTGGAAAACTCAACAATGGCCATAGAAGTGGAAAAGGTCAGTTTTCATTCTAATCCCAAAGAATGGCAATGCCAAAGAATGTTCTAACTACTGAACAATTACACACATCTCACATGGTAGCAAATTAGTGCTCAAAATTCTCCAATCTAGGCTTCAAGAGTGTGTGAACTGAGAAATTCCAGATGTTCAAGCTGGATTTAGAATAGGCAGAAAACCAGAGATCAAATTGCCAATATCCATTGGATCATAGAAAAAGCAAGAGAATTCCAGAAAAACATTTACTTCTGATTCATTGACTACACTACAGCCTTTGACTGTGTAGATTGCAACAAACTGTGGAAAATTCTTAAAGAGATGAGACTATCAGACCACCTTACCTGCCTTCTGAGAATCTGTATGTAGGTCAAGAAGCAACAGTTATAACTGGACATGGAACAATGGCCTGGCTCCAAATTGGGAATGGAGTATGTCAAGGATGTATATTGTCCCCTTGGTTATTAAACGTATATGCAGAGTACATAATGTGAAATGATGGACTGGATGAATCACAAGCTAGAATCTAGATTGCAGGGATAAATATCAATAACCTCAGATTTGCAGATGACCCCACCCTTATGGCAAAAAGTGAAGAGGAACTAAAAAGCCTCTTATTGAAAGTCAAAGAGGAGTGTGAAGAAGTTGGCTTAAAACTCAACATTCAAAAAGCTAAGATCATTGCATCCCATCCCATCACTTCATAGCAAATAGATGGGGCAACAATGGAAACAAGTGTCAGACTTTATTTTCTTGAGCTCCAAAATCAGTGCAGATGGTGACTGCAGCCATGAAATTAAAAGATGCTTGCTCCTTGGAAGAAAAGTTATGACCAACCTAGACAACATATTAAAAAGCAGAGACATTACTCTGCCAGCAAAGGTTCATATGGTCAAAGCTATGGTTTTTCCAGTAGTCATGTATGGATGTGAGAAATGGACCATAAAGTAAGTTGAAGAATTGATGCTTTTGAACTGTGGTGTTGGAGAAGACTCTTGAGAGTCCCTTGGACTACAAGGATATCAAACCAGTCAGCCCTAAAGGAAATCAGTCCTAAATATTCATTGGAAGGACTGATGCTGAAGCTGAAGCTCTAATACTCTGGCTACCTGATGCAAAGAACTGACTCATTGGAAAAGTCCCTGATGCTGGGAAAGATTGAAGGCAGGAGGAGAAGGAGATGACAGAGAATGGGATGATTGGATAGCATCACCAACTATATGGGCATGAGTCTGAGTAAGCTTTGACAGTTGTTGATGGACAAGGGAATCCTGGTGTGCAGTAATCAATGGGGTAACAAAGAGTTGGACATGACTGAGTGACTGAACTGATTATATATATTGGGCTTCCCATGGGGTTCAGTGAGTAAAGAATCCACGTGCAATGCAGGAGCCACAAGAGACATGGGTTCAATTCCTGAGCTGGGAGGATCCCCTGGAGGAGGTCATGGCCACCCACTCCAGTATTCTTGCCTGGAGAATCCTGTGGATGACATATATATATATATCCCATTATCATTTTATTGTTGCCTTCATTCTGTAAGGTGGGTTAAGAAAAAAAGATTTAAAATATTTTGGTACTCACAGAAATGCTCTCACCTCTCAAAATTCTGATGTATTTACTTTTATAAAATCTTAATATTTTTCTGTTTAGACACAAAAAATATTTTATAATGTGTGAAATTGTTCCCAGTAAATTGACCTTATGTTTGTTGAAAAATAGCCATGTTCATATTATAAATGAGCTGTCAATGAAGAAATAAACATTTGAAGATATTTACTTCCAACATAGTAATTCCTGATTAAATATAGGAATTAGAAAAAGCAGGAATCTAGAATAAATTCTTGTTTAAAGAGAAAAATGCAGCAATTTTACATATTTTTTTATCCAAGATGTATAATACTAAGCCGTTATCTGGTCTGTGCAAAAATAACAACGAATATTAGTTTTTCAATTCAGGAACAAAGCAAAACAAAATAGCAACCCATACTACTTGTAATTAATAGAAATGGATTCAGAATGTAGGAGAAAGGAAAGTTTTGCCTAGATCCTTAGCTCCACCTTTTGGTTGTTTTGCAGTGCACTGACTCAGCAAAATTGTGCTGTCTGAATGGAAGGTCCGTTTCAAGTTGATACTTACAACCTCTGTTTATAGGCAACTCTATGCTGGTTTGTGACTCTTGGCTTTTTTCAGCAATGACGTTTCCCGAGAGAAAGATCACCTTCTTACCTAGTGCCCTAAATATTTCTAGTTATTCTAAAAAATGAAAGTGAAAGTGCTAGTCCTTATGAATAAAGCATCACGAGAGTGGAGTGTGTGGAGTGGGGAGAGAAGCAAGGTCCTTTTTCTAAAATTCACTATGTGCTAGATTCAACACAACTTTCCACATGATAACAGAAGGAGAGGGGCCCTTGCATCCCGCTGAACTTTTCTGTACTTATCCCAAATTCACTCCATATTTCCAGTTAGTGCCTTCATGGAAGGATAAAAGAGCATCTTCTCTACAGAGCATTATGACCACCAGTATAAAAACATCAAAGTCCCTAGATTGCTGCCATGTTAAGAAATAGTAAGACCTACATATGTCATTAAAGAGGATTGTTTCAGAAATAATAAAGACTGATTCATGAGAACACTACAAATCTATCATGATTCATGATAGATTTGTAGTGTTTTCTTCTTCAACTAGCGTTAACCTTTTTAAAATATGAAACCTTTTGCTACTTATCTTCCACAAGTTTTTATCATGTTTCAGCACTACTCTGAACACATTCTTCTTAAGGGACGTGATTGTTTGATCAACAGTGGCCAGGGTTGGCTGTCATCAATTAAAAAAAAAACATTAAAATCATAAATGCAAAATATTATCTTTATTCTACTTTTAGCCAAAATAATTGGGGAAAGAAGCATCCTGGGTAACATAAGCAGTTGAATAGAGACACCTATATGCATTGGAATGTATGTTGGACCAACACTTAGACATGGTTTTATAATAATGGAGTCAGTTTCTCCATTTCTGATATGAATTTATAACCAAATAAAGACAAAAGCCTATTTTGGCTCTCCGACTTTAGATGATACATGATATATACACATAAGTATGTATGTGCATGCTCTGTCATGTTTAACTCTTTGAGACCCCCTGGACAGCAGTCCACCAGAGTCTTCTGTCCAGGGGATTTTCCAGGCAAGAATACTGGACCGAGTGGCCATTTTGTCCTCCAGGGGATCTTCCCAACCCAGGGACTGAAACTGTGTCTCCTGGGTCTTTCGCATTGGCAGATGGATTCTTTAACACTGATCATTGGGGAAGCCCATATATACATATATGGTTAATTAATTTTCAACAAATTTTACTTCAACAATATACTTTCAAATTTTGCTTAAGGCAGTTGAATCTTTGATAAATTAGCAGATGTGTTAGAATGTGACACAAATTTAGGATCATCATTATGCAGTTACTTTATTTTCATAACAGAACTATTAGTATAAACATTGTACGAAGTTGACCACATTTATGTCATAACCATACATATCCTGAGCTTATTTTCTGTAGCACATGCCAATAATTTGAAAGAGAGTAACCAAATTAAAATATCTAAGAAAAGCGTTTTGTACAAGACAGTTTGTACAAGATCAGATACTTACAAAGATTATAATACAAAGTATTATATATTGGGGGATAAATGGGTGGTGACATTTCCAAATAGTGTATATTACTTCTACTCTTCCATCTCCCAGTTTTTGTTGGTACATACATCTCGCAGTACATAACAATATACTGCCTAGATTAATAAATCAGATGTATACAGAGATGTCTAATTAAAATATTTAGAATTTTGCTGATAACCAAAAAAAGTGTTTTTCCCTTTCAGGAGAGGGACTAGATATTAAATATTGAACTTGTGAGCTGGAGTGCCTTTTATTGTTCACATTTCTTAACCCATGAATGTGTCACCTTTTTAAACCAAAACAAGTGAAATAAATCTATGAACAAACACGTAGCAATATAACTGAGAATTTCTAGCATAATATGAAATTAAATGGTTACTAGAATAGGTAAAAAAATCTAAAAAGTGACAAGTAACAGGAAAAAAATCCCAGAAAGTATTACAGGTTGCTTATTCAATATATCAAGACAAAGAAATGTAATGGTACTTCAACATTATAAAAAAATTTTAAGTAATCTAAAATTTCCAATACATTATTAAATGCCATCATGACTGTAATCAAAAGTTGATTTACCCGGGTTCAATCCCTGGGTTGGGAAGATCCCCTGGGGAAGGAAATGGCAATCCACTCCAGCACTATTGCCTGGAAAATCCCATGGACAGAGGAGCCTGGTTAGGTTACAGTCCATGGGGTCGCAAAAAGTTGGACATGACTGAGTGACTTCACTTCACTTCATATACAAATATACAAACATATACATACCCTCAGGGCAATTACAATCATTGATGTAAATAAAAAATCCAATTTAGAATTCTAACAATATTCCAGCAGTACATTAAAATATGACACATAATCAATTTTTATTATTCTAAGAATGCAAAAATACTTCAGTATAAATATTATTTAATCAAAGAATGAAAAATTCCAACATTATTACCTTACTTTATATAAAAAGTATGCTTAAAAATTAAATTATTCTTAACAGAATTTTTATTAAAGGTAGATTTTTAAAATATAATTAATTTTAAATTATGCATATTACAAATCAGGAGTCAACATTAAATTAAATCACAAAACCCCAGATGCTTTCTTCTAAATTCAAGGGTATGATGATCTTAGATGTCATTCCTCTGAAAGTCAATTATAATAAATAACAGCATGACAAAGATGAAAGTATAAATTTTGGAAAAGAAGAAAAACTACATACACTGATACATCCACATCTGTACTGACATAAAAATGATGTGTCACAAAATAGATATTTTCTTATATATTCAATAATTAATATTTTGTTGAATATTATATCACAATTATCTTTGAGTAAAACAATCTTTTATAATACAATAAAACTATACTATAAATATAAATGTTATAGCAATACAATTTTGGATAAAAGAAATTATTTTAGTCAACATATATCAGATAAAATTTCATGGAAGTAGTCAGAATTAATCTGGAATTTAAGAATAAGTCCCTGAAAGCCATATAACATGTATGCCTATCATTGTGACCACAAGAAATTCAGTTTACTTGAGGACTGAATAGGATAGTAACATTTTGCAGTAAACAATCCAACTAGTCTTATAGCTTTCTGTAGTGTATTTCCTTGACTGTACACAACATGAGATATTTGAAGGAAATTAATTTATGATAAATGCCAGGTCTACTTTACAGAATATTTCTATAATATCCAAAGTCAGGATATCTGAAATTTCCCTTTGATCTTTCTGTATGTATCTTAACATTTTTCCCTGTGCCTGAATCAAACTCAATAATTCCATAGACATTTGTACCACCTGCCATGTATTTAAATTGTTTGATGTATTTCAGACTTGTTTGACTTATTCCAGTCACATTCTTTATTCTCATGTTTCAAATTCAATGAGTCAGAAAGTTTTCCATATTTCATCTCCTAAATATGTCTCCAATGTATTCCACTCTAGTTGTAGGATCTCTATCAACTCAGACTCTATTAATATCATATCAGTTCAGTTTAGTCACTCAGTCGTGTCCAACTCTTTGTGATCACATGGACTGCAGCACACCAGGCCTCCCTGTCTATCACCACTCCTGGAGTTTACCCAAGCTCATGTCCATTGAGTCGGTGATGCCATCCAACCATCTCATCATCTTGCAGTGTCCTATCTTTTTGCCTTTTCATACTGTTCATGGGGTTCTCAAGGCAAGAATACTGTCATCTTTCAATGTGGCAATTTTAATCATGTCATTCAACAGATTATTATTTCTACTATTGGAATGTGGGCATGGGCTCTTTTTTACATTCCTGCTTACCTCCTTTTTTATTTTTTCATCACTTAACCTATGTTAAATCACACAAAATTATTTGTAATTCATCAAACTGCCCATGGTTATAAAACTTGCTCCTTTGCCCATGAGAATTCTTAGGATATTCTTTTTTCTCAGCTACATATATAGTTTTGTCCAATTCCTACTAACTCTTTAGGTCTTACATTATATATCATCTCCTTTGAGAAGCAGATTTCCCTATTTTTTTAAAATAGCACACTGTAAATACCAATAACACTCATTACATTGTCCCCTAGATTTTAGACTTTATACAAACAGACCCTATATCTTATGTTACCTCTCTTTCCAGCAACTAGCTCTGTGCGGATGCAGTATAGTGGTTTAACAAATATGAAGACAAATGAAAGTTGACTGAGGACTGGCATGTCATTGTCAACTCTATTTGATTAAAAAGGCAATAAGGGATGATTGAAAGATTAAAGATGAAAGTAAGCGAAGTAAAGAAACTCAATGTCAGTTATACCATTCATCTATCTGTCATCAACATTTTGGCACATATTCAGGCATTTATTTATGCAAACCTTATATTAAACATGTAGCTTACAAGGTATATGTAGAAACTGTTTAATTCACTAATGATAATTGAATAAATATAAATCAATACTTCACTGGGAACTCTAAAAGGAAAATCAAATTTGGCAATGAATCTAAAATCTAATAATACATTGTTGTGGTTGTTTTAATCACTAAGTCATGTCTGACTCTTTTGTGACCCCATGGACTGTAGTCCACCAGGGTTTTTTGCCCATGGGATTTCTTAGGCAATAATATTAAAGTGGGTTGCCATTTCTTTTTTCAGATAATCTTCCCAACCCAGGGGTCAAACCCATGTCTCCTGCATCAAATAATTTATAGCATTGGTAAAATGTGAATATAGAAGTATGTAGAGTATACAGAATCAAATTAATCTTTCCCTTTTGCATGCTTTCAGTCTGCTCTCTTCCCCTCTATATCTACCTACCTTTCTATCTTCTCTTGCAAGCATGCATGTATATATGTGTATGTGTATATACACATATACATATATGTGGGTATGCTGTTTGTTGTTTAGTCTCTAAGTCTTGTCAGACCCTTTTGCAACCCCATGGACTGTAGCCTACAAGAATCCTCTGTCCATGGGATTTTCCAGGCGAGAATAGTGGAGTTGATTGCCATTTCCTACTCCAGGGGATCTTCCCCACCAAAGGACTGAATCTGTATCTCCTGTGTCTCCTGCATTGCAGGTAGATAGATTCTTTACCACTGGGCCACCAGGAAAGCCATATATACATACATATTCCTGTCTATTGGAGGGAGAAGGAAATGGCAAGGCACTCCAGTATTCTTGCTTGGGAAACCCCATGGAGAGAGAAGCCTGGCAGGTTACAGTCCATGGGGTTGCAAAAGAATCAGGCATGGTTTAGTGACTAAACAACAGCAATAACTCTCTCTCTCTCTCTCTCTCTCTCTCTCTCTATATATATATATATATATATATATATATATATATAACTTTCAGCCAGTCTGTTCTTCCTCAGTAGCTTTCCTTTAATCTTTCATTCATTTGGCTTTTAGTTTGTTTGGGTTGGCCAGAGGAAGAGAATAATAAGTATTTATGACAGAGGGAAAAGGAACATGGAAGGAGGAAAAGATAAAATATGTACCACACAGTGCTTGATAATCCACACAGTCAGGTAAGGATCCTCACCCTGAGAAAATACCCTTATCCTAGTTTAGACTTCTGCCCAGCTTTCAGAGTTCAAAGGCTTCTACTGAGCAAAGCACTTAAAGTAGATTGCCTTACTCATCGATTTGTGGCTTCTTTTTAAAGATCTCACAATCCCAGAGTTTTGTTGTCAATGTATTAAATCAAAACTGAGCTCCTCCTGTCAGTACCTAGGGAGCTGTCAATTACCTTGCAGTCATTTAGCCTCTGCTAATTGCAAAATAAAGTCTGCTGCCCTTTTCGCCCTCCCAAAGGGCTTTCCTCTCATCTATATAGCATATCCAAGGATTTTCTATTGTCTGTTTCACTTTTTAAAGTTGAAGGATCTGATTTTTTTTAGAACTTAGAAGCATGGTTAAAGAACAGCTTTGGGTCCCCTTTAAAGGTACCCTTCTTTATGTTAACAGTCTTTATGTAAACAGGTAGCTAGACTCTTGTGAGGATGGGTTAGGTGCTAAAGGAGTAGTACCATAAACCTTACTTCTTACCTAGTCATTCTGCAAATTAAGCTTTATTCTATTTTGAAGAAGTTCTGGTGTTTTTTTTTTTTTTTCTTCTATTTTTTGGTTTCTGCTCTCCCTGTTTCTAGCTGTTGCCAGATACAGAGATGCAAAAATGCAAGAAAAATGATGTTTTTAGTGCCTCAATCCAGAAGCATATGTCCTAGAATTCCTCCAAAAAACAACTCTAGAAAAGCTGTCAGTACAGCTTTAAATATAGAAGAAATTTAAGCCATTTCAGGTAAAGATGTGCTGTGCTGTGTTTAGTCACTCAGTCATGTCCAACTCTTTGTGACCCATGCACTGTAGCCCATCAGGCTCCTCTGCCATGGGGATTCTCCAGGCAAGAATACTAGAGTGGGTTGCCATGCCTTCCTCCAGGGGATCTTCCCAACCCAGGAATCAAACCCAGGTCTCCCTCATTGTGAGTGGATTCTTTGCCATCTGAGCCATCAGGGAAGCCCAAGAATACTGGAGTGGGTAACCTATCCCTTCTCCAGGGGATCTTCTCAACTGAGGAATTGAACCAGGGTCTCCTGCACTGCAGGCAAATCGTATACCAACTGAGCTACCAGAGAAACCTTTATGTAGACATGCTGCTGCTGCTGCTGCTAAGTCGCTTCAGTTGTGTCCGACTCTGTGCGACCCCATAGACGGAAGCCCACCACGCTCCCCTGTCCCTGGGATTCTCCAGGCAAGAACACTGGAGTGGGTTGCCATTTCCTTCTCCAATGCATGAAAGTGAAAAGTGAAAGTGAAGTCACTCAGTCATGTCCGACTCTTAGCGACCCCATGGACTGCAGCCCACCAGGCTCCTCCTTCCATGGGATTTTCTAGGCAAGAGTACTGGAGTGGGGTGCCATTGCCTTCTCCGTTAGGTAGACATATGGATAGCTAAATACTGATTACGTGCAGAATGAAGCTTTGCATTTTCCATACAGTTAACAAAACTTTCTAACAGTCATAACATGCCATAACAATGAAATAATAAAATAGCCTCAGTAATAATATAATAATGATGATGAAAATGATGATATTGGTAAAGATTTTGAGTATTTATTGCATTCTCAAACTATATTGTGGAACTTTTGTTAGTTGTTTTTGGCTACATTGTCCTCATTTCTCACAACAGCCACAAGAGTTGAAATTGCTCTGTTTTTAAAAATGACAATAAATTGAGATTTAGAGAAAATTAATACCTGACCCAGATTCTCAAATTCATCTTTCCTAGTTTGTGTATTATTCGATATATCTCTATTCGGCTGGAACTTTTAATAACTTTCATGTAATTTCAAATTGGAAACAATTTTAGAGATTGCTCATCCCATATTCACTCCTTTTAGGGACAGGAAATTCACAGAGTTAAGTGATGTGCCCATGGTCTGTCAACCAAAAATTCAAAGTAGTACACGGCACAGTCTTCTTTTCATGACATTTAAAATGGCTCCAAAAACTAGAACTCATAACTTGATAACTGTGAATAAGTATACAGGGTAAAAGTGATAGAATATTTTAAATCTCTGAGAAGCCAGTGTATACATTCAGCATACACCACGCTACCTTTTTTAGTTCATAGACAAAAGCAATGTATTTCACAGTATTCAATTCTGAATATTTGTTCTTCTCCTAGCACTCATGACACTAATAGTATTATAAATAGTAAGGGATCAATTTTTATTCTATTGCAAATTCCCAAATGCTCCTTGTTGGTTTCTTTCCTATTTAAATGATGAGCACATTGGTCCTTATTCTACAAGTACTCTATTGATTTATGAGAAGTTACATAAATTCAGCAATATTCATGGCATAGTTTACAAATTGATAAATATTATAGAAATAGCTATTATCCTTAGCTCAATAACTTTTGAAAAATAATTGGTTTGAGTAATGAAACCTGTAATTTCTCACAAAAGGAAAATACCCTGAAGTTATTTCACACCATCTTCACATATGTTCTGCCAAAAGTTATAAAAAGTCAAACCTCCCAGCCTAAAGCTCTAGCAAGATAATTAGATTTCTATTTTACAAATGAATACGCTGATTTCATTGGAAGATGTTTAATCATATATTTTGCTTATAATGCTAAAACGTCACATTTAGAGGGTGATAAGTTGAATTACAATTAATTGCACCATTTAGGGGAATAATTGGGGCAAAAGCAGTATAAAGTTCCCATTGAGATGTAAATGAAGCCCACTTAAGTTTTAGGACCATTGACTTATTTGCTGTTTAGAACCAACCCCTTTATTCAAAGACTTGCAGAGTGAAAAATCTGATGACAGTTCAAAGCCGCATGTGAGGATGGCTAGGCAATTTGATAGTCTAACATTCCTAGATTCCTGAACTGGAAACAGAAAGCAACGTTCTTTGTGTTGGAACTGATGCTAGAGGAGAGAACAGCAGTCTTCTGAGACAGATAAGATGGACTCCCAGGAGCACTTCCTCAAAGTCTGTAATGAGGATGCGTTGTTACTGCATGTGCCTGTATGTTTGCTGAAAGCCAACTTTGTCACTCAACCTACCCAAGTCAGACTATCATGAGTTGGAGTCCTGGAATATGCACCTCTGATAAGCATAAGAGTATGCACCTAGTCAATTCTGAATGCAGAGTGAAAGTCTGACAAACATTGGTCCCTAGATTTTGATGGCAGGCTATTGATGAGAGAAAACCAGATGATTAACAGGTGCTAAATCTCACAAGGGATATCAATTGAGCTTTATTGGGAAAACAAACCACTTCGTCAGGGGAACTGGGAGATATTCAGATAAGTAATTAGCATCAGAGGCATCTGTGAAGCAAAATAGGAGCAGGCAGGGCTCTAGTCTCAGGTTTGGGTAGAGTTCTGATCTCAAGGAAGAAACAGTTATCAGTGTAGCTCCTCGTTTGAGAAATATTGGTCCAAACCTGTGTAGTAAACAAGGAATAAGGAGTCAACTTGAAATGGAGAATATAGGGCCAGAGTTTAACCATAAGAATTGTTTTTAAATATGTTGATAAATACATTCAATCATTCGATTGTGGACTTGTTTTTCAAAGTTTTCAAACTGACATAACAGAAAAGAACAGAAAATAACATGTCACTCCTCCAGAAATAAGTGGAGAAAACAGAGAACAAAAATCAATAAGATTTATATTGTAATGATAAACTTTTTAACAGTTATTTATTTTTCCGTATAGTGAGAACTGATGATTATAGGATAGTGTTATATTTCATAGCACAAATCATACTGTTTTATTGATCCAAGAAGAAATGGAAGTCTTTATTGTTGGGGGTCACCATCATTTTTCTTTCATGGCCTTTATTTAAAATGCAGCACAGAACCTGGCTGTTTTTCCAGCACTTTCCCAGAAGTCAGACACTAAAGGAAAAACTCAACCGTTCTCAACAGATTTTACCCCAGAAGATTTGTCAGTAAAAGAGGGCCCTAATAGTATTTCCCTGAAAATCCTGGTCAAATCTACTTATCCAATTAGATGAGGGAGGTCTGGGAGGATGAGGATGAGGGTATAGAAGAGAGTAACAGAGTAACAGTGCTAGCACCCCCTGTGAGCCTCTCAGCAGAGAGAAAATCTCCTCCTCCTCCTGTTAATATATGCAAGCTCCTAATTAATGGTACTCTCAAGTCACCAATCTCTCTCTGCTTTATAAACATTGTGTGTAATTCGTTTATTCACTCAACACTTTTTAAAACCTCCTTCTGTGTGCCATGTGGTAGTTTAGGCACACCCATAAATAAAACTGTTGATGTGTCTAACTTCCTGGCATTTAGAATCCCTCATGACAAGCTTTGTCTGAATTATCACACAACTTCTCAGTGAAAAATATTTACCATATGAAATAATTAAATTAGTATGATGAAAAGATTTGCTAGAGTTAATTCTGTGGTTCCTTTCCCTGCTTTTCCTTTAAATGGTAAGCCAGAATATTGAGTAACGATTTCTTTGTACCAATGATACCTATGTACCATTTGGACCAGATCAAAATGAGAATGTTTTCTTTGATACTAAAACAATGAAATCAGGTTTTGACTCCCTGAAGTGGATGACATGTATCTGGTGAGATAAAAGCTAATCTTATTGCATAAATATTGGTTTATTTGATGGCAGTTGGAAGGAAACTGATAGCTGACAAAGAAAGGGTTGGAAGATCAGTAGCATTGAATTAGACTTTGATTTCTATGATCTTAAAATCATAGGATAAATAACTAAATGTCTTGAAAGTACTAATAACAAAGTGTTAACAATTTATTTTATTATGTTTATATAATAGCAGACCTGGTGGGCTACAGTCCATGGGGTTGCAGAGTTGGACATGACTGAGTGACTAACAACACACACACCACTTGTCCATAATTCCAGTTACATTAAATTGCTGAGTTCATTGATTTTTAAAATATTCTTAAGAGGAAGAAATCTTTTGTCAGAAGTTTTAGCTCTCCAGTGCATAATACAAAAAATATGTATCATATTTGATATCCATATTCTCCTGAAGGTAGATATGCTTTTACTTTTTCCATTGGCTAAAGTTTTCAGATGGAAAAAAGTCTTGATAGGTATTTGGAACACTCTACCCAAGAAAATACTGCCTTTCCTGTCAGACAGGGAGAATTGCAGACCATCTCACTTCTGATGAGCTCTAATATATACTTTCAAAGGTAATACTCATTTCTATTCTATCAGTGCTAATACAACCAGATAACCCATTTATGCAATTTTCTACTTTTCTACAAGATGGATGAGTAAGCTTAATGTATAAAAGATGACAAATGAAATATAGAAGTCTGGACAGAACAGAATAACCATACAATTACTAGCATCTGTCACTCTTTCCCTATCATTTGTCATTCACTCTGCTACTAAATCTCACAGTTGAAATTAGATGTCATAGAATAAATGTGATAGAAAGCTACTTTCCAGCTTTTCTTAAATGAAGAATCAATGAAACATGCATTGAGAAAAAAATACAACTGGTATTGCTGAAGATGCTTGTCATGTTCGCATCTTCAGGGTGGAGGAAAATGCACTCTTCAACGTAGCACTTGTTAAGAACATAGTACATAAGGAGAATAATTTCCAGTTCCTTAGAAAAATGTCTTGTCATCTGTTCAGATAAATGCACAGTTTCTAATGCCAAATCATATGATTATTAATACATTTGCTCTAGCATATTTGTATTTTTTATTCTGACATACCAGAATATTAACAATAATTTAGCAGATTTTTAAACATATTTTGACATTGCTATTCCTGAAAGTTAATTTTTTTTAAGTTAGAAACTTTTATCCTGGGAACACTAGAAAGTTTGAAAATACCAAATAATAATGTTATTATTACAAAATATAGTGTATTTTATAATATTAACCAAACCTTACTTTGCTTACCAGGTGGTTCAGTGGTAAAGAAGCCACTTGTCAATGCTGGAGACCCTGGTTTAATTCCTGGGTTGGGAAGATCCTCTATAGTAGGAAATGGCAACCCACTCCAGTATTCTTGCCTGGAAAATTTCAAGGACAGAGGATTCTGGAAGGCTATTGTCTATGAGGTCACAAAGAGTCACATGAACTATGTACAGATGTATGTTGATAAATATCAAAAGAAAGAAACAAAAAAAAGCCCTGATTAGTAGCATCAGCTGATTACTGTGATGTATCCTCCCACAGTGATGGGTCTGCAGCTATCAAGCTAATATCATGATGGTGGAGAGGGAAAGAAATGTGCGATTGGTCCTATCTTTGAGCACACCACTGTACTCATTTAAGAAAAAGTAGCATACCCTCTATGGGGTCGCAAAGAGTCAGACATGACTGAAGCGACTTAGCAGCAGCAGCATATCATAGGCTCGGGGAGCTCATCACTTTTTAAATACTAACCAAATCTCTTTTTCTAGTAGAGATTTCTTAAGTAGTACCCCTATTTGCCATGCATGTGGTGAGAAACAGGCCACTTTGCTCTTAATGCCTAGTTTAGGCAAGGAGGATATATCTCATTTGCTCACTAGGGATTTGAGGACAAAACCTAACAAGAATTTTAAAAGGAGCATTTTCTGACCAATGCTCTGTGATTTTCTAGGGAAAGTCTGGCAGTGGAGGGAGGTTGTTTTCAGAAATTACTAACCCGTGTGAAATAAAACATGTATCTGCCATATTCTTCCTTCCCCTACTATTCCTTATATTAAGCATTTTATTTAATATCACTACATTTTAATTTTCATATCTCAAAAAAAAGAAAATAATTATACCCACACTAAAAATCAAAAGATGATTTTGAGGTGAATGTTATGAGTTAATTATGGAAGAACACCTCTATGCAAAAAATATTAAGCAGATATGAGGAAGATTTATTATTGGACCATTTTTGGCAGAGTCCTTTATAAAAGACCTTGAAGTATCTTTGCCAAGTCACTTCAGTCGTGTCCGGCTCTGTTCGACCCCATGGACTGCAGCCTACCAGGCTTCTCCGTCCCTGGGATTCTCCAGGCAAGAACACTGGAGTGGGTTGCCATTTCCTTCTCCTGAAGTATCTTTATGATGATACAAATAACCAGCAAATTTATAGGAAGCAATGAATCAAGTTAGTATTTTCTTCTCATTCATTTGTTTTTATTGTTGTAATTCAATTGCTAAGTCATGTCCGATTCTTTGCAACCCCACTGACTGAATTACACCATGCTTCCCTGTCCTTTACTGTCTCCTATAGGTTGCTCAAACTCATGTCCATTGAGTTGGTGATGCCATCTAACCATCCCGTCCTCTATTGTCCCATTTTCTTTTTGCCTTCAATCTTTCCCAGCACTAGGGTCTTTTCCAGTGAGTTGGCTCTTCCCATCAGGTGGCCAAAGATTGGAACTTCAGCTTCAGCAACAATCCTTCCAATGAATATTCAGGGTTGATTTCTTTTAGGACTGACTGGTTTGATCTCCTTGCTGTCCAAGGGACTCTCAAGATTTTGTAGCTAATCAAATAGTAATTAAATGATCTCAGTTTAGTTCAGTATCTCAGTTGTGTCCGATTCTTTGCGACCCATTGACTGCAGCATGCCCAGCTTCCCTGTCTGTCCATCACCAACTCTTGGAGCTTGCTCAATTAAGTGATTTAAAAATAATTAAATATAAATTCTAGAGATAAAATAAGCCACAGAAAAATTTAAGAAGAGGTAGCTTCTTATTTTGTTTCTGTTTTGGGGTTTTGTTTTCCTAATAAATTTTGAATTCTTGGTCATTCATGCTATGTTATATGGATTTTCTTTTTTTTTTATTATCTCTAATTTTATGGGGAAAATTATGTTTCTTTTATTGAATTATAGCTCTTATTATCACAAATATGGTCATTTTATTGAAAATTTGTTTGTATACCTTTCATATTAAAGAGTAACAAACTTTTATGCAATCTCCAATCCACTTACAGACATACTCTGTTATCTTTTCTGCTTTAAATGAATGAAAGATGTTCTTCTAGAATTTTTTCCTTTGCTTGCTTAGCACACAATTAACCATGTGAAGAGTCTTTTAATAATAGCAGAATATGTCTATGTCAAAATTCATTTTAAATAATAAAATCAAAAGAACAAATGCAATCAAATTATGACCTAATTAGACCTGGCATCAGTGGAAAGCAAAACATATTGTTCTCAATTTAAAGAAATCCATTAAAATATGTAAATAATAAGGTTGGATAAACTTATCATTAGTTAAGAGACAAATCATTATTATATATCAGTAGTTATTCTCTCAATTCTTATATAACTCTATGTAGTCTCTGTTTTTAGGTTTTGTAGCTGTCTCCGCCTTCTCTGTAGTTCTCTGCATGTTGGTATGGCTCAGGCTCAGAGAAAATTGTTTCTCTACCCACACATACCATTATTTTTCTCATCCAGCTCTGTGGCATTAAAAGGCATCAATATGCTGATTTCATTGCGTGTGTTTGTGTACATGTGTGAAGTGGGTGCCTGTGTAGATAATTTTCTCAGTGGAAACCTTCCCTTTGAGCTAGCAACTTGGCCATTCTCTTTGGATGTTCCCACATCAATATTAATAAATTCAAGATGGTGCTCTTGATTCCACAACCCTTTTCATTCTTAATGGCACCAGCAAATATCCTTTCTTAAAATAAAATGTGCACCTGTGGCTGATTCATGTCAATGTATGGCAAAACCTACCACAATATAGTAAAGTAATTATCCTCCAATTAAAATAAATAAATTAAAAAAATAAAATGCCTAGCTGTACTGATTTTCTATACCCACCTTCCAATTTTTTGTGCATGTCTGAAATCTTTTGCTCATCTTCTATTGGGAATAATGTGTGATTCTTAAGTTTTGATCAAGTTAAGCGCAAACACCCATAAACTTACTTGCCTGGTATCAATCACAACTTCCTGCATAGAACTCACACAGCATGAAGACATGTTATTGAAAACTAATTCTGAAAGATTAAAAATATTGGCTTATTCTCAATTAAAAAAAAATTTCAGCAGGTAGAGTATTAACCACTATAGTCATCCACACTTGAATCAGCAGCCTGTTGATAACCAAAATATCTGGGGCTGCCTTTCAATGCCCAAGGCATTGAAATATTGCAATAATTATAGCAAACTGTTATTGGATTCCTAGGTCCTCACAAACATAACTCATGTAGAGGTTTTTTTCCTTTGGAATATTGATAATGTTGAGACCAGGAAAATATGACATTTCATTTTTCTTGTCAATTGGCGATTCGTTATTATATTTCATTATGAACCAGCAAAGTAAAGCATAGGAAATATGTTTTCTCTTTCAAAAGCCTATAATAAGAAAACAAATAAGGATTAGAGTAAAAACTCTTTTTATCCCAAGGTACTGAAAACAGTAGGATGCCCTTTTATGCTAACTATGTCTAGGAAAGAATTGAAAGGCTTACTGAGCCAGAAACATAAATGGCCTTGATAGCTCTAGAGTTGAAAACCTTTATTTACATTCACTCAGTGTGAATGTGAGCTTCCATATGGTCAAACCTAGGGCTTATGAGTCTGTGGGGAGGGTTAATATGTTATCTGGCTTTTCTCACACAAATTATATTCTGATGGTAACCATTAGCTCTCTCATATTTTTCTTTCTTTTATGAGCCTTCCCAAACTTTTCTCCCTCTTGGCCTACAAGCAGATTTCTTCCTCTACTAGGCTGATTCATCATGATCAACCCTGAACGCAAGGTCCTTTCTTTTCTAATACAGAAAAGTAGTGCTTTGCTAAGGCATTTCTTCGGAAGGATTTAGCTGTTTGAAATTTAGATATGGGAAAGAAAGAATCAAAGCACACGTTTGGCTTAAGTTAGAAGATTTTATTGCTTACTTATGTTGGTGATGATGAATGATAATAGCTCTAGTCATTTTTCTTATATAACATGAAAATATATTTTTCAATGTCTGCTTTCACATTTATTTCGATAGTCCAAATTCTCACTTACTAATATGGCCTCCAACTTATGGGTTCTTGTATTCTAAGCAATGGGGCTGAATAAAAGTAAAACTGATGAGATACTACAAAGCACTTAATCATTTTTGTCATTAACTCAGTCGTTTATTCAATCAATGCATATTTCCAGATACCATATCTATAAGGAATACTAACTACTTGCAGCAGAAAGGGAAATTTAAGCATGTCTGGTGAACTGATAAACAGATCTCCCTATAGTTGGTTTGCATGAAAACATTTATTTTGAGATGGTGAAAGAGGAGATTTTATGGGTACTGGCATCTGGTGACCGAGCCTAGGAAGGAGTTGGTGCAGAATAGCGTATTGTCCTCCCTTACCTTGTGGCATGAACTGGATCTGAGGTCTGAGGAAACAGAGATGAAGAAGAAACTGCATAACCTATTTTTATGTAACCTCATCCTTGACACTGAGAGACAGCCTAAACTCATGTTTTCAGATAATATAAAATGACACAGTGGGAGAGAAGGGTTTTGCTCTCTCTTCCACACATGTAATACGGTATTATCATAACATGTGTGATTTCATGGTGATTTCAAGTGCTTAGAACAGAGTCAGAGACCAGAATGTTCAATGGTCAATGAAGATTCTTTAACTCCACCAAGTTCTCAGTAGTTGCTCACCTTAGTAATAGCAGTTTCCACTATTATCACGTATACAATATCAGACATTCCTTGGAGACTCCCAGAAAAGCCTGGATATACTTTCATGTCACTGAAATACTACATGAGCAGAGGTAGGAAAGAACAAATGGAAAATCTGACAATTTAACCTCACTTCAACCTGCAGATTGCTGAAGCCTAAAAAAGAGAGGTCTCACTTTCTAGAGGTAACTTAGATTTTTAGGTATTGAGCAAAGAAAAGGCATATCTACACGACATGAGGCCAAGGTACTCATTTAGTAGGGGCAGGGGGCAGGACAAATATAGAAAGGGTTACAACCTATTAGGGGATACTATAATAATTCAGAAAGAGAGAGTGATATGTGAGCACAGAGGATAAATATATAATCTATACTTATAAGACAGTTCGGAAAGATACAGGCAAAAAAATTAGAGAAAGCATAAAAAGCACTGCAGCAAAAGGATTAGCAAGGCATTCTAAGGTATAGTCATGTATGTGCAAAAGCTTGGTAGTGTATGAAGCAGATTTTTAATTAGGGCATAAGTGATAGATAGGTAGATAGATAAATAAATAGAGCAGAGAGATAGTAAGATAGAGAGATTGATAGATGTGAGTTTAGAAGACAAATAAGGCTCATGTCATAAAAATATCTTGTATTGTTTACTGGTGTCAGGTCCTACTAGGCTAGGGACCATATCTCTCCTATTCACTGCTATACTTCAAACAGCATCCCTGTTACTGGTAAGCAGCAGAAATCTAACAAATAGTTGTTGACTAAATAGATAACTATATAGTAGGGTGATTGAAGTTTATCTTATACCCAGTGTAAACCACTGGATAATAGCAGGCAGGGGAGAAGTCTTGTCATGGGAATAAAATACGAAGAGTAACAGTTAAAAGTTTCTTTTGTAGGTGATAGAATTGAGCATATTTATGTACTAGAAACAGAGAAGGCAATGGCACCCCACTCCAGTACTCTTGCCTGGAAAATCCCATGGATGGAGGAGCCGGTAGGCTGCAGTCCATGGGGTTGCTAAGAGTCGGACATGATTGAGCGACTTCACTTTCACTTTTCACTTTCATGCATTGGAGAAGGAAATGGCAACCTACTCCAGTGTTCTTGCCTGGAGAATCCCAAGGATGGGGGAGCCTGGTGGGCTTCCGTCTATGGGATCGCACAGAGTCGGACACGACTGAAGCGACTTAGCAGTAGCAGCAGCATGTACTAGAAAGAAAAATCCACTAAGGAGAGAGAAGATGAATATTTAAGACAAGAGACAATTGTTTAAGTATCTAAGAGGAGTGAAGAAATATATCTAAAATAATATATGGAGGAGTTTTCCATGCACAGAGAGAAGGATACCTCCTCCACTTGAGACGGAAAAGAAAAAAGGTGGCAGTGAGCATGGAGGTCAATCTTATGACTGGAGAGATGAGATTGGGGCAAGACAGGAAGTTGAGAATGAACCCTCTTATGTATTCTATTTTCTCTATAAAAAAGATGAAATAGTCTTCTCAGAAGTTCAGGAATAGGCAAAAAAAAAAAAAAAAAAAATCAGAAGATTAACCTGATCAGAATCAGGTTGATGGATGGGGAGAAGTTACTGAATATCTTGGCTAAAGCTAGAAATAAGATCAGTGCTGGAAATTGTCTGAGTGTATTATTTATCTTCTCTAAGTTTTATTTATAAGGAAGTAAATGAAAAGTAAGTGGATCATTGTGTAGGGAACACACATAGGATGCAGAACAAGCTTTTTATTCGGAGCTTATTTTGTGTAGATTAGTATGTATAAGACAATGGGAGTTCAAATAGTCTGTTTGGCAAAACTAATACAGTGTTTGAGGTTTAAAAAAAAAAAAAAAAAGGAAACATCTCCCTTGACATTGTACATGAGTATGACTTACACCTCCCCAAGTTAGCTTTGAGCTCTTTGAAAAAAGGGGTTTGTAATTTATCTAAACATCATTGCACCTAGCCTACAACTTCACTGCTTTGGACATATACTCATTTTTGTTTCTAATTAATGAAGGAAGAAGAGTGATGTAGTAATGGTGGTGCTGGTGGTTTAGTTGCTAAGTCGTGTCTGACTCTTGCAACCCCATGGACTGGAGCCTGCCAGACTCCTCTGTCCATGGGATTCTCCAGGCAAGGTACTGAAGTGGGTTGCCATTTCCTTCTCCAGATGTAGTAATAGTCCATTCTGAAAGAGATCAGCCCTGGCATTTCTTTGGAAGGAATGATGCTAAAGCTGAAACTCCAGTACTTTGGCCACCTCATGCAAAGTTGACTCACTGGAAAAGACTCTGATGCTGGGAGGGATTGGGGGCAGGAGGAGAAGGGGACGACAGAGGATGAGATGGCTGGATGGCATCACTGACTCGATGGACGTGAGTCTGAGTGAACTCCGGGAGTTGGTGATGGACAGGGAGGCCTGGCGTGCTGCGATTCATGGGGTCACAAAGAGTCGGACACAACTGAGCGACTGAACTGAACTGAACTGAAGATCTCTTTCAGGTCTAGCAATATTCTCAGTCAGGGTGCTTTTCTTCTCTTCTTAGTCTTGTTTCTTTTTCTTATTTTTTCCCTTTTTTAGAAGGATAAATGTATAAAATTAATGATAATGATATTATATGGCATTGAGACGTGTCTTAATGTGCCTCTATGGAAAACACTAAGTCAAGGTGACAATGTTTTGTACCACATTATACCATCTTAGCCATTAAATGAGAAGCAGGCACTCAACTCAAGAGTAACCATCCAAAAGCCACTCAGCAACCCTTAACTTATTATTTGGCCTCAAATTATGAGCATGTTCTAAATCTAAATATTCTAACTATCATCTTTTACAAGCCAGAACTACTGATAGAAAGGAAAAAATAGGTTTGGGGACTAAGTCTCAAAATATTTCTTAAAAGAGTTGTAAAGAATCACTGGTTCTGTGATGGAACAAGCACAAAATTGAATATATAAGAGAGAAAAAGGTATAAATAAGCAGAAAAATCCATATGGAAGATAAAATAGGATGAAATGCCAGTGTAAACTAGAGAATGTGAAGACCCTGTGCAGTCTATATGAAACAAATTTCTAGACTATGTTCCTCTGTTAATAGCATCTCATTTCCTTTGTATTTGTGAATATCATGACATTTAAAGGCATAGTCTACAGAAACAAATTTCTTGGGTTTGAATAAAAGCTCTATTATTCACTAAACATGTGCTCATTGGCAAGTTAAACTTTCTGGCATCAGTATCATCATTCATAAGAGAGAAATAATAATAGTTATGATGGTTAAATTAATTAATAGAAAACACAACTGAGTCCCTGGATAGAGCTTTTGCTAAAATCTGGGCATCTCTATCCTCAGTTTCCAAGTGTCTCTGGAATATTTTAAGTACTATGGTCTGAATGTTTGCATCACCCTCCCACCCCATCACATGTTGGAATCCTAATGTCCACTGTAATGGAGTTAGGAGGTGGGACTTTGGGGAGGTGATAGGCTCGTGAAAGTGGAGCTATAATGAATGGAATTAATGCTCTTATAAAAGAGATCCCACAGAACATCCAAGTCCCTTTTGCCATGAGAAGTCTAAAATTTAGAAGAGGGCCTCACCAAACCGTACTGGCACCCTGAACTCTACTCCCTGCCCCCATACTTATGAGAAATTCTGTTGTTTGAGCCTACACAGTTTGTGGTTTTTTGTGATAGCAAACATCTTATATATTTGCTCAAACTAGCTTGTGCTTAGCTTTATGTATTTGCCAAAGGTGGGCTTCCTTGGTGGCTCAGACGGTAAAGAACCCGCCTGCCAATGCAGGAGACATAGGTGACATGGGTTCATTACCTGGGTCTGGAAGATCCCCTGGAGAAGGAAATGGGAACCCACTCCAGTATGTTTGCCTGGAGAATTCCATGGACAAAGGAGCCTGGCAGGCTACACTCCATGGGTTGCAAAGAGTTGAACATGACTGAGCGATGAATACAAAAACACAACATTTGCCAAAGGCAGAGGTGGGGGTGTGGCTGACTCTGAGTAATAAATCTAGATTATTTAAAATTTTTCAAGTATGTAATTTAAAAAAAAACAAAACTGTAAGTAGAAGGATAAACAGATGGGATATCTCTACTACTCTATCTGTCTTACAGAAAGATGCAAGAAAAGAGAAGACAGCTGTGGAAAGAAGCCATTCTCCTAAAAGACATGTTTTTTGCACCAGATTATTAAGACAGATAAACTCTAGCCTGGTGTGCTAGCAAGCTAGTGAAAACCTAGAGGCACTTTTGAAGCCAGTAACTAACTGGAGTGTGGTAAGTAAGGGCTTTGACCCCAGGGCTTCACGTTTCAGAGCAGTGCTTCCTGAAATGAGCACAGTCAACATCTGATGACCATGAGAAAGTATTCTAAGTGCTTCAACTTAGATTTCAACAAATGCCAGAGGTAACGATTAGGTTGAAAGTACCATTAAAGAATTAAAGGAGTGGAGGAACTATTACTTTATATTTCTGTATTAAATTTTATTTCTTAAATTTTTAAAAATTGTTATGGAAATCAGAGAATTATCCTCTATGGTTACATACTGATATTTAAGTGTTCTTCAGAAAGAGAAGAGGAACTCAAAAGCCTCTTGATGAAAGTGAAAGTGGAGAGTGAAAAAGTTGGCTTAAAGCTCAACATTCAGAAAACAAAGATCATGGTATCTGATCCCACCACTTCATGGGAAATAGATGGGGAAACAGTGGAAACAGTGTCAGACTTTATTTTTCTGGGCTCCAAAATCACTACAGTTGGTGACTGCAGCCATGAAATTAAAAGACGCTTACTCCTTGGAAGGAAAGTTATGACCAACCTAGACAGCATATTCAAAAGCAGAGACATTACTTTGCCAACAAAGTTTCATCTAGTCAAGGCTATGGTTTTTCGTGTGGCCATGTATGGATGTGAGAGTTGGACTGTGAAGAAGGCTGAGCACTGAAGAATTGATGCTTTTGAACTGTGGTGTTGGAGAAGACTCTTGAGAGTCCCTTGGACTGCAGGGAGATCCAACCAGTCCGTTCTGAAGGAGATCAGCCCTGGGATTTCTTTGGAAGGAATGATGCTAAAGCTGAAACTCCAGTACTTTGGCCACCTCATGTGAAGAATTGACTCATTGGAAAAGACTCTGATGCTGGGAGGGATTGGGGGCAGGAGGAGAAGGGGACGACAGAGGATGAGATGACTGGATGGCATCACTGACTCGATGGACGTGAGTCTCAGTGAACTCCGGGAGTTGGTGATGGACAGGGAGGCCTGGTGTGCTGCAATTCATGGGGTGGCATAGAGTCAGACACGACTGAGCAACTGATCTGATCTGATCTGATCTGATCCAGTTAACACAGTAGGCTTGTCCTTTGCTGGCCTTCAATTTCTTTTGGGTACAATCATAATGAAATGATTAATGTAGTTATCAAATGCTGTTTCACTCAATTACAAGTAGTTGCCATATAGTAAATGTTATAAAATGTTCATATTCAGTGAATAAATATAATCATTATTTACCTTGTTACATTTGAAAAAATACTAGTGTTCATTAATTCCCTACTCAACAAGTATTAACCTTGTTTTAGATATCGCATACTGGAAAATAGAGAGATGTGACCATGAAAATCATAGTCTCTGCCCTAAAAGAGAAACTCAGATGGTAGTAAAACAAAAAAGTCTTCCTCAGCTATGCCTCACTCAAAAATTCACAGCTGAGAATAGCAACTAGGCAACATCAATAGAAATCCCCATGCACCTAAGGGCATTTACTCCTACTGCATAAATTCTGCGAAGGTGGAGACAGTCGGGCTTTGCAAATTAAAACCTTTTTTAAATATAATTATTTCATATTAGCATGATTTAGAAATACATAAGTAACATTTAAAAAATCAATTAAAAAAGAGTCCAGGCTTCTCTGTACAGTAATGGAATGCATAATGTGAGTTTTGATAGAGGTAATACTAAAAATCAGGTACTTTAAGGAGTCTTGATTTCCTTAACATGATAAATCTTTGGGAAACTGAAATTAAACTGCCTTGGAGGAGGCATACTGGCCTTTTGGTAGAAGATCATGTTTTTAAAAAAGCTTAGAAGCATATCTGCTAACAAAAGAATTGTACACAGTGAATTTATATTTTCTTACATCATCAATCCTGTCTGACTGTATTATATGTTCACAAATATTACTGTGAAATGACATCTGCCATATTTCTTTTACTTATCTAGTTATCTGAACCTTAAAGTCTGCTGTCAGCCTCTAGTGATTCACTCAAAGTCTTGTTGCATTTAAATACAAAAAAGTAAGGAGCCCCAGTGAGAAGGAAAGTCATCAAAATAATATGAATTCTTAGAATATTTCTAACGTTTATATTATTTCACTCTGAAAATCCCAGTGATGCAAAATGGAAAATATTTTTAACCACATAAAGATTTTATTTTAAAGCCATAAGTCTCTTTCAAGGGATTTAAATTAAATAGAAAGAAGAGAGGAATTCGAAATCTATTACACTCATGTCAAGGTTGATAAAAAAAAAAAAGCAAATTTGCATAATTCTTGATATTTTATGGGTGAGATGTGACCAACTAGGGGAAATTGAGTTGAGTGTTGAAATGTGACCTATTCTAGATGCTGCTGCACGTGTATGTAGATCAAGCACAGACCTGGTGAGACCGAAGGAGCATGGGTGAAATCCAGAGTTGAACAGAAGGGTTTAAAAGTTTAATTTGAAAGAGATTCAGGAGTAAATAAAAAAACAGGGTAAATTATGAAAGCCAATATTTAAATTTACTTGCAAAAATAGAATGCACTTTTAACCCCTTACTTCAAAGCAAGTGAAATGAAGTATTAAAAATTGTAAGTTTTATTTTCAATCTTATGCCTACTACTGTGGCCCTTCTATGACAAGACGAAAAGCGTTTCTCAAACAATTTTTCTTAGGTTCCAAATGCAGATAAGTAAATTGAGGCTCTGGCAATTAAATAGTTTACTTAAAGTCACACTTCAAATTAAATAAAAGTTCATACTTAAGTCCTTTGACTATAAATATTATCTTCTTTATAGGATAGTACCATTACACTCAAAAGATTTTAAGTAGTCCATTTAATTCCAGCAAACCATTAAAATGAAAAAGACCATTTATTTCTGCCTGCATAGGAAGATTGCACTACAATTCAGAAATGCTTTAATAAACCCAAATATACAAGAAAATGATCAATATAGAATGGAGCAGAAAAATCCAAATTGGCTGTCAGTTCCCACCTCATTTTCTAGACTCTTAGAAATATATCACTGAACAGTCATGTTGCTTAGTTTATACTTGTATTTTATTTATATTGTATTCTTGTGTTTATATTGTATTCTTCAAAATCATATTTGAGAAAGAAAGTGACTTGGGGATTGTTTCAATCATCTTCATGTAATCCAACTCTGCATATCATTTCTGTGAGATGAAACAATATGAGGCCATAAAAAAATTTAAATTTGTCTGTCTTCATCATGACCTAGTTTGTAGATAAAAGTCCAATAAAAATAGTGATATTGGGTCCACATGGAAGTTTCACTCTTAATTATGCATGCACCTATTATATTTGTTTATGTTTTAAGATGGGAGGCAACAGAAATTGTAACAACCATTTGAAAACAGCAGGATTCCCAGTGCAACTACCCGACACCTGCTGCTTGTGATCATTATCTGAATTAAGATTCAACACATGGTTGGTTACCTAGACAGTTATGAGTTATTTACAATTTTAAGTAAATTTACCATGCTAAAATGTTACTAATTTCATTTTAGAAAAGTAGAAACATACAATGCAAAAGGACCCTCTAACTAAGAGTTAACATACTGTGGTTCCTTTGAGACATGTTGTCTCAGCTCCCAGATGCATTATTAATTTAATAACAGTTGCTTTTGAGTGTGAAATATATTTACTGTTAGCACATATTGAAATTTGTTTCTTGGATTCAAAAATTATTCATTTTAAAAATATGTAGATTTTATTGTTTATAGAATTAAGGAACAACGTAGTACATGTCTATGAAAACAAGCAACAGAGATTTATAGTGGACACTGTTACATAGATTTCACTGTTCTACACCCCCATTCCCTTTTTCTGTGATGACTTATATGCATGGTGGCCATGTGATAACATTTTGACTTATGAGACTTTTGACTTAGAAGTATGTCTGGATTTGACATACTCAACCAAAAGCCTTTCTGCACCACCTTCTTCCTAGGGGCTTCCCTGGTTTAGATGGTAAAGCATCTGCCTGCAATATGGGAGGCCTGGGTTCGATCCCTGGGTTGGGAAGATCCCCTGGAGAAGGAAATGGCAACCCACTTGAGTACTCTTGCCGGGAAAATCCCATGGACAGAGGAGCCTGGTAGGCTACAGTCCATGGGGTTGCAAACAGTCAGACATGACTGAACAACTTCACTTCTCTTTCTTCTTTCTGCCTTAGACTGGGATGTGATGCTAAAGTTAGGGAAGACTTCTTAAACCAGAGGCCAAGGACCAACACAGTCAGGTCAGTAAATCAAAAAGGAGTATAAGACTCACGTATTAGGGATATTGTGGAGCCACTGAATGAGTGCTATAGAAAGGTAAACTCCTACTTGTTTAAGTTCATGTTGATTGGATTTGCTGTCACTTGCATTCTGGATCATTCCTAACTATATTGTTTACTCTCAAGTTAATATCAAAAAACTGAAATGAGAATATTGTATTTAGATTTATATAAATAGATAGTGAAATGGAGGTTTGACAAAATAAAAATTATTAAGTTTAGAAATAATATAAGGATTTTTCTTCTGAATTTTGGGGAAATTAATTAATATAACATCATAGTCATTCAAAGTATTTTAAATTTAGAATGAATCATATGCACTTGAGTCTTTTAAAATCTTGTAACTTCAAGCAGCTCCTCTCATAATTTTCCTCCAAAAATATATATATTTTTTACATTTTATCAAAATGTGGATACTCTTCAGGAAACTCTTTAAATTTTGTTTGAAACGATTGCATATATATATGATGAATTCCCAATTAGAAAACTGGTAAAAAGATTTTTATTAGAAAAATGTAAAAGTTGTATATATCTAAAAAGTTCCCAGCTGTGAATTAATAGGTGGGATAGTGTTTCCTTAAGAGTAAATTGAGAAATTGCCTCCTCTGTTTTAGAAAGTCTTCCCAGAGATATTTGCTTTCTACTTAGAGTCCCAGTGGGATAGCATTTCCTTTCTTTCTTCTTCCAATACCACAGAAAAGGAAGAGAAGAATGAGAAGGAATAGGATGCCCCTTCCAGAGACCTTGAGTGACAGTAAGGCACACAAGGGTCATCACTTTAATTAGCTTTAATAATCCAAAGCAGAGTGTGAGATCCCCTCCCGAAACAAAAGTTGTCAGCTGCTGAAAGGATGTTAGTGAAAATTCTGCTGTGTCAAAAGTCTTGCTGCCTGATTGAAGTTTTTGTTAAGGAGTTCAGGAAGTTAGAAGCTGCTGAGTAATGTATGAGAGGCAATCAAAACAGGAGATGAAATCAGATGCTTTGTTTTTTGTTTTCAGCTAAAAGCTAGCTTTTTAAATGGCATAGTCTTAGTATATTATGGTAGCTTTATTAGCACACCATATGCTCAACACTTTTAATGATAAAAGAGAATATTGGAAGAGAATATGAATCATTAATAAATGCCCAGTAAAGAATGAATTTGTCCCACTTCATCCAACTCACATACTTATTCAGAGGCTTTGAAGAGTTGAAAACAAATAATTCAACCACTGAAACTCTAAGGTGTCAATTCATAATCTTCCACTTGGCTGGATCTAGTAAGTTGTGAAATCCTTTGACCCTTCTTTCACATTGTAAGTTTAAATTTTATCAACTGCTTTATCATCCAGAAATATGACTGGTTAGTTATTTTAAATAATGTTAGCTTTAGATTTTCACTGGACTCTATCCTTTGTACTTCAGCAATACCACATGTTCTAAAATATTCCTTCGGCATATTGATTCGAATTTTCATTGTTTGACTTGAACTCTTAAAGAGTGTACATTTAAAAATCTATTCTTTGGAAAGTTAAGCATGAGTATTTTCTCTTTTGGTATCAATTAATAAATGGATTGGGCTACAAGAGATTTAGCAACAAAGGAGATTCTCATAGACTTTAACTGGAAATTTAGTAGGTACATTCCTTTTGGAGGTCTGATGTGCATAAAGACTGCAAAACCTAGATCAGAGGTTTTCCCTACATAAGGCAAATTCTACCCATTTCTGGGTTACTCTTGTATTTTCCTTTTGGAAGTTCCCCCTCTTCTACAAAAACAAAAACAAAATTACTTGTTTGTGCTTCTAGTTCCTGAGAGTAGGCATATAGTCCACTGTGGTCAATCTGAGTACTTTTGGTAGGTAGTAATATGTAAGCTATCTCTTGCTACTAAAATCTCAGAAGTTGAAGACAATGGAAGCCCAGAGTGACCTGACACAGTATCCTGCTGCTGCTGCTGCAGCTAAGTCACTTCAGTCGTGTCCGACTCTGTGTGACCCCACGGATGGCAGCCCACCAGGCTGCCCCGTCCCTGGGATTCTCCAGGCAAGAATACTGGAGTGGGTTGCCATTTCCTTCTCCAATGCATACAAGTGAAAAGTGAAAGTGAAGTCGCTCAGTCGTATCCTACCCTCAACGACCCCATGGACTGCAGCCTACCAGGCTCCTCCATCCATGGGATTTTCCAGGCAAGAGTACTGGAGTGGGGTTCCATTGCCTTCTCCACACAGTATCCTAGCACACATAGTAGGTTTGTTTGAGAATGAAATCAATAGACAAAATCTGAGCCAAGGGATGAAGTAAAAAAAGATAAATTATATTTTTTGCTTTCTTGGATTGAGCCATGTCTGGAGCAAGTTTTAATCCTTGGACTTTGTAGTTAAATGGACCATTACATTCCTTTTGTTTTAGCTAATTTGATTTTGGTTTCTATGATTTGCAACCATAATAAACTTGAAAAATACACTGCCTCATCCTCAATTTGTAAGGTAATCACAAAGGACATTTTAAAAACTAGATCATAGGGACTATTTTGATCTCATATTTATCTGAAAGTCAACAGCCAGTGGTAGAAAGAAACTGCTCCAAAAAAGTGTTCCTCTGTTGTCTCTGCACAAAGCAAAGGAAAAAGATCAAATCCAAATTTGGGAAGAGTGATATGGGTTAGTAGGAATTAATCTGATTTTACTTGTGTGGTCATCCCTACTTCATAAATTCCATATAAGAATTGTCCTTAAATAAATTATTCATTATCAATTGTTACATTTTCCTGCTATTAAGAGGTGATGTTTACTTTTATAAGCAAGGGATGTGTAATATTTGGTCGAAGTCAGAATGCTAGAGCTTATTACATATGGAGCAGTGTGGGGAGAGAGCAAATTAGCCAAGATGGCATGTTCAGGCTCTCTCACCCCACATTTTGTAAATAATGACTATAAAAGCTGAGATCTTTTAAAGCACTGTGCATGCACGTCACAAGGTACTTGCTTGCTTGTGAGCTGCTGCCAAGTCGCTTCAGTCGTGTCCGACTCTGTGCGACCCCATGGATCGCAGCCCACCAGGCTCCCCCGTCCCTGGGATTCTCCAGGCAAGAACACTGGAGTGAGTTGCCATTTCCTTCTCCAATGCATGAAAGTGAAAAGTGAAAGTGAAGTCGCTCAGTCTTGTCTGCCCTCAGTGATCCCATGGACTGCAGCCTACCAGGCTCCTCCATCCATGGGGTTTTCCAGGCAAGAGTACTGGAGTGGGGTGCCATTGCCTTCTCCGATGCGTATATAAGCTCCGCCTAAAAAGTGATGGCATTACTGCTGCCTCATGGCTGTGTCCCTTGGGTCAGCCACGAGAGGAGAGAATATAGTGTGTCTACTGCTACTGCTGCTGTGTCAGCCAGGAAAGAGGTTGCGTTGTGTTAGGTTATGCTATAGCTGCTGCTACAGCTGCTACATCAGCCAGGAGAGAATAAACATGCCTGCATTTCCTGTGGCCCCTAGCATCTTCTTCCAGCTTCTTAGCTGTAGCCTTCCCTACCCTGGGTTCAGCAAACAATGCAAACAATGTGAACAGCATGACAACTGGCATCATGAATAGGATCAGCAACATTTCAGGTACCCACACGTCACCTGGTAACAGCATATGAACTCTTCAGTACTAAGTACTGTGTTATACATTTATGCTTTAACAATTAAAACTCTAAAGAAGAAGTTCTACAATTGGCCTGTAGTCAGTTTAGTCTCTCACTTTCACCAGGTGATTTCTAAAGCAGTGGTTTTCAAAGAAGAGCCAATACATCTCAGGGAATGTTTAGAATTATGCAATGGGGTCCAGAAAGAAAATGCGTTGTTTCTATTGATTATTTTTCCATTCATAACTCTTAAGTTTTCTAAGTCATGATGGGATAACAACTCCAAAATCTTAGTAGCTTAACATAAAACCTCTCTCTCTCACCATGTTCAGAACATGCTTGTTAAAGTTTTTGATCCACAGTACTAAGAGACCCAGAATAACAGTCTCTACTTTGTGTGTGTGTGTGTGTGATCCTTTAGCTTTCTGTTTTTTTTTAATTAAATTTTATCAAATTATAGTTTATTTATGATGTTGTGTTGGTTTCTGCTATACAGCAAAATGAATCAGTTTTATATATATGTGTATATACACTCTTTTTAGATTCTTTTCCCAAATAGGTCATTACAGAGTATTGAGTAGTGTTCCTTGTGCTATACAGCGGGTTCTTATTAGTTATCTATTTTATATATAGTAGTGTGTATGTGTTAATCCCGATCTCTCAATTTACCTCTTACCTCTTTCACTCTCAGTATCCTTAATGTTGTTTTTTATATATGTGACTGTTTCTGTTTTGTAAATAAATTCATTTGTATCATTTTAAGACTAGAGATCTCTTCAAGAAAATTAGAGGTACCAAGGGAACATTTCATGCAAAGATGGGTACAATAAAGGACAGAAATGGTATGGACCAAACAGAAGCAGAAGATATTAAGAAGAGGTGGCAAGAATACACAGAAGAACTATACAAAAAAAAACCTTAATGACCCAGATAATCACAATGGTATGATCACTCACCTAGAGCCAGACATCCTGGAGTGCAAAGTCAAGTGAGCCTTAGGAAAAATCACTATGAAAAAAGCTAGTGGAGGTGATATAATTCTAGCTGAGCTATTTCAAATCATAAAAGATGACGCTGTTAAAGTGCTGCACTCAATATGTCAGCAATTTGGAAAACTCAGCAGGGCCACAGGGCTGGAAAAGGTCAGTTTTCATTTCAATCCCAAAGAAAGGCAATGCCAAACAATGTTCTAATGACCGCACAATTGCACTCATCTCACATGCTAGCAAAATAGTGCTCAAAATTCGCTAAGCTAGGCTTCAACAGTACGTGAACCAAGAAGTTCCAGATGTACAAGCTGGATTTAGAAAAGGCAGAGGAACCAGAGATCAAATTGCCAGCATTCACTGGATCAGAGAAAAAGCAAGAGAATTCCAGAAAAACTGCTTCTGCTTCATTGACTACCCTAAAGCCTTTGACTGTATGGATCACAACAAACTGGAAAAATTGTTAAGATATGGGAATACCAGACCACCTTACCTGCCTCCTGAGACATCTGTATGCAGATCAAGAAGCAACAGCTATAACTGGACATGGAACAATGGACTGGTTCCAAATTGGGAAGAGTACATCAAGGCTGTACATTGTCACCCTGCTTATTTACATGCAGAGTACATCATGTGAAATGCCAGGCTGGATGAATCACAGCTGGAATCTAGATTTATGGGAGAAATATCAATAACCTCAGATATGCAGATGACACCACGCTATGGCAAAAAGAGAAGAGGAACTAAAGAGCCTTTTGATAAAGATGAAAGAGGAGAGTGAAAAGTTGGCTTAAAACTCAACATTTAAAAAACTAAGATCATGGCATCCAGTCCCATTTCTTCATGGCAAATAGATGGGGAAACAATGGAGATAGAGAGAGACTTTATTTTCCTGGGCCCCAAAATCACTGCAATGGTGACTGCAGCCATGAAATTAAAAGACACTTGTTCCTTCAAGAAAAGCTATGACCAACCCAGACAGCATTATTAAAAAGCAGAGACATTACTTTGCCAACAAAATTCTATCTAGTCAAAGCTGTGGTTTTTCCAGTAGTCATGTATGGATGTGAGAGTTGGACCATAAAGAAAGCTGAGCACCGAAGAACTGATGCTTTTGAACTGTGGTGTTGGAGAAGGCTCTTGAGAGTCCCTTAGAATACAAGGAGATCAAACCATTCCATCCCAAAAGAAATCAGTCCTAATTATTCATTGGAAGGACTGATGCTAAAGCTGAAACTTCAATACTTTGGCCACCTGATGTGAAGAACTGACTCATTATAGAAGACCTTGATGCTGGGAAAGATTGAAGGCAGGAGGAGAAGGGAATGACAGAGGACGAGATGATTGGATGGCATCACTGACTCGGTGGACATGAGTTTGAGCAAGCTCTGGGAGTTGGTGATGGACAGGGAATCTTGTTGTGCTGCAGTCCATGAAGTTGTAAAGAGAGTCCAGCAGGAATGTGTGACTGAACTGAACTGAAGTCATTTCAGACACCATACCACTGAGGAGAGCCTGCTGAGGTGTAGTCATGGCCCTCATGGCTTGAGGGAATGAGTTGGTGGATACCTTTTGGGCTTTTAAACTTGTTCTTCTCCTGTTTCTACTCTGTATGTGACAGTGGGCAAGAGCCATGTTGAAGTTATAAAACATTCACAAAGGTAAATGTAGAAAGGCTCCAGTTTACTACCTGGGGCTTCTCTAGGAAAGCTGGAGGAAATGGAGATAGCACCATGGTTAATCCATTTTGATTTATGAGTTAGAACTCTGATATCCCTGCTGGGTGAGAACCCTGAAACTCCAATTTAAGAATTGATTTTAAATGCAAGATCTCATTTTTCAGGGTAGAAACCACTGATCATAAATATATGAGTATACAAATTTAAAAAATAAATGTACACATATTTACACAAATACTTATTCAAGATGAAGTGGTATACCAAGGTCTAAAACACAAAGAAAAACTAAAAAATTGTGTTCAGATAACTCAACAAATGGGAGATTAACTTCTGAAAGCATGCATATAAGGTAGCAATCTTTGGAAAATAAGACTCTAAAATGAATTTCCTTAAAGGGGCAAAGGAAAGAATAGCATTCATTTGTTATCATAGAAAATTATGAAAAAATAGGTAGATATGCATCAGGAATAATTGAGATATAGAAGTATCAGATAGAAATCCCCTAAATTTTAAATGTTATTAGAAAAAGAAATAAATGCAATATTTTGAATGGGCCACTGAAGTAGAGAAAATTATCAAACTGTAACATAATAATGAGGAAATGACCAAAATGGAATATAGAAAAAATTAAGAAAAACAATATAGTTTAGATTTGTTGACATATCAATAAAAGAACTTTCAAAAAAATGAAAAAAGAGAAAGTGGTAAGGCAGTATTTAAAGAAATAATGATAGATTTATTTTCTGAATCAATGAAATAATTGAATAATCAGATATAAAGCCAAAGAATATTGATGAGATAAATAAAAGTAATCATACATGTACACATAATGCATTGTGAAACTACCAAAAAGCAAAGATTAAAAATAATTTTAAAAGCTATTAGAAAGAAAAATCAGAATGCCTACATAGGAATCAAAATTATTGATATAATTCTTTCAGTAGTAATCAAAACTGCCAAAACCATGGAATATTATTTTCAGAGGTCTGAGAGGAACTATTAGCCAATCTTGAATTCTATACTCCACTAAAATACCATTTAAAAGTGTGGTTTAAAACAAAACATCAGATTTTAAATACTAAAAGTATTTTTCATAAACAAATACTCATGTGAATCCAGAGGGAGGACTATGATATTAGACATGAAAGAGACTTACAACGTTGAAAATATAATTCGTATATATATATGTAACAGTAACATAAAATATGGATAGGGCAACCTAGAGAGTAAAGTCTAAAGAGGAGTAAGATAGGTATTGTAAACAACTTTAGATTTTTGTACTTCAGTGTGTATAAAAAGGAATTGATAGAATGACCATCCTTGTAAAAGCAACAGACAGATTTGATACAATTCCTATCAAAGTATCAAGGGAATTTTCACAGAACTAAAACAATAATTTTAAAATTTTTGTGTCAGAAACACAAAAACCCCCCAATAGACAAAACAATCTTAAAAAGGATAAACAGAGCGGGAGAAATCATGCTTCCTGACTTCAGAGTATCCTTCAAAGATATGGTAATGAAAACAGTATGGTAATGGCACCCAAACAGACAGAACAGCGGAACATGATAGAGAGCCCAGAAATAACCCAGGCACTTATGGTTAATTAATCTTTGATAAAGGAGGCAAGAATATTCAATGGAGAAAAGACAGTCTCTTCAATAAGTTATCCTGGGACAACTGGGCAACTACATATAAAAGAATGGAAGTAGAATCTTCTTTAATATCACATACACTGACAAACTGAAAATGGATTAAAGATCTAAATGTAAGACTGGAAACTATAAAACTCTTAAGGGAAAACATAAAGCATTCTTTGACCTAAATATTAGCAATAGGTTTTTGGATTTGTCTTCTAAAGCAAAGGAAATAAATGCAAAAATAAACATGGGACCTAATTAAATTTAAGACCTTTTGCACAGCAAAGGAAATCTTTGACAGACCAAAGGACAGCCTATTGAATGGAAGAACATATTTTCAAATAATATGACTGATAAGGGGTTAATATACAAAATATATAAACAGCTTATATAACTGAACTTCAAAAAAGAAAAAAAACAAAAAACAAAAAAAACCCCCAAATAACTCAATTAAAAGTAGACATTTTCCAAAGAAGACATACAGGTGGCCAACATACACATGAAAAAATGCCCACCATCATTCAGTTCAGTTCAGTTCAGTCGCTCAGTCGTGACCGACTCTTTGCGACCCCATGAATCGCAGCACGCCAGGCCTCCCTGTCCATCACCAACTCCCGGAGTTCACTCAAACTCATATCCATCGAGTCGGTGATGCCATCCAGCCATCTCATCCTCTGTCGTTCCCTTGTCCTCCTGCCCCCAATCCCTCCCAGCATCAGAGTCTTTTCCAATGAGTCAACTCTTTGCATAAGGTGGCCAAAGTATTGGAGTTTCAGCTTTAGCATCATTCTTCCAAAGAACACCCAGGACTGATCTCCTTTAGAATGGACTGGTTGGATCTCCTTGAACCATCATTAAGCTCTGAGAAATACCAATTAAAGCCACAGTGAGGTATCGCCTCACTCCTGTCAGAATGGCTATCATCAAATGACCGCAAACAACAAATGTGGGAGAGGATGTGGAGTAAAGGGAACTCTTGTTCACTGTTGGTGGAAATGTAAATTGGTTTAGTCACTATGGAAAACATAGGCTCCTAAAAATAATAAAATAAAAACAGAACTACCATATGATCCAGCAATTCTACTCTTGTGTATATATACAGAAAAAAGAAAACAATAATTCAAATAGTTATATTCATCCCAGTGTTCATAGCAACATCATTTACAATTGCTGAGATATGGAAGCAACCATGTTGACTAAAGTGTCCATCAACAGATAAATGGACAAAGAAGATGTGATAGATAAATAGATTGACAGATAGATATTAATGGAAGACCACTCAGTCTCAAAAAGGAAAAAATTTGCCATTTGCAAGAATATGAATGCACTTGGAGGGTATTATGAATAAGGAAATAATTCAGACAAAGACAAGTACTATATGATATCACTTATATGTAGAATCTGAAAAATAAAACAAACCAGTGAATACCACAAAAAAGAAACAGACTAACAGATATAGAGAATAAACTAGCTGTTACCAGCTTTGGGGTTGCAAGAAAAGGATAAAGGATTAAGAGGTACAAACTACTATGTATAAAATAAACTATAGATATTTGCACAACATAGGAAAAATATCCCCAAATTGATAATAACTATAAATGAAATATGGGCTTTCCAGGTGGCTCTGCAGTAAAGAATTCATCTGCCAATGCAGGAGACAAAAGAGACATGGGTTCGGTCCCTGGGTCAGGAATATCCTTTGGAGAAATAAATGGCAACTCACCTCAGTATTCTTGCTTGGATAATTCCATGGACAGAGGAGCCTATTGGGCTACAGTCCATAGGGTTGCAAAGAGTTGACACGACTGAGCAACTGAGAACACACACATATAAAATGAAATATAACCTTTAAAATATATTCACAGTTGTGAAACACTGTGCTGAACACCTGAATCTTATAAATATTGTACATTAACTATACTGCAATAAAAACAAAGACATTGAGTGGGATTCATTCACTTATTTGGTACATAGCTATTTAGTGCTTAATATGTGCTGGGTAGTGTCTTAAGTGCAGAGGAATTTCAGCCTGTGCTCTTAGCTGGGGAAAAATTATGAAGTGTCAAATATTCTTAGTCACTAGCTGGAAAAGGACAACACCAGCTTAAACCTGTGAGGATAATTGTGAGAGAATTCTGATTCCTATAAGGAAAAAATAAGGACATGTTTAATACATTCTAAGATTTGTGCTATATTTGATCATGGAGACTGGTAATTGTTCTGGTGTAAAACTTTCCATAAAGATGTGGGAAGAACTAAAAGAACTTGGAGTAACTGTGGTGTAGCATACCTAGAAAGAATATGGGACATTTCTTGGAAGAACACAATGGTTTCTTTCTCTTTTCTTATCAAAGAGAAAAAAAATGCTGTGGGACTGGCAGGAAGGCACTAGAAGCAATATTATTTATCATCTAGGCTATAATTATGCTCATTTGTAAGATTATTGTTCTTTATTTTCATTTCCAATAAGAGCTCTGCTGGGCTGCACTCCACAGGCATACAAACCCTGTGCTTGCCCAACTTCAAGACTGAAGAAAGAGCCCAGAGTCAGTAACAGAGAAATCAGTGGTTTAATGGATGGGGGAATTAAAAATCTGAAGCAAGATCCTGGAGAGACTTTGTACAGCAGATGATGGGCAGGACATGCTATCAGTCTTCACTTCTGTGGGGATGGGTGGGGTGTGTTTACCAGTTATCTGGAAATTGATGTCAGGTGGGTTCATCAGTTACCAGGGAAAACATTAGAGGGGCACGCCCCTCACCACCCCTTTGTTAAGAACAACCAGTAGCTGAGGCCTGAAGCAAGCACATAGGAAGGTCAGTCTTGTGTGTCATGAGAACAGTGTGTAGGTGAAGCAGGTTGAGCAGGGGATGTACAGAGAGCAAGAAAACACCCATCTTTAGTTGCCTGACTGTAGAAGTTCCATTAATAATATATAGATTGTATTGTGTAAATGTATGTTTTGAACTATTCTCATGAAGTTGAATTGACTAATGGGTTGAATAACTAGCAATATGCTGTCAAATTCATGTCATATTTACTTCATTATGAACAGTCTTAGAGAAGTGTGAGGTAGAAGAAAGGCCATATGCTTGGACACGAGAATTTCACAATTAGGTGACAATATGTGGTGAAAGAGATCTATTGCTACTTTATTAGAAGTTGACTCAATGTCTTCTGGTCAATTGCTTATTACATGCCCTTCAGTGAGTGACTCATCATTCCCGGCAGAAGGCAGTTCAAGAAACTGAGCTTTTCCTCAAAATACGAATTCTATCGTCTCCTCCACACATACAGACAAAAGAAGATAACAGATCAACATTTTTCAGTTTACATGGACATGGTTACAAAAGCTCATGAAGTTTAGCTGAATTCTTTTTGGAGCAATTGTAACAAGGAAGAACATATCTGACTCTGTATTAGATCTGTTTTTTCACTTTAACCTTTGTGCACTGTTGCCGGTGCTTAGTCATGCTGGCTCTGCACCTTTTGTAAAGGAATGTTGTCTAATAGCCTGAAATACATAGGATAGCCAATTCTTAGGGTTCTGACCTGTAAGAGTCCATTCATAAAAATAAAATTTGCAGGACAGAGAATAACATTTGTTTTACTGGAGGTTTGCAGAAACATCATGACATGACCTAAGTGGACAGGTACAAGAACAAAGGATTCTGACAGCAAGTGTGCAATAACTAATCACACCCGTCTCTCACCTTGCTTTTTTTGGCCACTTTATTTTTTTAATTGAAGGATAATTGCTTTACAGAATTTTGTGATTTTCTGTCATATCAACAAGAATCAGCCATAGGTACTCCCACGTCCCCTCCCTTCTGAACCTCCCTCTCATCTCCCTCCCCACCCCACCCTTCTAGATTGTCACAGAGTCCCTATTTGAGTTCCCTGAGTCATACAAAATTCCCATTGGCTATCTATTTTACATATGGTATTGTAAATTTCCATGTTACTCTCTCCATACATCTCACCCTCTCTGTCCTCGCCTCCTCCCAATGTCCATAGGTCTGTTCTCTATGTCTGTTTCTCTACTACTGTCCTGAAAATAAATTCATCAGTACCATCTTTCTGCTGCTGCTAAGTCGCTTCAGTCGTGTCCGACTCTGTGCGACCCCAGAGACGGCAGCCCACCAGGCTTCCCCGTCCCTGGGATTCTCCAGGCAAGAACACTGGAGTGGGTTGCCATTTCCTTCCCCAATGCATGAAAGTGAAACATGAAAGTGAAGTCGCTCAGTCGTGTCTTACTCTTCACGACCCCATGGACTGCAGCCTACCAGGCTCCTCCGTCCATGGGATTTTCTAGGCAAAAGTACTGGAGTGGGGTGCCATTGCCTTCTCCACCATCTTTCTAGATTCCATATATATGCATCACTATATGATATTTATATTTCTCTTTCTTTCTTCACTCTGTATAAGAGACTCCAGGTTTATCCACCTCATGAGAACTGACTCAAATGTATTCCTTTTTATGGCTGAGTAGTATTCCATGTATATATGTATATACCACAGCTTCTTTATCCATTCATCTGTTGATGTACATCTAGGTTACTTCCATCTTTTAGCTATTGTAAATAGTGCTGCAATGAACATTGGGGTACATGTGTCTTTTTCAATTTTGATTTCCTCAGGGTATATGTCTAATAGTTAGATTGCTAGATCATATGGTAGTTTTATTCCAAGTTTTTAAAGGAATCTCCATACCATCTTCCATAGTGGCTGTATCAATTTACATTTCCACCAGCAGTGCAAGAGGATTCCCTTTTCTCCATATTCTCTCCAGCATTTATTGTTTGTAGACATTTCAAGAGGATTCCCTTTTCTCCATATTCTCTCCAGCATTTATTGTTTGTAGACATTTTGATGATAGTCATTCTGACTGGTATGAGGTGGTATCTCATTGTAGTTTTGATTTGCATTTCTCTAATAACGAGTGATGTTGAGCATCTTTTCATGTGTTTGTTAGCTATCTGTATATCTTCTTTGGAGAAATGTCTGTTTAGGTCTTTTTCCCACTTTTTGATTGGGTTGTTTGTTTTTCTGATATTGAGATGTATAAGCTGCTTGTATATTTTGGAAATAAACCTACCTATGGAGACAAAAGAACTTTAAATGGAAATGAAGGAGACATGGGTTCAATTCCAGGGTTGGGACAATCCCCTACAGAAGGAAATGGAAACCCACTTTAGTATTCTTGCCTGCGAAATCCCATGGACAGAGGAGCCTGGTGGGCTATAGTTCATGGGGTCACAGAGTCAGACACAACTTAGCAACTAATCAACAACAAAAAAGATGCCCAACATCACTAATTATCATAGAATTGCAAATCAAAACCACAATGAGATAGCACCTTACATCTGATAGAATGGCTATCATCATAAAAAAATACAAAAAACAAATGTCACTGAGGATATGGAGAAAAGGGAACCCTTATACATTGTTAGTGGGGATGTAAATTGGTGCACCCATTATGGAAAACATTATGGAAATTCCTCAAATCATTAAAAATAGAACTACCATATGATTTAGATTTCTACTTCTGAATGTATAGCCAAAGTAAATATCTCAAAGTGATATCTGTACTACAAATTCACTGCAGCTAAAATATATTCACTAGGAGCCAATAATGAATATATTCATTATTCATAGGAGTCAAGATATATAAACAACCTAAGCATCCATCAAAAAATGAATGAAGATTCACAAATATAAAGTGGAATATTAGTAAACTATGAGAAGGAAAAAATTCATACCATTTGCAATAACATGGATGAAACTTGGGGGGCGTTCTGTTAAACAAAATAAGACAAAGATGAATATTGTATGGTCTCACTTCTTTGTGAAATCTAAAAAACAAGAAAAGAAAAGAAAGAAAAGAAAACAAATGCATAGAAACAGGGAATAGTAAAGTGGTTGACAGGGGCTGTAGTGTGGGAAATAGCAGCTTTAGGATGAATAATATCTGAGGGTCTCCTGTATAGCATGGTTACTATCATTGGTAACACTACTGCATAACTGAAATTTGCTAAGTCAGTAGCTCTCAAATGTTCTCATTGGAAAAAAAGAAGATAAATGTGGCAGATGATGAATGTGTTAATTAACTAAATAGTGGGAATCCTTTTACAAAGTATGCATATATGAAATCACTACTTTATGTTATAATTTTGTCAATTATACCTCAATAAAGCTGGGATTTTAAAATTAATAAAACTAAAATTAAAAAAGAGGTAACAGTAATTATGAGATTCCTAGTGTCTTACTAATGAAAGTTGTAGCCGTTTCTATAATTTTGCTTACTGTCCCATAAAATGTTATTTTTGTAGCTTACCAAAACAGAAAAAGAATATTTCAGAGTAAAAAAAAAGCATATGAAGTATAGTTACTTCTTTGAAGAATTGTGGGGAGAAGCCAAGTCAATGATTGTAAAGGTAAAATAAAATTTTGCTTAATACCAAATATTACTAAAAATTAACAGAGAAAAAATAAGGGTGACTATAAAGCTATATTAATTTCTAAGCACAATCCTAATACAACTGATCTCTTGCCTGAAAAATGTGAAAATCTTATAAGTACAAATGAATAGGGTTGAAGTTTGAGAAGAATAAACCTCGGGAAATATTCTTTATGAGAAAATGTACAATAATGTTAATGATTGGTGAAGAGTTACCTGAAAATCTGCTGAGATGAAATATAAAAATAAAACTGTGTATTTATAGAAAAAAATATGTTTTTCTGCATAACTGAGTTATTGGCCTAAGAGCCACACCTAAAGCAATTTTTTTTTTTTTAGAGACTTACTCTTGCAAGCGCTTTGCAGGAACTTATCAATATTTTAATATATCTAGAAAGCAATCAGAGCACATATTAAGCCAGGTCAGTGTGTGGTCCAAACAGTAAATGTTGGTTCTGGTCAAAGAAGAAGAATCCAGAGCCATAGGGATAAAGTATTGTTGGATTATTTTCTGTATTTATGCAGATCCAGATATTTCTGATGGATTTCTTAAAGTGTCTTATTACAAAACTGCTTAAACTTTTAAATAACCTAATTTCACTCATTCTGATCCCATGCTCTCTAAGCAACCGTCAACTTACAAAACTAAATCAAAAGGACTTCAAATATTTATGATCTGTCTGATTATGATTTCTAGAAGTGAAAGGACTCTCAGTCCTCAGTCCTGACTTTTTTTTCTCCTTTTAGTCCCCATGCAGTTTGAATATAGTGACAGTTTTTTTTTTTTTTTGGTAAATATTTAAATATATTAGTGTACCTGTTGGTATAAATGTTTTTCCACTGTAAGTTTGATGATTTAGCAAAAGTAAACCTCTCCACAGGTGATTTTTGTACATGGTGAAGTCTGACATCTATTGCTCTAATTGGCCATCCCTTTGGAGAAAGAATCAATGTGAAACAAGCGTCATTGGTGATATCCTCAGTTACACTTTCCTTAGTTTTTTTCTTCTTTTTTTTCTCCTTTCTTCATAAGTTAAAGTTTCTTTTAGTCAGTCTTGAATTATAGTCCCTTTGTGGTAATGACTCATTCCAAACACTTTCAAACAGAACTGCAACAGAATCAATAAATCAATATAATTAAACCACAATCATAAAGAATATTATTCAACATTATGAGAACTGTAACTATGTGCCCTAATGTGTGTTCCTCTTGGTTTCCTATCCTGTGAGTAGATACAATTCTCAAGTGAACAGTTTTAGAAAATATCTTGATAGAATCTCAAGATGTACTTGAGCAACTGGTACATGGTAATGATGCCTGTGACTTAAGTCTCTCTGGGGGCCAATCTTAGGGCCATAAAAAGTGCGTAACTCTAAGAAAGAAAACACAAAAGAAAACAAAATAGCTCGTGAGGAGTCTGCAATAATAATGTGAGATACCAGAATTTTCTCTCAGTTTTATAAAATAACATGTTTTTAGCATACTCAGGCTAAAAGAGAACTACCTTGTTTTGGATCATGAGAGCAATAGAGGGCATTTGAAGTTTCCCTATTTTCCTCAACTTTCAGACTTTATAACTTGAATTATTTAAGCTATTATACAGTACAAATAATCTACATATTTCTGGTACATTGAATTTTCTCCACTGGCTTACATTGAATTTAATTTTGTCTTTCACAGCACATCATTTAGAGTTTCTGTAGCTGTAACCATTCCTCATTTGTCTCAGGATCTCAAATAGAAACATTTCGAACAATTATATAATATGGATTCCAAACTTTTATAAAACTGCTTCAAAATGCCATTTTCAGATGGTTTCTATTGTACCTTAAAACTAAGTTGTTACAGTTTAAAAGTGTACAAGGGCAGTGTGACAGTTCTATATACTATGGAAAGAACTAAATGGATGATGATAATAGCTTTTTTCAGCCAGAAAACTGTACAATAGATTGTTCTTCTTTACACATAACTGAAGGTAGACTGAAAAATACAGATTGTGTGATTCTTTTTTTCTTTCTTTTTTGGGGGGATGTGGGGAGGGGGTTTCTGGGCCTCATTTACCTTGATGAATTGACAAAAGCCTCAGACACTACCTGAGCTGGAGAAAGACTGGGAAAGTGTGTCCATAGGTGGAAAGCATGACCCTGAAACAAACTGTGAATGAGCCTGTGGGGCAGCTGAGGCACAAGAGAGTCCTTTGGACGAGCATACAGTCTATCTTCTTCTCAGCTTTAAAGGATTTCTGGGAGGAGTAAAGTGTTGGTAATTGTATGGTCTTTTCTATCATACAGATGCTGACATTTCAAATTTGAAGGGCTATAATAACTGATAGCCTGGGAGATGATGTGACAGGTTTAGTATGCAGATCTGCTAGTAGGAGGATCGAGCATTGTTACGTTCTCTTTGTCTTCGTGGTGGTATCTATGCTATGTGAGAGGTGAAGGGATCACCGGGGTAACCTACAACCCAATATCGTTAACTGTCCTCAGGGATAGCAGACTTCAAAGGTGCAGCACTGCTGCTGCTGCTGCTGCTGCTAAGTCGCTTCAGTCGTGTCTGACTTTGTGCGACCCCATAGATGTCAGCCCACCAGGCTGCCCCGTCCCTGGGATTCTCCAGGCAAGAATTCTGGACTGGGTTGCCATTTCCTTCTCTGATGCATGAAAGTGAAAAATGAAAGTGAAGTCGTTCAGTCATATCCTACTCTTAGCGACCCCATGGACTGCAGCCCACCAGGCTCCTCCGTCCATGGGATTTTCCAGGAGAGAGTACTGGAGTGGGGTGCCATCACTGGACTGCCTTAAATGAGAGGAAGTGGGAGGAATCACTTTATTGTCCCATCATTCATGGCACACAGAGCAAAAGAGAGGTACATATCTTGAGTTGTCCTGGGAAATTGCAGATTTTAAGAGTAATAGAATAACAGATTACTCTGGCCCTTCTTTCATCTTCTTGGTTTTTCTCTATAGCCATCATTTGGGCTCTGTTCCCTGTCTCAGGAAGCTTCCATTTTTTCACTCCTCAAGTTAACCCATACCCTTATATGCTGGCAGTAGAGGGAAGTTTTACATGGGAAACCCCTGGTTCTTTCTCCCTGGAATCTCTTTGTCCTTGAGAATGCAGTCACTATCCCCTCTGTTCTAAGAGAGGCCATCTACTGTCTGGTAACCTCAGAGGGGAACAGTTTAAAGACATTGAAACAACATTAAAAATTAAGCCACACAAACAAAATACTCTTCCTAAGCCCAAAGACTAACAAAAATAATAGATGGACAGTATATTCAAGCTAACTAATAAATGCTATCTGCCTTGCTCTCTGAGGCTGTAAGCCCAACCCAATCAAAGAGTTGACTGACTAGACTGTAGCAGATGTCAAATCTAAGCAGCAGCTTCAGAGGAGCTTATAACTTCCCTTCTTGAAATTTACTTTCAAAGGCTTGTGGTCAGAGGGAAAAGACAGTTTTTTTACTAGCCAGTCTTCAGATTAACAATGAATTTCAATTTTTTTCTGTTTTTGGATCACACTTTTCCCTTGAATAGTTGGCAAGGTATCCAAAATGATTAGTGTAACTAGAGAGCCAGGGTTTCTACTCCCAGGAATGTGTTGCTTCAATAAGAAAACCTTATCTGAATGTAGTACAACATTCCTAAGCCAAATGCATGTAAGTAATGGTGTTTGGGGGGTGCAGGGGGTGGTGTGATGTCAGTACATAGGGAGTTATCACTGTGGGTCAAACATTCTCTTTCTCTGCATGATAGAATTAATCGTTGCTAATACTTCTTTGAGGACAAAACGTAAGATTAGACTCAATGAGTAGCTGGAAAACATAACATCATCTCTGAACTCTCCTTTACCCTCACAGCCACTTCTCTTCATCTCCACTGAAAAATAAGCCCCTCCTGTACAATCAGATCAGATCAGATCAGATCAGTCGCTCAGTCGTGTCCGACTCTTTGCGACCCCATGAATCGCAGCACGCCAGGCCTCCCTGTCCCTCACCAACTCCCAGAGTTCACTCAGACTCACGTCCATCGAGTCAGTGATGCCATCCAGCCATCTCATCCTCTGTCGTCCCCTTCTCCACCTGCCCCCAATCCCTCCCAGCATCAGAGTCTTTTCCAATGAGTCAACTCTTCGCATGAGGTGGCCAAAGTACTGGAGTTTCAGCTTTAGCATCTTTCCTTCCAAAGAAATCCCAGGGCTGATCTCTTTCAGAATGGACTGGTTGGATCTCCTTGTAGTCCAAGGGACTCTCAAGAGTCTTCTCCAACACCACTGTTCAAAAGCATCAATTATTCGGTGTTCAGCCTTCTTCACAGTCCAACTCTCACATCCATACATGACCACAGGGAAAACCATAGCCTTGACTAGACGAACCTTTGTTGGCAAAATAATGTCTCTGCTTTTGAATATGCTATCTAGGTTGGTCATAACTTTCCTTCCAAGGAGCAAGCGTCTTTTAATTTCATGGCTGCAGTCACCATCTGTAGAGATTTTGGAGCCCAGAAAAATAAAGTCTGACACTGTTTCCACTGTTTCCCCATCTATTTCCCTTGAAGTGGTGGGACCGGATGCCATGATCTTTGTTTTCTGAATGTTGAGCTTTAAGCCAACTTTTTCACTCTCCACTTTTACTTTCATCAAGAGGCTTTTTAGTTCCTCTTCACTTTCTGCCATAAGGGCGGTGTCATCTGCATATCTGAGGTTATTGATATTTCTCCTGGCAATCTTGATTCCAGCTTGTGTTTCTTCCAGTCCTAGGACTCACTGTGAGAGACACTGAAGAACTGAGGATTTTCCACAGTGCTTCATGTGGCTTTGTTTTGGCAACTGTTTCTTCCACTACCTCTTTTACATGACCATAGCGCCTAACTGCTACCTCCTACTCCTCTTGACAAAATTCATGTTGCATAAACAATGACTGGTGATCTACACAAATAATTCCTTCTCAAGAACCACTCTTGATGAACTATTCCAGAAACTAGTCAAACTGCCACTTGTCCCATCTGCTGTGTGTGTGTGGGTATGTGCTCAGTCATGTCCAACTCTTTGCAACCCTGTGTACTATAGCTGGCCAGGCTCTTCAGTCCATAGGAGTTTTCAGGCAAGAACACTGGAGCAGATTGCCATTTTCTACTTCAGGGGATCTTCTTAACCCAAGGATCAAACCCACATCTCCTGCACTGGCAGGCAGATTCTTTAACACTGCACCACCTGGGAAGTCCACCCTGCCTGCTAATCCTACTTAAACCCTTCAACCCTTCTGCCCCAAGTTAGAATGTTTCTTTGGAGCCTTCTCATGCTTGGCATTTTCAAATAAAGATTTGTTTTCATGATGATTGATTTTCTTCCACCCAGTGTATAAAACACATGCTTAATAGTTTACCCTCCTTGAATTAATCACCTTTGCAGATCTTCAATATCACACTTTGTTCTTTTGAGATGATATTGTGATTTTCCTCATCTTCAAATGTATAATTGACTTCTTTTGAACTGCATATCTTGGTTTGTTTTTCAAATAAGCTTTTAAAGTTTTTGCTGTGAACCCCAAAGCAACTCTGAGAGACTGCAAGTTGGGGGTCTACCCATGTATGAAAGGCAGTTGTAAAAGTGATGCATTATTGAGAGATGTGTTGTAGATACCCAGTTCCTGGCTGGAGGGATTATTTTTTTTCCTGTATGCAGATTCTCAACAAATATTGCAAGCCATATATCAAAAATTTTAACATGTGGGCCTTTTTTCCCCCTATAACCATCACTGCTGACTCTGTTCCATCTGAAACCATCATTCACCTGAACTCTGTTGCCTTCTAAGCAGCATTTTTGCTTTTATACTGGCCCCTTCTGCAGCCTGTTTATTTCATAGCAATCAGATTATTCTTAAAAATGTACAAAAGAATGTGTCACTCTTCTGCTTAAGCTCCCAAGGCTTCACACCACAGTGCTCTTTGTGTTTCCTGGAAAAAAGGAGTTCATTTTTTTCTCTGCCCTTGATGCACCCTTGTCATCCTTACTCTCATTTCCTCTTCAGACCGATTTCTTCTTGCTATTCAGGTCATTATTTAAAAGGTCTCTCATCAGAGGTGTCCCCTGGAAGACTGAATCTAAATTCATACCTCTCCCTTCAGTCAATTTTTACCATATGAATGTGTCCTATTTAGCTAATTTTTTGAAATATGTATCATTTGTTTAATTATTTTTAATTTTTACTTGTATAATCACTGTCTTACACTAAGAAATTTTGCTGTGTAGAGCAAAACCTTGTCTACAGTGGTAACACAGTGCCTAGAACAGTGTTGATGCATAGTTGGTGTTCAGTTGAATTTTTATTTAAATTTTTTCATATCTAACCTTTACTTTTGCAAAGAGGATATATTCAATCTTTCTTCTTTTATATCTTTACTTTTGCAAACAGAACAAATCCAATTTCTCTTCTCTTAAAGTCCTGTAGATTAAAATTGCAGGTTCTTTATGTATGTGCTGTTTGTGCCATTTTCTTCATGTATTTTTTATAACTAGATTTTAAAATTCATGATAATTGTGTATTTCAGTTTATTTGCTTATTATCCTAAGAAATTTACAAATATCAGCACATTTACTAACATTCTTCTATAATCACATAGATAATATCCAATCTTATACACAGAGAGTGGGAAGCTCAAAGAGAATAAGTAGTGTTCTTGATCACACTGTTAATAAATAGAAGAACCAGAATTTAAACACAAATTCAGGTAGTCTATCTGGAGAGTCCAACTTCTCAAATGACATATATTTAAAATATTTTTTCGTATATTCATTTCTTTTCAATCATGCTCTTCAGAGAATTTCTATTTCTTAAACAAAGAATATCCAGTCCTTCAAGGGGAGAAAAATATGGCTTAGAATACAGGGGTTACTGCTAATGTTTAAATCGTGAATCTAACATTTTTGGAAACGCAGTCATCACAATAATTTAAAATATAGGCCCCATTGAGAAAAACATTATTTTTGTAAATTCTCAAAATCCATTTTTACTAAGGTCAGATATAAAAGATATGCTCTGCAGACAATGGTAACAAGTAGTTGGGGATTATTGCTTAAGGTTGTCCCATTCCAAAAGTAAAGTCTTAGGAAATACATGAAAATTTAACATTGGGATCAGAGTCTCTTGCCCTTAGTCAAATCCTATATCTATATGGCATTCTGAAGCAACTCTTCATAGTCTGTAGGTACCAATAGTTGCAGAAAAATAGACCTAGATATCTCAGAATTTAGGGGCTTCCCAGGTGGCACAGTGGTAAAGAATCCACCTGCCAATGCAGGAAATACCAGAGGCACAGATTTGATCCCTGGGTCTGGATAATCCCCTGGAGAAGGAAATAGCAACCCACTCCAGTATTCTTGCTTGGAAAATTCCATGGACAAAGGAGCCTGGCAGGCTACTGTCCATGGGAATGCAAGGAGATGGACATGACTAAGTGTGTGCCTGTGCACGCGCACGCGCGCACAGACACACACACACACACACATATCCTGGAATTTGAGGCTATGGAATTCTTGAAAAGAACTGGTGGGTTAGAAAGAAGGTCTGGGATAGGAATATAGGCGTTGCAAAAATGAACCTCTTGACAGCAGTCTCTGGGATGTGGTAACAAGCCACCCAAAAGGAACAGGCAGAGCCAGTCACACCAGACCCTGACACAGTGGACGCCGCACCCTGACACAGTGGACGCCGCACCCTGACACAGTGGATGCCGCACCCTGACACAGTGGACACCCTGTGTCCCGTGTCACCCTGTGTCACCTTCACCCTGACACAAAGTGAAGAGACAAAGGCAAACGAGGCTTTGGGAAGATTGATGGAGGCCAAAGGACAGCAGTTGGACCAAATATGTCTCTAGCCAAACACATTCATAAAAACCTCCTCTTATATACAGATTTGAGGAGGGAAAAATGTGAACTTTATAGGGAAAATTATAGCCCAATATGATTGTTTTTAATTCCAATGATCTTTTATTAACAAGAATCTGAGTTAATCTGAAAGACCCAACTTTAACTTGGGAGACCTGGGGATAAAAATAGAAACTCAGGAGAATCAGATCTTTTTCTTATAAAAAATAAAGAGAAAGGATTTTTTTTTGGGGGGGGGCGGGTAGGGCTCACACAAGATGTAGCATATGCACATTTACAATTCTGTTATCTAAGATAACTAAGAATTCACAGAGGAGATGTGAGTAAACAGAGGAGATCATTAAGACTCCCTTGAATATTGCATTAAAAAAAAAAAAAAAAACATTGCCAGCCTTTAGGCATAGTGCAAAATATTACAGCAATTTGAAAAGATCAAGATGACAGTCAAGCATGTAAAATTTGTTGAAGTATATTGGTTATATGATCAAATTCTATTCCCATGTGTAAGAACATATTGGAAAGCAATGAAAGTCTATGAATAAAAATAATCATTTCCATCCATAGGAGGACCAAAGAAAAACTGGCTCCAAGCTTTGAGAAAGCATTGGTCTGTCATACTCCTTTCCCTGTCTGATAAAGTGTCAACATGAATGTGTTCACAAATTATACATCTGGCTGGCATATTAGTGAATACTTTTACAACTAACTCTCACCATTCGGGTGTCTCTTAAGGGTAGAGACTAAAGGAAGGTATTTACAATGTTCTTGCAATGGGTCAGTAGGAAAAAAATGCAGCACATGTTTCATTCTTCTTCAGAGAGTTTCATGAATAGAAAATTGACTCTTTTCCTAATTGCTCTCCTATAATTAACTGCCATGTACAATTCCATAACCTACATCATTCTATAGAAGACATGGCAAAGGTTGTGATTTTGTTCTACATCCAACACAGCTCACAGAACTTTATTGTTTCTTTAGTGAATTGAGTCATTCACTGAAAGTACACACATTTACTGCGCTTCAGATATATTTTTTAAGGTATTAACCTCCATTGCAACCAAAGTGAAATATGGAAGAAAATAAGCCACACCAACAATTGCAGAACCTTGTTGTTTAACCAGTCACTTATTATGTTTGAATAGATGCATTGATAGAGGAGACAATGAAAAAAGAAAATAAATGAAAACCTCAAATCTGGTTTGACCTTAAGGTAAATTAATGTCATCCTTGATTGTCGACATTCTTTACAAATGGCATTCTTTATAAAATGACTTTAAAAAAAAAAAAAGCTACTTGAGTTGGTGGTATGCATATTTATTTATGTTTAGCCCAGCATCTTAAGTGAAAACTGATACATAAAACATCTAATCTTATTTTATCTTATAATCAAGTGTAATCTTTCTTACATTTTTTTCTTGAACTATTATCATTCCTAAAAGCAGAATCATGGAAGTGTCATAGAATAATGGGTCAGAGTCTTCAATGTGTTCATAATAAAAAAGCTTCACTCAGAAGCTAGAGTAACTGTGAGCAGTTTCATCTCATCACTGATGTAATACCAGTTGAACTTTTTTTAGAGAATTCTTGATTTATTTATTTTAATTGGAGGATAACTGCTTTACAGTATTGCGTTGGTTTTTGGCATGTTTCCCCTTTCTCTTGAACCTCCCTCACACTTCCCACCCCATCCCACCCCTGTGGGTTGTCACAGAGCCCCAGATTTGAGCCCCCTGTATTGTACAGTAAACTTACAATGACTATCTAATTTTGCGTATGGTAATATGTTTCCATGCAATTCTCTCCTTTATCCCACCGTCTCCTTCCCTCCCAGTGTCCACAAGTCTGTTCCCTATGTCTTATCTCCATTGCTGCCCTGCACATAGCTTTATCAGCTCACCTCTTTAAATAAGTTTGCCACTGTTGTCACCATAAGACAAACAAGGTAGGGGGTGAGGAGATTAAATTCACTAGGTGTTGACAATGCACTGCCGAACAGCTTTGTAAATGCACAACATCTGAGTATCAAACTAAAGTCTTGTCTTTCTTGCCGAGGTGTTTGCCATGTAGCTCATGCTTATATCAGTAGTCAAATCATGTACATTAACTCAGTCAATTTATTGCTTCTGCCTGGGACGTAGTGATTTCCAAATGTACCATTTTTATAATTGTTTTCTAGGCCTGAAGGCATGGCAAGGCATCGGCAATGCCTTTCTGGTAGCTTATTGCTTTCTCTTTGTAGAATTCACTGTTTCTGACTGGGTTAGCACTTTATATATAACTCTTTTCTCTGTTATTCAGTTTGCCAGGTCTCAAGCCACATTGGAGCCAAGGAGGAAAAAAGAAACTGCAACGATGAAATGCAGCTGAACAGTTTTGCTGACATCTTCTTGTCTCATTTCATTCACAGAGTGTGAACCCCTGGAGTTTTACAACCATTTTCAACTTCAAAGGCAAATGCTGAGGGCACACCATCATGAGAATTGGCACCAATAAAAAAGTTTGTCAAAACTTTTTTGGCACTGAGACCAGCGGATGTTTCCCGGTGTAAGTGGAAAGCTGACACCATTCATGCACAAGGGCCGACCCAAAGAAAAGAATTTCTTTCCTTGCAATTACCATATGACTTCAACGTGGAAGTCTATAAAAAATACTATTTTTCTCTGACATGTGTTCTGTGGCATTATTTTCTTTATCATGAGAGGTTTGTCCTCTCATATTTTCCTTACAACTTGAATATGCATTTCGGAGGCCTACTACTGATTTTGAATTTCAAACGAGACAACAAGCATGATTCATGTACTATGACTCATTCCTAAGTGTTCTAATTGTATAAACTACATCCTTCAAAGCATACTACAGACACATTAAATATTAATAAACACATTTAAAAGAGCCAGGAGGTATGATACCTTCAGGATCACTGATGAAATTGTAAATGATCCTCTATGTCTACAGTGAAAACTAAAGCTAAAAAGCTAGTAAGCCTTTCATTTTTAATATTAAACTTGAACACACCAGCTCTAATATTCCAGAATCCCCATGTTAAGAATCAGTGAAATCAACTCATCTTCCACATTCATGATTTTTTATAATTTCCACCTTGCTTCAAATAAAATTTAAATTGTTTATTGTATTTTGTAAATTTTTTTATCAATAGGTTTATTTCTTTTAATACAACATACCAGTCTATCTCCTAATAATTTGAGAAAGAAATGATCATTAGTCAAAACTTTTTAAATAAAACCACTTCCAGTCACTACCTATCATATGATTCTCTAATTTTGCTCAGGATACTTCTCAGACTCTCTAATCATTCTTCTGCTTATCATAGCACCTGTCTCCTGTCATTAAACTTCATGTTCCATCAGTACAAGGCCCTTTTTCTTTAACACGTTCAAAGCTGTATCCCCTCCCGCTAGAACCTAAAAGAGTGGCTGATACTTAGGTGGTAATAGGGAACATCTATTGAATGAATGAATACAGAAATAAACAAATAAATGAATAAATCCACTGTTCAGAGTGAGGTTAATCAACTAAAATCCTGTCCACAGGTAATTTTCTAAGCTGAAATTGATTGTTTCAGGGCCCTGGAACGGAATGTTACTTCACCATTCTTACTGCATAAAAACAACATTCAAACAGAATTGAGCAGCTAGGGATCAAGTATCAGTTGGTTTTTTTTTTTTTTCTAATATTACTCATCCATATAGGGGGCTAAGATATTAAAATTACTGAATTAGTCAATTTTCTGCGACTATCAGAGGTGTATGAGTAATCAAGAATAGTACTATCTGGTAGGATTATAATGTGAGTTGCCTGTGTAATTCAAAATTGCCTGTGTAATTCAAAATGTTTTTGTAGCCACATTGATAAAAGAAAAGAAAGATGTGGACTGAAGGATAGTGCTCCTCACCCTCACAATTCATATGTTGAAACCCTAACCCCCAGTAGTTGACATTGGAAGATGAGGATTTGGGGAGGTAATTAGGTTTGGAAGAGATTATGAGAGTGAAGCTCCCAGATGGTAATCATGACCTCATAAGAAGAGGAAAAGACTAGAGTGCTCTTCTTCATGTGAGCACACAACAAGAAGGTGGCTTATTTACAAACCAGAAAGAGGGCTTTTACCAGACAACCAATCTTCAAGCATCTTGATCTTAGATTTCTCAACCTCCAGAACTATGAGAAATAAATGATTGTTGTTCAGGCCATTTAGTCTATGGTATTTTGCTGTAGAAGCCAGAATTTACTGAGACAGTAAAAAAGCAATTAATTTCAATATATTTCATTTAATGAAAAATTTAAAAATGTTATATAATCACATAAAAAGACCCAACTTTAATTTGGGAGACCTGGGGAGAAAAATAGAAACTCAGGAGAATCAGATCTTTTTCTTACAAAAAATAAAGAGAAAGGATTTTTTTGGGGGGGGGAGGGCTCACACAAGATGTAGTTTAAATCGATACAGTGTCAATGCGCCACAGGCAGCAGAGGGAGGGGAGGTGGGGAAGGTGGGGGTGGGGGCTGGGGGTGGGGAAGCCTACTCCAGTATTTCCAAGTCCTATTAAAACTGAAATTATTCTTTGAAAACATCATCTCAATGATATTACAACAGAGCTGTTTGATGCAGATGTTCTAATGAAAATTCCTATAGGGCAGAAGCATTTTTACACTGAGAAATTAACACCTATAGACTTTGTATTTCTCCCATCCTCTGCTGCTGCTTTTTTTCCTTTATCTGAAACTATAGATGTAGACAAAAAATTCATTCACCTGCAGAGATCCTGAGGAGTATAAAGAATCATCAACAGAGCCCAGGAAGGATTGATGAGTGCTAATTGCACTTGAAGTAAAAGTATCATAGGCTTTCAGACTAGAAGTGGTTTTCAAGGTATCAGATTGACTTTCCAGATGAGGAACTGAGACCCCGAAACATAAAGTGAGTAACCTCAAATTTGTTTATGCAACAATTCAGCAAAAACTAGGACTCTGTTTTCCAGAGACCTAATATACTATAGCTGAAATAAAGTGAGATGAGCAAATAAGAGTTAGTCAAATAAGGATTGCTTTCCTGGTTAAATTTAACACACTACACTAATATTATTTGTAGTTATTGTCCACAACACTGTTAAAAACTTAACCTGTATAATGAGTATAGTACATTGTAAGTGACAAGTAACCTTAAGGAACATCCCATCAGGGAAAAGATAAACGTTCAAGAAATGTACTTTTAATCGCAACAAGCAGATTTAATATGAATGATTAAGGTTATATAACTTCCTCCCCACTTTCCATCATTCTCATTTTCTTTCCTTTTTACTTTCTTTATTCTCTCATTTTTCCCACTGAAAGAAATCATTACAGAAAGGTCTTTGCTTACCCAATTTTGGGTTGAATTTCAAGGGAAGAAGTGAAACTATTCAGAACACTTGAGATGGAAACAGGGAGCAGGAGAAGGTGTGTACCTTGATGACTCTAGTTTGTCTTTTGTGCTCCTGTGTGTTGGCTGCCTCGAGCAGATGTGCGCTTGAGACATGTTTGGGTAAAGATACAGTCTGAGAAAAGTGCCAGACATTCTCTATCTCCCGGGAAGTAGAGACAGGGTCTTCCTGTTGAGCAAGCTTGCCTGTGAGGTCACCATTCTGAGGAAAAAGTGGCCTCAGAAGGAACATTGCAGGCAAACCAGAAGTCAAATGAAAGTCAAATCCAAGCCTAAGATGATCTGCACTATCAGAAACTGAGGTAAAATGATGTGGAACGGTCCTTCCAAGACATTTGCCTCAGCAACCAGTGCTGAGAGGACTGAATGATTTACTATAGCCTCTGGCATTCTAATCAGTGGTGACAACAAGGGCAGAGGTCAATGCTAACCAAAGCCAGCAGTGATGACAATCTTCTCAATACATTTACATACTCTCCTGAAGAAAGGAAGGGTCAGTAAAACAGTATGGGATGGGAGGAATAACTCGAGTAAGAAATCTGAGTTTTGAAATAGTTACCTATTTACCCCAATAGATCATTGTAACTATAAAGAGACCATTGTAAGCTGGAAGGATCCGCTACCTTCAACTGGATGGGTTACTTAACTTCTTAGTGCTTCAGTATTCTATGAGTAAACTGAGGATCACTGTACCCATATTGAAAGGATTTTGAAGGTAAGATTTGGTTTAGTTAGGTTACTTAGATTAGTAAACTTACATGTTTTTTCATCCCCCAATGTATGAATCAAAATGAGTAAATTCTCAACCCTGTGCTATGAGTATGATGAGGAAGTATGATGAATATGATCAGGTATGCAGGGTGATAATAAACTCGAATAATTTTTTGTTGTTTTTCCTCCTACATGCAATGGATTGGTAGGACTTGATGGAGAGAATGAATAGAGAGAAGTGTGTGAGGGCAAATAACATTGAGAAGGCCAAATTCATAAGAAACAAAAAGAACTAGACAAAAGTCAAAGAATAGGCTGACTATAAGCACAAATATGCTTAGAATGCAGGCCTATATGAGCATATATATTCTACTTATAAAGGAAGCATTAATTTGTTGTTAAAAGTTTATGAAACACAAACAAGACAATCCTATCCTATATAAAGCCCCACCTGCACTTTTTCCATGTAAGAACTTTTATATAGTTAATAAACACTCTTTATGTGATTGGCTATCCTTTTTTCTCAATAACATTACAGAACAAGCATTTATTGTTGTTTTTGTTGCTAAGTCATGTCCAACTCTTGAGACCCCAGGGACTGTAGCCACTATTCTCCTCTGTCCATGGGGTTTCCTAGGCAAGGATTCTGAGTGTGTTGCCATTTCCTTCTCTGAGGGATCTTCCTGACCCAGGGATGGAACCTGAGTTTCCTAGATTAACATGCAGATTCTTTACTACTGACCACCTGGGAAGCCCTACATGCATTTATATGCCATCTAATAAAACTTTTTATAAATATTATTTTAATGACTACATAAGATACCATGATTGACTTTGTTTCTTTCAAAGAACTTTGTTATTTAGGGACTGTGATGGTCTTTTGGTTTGTCAACGTGGCTAGGCTACATCTCCAATTATTCACTACATGTTAACCTAGATGTTGTTGTGAAGGTATTTTGTAGATGTGATTAAAGTCCATAATCAGTTGATGGTCACAGAAAATATCCTGGATAATCAGGATGTATCTGATTTAATCAGTTAAAAGGTCTTAAAAATAGAGCTGATTCATCACCCTATGGACAGTAGCCTTGCCTGTACCCAGAGCTCCACTCTGCCCTTCCTGGAAGTCTGCCCTATAATACAAATTTCAGACATCTAACCAGCCCCTTCTATTGCAACTGTGTAAGCCAATTCCTTGAAATATCTCTTAATATATAACTCTCACTGGTTCCACTTTTCTCGTTGAACTGCACTGATACAGGAAGGAAATCTTTCCTTTTAGAAATAATATTGCCATGGAATATAATCTGCATTAGTAAATAATGACCAAGAAAAGCTCATCAGACTAGTGAATGCATAAAGTGCATAGGAAAAAAGAAACTGGAAATCTGAAATCTCTCAAGACTATCTCTAAGTACTAGATTTGAAATGTCAAAGAAAATGGAATGTCATTGGCATGCTAACATAACTTTGCTTTGTGGGTAAGGAGTAAACAGTGAGAAAGAAGAGGAAAAAGAAATAGCTCCTAATTGATGACCATAAATAAGTTTTTCAAACTTAGAATTTTGGGATAACCAGGATTTTCCTCCTAGCACCATAAATCCTGAAAGTATTATAGCCATGCTGATGTGCTAGCTCAGATGGAAAGGTTTCCACATCTATTTGCAACTGGACCACATAGATTGCCTATCCTCTCATGCTGGGTTCCTAGTTCTGATGAAAGACAGAGCATAAAATATCCTGCCCCTGAAAATGCAAATAAACTTACTCTTACTGAGGTGCCCACTCACAAAAGATAAATGGAGGCCTTGAAATGTTTCCTCTAGTGAATTACGTATTAGAATTACACTTTCTATTTCTGAGAACTTTACATTCTCATCTATTGCCTTGTTCAACACTTGCAGCCTCAGGCTGCAGAAACTGATTAGGAAGAAAGGCCACTTGGAGATTTGAAATGATTCTGTATTGACTTCTTCTTCTTTTTTTTTTTTTTTAAATAAAGAAGATATAGCCAGCAGAGAAATATGTAGTATGCACTCTTTATTTAATTGCAGCTAGAGTCATATCTTGTTTTCTCTGTTTCGCAGTAGCAAACTATGAATAATCCATGCTTCTTTCTCAATTACACTCAGCTAAAATATATTCTGTTACTCTTTTTAAAGGCAAAAGGGAAGAGAAAAAACATTAGGCAGTAGGCGTTTTGCCCTTTGTTGCATGTGTGTTAAGTCCCTTCAGTAGTCTCCATGTCTGATTCTTTGTGACCCTGTGGACAGTAGCCTGCCAGGCTCCTCTGTACGTGGGATTCTCCAGGCAAGAATACTGGAATGGATTGCTATGCCCTACTCCAGGGTATTTTCCAAACCTAGGAATCAAACCTGCATATCTTCTCTCTCCTGCATTGGCCGGCGGGTTCTTTCCCACTAGTGCCACCTGGGAAGCTAACATCAAAAATAATCCTCCAAGACAAGTGTCATAGATGAGAGCACTGGGGCTGCAGAAATTGTGTCATATCCAATGAAGAAACAGGATTTTAATCAAGACCTGCTCTCTTTTTGCTTTGCCATGCTGCTACTAGAAGTTATACATATGTTCTAAAAAAGTCACATTTGACATAAGTACCATTTTAGTAAATATGCTTGGAAACAATTTAATAAAAATAATCTCTTGCAAACTCCTTTTGTGGAATAAATGCCATCCTTATTGGCCTTCAGTTCAGTTCAGTCACTCAGTCGTGTCTGACTCTTTGTGACCCCATGAATTGGAGCACACCAGACCTCCCTGTCCATCACCAACCCCGGAGTTCAATCAATCTGACGTCCATCAAGTCGGTGATGCCATCCAGCCATCTCATCCTTTGTCATCCCCTTCTTCTCTTGCCCCCAATCCCTCCTAGCATCAGAGTCTTTTCCAATGAGTCAACTCTTCTCATGAGGTGGCCAAAGTGCTGGAGTTTCAGCTTCAGCATCATTCCCTCCAAAGAAATCACAGGGCTGATCTCCTTTAGATGGACTGGTTGGATCTCCTTGCAGTCCAAGCGACTCTCAAGAGTTTTTTCCAACACCACAGTTCAAAAGCATCAATTCTTCCGTGCTCAGGTTTCTTCACAGTCCAACTCTCACATCCATATATGACCACAGGAAAAACCATAGCCTTGACTAGACGGACCTTTGTTGGCAAAATAATGTCTCTGCTTTTCAATGCTATCTAGGTTGGTCATAACTTTCCTTCCAAGGAGTAAGTGTCTTTTAATTTCATGGCTGCAATCACCATCTGCAGTGATTTTGGAGCCCCCCAAAAAATAAAGTCTGACACTGTTTCCACTGTTTTGCCATCTATTTCCCATGAAGTGATGGGACCAGATGCCATGATCTTAGTTTTCTGAATGTTGAGCTTTAAGCCAACTTTTTCACTCTCCACTTTCACTTTCATCAAGAGGCTTTTGAGTTCCTCTTCACTTTCTGCCATAAGAGTGGTGTCATCTGCATATCTGAGGTTATTGATATTTCTCCCGGCAATCTTGATTCCAACTTGTACTTCTTCCAGCCCAGCATTTCTCACGATGTACTCTGCATAGAAGTTAAATAAGCAGGGTGACAGTATACAGCCTTGACGTACTCCTTTTCCTATTTGGAATCAGTCCGTTGTTCCATGTCCAGTTCTAACTGTTGCTTCCTGACCTGCATACAAATTACTCAAGAGGCAGGTCAGGTGGTCTGGTATTCCCATATCTTTCAGAATTTTCTACAGTTTATTGTGATCCACACAGTCAAAGGCTTTGGCGTAGTCAATAAAGCAGAAATAGATGTTTTTCTGGAACTCTCTTGCTTTTTCCATGATCCAGTGGATGTTGGCAATTTGATCTCTGGTTCCTCTGCATTTTCTAAAACCACCTTGAACATCTGGAACTTCACGGTTCACGCATTGCTGAAGCCTGGTTGGAGAATTTTGAGCATTACTTTACTAGCTTGTGAGATGAGTGCAATTGTGCAGTAGTTTGAGCATTCTTTGGCTCAAAGCACTCTTTGCCTTTCTTTGGGATTGAAATGAAAACTGTCCTTTTCCAGTCCTGTGGCCACTGCTGAGATTTCCAAATTTGCTGGCATATTGAGTGCAGCACTTTCACAGCATCATCTTTCAGGATTTGAAATAACTCAACTGGAATTCCATCACCTCCACTAGCTTTGTTCCTAGTGATGCTTTCTAAAGCCCACTTGACTTCACATTCCAGGATGTCTGGCTCTAGGTGAGTGATCACACCATCGTGATTACCTTGGTCATGAAGATCTTTTTTGTACAGTTCTTCTGTGTATTCTTGCCATCTCTTCTTAATAGCTTCTGCTTCTGATGAGTCCATACAATTTCTGTCCTTTATTGAGCCCATCTTTGCATGAAATCTTCCCTTGGCATCTCTAATTTTCTTGAAGAGATCCCTAGTCTTTCCCATTCTGTTGTTTTCCTCTATTTCTTTGCATTGATTGCTGAGGAAGGCTTTCTTATCTCTTCTTGCTATTCTTTGAAACTCTGCATTCAGATGCTTATATCTTTCTTTTTCTCCCTTGCTTTTAGCTTCGCTTCTTTTCACAGCTATTTGTAAGGCCTCCTCAGACAGCCATTTTGCTTTTTTGCATTTCTTTTCCATGGGGATGGTCTTGATCCCTGTCTCCTGTACAATGTCACGAACCTCCGTCCATAGTTCATCAGGCACTCTATCTATCAGATCTAGTCCCTTAAATATATTTCTCACTTCCACTGTATAATTATAAGGGATTTGATTTAGTTCATACCTGAATGATCTAGTGGTTTTCCCTACTTTCTTCACTTTAAATCTGAGTTTGGCAATAAGGAGTTCATGATCTGAGCCACAGTCAGCTCCCGGTCTTGTTTTTGCTGAATGTATATAGCTTCTCCATCTTTGGCTGCAAAGAATATAATCAATCTGATTTCGGTGTTGACCATCTGGTGATGTCAATATGTAGAGTCTTCTCTTATGTTGTTGGAAGAGGGTGTTTGCTATGACCAGTGCGTTCTCTTGGCAAAACTATATTAGCCTTTGCCCTGCTTTATTCCATATTCCAAGGCCAAAGTTGCCTGTTCCTCCAGGTGTTTCCTGACTTCCTACTTTTGCATTCCAGTCCCCGATAATGAAAAGGACATCTTTTTTGGGTGTTAGTTCTAAAAGGTCTTGTAGGTCTTCATAGAACTGTTCAACTTCAGCTTCTTCAGCATTACTGGTTGGGGCATAGACTTGGATTACCGTGATATTGAATGGTTTGCCTTGGAAACGAACAGAGATCATTCTGTCATTTTTGAGATTGCATCCGATTACTGCATTTCAGACTCTTTTGTTGACTATGATGGCTACTCCATTTCTTCTAAGGGATTCCTGCCCGCAGTAGTATATATAATTGTCATCTGAGTTAAATTCACCCATTCCAGTCCATTTTAGTTTCCTGATTCCTAGAATGTGGACGTTCACTCTTGCCATCTCCTGTTTGACCACTTCCAATTTGCCTTGATTCATGGACCTAGCATTCCAGGTTCCTATGCAATATTGCTCTTTATAGCATCGGACCCTGCTTCTATCACCAGTCATATCCACAACTGGGTATTGTTTTTGCTTTGGCTCCATCCCTTCATTCTTTCTGTAGTTATTTCTTCACTGATCTCCAGTAGCATATTGGGCACCTACCGACCTGGGGAGTTCCTCTTTCAGTGTCCTATCATTTTGCCTTTTCATATTGTTCATGGGGTTCTCAAGGCAAGAATAGTGAAGTGGTTTGCCACTCCCTTCTCCAGTGGACCACATTCTGTCAGACCTCTCCACCATGACCCACCCGTCTTGGGTGGCCCCACACAGCATGGCTTAGTTTCATTGAGTTAGACAAGGCTGTGGTCCTAGTGTGATTAGATTGACAAGTTTTCTGTGATTGTGGTTTCAGTGTGTCTGCCCTCTGATGCCCTCTCACAACACCTACCATCTCACCTGGGTTTCTCTTACCTTGGACGTAGGGTATCTCTTCATGGCTACTCCAGCAAAGCGCAGCCACTGATCCTTATCTTGGACGAGGGGTATCTCCTCACCGCTGCCCCTCCTGACCTTGAATGTGGAATAGCTCCTCTAGGCCCTCCTGAACCTTATCCACACCCTTTTCCATGTATATATTTTTTAATTTTGATAAAGATATAAAAGAATCTTTTTTTCTCTTCATTAAATGTACATCCTAGGATTTGATAAATACAGGTAAAGAGATCATATGCTGAAGCTAAACAAAAGTAGTAGTAGTGCTTAAGAACAAATAACCGTAATGAAACGTTGATACGTAGATATATTTTATATATAATTAATATGTCTAAATATCTGGCTCATGGCATGTATGTTTAAATCAATATGTACTTGACTTATTTTTAGATGTAATGTACAGATTGCTTAGTTTAATAATCTAAAGAATTGAGAACTGAAAGAATTATTTTGCATTTTATATTTTTAAAATCTAGTTTCTACTCAAAACATTGAATTTCTGTTATGTGATGAAAATAACTTCCCTATCACTTCATGGGAAATAGATTGGGGAACAGTGGAAACAGTGGCTGACTTTATTTTTTGGGGCTCCAAAATCACTGCAGATGGTGGTTGCAGCCATGAAATTAAAAGATGCTTACTCCTTGAAAGGAAAGTTATGACCAACCTAGATAGCATATTAAAAAGCAGAGATATTACTTTGCCAACAAAGGTCCACCTAGTCAAGGCTATGGTTTTTCCAGTAGTCATGTATGGATGTGAGAGTTGGACTGTGAAGAAAGCTGAGCACCGAAAAATTGATGCTTTTGAACTGTGGTGTTGGAGAAGACTCTTGAGAGTCCCTTGGGCTGCAAGGAGATCCAACCAGTCCATTCTGAAGGAGATCAGCCCTGTGATTTCTTTGGAGGGAATGATGCTGAAACTGAAACTCCAGTACTTTGGCCACCTGATGCAAAGAGTTGACTTATTGGAAAAGACCCTGATGCTAGGAGGGATTGGGGGCAGGAGGAAAAGGGGACAACAGAGGATGAGATGGCTGGATGGCATTACCGATTCAATTCACATGAGTTTGGGTGAACTCTGGGAGTTGATAATGGACAGGGAGGCCTGGCATGCTCCGATTCATGGGGTCGCAAAGAGTTGGACACGACTGAGCGACTAAACTGAACTGAACTGAACTGAAAGAAAAATGTTTTTGTCTTTTTTTTTTTTTTTTCAAAATCTCATTTTGTTAAGCTGTAGAGTACTGACTTATCAATTGTTTTTGTTTTTGCTCTTTTTCTCTTTGTGAACAGATGAAAATAGATCAGGAGGAGTGTAAAGCCCTCTTTGATACCTAAGGATTCCTAAGGGTCCTTTTATTTGTTGATGGCTGGGATTTTCTCATTTACATTCTTTCTGAGAATAAACCATGTAACTGTCATATCATATCTGTGTCTGGATAAGCTTTTGCACTAGACTGCTGTGTATGGATTAACTCATGGTGATTATTGATTCAGATTTCCTACAGCATTTTTTTCTGAGCAGAAGATAGAAACCAGTCTCTTCCATTCCTTATCATAACAACAGCACCCAGGCCAATTTCTAGAATCATTACATGTTGGTTATAATAAAAAGATGTGATATTTCTTTCTTGAAGTTAAATTCTGAATTGCTAATAGTTCAGAAGAAGTTAGGCTGAAAGTTTACATTAACTCAGAAAGCTTTCTAACCATACAGAAAAAACAATTTTTTAGGACAAGGTTTAAATACTTTAAAAATGTTTAAGTCTTTTGATGCAGAGTGAAAAGTATAATTTCATATAAAAATTTGGTATGACAATTATAATTATTTTCCTTTCAAAAAAGCAAAATGGATTTCTAAGGAAGGTAGCAGTGTTAGCCTAATTTTAGCGGTGGTTTTTGTTTGAATGTGGAAAACATACTTTCTTTAAATATTTTTTTATTCTGAAATTTAAATTCTTTCATGTAGTACTCTGCTCCTCCCCACCCCCAATCTCAGCCTCTAAAGCAAAAAGAAGAAATACTTTGTCACACAAATCTAGTGAATTTGCAGCTCCAGTCTTGAATCTCACACTTTGGAAGACCCCAATCTGCTGTTCATTTCACAGTGCCATGTGAAAAACTTCCCAAATGAAATATGAAAACTCAATTTTTAGACTTGTTATAGAAAGTCTCAATATAATGGCACTAACAAAGAAATGGTATTGAGTTTTACAAAATAAGATTTATTCAAAAATATACAGCTGGATACTGACTTTTCCCTGTTTTACAAATAAAGACAATGTAGGGCACTGACCCTGATTACTGATATCTCTTGTCATTATTAAGGCCTCCAAAACCTTAATGTAAAAAAATGCTCATTTTGAAAATATTGTATGGTGTTTAAGGATACCATCTCTGATGTCAGAATATTTTAAATCCAAAATATATTAATATTTTAAATCTAAAATTTATTACTTTATATGTGACCTTGAGAAGATTACAAACCTTTCCTAAACCTCAGGTATCGATACCAGTGAAATGTTATTATGAATCTCATTGAATGAACTGTTGTGACGATACAACAAGAAAATGAATTTAAATCTTTAGTATGATAATTGAAAGACAGTAATTGTTTAAAAGGGTTAGCATGTATTTATACCCCTAACCTAGTGATAAAAATTAAATCATTTGCTTATAAAAGGAATTCTTGTTCCTAAAACATTCACTCAATTTTAAGAGAGACCTATTTGGTTACATTTACATTAGATTATTACTTTAATGATACTCATCATACAGGAATTGACCACATAACAGACCAGAATATTTTGTCAGAAGTGGGGCTATAAGATAAAATTTTTAAGTATGCAGTACTGACTTTGGAACCAGGTATGAGTGAGTTAAGGCTAAATGAATGTCAGGAGAAAGACAGACAAGATTAAGCTGAAAAAGAAGGGAAAAAATTGTTATTGGAGGTTGAAAACCATAGTGATCTGAGTATTTTAGTGAAATAATTGGCAAAACCGTACCCTGTTCTTGATTAGCAAACATGAAATATGCTTAATGAACCAAGAAACTGAGATTTCCAGACTGGGTATTATAAATTTGATTTTTTTAAATCTGTGTGTATTGAGGTACAGGAAGAGAAAACTGAATTAAGAAAATTTTCAGTTCACAGGTGGTGTTAATAGTAAATATAGAGGACACAGGACTTGCTTAGTTTGAAAAGACAACTATATTTTCTCCAGTCCTTCCCAATAGTAAAATAGTCTCAAAGTAAGTGGACTCACAGTAAGGATTAAATCTAGAATAGCTATGGTGGTGGTTTATTGCTAAGTCATGTCTGACTCTTACAACCCCCATGGACTGTAGCCTTCCAGGCTCCTATGTCCAAGGGATTCTCCAGGCAAGAATACTGGATTGGGTTGCCATTTCCTTCTCCAAGGATAGCTATGCTGCTGCTGTTGCTGCTAAGTCGCTTCAGTCGTGTCTGATTCTGTGCGACCCCACAGACGGCAGCCCACCAGGCTCCCCCGGCCCTGGGGTTCTCCAGGCAAGAACACTGGAGTGGGTTGCCATTTCCTTCTCCAGTGCATGAAAGTGAAAAGTGAAAGTGAAGTCGCTCAGTCATGTCCGACTCTTAGCGACCCCATGGACTGCAGCCTACCAGGCTCCTCCATCCATGGGATTTTTCCAGGCGAGCGTACTGGAGTGGGGTGCCATTGCCTTCTCCAAGCTATAAGATCCTCTTAATGATTTAGAAACATTTATGGAGTTACTGTCAGCTTCACAAAATGCTTTCTAAGTACCTAAAAGCCTCTGTTTCAACAATCTATGCAAAACAGAGAGAAGTCTGTTTCAGAAATAATTGTAGATACAGCTTTTGAAACATGGTGTAAGCAGTTACATGCATATGAAGCTCACATTTTTAAGGGAGTAGTATCAGATCTCAGATTGAACTAAAAGAGTCAGAAGTAGTTCAAAATGAAAAGATATCTCTATGCCCACATAGTCATTTCTATGACCAAAAAGCAACCTGAGAAGATACTCAGCCTCAAAACTGGTCATTTCTTAGAAAAGAAAGTGTATTTCACAGGGTGGAGCCAAGAGTCTCCAGAGATAAAGAATTCAAGAGTCATGCTCCCAGTTATTAGAAACAGACTCTAATGAGAAGCATTCTCTGTCTTTGGAGTGGGAAATCCTGAGAACTAACACCCAGCTCTTTTCAGAATTGTTGTGTACTAGTGACTGCCTCTCATTTCTTAACTTTTTGAACAAGAGTGCTTATTGCAGTTATTCCGTACTTGTCTCATCACTATTCAGTTCAGTAGCTCAGTCGTGTCTGACTCGTTGTAACCCCATGGACTGCAGTACACCAGGCTTCCCTGTTCTTCACCAACTCCTGAAGCTTGCTCAAACTCATGTCGGTGATGCCATCCAACCATCTCATCTTCTGTTGTCTTCTTTTCTTTTCATCTTCAATCTTTCCCAGCATCAGGGTCTTTTCAAATGAGTCAGTTCTTCACATCAGGAGGCCAAAGTATTGAAATTTCAGCTTCAGCACCAGTCCTTCCAGTGACTATTCAGGACTGATTTCCTTTAAGATGGACTGATTTGATCTCCTTGCAGTCCAAGGGACTCTCAAGAGTCTTCTCAACACCACAGTTCAAAAGCATCAATTCTTCAGCTCTCAGCTTTCTTTATAGTCCAATTCTCACAACCATACATGGCTACTGGAAAAATCATAACTTTGACTAGATGGACTTTTGTTGGCAAAGTAATGTCTCTTCTTTATAATATGCTGTCTAGGTTTGTCATAGCTTTTCTTCCAAGGAGCAAGTGTCTTTTAATTTCTTGGCTGCAGTCACAATCTGCAGTGATTTTGGAGCCCAAGAAAATAGTCTCACTGTTTCCCTCTATTTGCCATGAAGTGAATGGGAGTGGATGCCATGATCTTAGTCTTTTGAATGTTGAGTTTTAAGCCAAAGTTTTCACTTTCCTCTTTCACTTTTATCAAGAGGTTCTTTAGTTCTTCTTCGCTTTCTACCATAAGGGTGGTGTTATCTGCATCTCTGAGGGTATTGATATTTCTCCCAGCAATCTTGATTCTTGGATTTGATACAGTCATCACTGTATATTGGCAATATTAAGGTGTGTGACTTAGCTTTTTAGTTTAATCATTCCTAGAAAAACAGGAACATATTAAAGCTACTACAAATAAGAAATATTATCAATATCCAGAACTGCTATAGAAAAGGAACATGGACTTCCAGACCAATGCCTTGATTGAATAAGATACTGGAGTTTTGGCAAAGTGTGAATTTATTTTATAGATGGATCAGGGCATTAATCATTGTACTTAGAGAGCAGAACAGGGTAAAGTGTTTTACATTACTTGGGGCTTCCCATTCTGAAATATCATGGCCAAAGGGATATCAACATGCATGACACAAGAAACGATATGATAAATGATTACATATCTGAGCTTGCAAGCTGTCACTATGTTAAAAAATAGAAAATCACACTCTTCACACTAAAGATCACATGGAGGGAGATATCCTATTATCCCAGCCATCCCCACTAAGCCCTGCCCAGCTGAATGTAGCTGCCTGAATACACCCAAGTGAAATTAGCAAAATAAACTTTCTTCCAACCCACAAAATCAATTAACAAATATATGTTTCTTGTTTAATCCTCTAAATTTGAGAGTGATCATACAGCATAGATAACAAATTCAATTACTAATGCCATAAATTCTAACACCAGTGTCTTATCTCACAAATGCATGCCATTGGTTGCAAAGAGTCTAGAATAAGAATAATAAAACAATTCAAGTTCTTAAAAAAGAAAGAAGAAAATACAAAAAGAAATAAAAGGGGGAAAACATTTCTTTGTTACTAATTGTATGACACTGAGTGAGCCATGTAGCCTCTTCTTTTTTTGTTTTTGTATCATTTTTCTCATTTATGGATTAATAAAACATATTTTACTCATTTAACATTTTCTCACTTAAGGGTTAAATGAGGTAATATATGTGAACCACTCTAAAAAATATAAGACAGCCAGAATAAAGGTGTTTGTAAAAGTGATTAGTAAGAATTTCCCTATTGAAAACACATTTTAAGCACTGAGTCTAGCACATCATTCCCTAAGGATGTTTGGAAAGCTAGTTAGGATATATCTAGTTTGAAATATAATGAGCTTTTAAACCAATAATACAAATGGACAAAACTAAAAAAAAAATTACCAATAGTAATCAGTTTGAGAAACTATACTGTTTTGTTTCAATTAGAACAAGAAAGACTCGATCCATATATTTGAAATTCTGAGGCTTTCAACAATTCAGGGCATGCATATTTTCACATTTTAAATTGTGCTAAAATCCCTCCATAATTAGTGTAAATTTATGTCACATCCTAAAAGTTAAAAATCTTAAGTAACAAAGAGGTCTATAATGCTTTCTTTCTCTAGCTAAACCCATGGCCCCTTAATAAGTCATAACTATTTCCCTGGAAAAATACTATGAACTCTTCCTTATGTGTGTTATTTGCAATCCTTTCAAATAATCTCTTGAAGTAGGTTGATTCATAACTACAATATCCAATTCCTCTCTACTGCTGTTTACCATGATGCCTAATATTTCGTCCTTGAATATGACCAGGCCCTTCTGCCTCCAGTGAGCACAGGACAAACTTTGGAGGTAGTTGGTACATGCTTGGATGTAAGAGGAACTTAGTCCCTACTCCCAGATTGCTCACCACATTGGTGAGCATTCATCTCTTTCTTCTTTTCTGCAGAGCAATTCTTTCAAATAGCAACACTTCCCCTCCTTTCTCCCCCTTCTCCTCTTTTCCCCCTTCCCTTCCTCCTCCTCTTCTTCTTTTCCCTCATTTTCCTCTTTGATATTCTGAATCTGTGTTCTTTTTTTCCTCAAGAGTCAGAATAAAGTCCATCAATATTTCAACAGATATATCTTTCAGAAATTGAGCGGTATTGGGTGCCAAAAAAATGCCACTCTGTTCCCTGTTCTCCATTGTACAATAGCTTAGTAAGTGACTAAAGGTACAGAGTCAAGGGAGAGAGGATTATGTTAAAAAGTAAGTAGGATAAATATAGAGTCACCAAAGAATGCTTGTTCAGGCAGTAGCATGATATTATAAAGACTTAACCACCTCCACCAAGAAATGGAACAGGACTTTATGGTCCTTGCCCTATGTCCTTAGACTGCTTTTTGTCTGTGGAAAAACTTTAGCCAAAGAATAAGTTAAATCAGAAAAGTGAGAAAGTGCAGAACAAGACTTAGTAATAATAGTTTAGTCATTGAGCATAGTCAAAGGCATTTAGTCCCTTTTCCAAGGCTACTGATAATATTCTGAGCCATATATTGTGAGCTGTCTTTAGATACTGAAACCATTACCAGGTGAAAGATGTTAATTACATAGGGACCAGACTGTAGCCATGACTTAAGTTGCCATAATTTCAAGAACTTGCCTCAAAGAAATGGAAACAAACTGACCCTGGAACTAAAGACTAACTGCACTTAAAGCAATCAAGATGACACTGATCAGGCTACATACAGCCTGACTTTCAGAGCTGATTGTGCTTCTTCTACATGGCCCCCTCCCTCTGGTTGTCAGTGGCAGGCAGTCGGCCTTTGGACAAGAGTCCCCCACCCAGACTGCTGGCATCCTAAATAAAAGAAGCTTTCCTTTACACTAACCTTGCCTCCTTATTAGTTTCAGAGCAGCAAGTGGTCAGACTCCCAATTTTGTAACAACCAGGCTTTGCCAGAATATACATGGCAAATGATTCTTTCTCCCTTTATTCCTTATTTTGAATGTAATTTCATCAATGGCCATTTCGACATACTTGAGACCTTTCAAGTATGTGATCAGTATTTCAGAGATTATTAGATCTAGAATACTAGAATCAGAATACTAGATCAGTATTCCAGAGATTAAAGCCAATTACTACTTCTAACAAATTATCTTGCTATATGAATAAACACAATATGACTGCACATGCCTCCTACTTAAGTCAAAATAAAGCATATACAATGGGGGAACAGCAAGTGCATAGCCCTTTAACAGTTATAAGTTATAAACACTAAGACAATTTTTTTGGCCTTAGTTAAGTTTTGCTAAGTGCTTTTTACTAAGTGCTTCCCCAGTGGCTCAGCAGTAAAGAATCCCCCTCAATGAAAGAGGTGTGGTTTCCATCACTGGGTTGAGAAGATTCCCCAGAGAAGGAAATGGCAACTCACTGCAGTATTCTTGCCTGAAAAGTCCCATGGACAGAGGACTCTGGCAAACTACAGTCCATGGGGTCACAAAAGAGTCAGGCATGACTTAGAGGCTAAACAGCAAGCAATGACATTATAGTGCAGGCTGTGGAAACTTTAGTAATTAGCACTAAAAGAGAAAGAATCTTTCGATGTATTACAGTGGTGATAATAGTAGCTAATATTTATGTTCTAGGGGCTGTTTGAAGAACTTTACATGCGTAGTCCTATTTAATCATCACCGAAACCCTACGAGGGAGATATTATACTTTCTTGATTTTACAACTAAGGAAAGAAAATAAGACTCAGAGAAATTAAAAACTTTGTGCAACCTGGAAGGTGGAGTGAACTACCAATGTGCCAGATTCTAAGTGTTTGATTTTTAACTAAGTCAAAAATTACAGGAGTAGTTTCTGTCCAACATATGTATTTGTAAAAAATCTAAATTATTACAATAATTTATAGTGAGTTTTATCATCTTTTAAATTATGTTGCAAAATTACAACCAAAGTAATACTAAGTGACTAATCTAGTTTTTATTAAAATTTTATATCAGACTCAATTTCAATTATTATACCGTATATGTATAAATCATTCTACCAAACCTGAAAAACAGTTTATTTTCATATTAAAATTAAAATCCTGAATGAAAAGAAGGTCTATTTGCATTTTTGCTTGCATATTACACACAAACACGCATACATTTTAACCCAAGTATTGTTTCAAAATTTTTGTCTGAACTAAAATTATATTTAGGGAGGAAATTCACAATACAATATGAGCTATAGTGATACACAAGTATTCAAAAGAAGATTTCAATATTTGTAAATACAAGTAGATAACAGATACATCTGTGAATATTTAGTACAATGTTACAGAAAATGCTAATTTAAAGGAAAATATGTAGTATCACATAATGAAAGCTCAGTAAAGAAAAAAAATCTCTCCCTTTAGTTACAACTCTGCACAGAATTTGTGTTTTCCCATCTATCACCTTGATCTTTCTGTATCTGCCATATCACCAAGCAGTACTGAAATTACAGTAGCCATATCTCACACTTCCTGTATGCCATTGCTTTCCTTGCCTTCTCCCCTGAATTATTTATAGACTGCACCCTTAGATATAGAGCTACTTTTCTGACACAATGTAAGGCCATCTCTTCTTATTTGCATGCTTCTTCATACCAAAGAATGCCATGTAAGAGTAAGATAGAATGTTTCATAGGGAAATAGATGCTTTAACCTGAGGAGTTTTTTAAGTTACAAAAATTAAAAAGTTGAATTGACTATTATAAGGAAGTAATGATGCTTTTAAAATAGCTTCTATGATAGACTTAATTGTCACAACAATTAAGTTGCCAAAATTAATTTGTAGTATATACATATACCAGTGATTGAGAGGCTATAAGAGACACTTACATGCTCCTAATCTCAACATTCAGGTGGCAGGATCAGAATGGGTGGGTAGTCACTTAGGAAGTATATGGTAAACTCTGTTTATCAGCCAGTATAGAAGCAGTTTAATGTTTTAACAAATGACATGATTGTACCTATTCTACTAGTATAATATCAGCTCTGAGTGTATAAAGTGCTACTTGAATCACTAGGAGCCTTCTAAATGATTTTAATTAAAAGTGAATTTTCTAAAGGATCATTCTATCTAGTTTAATCATTTACTGAACTGTCTTTTAAAATAATATGGGGAAGTATTACAGATATCAAGATGTTTGAATTACAATGTTCAGTTCAGTTTAGTCGCACAGTTGTATCTGATTCTTTGCAACCCCATGAGCTGCGGCACGCTAGGCCTCCCTGTCCATCACCAACTCCCGGAACCTACCCAAACTCATGTCCATTGAGTCGGTGATGCCATCCAGCCATCTCATCCTCTGTTGTCCCCTTCTGCTGCCCCCAACCCCTCCCAGCATCAGGGTCTTTTCAAGTCAGCTCTTCGCATCAGGTGGTCAAAATATTGGAGTTTCAGCTTCAACATCAGTCCTTCCAATGAACACCCAGGACTGATCTCCTTTAGGATGGACTGGTTGGATCTTCTTGCAGTCCAAGGGACTATCATACAGTATACTAATGCATATATATGGAATTTAGAAAGATGATAACAATAACCCTGTATACGAGACAGCAAAAGAGACACTGATGTATAGAACAGTCTTTTGGACTCTGTGGGAGAGGGAGAGGGTGGGATGATTTGGGAGAATGGCATTGAAATATGTATAATATCATATATGGAACGAGTCGCCAGTCCAGGTTCGATGCACGATACTGGATGCTTGGGGCTGGTGCACTGGGACGACCCAGAGGGATGGAATGGGGAGGGAGGAGGGAGGAGGGTTCAGGATGGGGAACACATGTATACCTGTGGCGGATTCATTTTGATATTTGGCAAAACTAATACAATTATGTAAAGTTTAAAAATAAAATAAAATTAAAAAAAAAATTAAAAAAATATTGTAAAATTTAAAAATAAAAAAAAAAAAAAAAAAAAAGAGTCTTCTCCAACACCACAGTTCAAAAGCATCAATTCTTCTGTGCTCAGCTTTCTTTATAGTCCAACTCTCACATCTATGCATGACTACTGGAAAAACCATAGCCTTAACTAGACGGACTTTGTTGGCAAAGTAATGTCTCTGCTTTTGAACATGCTGTCTATGTTGGTCATAACTTCCCTTCCAAGGAGTAAGGGTCTTTAAATTTCATGGCTGCAATCACCATCTGCAGTGATTTTGGAGCCCCCCAAAAATAAAGTCTACCACTGTTTCCACTGTTTTCCCATTTATTTGCCATGAAGTGATGGGACCAGATGCTACAATCTTAGTTTTCTGAATGTTGAGCTTTAAGCCAAATTTTTCACTCTCCTCTTTCATCAAGAGGCTCTTTAGTTCCTCTTCATTTTTGCCATAAGAGTGGTGTCATCTGCATATCTGAGGTTATTGATATTTCTCCCAGCAATCTTGATTACAGCTTGTACTTCTTCCAGCCCGGAGTTTCTCATGATGTACTCTGCATAGAAGTTAAATAAGCAGGGTGACAATATACAGCCTTGATGTACTCCTTTTTCTATTTGGAACCAGTCTGTTGTTCCATGTCCAGTTTTAACTGTTGCTTCCTGACCTGCAGACAGATTTCTCAAGAGGCAGGTCAGGTGGTTTGGTATTCCCATCTCTTTCAAAATTTTCCAGTTTATTGTGATCCACACAATCAAAGGCTTTGGCATAGGCAATAAAGCAGAAAAAGATATTTTTCTGGAACTCTCTTGCTTTTTTCACTGATCCAGCAGCTGTTGGCAATTTGATCTCTGGTTCCTCTACCTTTTCTGAAACTAGCTTGAACATCTGGAAGTTCACGGTTTACCTATTGCTGAAGCCTGGCTTGGAGAATTTTGAGCATTACTTTACTAGCGTGTGAGATGAGTGCAATTGTGTGGTAGTTTGAGCATTCTATGGCATTGCCTTTCTTTGGGATTGGAATGAAAACTGACCTTTTCCAGTCCTGTGGCCACTGCTGAGTTTTCCAAATTTGCTGGCATTATTGAGTGTGGCACTTTCACGGCATCATCTTTCAGGATTTGAAATAGCTCAACTGGAATTCCATCACCTCCACTACCTTTGTTCATAGTGATGCTTCCTGAGGTCCACTCGACCTCACATTCCAGGATGTCTGGCTCTAGGTGACTGATCACACCATCGTGATTAACTGGGTCGTGAAGCTCCTTTTAATACAGTTCTTCTGTGTATTCTTGCCACCTCTTCTTAATATCTTCTGCTTCTGTTAGGTCCATACCATTTCTGTCCTTTATTGAGCTCATCCTTGTATGAAATATTCCCTTGGGAGCTCTGATTTTCTTGAAGAGATCTCTAGTCTTTCCCATTCTGTTGTTTTCTTCTATTTCTTTGCTTTGAACGCTGAGGAATGCTTTCTTGTCTCTCCTTGCTATTCTTTGGAACTCTGCATTCAAATGGGTATATCTTTCCTTTTCCCCTTTGCTTTTCACTTCTCTTCTTTTCACAGCTATTTGCAAGGCCTCCTCAGACAGCCAGTTTGCTTTTTTGCATTTCTTTTTCCTGGAAATGCTCTTGATCCCTGTCTCCTGCACAATGTCACAAACCTCAGTCCATAGTTCATCAGGCACTCTATCTATCAGATCTAGTCCCTTAAATTTATTTCTCACTTCCACTGTATAATTATAAGGGATTTGATTTAGGTCATACCTGAATGGTTTTTGGTTTTCCCCATTTTCTTCAATTTAAGTCTGAATTTGGCAATAAGGAGTTCATGATCTGAGCCACAGTAAGCTCCCCGTCTTGTTTTTGCTGACTGTATAAAGCTTCTCCATCTTTGACTGCAAAGAATATAATCATCTGTTTTCAGTATTGGCCATCTGGTGATGTCCATGTGTGGAGTCTTCTCTTGTGTTGTTGGAAGAGGGTGTTTGCTATGACCAGTGCGTTCTCTTGGCAAAACTTTATTAGCCTTTGCCCTGTTTCATTCCGAACTCCAAGGCCAAATTTGCCTGTTACTACAGGTGTTTCCTGACTGTCTACTTTTGCATTCCAGTCCCTTATAATGAAAAGGACATCTTTGTGGGTGTTAGTTTTACAAGGTCTTGTAGGTCTTCATAGAACCATTCAACTTCAGCTTCTTCAGCATTACTGGTTGGGGCATAGACTTGGATTACCGTGATATTGAATGATTTGCCTTGGAAACGAACAGAGATCATTCTGTCATTTTTGAGATTGCATCCAAGTACTGCAGTTCGGACTTTTTTGTTGACTATGATGGCTACTCCATTTCTTCTAAGGTATTCCTGCCCACCGCTGCAGATAAAATGGTCGTCTGAGGTAAATTCACCCATTCCAGTCCATTTTGGTTCGCTGATTCCTAGAGTGTCAATGTTCACTCTTTCCGTCTTCTGTTTGACCACTTTCAGTTTGCCTTGATTCATGGACCTAACATTCCAGGTTCCTATGCAATATTGCTCTTTACAGCATTGGGTCTTGCTTCTATCACCAGTCACATCCACAACTGTCGATGTGACTTGCATTTATTTTATTGCACATGAATTACAATGTGCATTGCATTTATTTTAGCCTGTTTGCCCAATTCTTACCATGTGAATTTTAACATATTGCATTTGTAATATCCTAAGTATATGTTCACTAAAGTTCTATTTGATAAGCACAATACTGCTTAAGAGCCGAGTGTATGAGTGTGTTAATTGCTCAGTCATGTCTGACTCTTTGAACTCCATGGACGGTAGTTTGTCTGTCCATGGAATTCTCCAGGCAAGAACACTGGAGTTGGTTGCCATTTCCTTCTTCAGGTTATCTTCCTGACTCAGGAATAGAACCTGAGTCTCCTGCATTGCAGGCAGATTCTTAATGTTTGAGTACCAGGGAAGCCCTTAAGAGCAGAATAAAAATTATTGATAGAATTAATGTTGATTAGTTTTTAAAATTAATTTATTTTTTATTGAAGGATAATTGCTTTACAGAATTTTTCTGTTTCTGTCAAACCTCAACCTGAATCAGCCATAGATATACATATATCCCCTCCCTTTTGGAACTCCCTCCCATCTCCCTCCCCATCCCACCCCTCTAGGTTGTTACAGAGCCCCTGTTTGAGTTTCCTAGCCATATAGCAAATTCTCAGTTGACTATCTGTTTTACATACGGTAATGTAAGTTTTCATGCTGCTCTTTCCATACATCTCACCCTCTCTTCATCTCTACCTGTAGCTTTTTCTCTTTTTTAAGTAACTGTTTCCAAATTAAAAAAAAAAACATAGAATTGAAATAATGCACAAACACATAAAATGAACTATTTTTCACTTTGTACCCATACAAGCTTTGGTAAGGTTTTACTCCAATTAAAATAAATAAGCAATTATTCATGGTATTAATGATTAAACTAATAAGTTTTCCATGGAGAAAAGGACGGTTAACTTAAAGAGTTTAACATTCAGCTAGAAAAAGAAAATACAAATGTACTTAAATCTGAAATTCAAAACAAATTTGAAGAAGGAATAGATATCAGAAGGTACTATATGACTCACTAAGAAATAAAAGGTACATAGATTAAGAAAGTTGGCAAGTGTTAAATGATATAAAAGTGGGATGCCAGAAACCTAAAGCATGAATGAAAATTAAGTATCAGAAACCATTTAAAAACATTAATCAGAGGATTTCCAGGAAAAAATGTTGAGTTTAGATCAACTTTCTAATCTTCTATCACTCCATTAAAAGACTTCTGGGGAAGCCCAAGGGAATATAAGATAAAAAGAAATCATCCACATGACTAAAAGCTTAAAAATGTTTTCTTGGATATTAGATGCTATGAGATGAGATTGAAAGAAGGCAAAACAAACAAACAAACAAAAAACTATGCTCAAGTCATCTTTTCTGTGTGAGAATGAAGAAAACAGAAATTCTGAAAACAAGGAAAAGATATCAAAGATGGGACAAAATTATTATGATGTGGATTAAAAGACAGCACACTGAAAATAAACACAATTTAAAAGAGATGGTGATATAAAGTCAAAAATTAGGAAAACAACAGAGAAACTATTCATAAACAATAAAGTCAGAGTCATCTATGCAGACTCTGACTTAGTGTACAGGTTTGATAACTCCAGTATTAAGGAGTAAAAGTCAGAGATGATCACTGTGAAAGAGACAACTTGATAAGGAAGTCAGAAAATAGAAATCTAATATATGGTGATTAGAATTCCTAAAGAGGAAAAATAAATAAATAGTAGTCAAAAAATTACCTCAGTTTTCATTACATGAAACATTCTTGAGCAGAGGAAAGATCTGTTTCTAAATAAAAAGAATCATCATTTACCTTGAAACATTAACTTTTTTTTTAACCCAACTTTTACATCTGGATATTCTCAGCTCACATACTGCTGAGTTCTAGATTGAAGGATTTAGAGAATGTGAATCTTACCACATGTGAAATGAACACAATTGTATGGTTGTTTGAACACTCTTTGGCATTACTCTTCTTTGAGACTGGAATGAAAACTGACATTTCCAGTTCCATGGCCACTGCTGAGTTTCCTAAATTTGCTGGCCTATTGAGTGCAGCACTTTCATAGCATTATCTTTTAGGATTTGAAATAGCTCAGCTGGAATTCCATCACTTCCACTAGCTTTCTTCATAGTAATGCTTCCTAAGGCCCACTTGACTTCACACTCCAGGATGTATGGTTTTAGGTGAGTGACCACACCACTGGGTGTTATCCAGGTCATTAAGACCTTTTTTGTATAGTTCTTCTGAGTATTCTTGCCACCTCTCTTAATCTCTTTTGCTTCTGTTAGATCCTACTGTTTCTGTGCTGAGACCATTCTCTCTCTCTCTCTCTTTTTTTTTTTTCCCTTTTTCTGTTCTGTGGCTGAGATTTCCACCATTCTGTCTTCCAGATCAAGAGAAGACAATGGCACCCCACTCCAGTACTCTTGCCTGGAAAATTCCATGGACAGAGGAGCCTGGTAGGCTGCAGTCCATAGGGTCGCTAAGAGTCAGACAAGATTGAGCATCTTCACTTTCACTTTTCACTTTCATGCATTGGAGAAGGAAATGGCAATCCACTCCAGTGTTCTTGCCTGGAGAATCCCAGGGATGGGGGAGCCTGGTGGGCTTCCATCTATGGGGTTACACAGAGTTGGACACGACTGAAGTGACTTAGCAGCAGCAGCAGTCTTCCAGTCTTATCCATTCTTCTGCTTTAGTTATTCTGCTATTGCTTTCTTCTAGTTTTTTTTTAATGTATGTTTTTTGTTTGTTTTCATTTCAGTTATAGTTCTTTTCATCTCTTGTTTGTTTGTTCTTTGGCTCTTCTAGGTCTTTTTAAAACTTTTCTTGTATGTCCTTGATCTGAGTCTCCAATCTGTTTCTGAGATTTTACATCCCCTTTACTATCATTGTTCTGAATTCTATTCCAGATAGATTTACTGTCTCATTTTGTCAGACTTAACTGTGTTTGTGGCCTTCTGTTCACAGCCTACAGGATTTCAGTTCCTCTTGCTTCTTGAGTCTACCAATGATGGTGATGATGTTGATCCAGAGAGTTGTGCTGTTATCCCCTTGAAGGGATTTAGATTTGTTTTGTAGTGATCAAGAACTTATCCTAATATTGAGCAGGGCTTCCCCTTTACGCTGTGGTTGTCATTGCTCTGCTGGAGGCAGGGTCTGCTCCCTAGTTGTTGGAATAGAGTCCTACATATCTGTTTCTTAACTGTGATTCTGATCTGTGGTGCAAGGTAGGCAGGATTGGAGTACTGCCACTTGGAGAGAAGCTGCTGAGTTTTCCTCCTTTGGTGTTGTTCACTTGTGAATGTGCTCTGTTGTGTCCCCTTTTGTCTGTTTTGTGGATTCGCAAAGTGTACTGTTGGCATTGCTCTCTGTCTCACCTTAAGTGTTGGTATGCCAGCAATTGGCCCTGGGGCCTTTTAAGTATTGTTTTCACCTTGCCACAGGCACAGGTCCACTATAGTTAGGTCCTACTAGTGCAGGAGTTGTCCATCTGGACCCCCTGTGGGAGCTATGGAAGCAGCTTGAACTCTGGTCTGGCTCGGTCTCCATGTATAAGAGCCCACAGCTGCTAAAGCCAGACCCATCCCAGGTGCAAGAGCACTTGCTCTCCTTTCAGATGATTCACAGGAGCTGAATTTAGGAAGCCATCAGCAAAGGTGTAACTGCAGTTTGTGCAGCTGTGAGGAGAAATTTTAGCTCTTCTTCCTTAGTCACAAAACCCCTGGGGCTCAACAGAGGTTCATTCCCTTCTCTGGGTGAATTTCCTAGCAAGGGTGGGAGGGACCTATCTGCACCCTCCTGGGACTGTGGGTCAGGGCCAGGCACCCACTGGTGTATTTCCTAATAAGGAAAGCTATCCATGTGCTCCAGAGTAACAGGGCGGGTTTATGCATCCGACAAAGGACCTCCTAGTCATGGAAGCTATCTGTGCCCTCCTTGGACACAGCATGCCCATCAGCATGGGCAGAGCCTGTGGCCTGCCAGCAGAATTCCCAGTGGAAGAAGCTATCTGTGCTCTTCTGGTTCAGCAGGTGCAGGTTCTGGGGCCCTTGGTGGAATTGCTAGTAGCTGGATTTCTCTATGCCCTTCTGGGTCAGCGAGTATGGGTCCTGTGATCTGCTGGCAGAATTTATAGTTTCAGGTGTCCCAGTCTTTCCAGATTAGCAGGAGTGGGGCCTGGTATCTGCCTACAGGCCCAGAAGAGGCAGCTTCTTGAGTCCTTGCTGGCAGAGGCAATTCATGCTCTACCCTAGAACTCCCTTAGACTGTGCCCTGTTGTATGGTAGCTCTCACAAGGAAAGAAGTTTTTGCGGTGGTCCTGCCTCTTTCCTCATGCACCTCCCAATAATGGTACATTTCCTCTCTTGCAGGCCCAGGCTTTCTCCCAATACACCCTTATTTGCCACAGACTGAACTCTTCAGGCTGTTTTGTGCATAACTCTGATCCTTTCCCTGGGACTGAGCTTCAGAATCTGAGCATCACCATCCAATACCCACCCTCATCAACAGTGGAGTATGTCAGATTGGAGAGAAAACAGGGTGGATGTGCCAACTCTCTGTGCAGGTTACTCTCCATTTTGCCTTCTACAAACCAGTTACTGCTCTCCCCCTTTGTAGGCTCCCACATTCCTATCTCTATCCAGTCTAATTTCTGTGATGGTGAAGAGCCTTCTCACATGCAGGTAGCTTTCCACCATCACAGCTCCCTCCCCAGTGCACAGGCTTTGTCCTGATTTCTTCTTTTTTCCTTTGGTCTTACCCAGTTACATGGCAGTTTTCTTATATTTTCAGACATCTGAGGTCTTCTGTTTCTGAGTAAATCATTCCACTTGTAGAAAAATTTTTAATGTTTCTGTGGAGGGAGGTGAATTCTGCTTCTTATTCCTCTACTATGTTGATTCTGACCTGCCTATGTAATTTCACTTTAATGAAACTCTAGAAATGCAAAATTGTAGAAATAATGAAGAGAGTGTCTGATCTCACAGAGAAGCTTGGAGTGTGAGAGAGGTGGCTGTAGCTTTAAAAGTGAAATGATAATCTTTGTGGTGAAGGAAATGTTCTATATTTTGACTCTATAGATACCAATAGTCTGGAAGAATTATTGCATTATAGTTTTGTAGGATGTTTACTTTGGGGTAAACTGTGTAAAGGGTATGTGGTATTTATCTGTATTATTTCTTAAAACTACATGGGAATCTAAAGTTATCTCAAAATAAAAAGCTTATTAAAAAAAGGAAAATCCTTGTTAGTCACCTTTGAAGGACAGCAGGGAAAGATTTATTTTCTTAAAGCTCATCTTTATCTTGCCTTTCTTATATGAACTATAACACTAATAGTAGATGAGTGAAAATTCTCTTCATAGAAGTATTCCTATTCACAAAAAAGAATTATACTATCATCATTTTCAACCCTCAAAACATCAGTGACTGAATATCAGTGGTTGTTAACAGCATCAAGCAAACACACATAATATGCTTCCTGAGGAAAGAAAACATCATCTGTATCCTTGACAAAGTGACTAAAACTAGTCTATCAAGTCTCTGGATTCAGCTGCCTATTTTCAAGAAAGACAAAGGCAAAGGAATGTTGAACTGCAGGGTGCTTGTGAAATCAGCAAGACATCCATACTGTAGGAGACCTAAATGCACTGTAATCTTCTAAACATAACTGGGAAGAGAAAAATAAATGATGGAGAAAGAATCTGCTGATTGAATGTAAAATGCATATCACATTTAAAAAATTTGAACAAGGTTAAACTATAGTGTCTCAGGAAGTACACATTGATGTTAAAACTAAAAAAATAAAAACAAACCTAAACTCACACACAAAAAAGCAGTTGCTATGAATGTCAGATGGAGAAGGCAGTGGCACCCCACTCCAGCACTCTTGTCTGGAAAATCCCATGGACGGAGGAGCCTGGTGGGCTGGGCTGCAGTCCATGGGGTCGCTAGGAGTTGGACACGACTGAGCGACTTCACTTTCACTTTTCACTTTCATGCATCAGAGAAGGAAATGGCAACCCACTCCAGTGTTCTTGCCTGGAGAATCCCAGGGACGGGGGAGCCTGGTGGGCTGCCGTCTATGGGGTCGCGCAGAGTCGGACACGACTGCAGCGACTTAGCAGCAGCAGCAGCATGAATGTCAGAAAAGCACTTGATTTGATTGAATTGGTGCACTTGGACAAGACCTGCAGGAGGCTGGCAACATTCTGTTTCTTGACTTGGGTTTTCGTTACAAGGATGTTCATTTTATAATATATAATTAAGTTCTGCACTTCCCAGGTGAAGCAGTAGTAAAGAATCAGCCTGCCCATGTAGGAGACATGGGTTTGACCCCTGGGTTGGGAAGACCCCCTGGAGCAGGAAATGGCAACCCACTCTAGTATTCTTACCTAGAAAATTCCATGGACAGAGGAGCCTGGTGGGCTACAGTCCATGGGGTCACAGTCAGACACAACTGAGTATACACACAACCCAGTGCAAGTTCTGCACATATTTTTCTTTTAACTCAATATTTAAGGAAGTATTTTATAGTGAACACTTCTCCACATTTTAAAAATGCTTTGAAATCTTTGTTTTAAACTAATATACCTTTATAGGATATATAATACTTATATAACAATTTGCCATAATAGAACAATTGTAGCATTTCTAGTTTTTAATTATCACTCATAAAGGTACAGTAAGAATGATTTCTGTTTAAAAGATGGATTTTAAATATTGATTATGATATAGTTTCAGCCTCAGGCAGGCTGCTGCTTTGTTAAATGCCCTCAAAATATGGAAAAGATAAAACTTTGATGACCTGAACATATTATAGTGTATCTCTTTATGTAAAGTTTAAGTAACTCATCTAATGATCTATAGGGATTTTTTGGTATTAAGCCAGTTAATAAGATGTTGTTACATTCTGAGAGACAAATAAGCCATCTTTATCATATAAGATTAAAATAATAAAATTTATCATATAAAATTATTTTATCATATAAAATTATTACTATTAGAAGTGAGCTGGACAAATAGTAAAACAGATCTGTATTATTTGTTTCAACTGCATGTGACTCTACGATTATCTTAACATACAAAGTTTAATTTTTTAGAAAAAAATCAAGTTGTTGTTTTTCAGAAACAGCCTATGATTTTCAATACCTAATATGCATTAGCATCCTGAAATGCTATAAAAATGAACAAAAGTGCACTTCGATGGTACAAAACTAACATATATATTTAGTACAGGGGTAATATTTTTTATGACATCCATGCTTGTTATAGTTTAAAAAATTACAATCAACTTGGGTGTTTTTCAACAAGTTTATGTTAATTTGTATTACATCTGTAACATGGAATGCAGACAGAAATAAAAGAGAATGGACTATTGATAAACACAATAACCTAGATGTCCAGAGAATTATGCAAAATGAAAAAAAGTTCCAAAAGATTACTTATTATAAAAATCCTTTTAAATAAAATTACAGAAATAGTGAAGAGACTAACTGATCTCACTGATAGGCTAGAAGTATGAGAGGTGGCTGTAGATATAAAGTGAAATAAGGAAACTTGTGGTGAAGGAAATATTCTGTATCTTGACTCTATGGATATCAGATGAGAGGATAAGTCATCCTATCTCCAATATTAATCTTTGCATAGACTAGACTATTATATCCCCTATCTCCTCAAATATGGTTAAGTATAGTCTATGCTCAGATCTGCATGGAGAAGAGTTCTTTGCAGGTTTATGGTGGAAGAATTCTTCAACTTTTCTGTGTTTTAGAAATAATTTTTCCATGAATTAAACTGACATGCAGTACAGAAGAAGATGGTGATTTAATTTGTCAATATTATTTACAGCTGCATGGCCAATATTGTATACAATATTAATATATTGAGAGTAAAAAAACTAATTATGCATTTATTGCTTACATAATTATGAGTTAATTATACCACTAATGGAAAATGTCTTTCATTGCTGCTAGACTTCAATAAAGATATTCTTTATAATCTTTACTTGGCATTTAGTGTGCATTAAATGTCTTCATAAATATAAATTCAATGCTTTCTTGAGAGAGCCCATTTAAAATAATAGATTCATGTGAAAATGATCTTGTTTAGAAAACATGAATTTTAAATACTGAATAGATTACAAACTATGCTGATTCCTTGGAATCACACTATTCTTTCATCATAGTCAAAATTTAAAGCCCTTCTTCACAAGACAGTATTTCTGTTGCAACTTTTCAGTTACATTTCAACTTAAAAATACCAGGTAACTAGATTGTGATTGTCTCAAAAGTTATTTTTTCCTTTTCATCTCTGTGCTGTTTTATCAGAAGTTTTAACATATTCTTTAATATAAAGTGTGTTGTAGGTGGATGACTTTTACATAGTACAATTAGTAGAAACATATTTTATGGTTTAATAGACAATTAAAATTGAGAAAGAAAGAAAACTTGTATGTTATAAATTTCTAGTAAACCAATATGATAAAATTGGTAGTAAAAAAGATTTCCAAACATATCATTATTGAAATATAATTACTCTAAACAGATATTATTTATAAATAAGATAAATTTAAAAATAAACAGGTAAACCTTAATAGGATTTTGATGAAGCTCTCTAATGCCTTATAAGGAATAACACTTGTATATATCACTATAAACCATATAATAATAGTTAAATTTCTCCATTACAGGAGAAATTTAGAAAATTTCCCCTTAGAAAAGAAAGGGAAGAAAATGGGATCAAGCAGATCTTAATGAGTCAGACTTGTTTTCATTTGTTCAAGTGTTCATTTATTCATTCAACAAATACATTGAAGTTCTGGTTTGTGCAGAAATTTGCTGTAGTATACGGTAACAAGAACAAAACTGAGTCCCTATTGTCATGGAGCTTACAATATCTTGGAAAGAGAAAGAAATGGAAATTTAATAGCCCAGTGGTGAGTGCCATGAAGGAGCCTACAGAAAATTAACAGAGAAATGGGACAGGGTTGGGGGAGTGGTGAAATATGAAATAATTAGGTCAAACTCCGATATGGTGAAAATTACGCAGGGATTTGAAATGAATGAGTTAGCTACATGGCTTGAGAGAAAAGCTTCAGAAAGAGGAAATGGTAATTAAGGGCATGCAGCATTGAGGGACAGCAAGAAGGCCAAGTTCAGCTGGAATAATGGTGAACAAAGTAGGGAAGTAGATCATGTAGGATAGGATAGGACATGCTATGAAAGTTGGACTTTACTCATTAAGATGGGAAACTGAGACATTTTAAAAGAGAAGATACAATATCCATCTGACATGCTACAAAACTAAAACTCTAGCTTCTCCAAGCTCTGGCTTTTCAAAGCTATTCTCTGGTTTCTATAAGGAAAAATACTGCAGAGCTGGGGAGAAAGTATAAGGGTGTAAATAGAGAGTCTGGTGTAGGAGCTAAATGCTATATTGCAGGCCCACAATAAAGGCCTTCCCTGTGACTCAGATGGTAAAGAGTCTGCCTCCAATGCAGGAGACCCAAGTTCAATCCCTGCGTTGGGAAGATCCCTTGGAGAAGGAAATGGTAACCCACTCCAGTATTCTTGCCTGGAAAATCCCATGGATGAAGGAGCCTGGCAGACTATACAGTCCATAGAGTCACAAAGAGTTGTACAAGACTGAGTGACTTCACTTTCTTCTTTTCTTCTTTCCAGGTAGTGGCAGGGGACACCAGGGCAGTTGCTGTAGAGAAGGTAGAGATCAGGTTCCTGGCATCTTCATAAAAGTATTTTGATTTGCTGGGGTATGAGAGGTAGGTATATAAAAAAGAAGAGTTGATAGTCAAACTAATATGTTGTGCTTGAGTAACTGGAAGATTTCCTTTAAGCTAGGCTTCGAGAGTACATGACTGAAAACTTCCAGACATACAAGCTGGATTTAGAAGAGGCAGAGGAACCAGAAATCAAATTGCCAACATCTGTTGGAACAGGAATTTCAGGAAACATCTACTTCTGTTTCACTGACTACACTAAGGCCTTTGACTTTGTGGATCACAGCAAACTGGAAAATTCTTAAAGAAATGGAAATAGCAGACCACCTTATCTACCTCCTGAGAAACCTGTATGCCGATTAAGAAGCAACAGCTAGAACCAAACATGGAACAGCGAACGGGTTTAAAATTGGGAAAGGAGTATCGCAATGGTATATATTGTCACTCTGCTCATTTAACTTCTATGCAGAGTACATCATGTGAAATGCCAGGCTAGATGAATCACAAGCTAGAATTCAGATTGCAGGAAGAAATATCAACAATCTCAGATATGCAAATGATACCTTTCTAATGACACAAAGTGAAGAGGAGCTAAAGAGCCTCTAGATGAGAGCAAAAGTGGAGAGTGGAAAAACTGATTTGAAATTCAACATTCAAAAAACTAAAATCAAGGCATCTGGTCCCATCATTTCATGGCAAATAGAAGGGAAAAAGTGGAAGCCACGACAGATTTTATATTCTTGGGCTCCAAAATCACTGCAGATGATGATTGCAGCCAAGAAATTAAAGCTTGCTCCTTGGAAGGAAAGCTATGACAAATCTACAGTATATTAAAAAGCAGAAATATCACTTGGCTGACAAAGCTCTATAAATTCAAACCTATGGTTTTTCCAGTAGTCATGTACGGATGTGAGTGTTGGACCATAAAGAAGGCCAAGTGTCAAATTTATGCTTTCAAACTGTGGTGCTGGAGAAGACTCTTGAGAGCTCCTTGCACAGCAAGGAAATCAAACCTATCAGTCCTCAAGGAAATCAACCCTGAATATATGTTGGGAAGACTGATGCTGAAGCTCCAATAATTTGGGCACCTGATGTGAAGAGCCAACTCATTGGAAAGACCCTAATGCTGGAAAAGATTGAAGGAAAAGGAGAAGGGAGCAGCAGAGGATAAGATGATTAGATGAAATAACTGTCTAAATGAACATGAATTTGAACAAACTCCAGGATATAGTGGAGGAGAGAGGAGCCTGGCGTGCTGCAGTTTGTGGGGTCACAAAAGTCAGACATGACTTAGTGACTGAACAACAATAACAAGATGGTCACCTCATCTATGACAAAGAAGGAAAGAATACATAATGAAGAAAAGATAGTCTCTTTATTAAGTGGTGCTGGGAATACTGGACAGCTGCATGCAAAAGTATGAAATCAGAACACTCCATAACACCATACACAAAAATAAACACAAAATGGATTAAAGACCTGAATATACTACCAGACATTATAAAACACTTAGAGGAAAACCTTGGTAGAACAGTTTGACATAAATCACAGTAGGTTTATTTGACTGACCTTAGAGGATAATGAAAATAAAAACAGAAATAAAGAAATGGGATCTAATCAAACTTAAAGGTTTTCTCCCACAGTAAAGGAAACAGATGAAAAGACAACCCTCAGAATGGGAGAAAATGTTTGCAAATGAAGCAAGTGACAAAGGATTAATCTCCAAAATATACAAGCAGCTCATGCAGGTTAATATTAAAAAAAGAAAAGACAGAAAGAAGGAAACAAACAGCCCAATGGAAAAATGGGCAGATCTAGATAAAAACTTCTCCAAAGAAGAAATACAAAAATACATGAAAAGATACTGAATATCACCAATTATTAGAGAAGTGCAAATCAAAACTACAACAAATTATCACCTCATACCAGTCAGATTGGCCATCACCAAAAACAAAATTCTGCAAGCAATAAATGCTGGAGAAGGTATGGAGAAAAAGGGAACCCTTCTATACTTTGGATGGGAATGTAAATTAGTACAGTTACTATGGACAACAGTATGGAGGTTCCTTAAAAAACCAAAACTACCATTCTGAAGGCTGCCTTTTCACCTTGCTAATAGTTTCCTTTGATGTGCAGAAGCTTTTAAGTTTAATTAGGTCCCATTTGTTTATTTTTGCTTTTATTTCCAATATTCTGGGAGGTGGGTCATAGAGGATCCTGCTGTGATGTATGTCAGAGAGTGTTTTGCCTATGTTCTCCTCTAGGAGTTTTACAGTTTCTGGTCTTACATTGAGATCTTTAATCCATTTTGAGTTTATTTTTGTGTATGGTGTTAGAAAGTGTTCTAGTTTCATTCTTTTACAAGTGGTTGACCAGTTTTCCCAGCACCACTTGTTAAAGAGATTGTCTTTAATCCATTGTATATTCTCGCCTCCTTTGTCAAAGATAAGGTGTCCATATGTGCGTGGATTTATCTCTGGGCTTTCTATTTTGTTCCATTGATCTATATTTCTGTCTTTGTGCCAGTACCATACTGTCTTGATAACTGTGGCTTTGTAATAGAGCCTGAAGTCAGGTAGGTTGATTCCTCCAGTTCCCTTCTTCTTTCTCAAGATAGCTTTGGCTATTCGAGGTTTTTTGTTTTTCCATACAAATTGTGAAATTATTTGTTCTAGCTCTGTGAAGAATACCATTGGTAGCTTGATGGGGATTGCATTGAATCTATAAATTGCTTTGGGTAGTATACTCATTTTCACTATATTGATTCTTCCAATCCATGAACATGGTATATTTCTCCATCTATTAGTGTCCTCTTTGATTTCTTTTACCAGTGTTCTATAGTTTTCTATATATAGGTCTTTAGTTTCTTTAGGTAGATATATTCCTAAGTATTTTATTCTTTCTGTTGCAATGGTGAATGGAATTGTTTCCTTAATTTCTCTTTCTGTAGCAAATGAAGCAATTGACAAACAACTAATCTCAAAAATATACAAGCAACTCCTACAGCTCAACTCCAGAAAAATAAATGACCCAATCAAAAAACGGGCCAAAGAACTAAATAGACATTTCTCCAAAGAAGACATACAGATGGCTAACAAACACATGAAAAGATGCTCAACATCACTCATTATCAGAGAAATGCAAATCAAAACCACTATGAGGTACCATTTCACGCCAGTCAGAATGGCTGCGATCCAAAAGTCTACACGCAATAAATGCTGCAGAGGATGTGGAGAAAAGGGAACCCTCTTACACTGTTGGTGGGAATGCAAACTAGTACAGCCACTATGGAGAACAGTGTGGAGATTCCTTAAAAAACTGGAAATAGAACTGCCTTATGATCCAGCAATCCCACTGCTGGGCATACACACTGAGGAAACCAGAAGGGAAAGAGACATGTGTACCCCAATGTTCATCGCAGCACTGTTTATAATAGCCAGGACATGGAAGCAACCCAGATGTCCATCAGCAGATGAATGGATAAGAAAGCAGTGGTACATATACACAATGGAGTATTTCTCAGCCATTAAAAAGAATACATTTGAATCAGTTCTAATGAGGTGGATGAAACTGGAACCTATTATACAGAGTGAAGTAAGCCAGAAAGAAAAACACCAATACAGTATACTAACGCATATATATGGAATTAAGAAAGATGGTAACAATAACCCTGTGTACGAGACAGCAAAAGAGACACTGATGTATAGAACAGTCTTATGGACTCTGTGGGAGAGGGAGAGGGTGGGGAGATTTGGGAGAATGGCATTGGAACCTGTATAATATCATGTATGAAACGAGTCGCCAGTCCAGGTTCGATGCACGATACTGGATACTTGGGTCTGGTGCACTGGGACGACCCAGAGGGAGGGTATGGGGAGGGAGGAGGGAGGAGGGTTCAGGATGGGGAGCACGGGTATACCTCTGGCAGATTCATTTCGATGTTTGGCAAAACTAATACAATATTTTAAAGCTTAAAACAAACAAACAAAAAAACTACCAAATAAGCCAGCAATCCCACTACTTTGCATATACTCTGAGAAAACCATAACTCAAAAACACATGTATTCCAATGTTCATTGCGGCACTATTTACAATAGCCAAGACATGGAAGCAGCCTAAAATCCCTAAACAGATGAATGGATGAAGATTTGGTGAAAGTGAAAGTCACTCAGTAGTGTCCAACTCTTTGTGACCCCATGGACTGTATACTCCATGGAATTCTTCCCCCCAGCCAGAATACTGGATGGGTAGCCTTTCCCTTCTCCAGGGTATCTTCCCAACCCAGGGATCAAACCCAGGTCTCTTGCACTGCAGGCGGATTCTTTACCAGTTGAGTTACAAGGGAAGCCCAAGAATACTGGAATGGGTAGCCTATCCCTTCTCCAGCGGATCTTCCTGACTCACGAATAGAGCCAGGGTCTCCTGCATTGCAGGTGGATTCTTTACCAACTGAGCTATCAGGAAAGACCAGATGAATGGATGATTTGTTACATATATACAATGGGATATTACCCAGACATTAAAAAGGAAGGTCATAGTGCCATTTTAGAGTTTGGATGGACCTAGAGAATGTCATACAGAGTGAATAAGTTAGAAAGACAAATACTGTATAATATAGCTTATATGTGGAATCTAGAAAATAATGGTATAAATGCACTTATTGGCAAAACAGAAATAGTCATTGACATAGAAAACAAACTCGTGGTTACCAAGGTGGGGCTGGGACAAACTGGGAGATTGAGATTGATGTATATACACTACTATGTATAAAATAGAAAACTAATGAGGAGCTGAGCTTCCCTGGTGGCTCAGAGGGTAAAGCATCTGCCAGCACTGCAGGAGACCCAGGTTCGATCCCTGGCTGGGAACGATCCCCTGGAGAAGGAAATGGCAACCCACTCCAGTATTCTTGCCTGGAAAACCCCACGGATGGAGGAGTCTGGTAGGCTACAGTCCGTGGGGTGGCAAAGAGTCAGACATGACTGAGCAACTTCACTTTCACTTCTTTCTTTCTAATAAGGAACTAATGTTTAGCAGAAGGGAATCTACTCATTGACTTGTGGTGACCTAAATGGGAAGGAAATCTAGACAAGAGTATCAGATCAGATCAGTCGCTCAGTCATGTCCGACTCTTTGCGACCCCATGAATTGCAGCACGCCAGGCCTCCCTGTCCATCACCAACTCCCAGAATTCACTGAGACTCACGTCCATCGAGTCAGTGATGCCATCCAGTCATCTCATCCTCTGTCGTCCCCTTCTCCTCCTGCCCCCAATCCCTCCCAGCATCAGAGTCTTTTCCAATGAGTCAACTCTTCGCATGAGGTGGCCAAAGTACTGGAGTTTCAGCTTTAGCATCTTTCCTTCCAAAGAAATCCCAGGGCTGATCTCCTTCACAATGGACTGGTTGGATCTCCTTGCAGTCCAAGGGACTCTCAAGTGTATTCTCCAACACCACACTTCAAAAGCATCAATTCTTCATCGCTCAGCTTTCTTCACAGTCCAACTCTCACATCCATACATGACCACAGGAAAAACCATAGCCTTGACTAGACGAACCTTTGTTGGCAAAGTAATGTCTCTGCTTTTGAATATGCTATCTAGGTTGGTCATTACTTTCCTTCCAAGGAGTAAGGGTCTTTTAATTTCATGGCTGCAGTCACCATCTGTAGTGATTTTGGAGCCCAGAAAAATAAAGTCTGACACTGTTCCCACTGTTTCCCCAACTATTTCCCATGAAGTGATGGGACCAGATGCCATGATCTTCGTTTTCTGAATGTTGAGCTTTAAGCCAACTTTTTCACTCTCCACTTTCACTTTCCTCAAGAGGCTTTTTAGTGCCTCTTCACTTTCTGCCATAAGGGTGGTGTCATCTGCATATCTGAGGTTATTGATATTTCTCCTGGCAATCTTGATTCCAGCTTGTGTTTCTTCCAGAAAGAAGAAACAAGAGTATATATATGTATAACTGATTCACTCTTTTGTACAGCAGAAACTAACACAACATTGTTAAGCATCTAAAACCAATAAAAAATAAAAAGAAATAGAATTGACTTAAGCCTCCGTCTCCTTCACAAAATGAAATTGTGTAAGAGGTATTTTTTGGAATTGATTTTTTCATTCAGCATATTTCTCTGAACACCTAGGCTATTGTCTTTATCAGCAGTCCATTCCCTTTTATTTTTGAGTGTATTCCATGTTATGGATGTAATACAGTTTAACAATTCACCTGTTGAAGAACATCTGAGTTGATTTCAGTTTTTAAATATTACAAGCACAGCTGTTATAAAACGTTCCCCCCCCCCCCACTAATAGGTATGCTACTTTTGTACCATCATAGTGCATGTTTTATTAATTTTTTATAGCATTTCAGGATGTTAATGAATATTTGTGCGTGTGTGCATGCTCAGTCACTCACTCAGAGAGTATCCAACTCTCTGCGACCCCATGGATTTTAGTCTGCCTGGCTCCTCTGTCCATGGAATTTTCCAGACAAGAATACTGGAGTGGGTTGCCATTTCCTTCTCCAGAGGATCTTCCTGACCCAGAGATCAAACCTGCTTCTCCTACATTGCAGGTGGCTTCTTAACTACTGTGCCACCTGGAAAGCCTTCAATAATTTTAGGTATTGAAAATCACAGACTTTTTCAAAAAGAGCAATCTCTCTCTAGATATATTTAAATTAAACTTATATTAAGAGCAATCTCTCTATATATTTTAAATTAAACTTATGTTGAGATTACTGAGGATTCACATGCAGTCAAAACAAATAATACAGAGATTTATTTTACTATTTTCTCAGCTCCTCCCAGTGGTATATATGAACAAGAATACAAAAATAAATGTGCATAGGCTTTAGATGAACAACCATCTTCATTTTTTTGGATAAATCCCTTGGAGTATAATCAATAGGTTGCATGGGAGCTGCATGTACAGATATCTTTAAGAAACTGCTGTAGTGTTTTCCAGGACCATAGTACCATTGTACATTCCCATTAGTAATGTGTGAGTGATCTGTCATATCCTCACTAGCATTTGAGGTTGTCACAAGTTTTAATTTTAGCCATTTTCATAGATATGAAGTGACACTTCACTGGAGTTTTTATCTGCATTTTCCTAATGGCTAATGATGTTAAAACTTCTTTGAGCACTTATTTGTAATCTATAATGTCTTCTGTGATGCAATGCCTCTTTATGCTTTGCTGGTGATATAATTAGGTTATTTGCATTTTTTACTGTTAAATTTTCAGATACCTTATATATTCTAGATTTTGGTTTTTTATCAGGAATGGCTTGCTAATATTTTCTTCTACTCTGGAACTTGGGCTTTCATATCCTTAACAAACTCTTTCAAAAGTCAAAATGTTTAACTTTAATAGTCTAATTATTTTTTTCTTCTTTGGATCATAGTTTTTTTGTATCAATCCTACGAACTTTTGTCGAATTCTTTTTAAAGAACCAACTTTTTGTTGCATTGAGTTTCTCCATGGCTTTTTTGTCTTCAATTTTATTCATTGCTTCTTTTCTCTTTTTTGTTATAAAAGGGCATGGTTTATTGCACAGAAATTACTGTTCAATAAAGATCATAGAAATAAATAAAATGTAAAATGAGTTACTCTTAACTTCTACCCCTTGATTTATAGACCTACATATTCTGGTTATAAAGGAAAGAGCAACCTTGATTTTTCAGTTGAAAATATATATTGTTCTTGCAAGATATGACATTTCTCTGTTGTGTCTATATACCACAACTAAATTTTTGGTAGGGCATTGCATTGTTCATCAGGAAAGTTCAGTTCATAATCATAAGTCCAAATCTAGTCTTAAGTATAAAATTCATTCCATTAAAAAAAATTTGTTACACCTGAGGTACTTGCATTTATTAATTAAATTAACTAATAATAATCACCCAAAGCCCATGGTTTACATTAGAGTTTATTCTTAATGTTGTACTAAGAGCTTATGTAGTGCATAAACTTTGTGCTGTACATAAGTGTATAATGATATAAATCCATCATTATAGTATTAATCAGTATTTTCACAGTCCTAAAATTTCCATGTGTTCGGACTAATCATGACTCCTCCTCCCCCTCCCCAAAACCACTAATCTTGTTTTGTCTTCATAGTTTTGACATTTCTAGAAGTCTGTTAGGTTACAGTTATTTAAGATTCCTCCATTCTTTTCATGACCAGATACTTTATTCATTATCTGAAAGCACCACAGGTAATTTATCCACCTACTGTAGGATACTTTGATTTCTTCCAAGTTTTGGCAATTATGATTCAAGCTTCTATAAATATCCATGTGCAAGTTTTTGTGTGGGCATATGCTTTCAACTCCTTTAGATAAACACAAAAATTGCTGGATCATATGTTAAGAATATATTTAGTTTTGTAAACAAAGTGACTTCCAAAAGTGACTGTGTCATTTTGCATTCCCAGCAGAAATATATGAGAGTTCCTTTTTCTCCACATCCTTAACAGAATTTGATCTTTATTGGATATGGCTATTTTCATAGATATGTAGTGTGTGCATGCTCAGCCATGTCTGACTCTTTGAAGCTTCATGGACTGTAGCCCACCCGGCTCTTCTGTCCTTGGAATTTTCCAGGCAAGAATACTGGAATGGGTTGCCACTTCCTACTCCAGGGCATCTTCCTGACTCAGAGATCAAACTTGGGTCTCCTTCATTGCAGACAGATTTTTTACCACTGAGCCATCTGGGAAGCTCTGCAGATATGTGTGTTCTTAGTCGCTCAGTCATGTCTGACTCTTTGCAACATCATGGACTGTAGCCTGCCAGGCTCCTCTGTCCATGGGGATTCTCCAGGTAGGAATACTGGAGTGGGTTGCCATGCCCTCCTCCAGGGGATCTTCCCAACCCAGAGATTGAACCAGGTCTCCCTCATAGCAGGTGGATTTTTTACCATCTGAGCCACCAGGAAAGCAGGTATGTAGTGGTGGTATCTAATTGTTGCTTTAATTTGCATTTTCCTGATAACATATGATGTAGAGCATCTTTTCATATGCTTATTTGTTGTCTATATGTCTTCATCAATAAAGTACCTGTTAAAGACTTTGGTTCATTTCTTAATCAGGTTGTTTTTTCTTATTCTTGAGATAAGAATTCTTTGTATATTTTGGAACAGTCCTTTATCAGATGTACCTTTTGAAAACATTTTCTATCTGTGGCTTGTCTTTTCTCTTGCCATTGTCTTTTACAGAGCACATATTTTAATTTGAATAAAGTTCAGATTACTAATTATTTCTTTAATGGATTGTGCCTTTGATGTTGTATCTAAAAAAGTCATCACCTTATCCATGATCATTTAGGTTTTCTCTTATGTTACATTCTAGTAGATAAAGTTTTGCATCTTGCATTTAGGTCTCTGACTTATTTTGCTTTAATTTTTGTGACAGTTTCAAGGTTATGTATCTGGGTTTATTTTCTTAAAGCGGATTTCAAGTGGATTTCCTTTTGTTTCAATGCCATTTGTTAAAGAGATTATCTTTGCCCAACTAGATTGCCCTTGCTTTTTTTTCAAATATAGTTGACTATTTTTCTATGTGTCTGTTTCTGGATTCTCTATTCTGTTCCATTGATCTATTTGCCTAATTTTTTGTCCATACCCTCACTGCTTTGATGACTACAGCTACATCAGTCATCCAAATTTATTTTTTTTCTTTGATATTGTATTGCTATTCTGGGTCTTTTCTCACTAAAAACTTTAGAAATAGTTTGTCAATATTCAAAAGATTACTTGCTGGAATTTTGATTGAAATTTCATTGCATCTATAGATCAAGTTGGAAAGAACAGACATCTTAACATATTACTCCTGCTTGGAGTTTGCTTATACTTTTGAATGTGAAGATTCATGGCCAGATTTGGGAAGTCTTCAGCTATTATTATTTGGATACCTCTTCAACACTGTCTTTTCTCACTTTTCCTTCTAGAACTCTGATAATATGAACATTAGAATATTTGTTGGATTCCTGAATCTTTGTTTTTCAGCTTGTTTTATTTATATCATTCAGACTGACTTCTATTTTTTCATTTTCTGTTGCACTGATCATTTCCTCTGCCTTCTATTAACACAGAGGGACACAGAACACATCCACTGAGATTTTTTACTTTGGTTATTTTATTCAACAAAGTTCCAAAATTTTATTTATCTTATTTGTTTAGTTCTAAAATTTCCATTTTGATTTTCTTTACATCTCCTTTTTTATGAAGCTTTTTTTTCTCCTTTGTGAAATGTGTCCTTAATTGCTTATTGAAGGTTTTTTATTGTGGATGTTTCAAAATCTTTGTCAAATAATCCTAACATCTTTGTCATCTCAGCATTGGCATCCATTTTTTATGTTTTGCATTTTTATATTTGGTTTTATATTTTTGAAGTTGAGTGATGAGTGATTTTTAAATGATACATAGACATTTTTGTATTATATTCTGCTTTAATTGTCTTCTTCTGACCCCATTTCAGCAAAGGAATAGAGGGTTACCACCTCTTTGTACAAGAAAGATGTAGAAGTCTGGGTTATTTTATTGGTCTTCATTGGCCCCTAAGAGGATGTTTTATCATTACTTCCAAGTGGAGGTCGAAGTTCCAGATTCTCACATAGTCTCTACTTGACATCATGGTAGGTGAAAACATCAGATTCCCATGTGAACTCTGCTGATACCAGGGCATTGCCATCCCATGGTAGTGAAAGTCCCATTTCACCATCTATCTCTGCTGCTATCAAACCAGCAGAGAAGGAGAGGGAAATCCAATTATTGCTGAATAAGAATATATGTCCTTGTTGCCTACAAGGGCTCCATGTCCACTGTAGTTTAGAAGGTCTTGTTACCAGCTGATAGTGAATTCTAGTTCTAGACTTTACTTTTTGAAGCCACTCTAAGGGTGTTGAGATGTGTTATTAGAGCCTCAAGTGGATAGACATTTAACCTCTCACTCAGTTGTTGCTGAAGTGAACAGAGATGAGGCCAGGTACATGTGTATATATGTATATATTATACATTTGTTTTATTTTCTGTAGTGTTTGGACGCCATAGAGCATGTATCTTGTAAAAGTTTTTTTGTTTTGCTAACCTGTTCCTCTCCTGGTCCTTTGGCTAGATAGAAATGACTTTGCTAGGACCTTTTTTATCTGCGTGTATTGGTATTTCCACATTACCAGCTTCTCCATCTTTAAGTTGGAGTATATGAGACAAAGGAAAAGAAAAAAAAAAACTCACCACTTTGTAGCCCGAGTCTAAGATCCCTAACTGATGTGCTTTCTTCTCTTCATTTTTCAAATTCTTCTTATATTTCTTTTGTAAATAATGGCAATGGTCTTTATTTGTAATTGGGGAAAATAATAAGGCAAAATAGGTCTATTCCTTCTTCTCGGAAGTAGTCTCTTCTTTTAAAAAATGTACTTGATTTTATCATATTTGTATGTGATTGTATGGCTTGCAGTTAATTGCAATTTTTAGCCTTAGTGAAGTTCTGAGTTTTCCAATTTTAACCATATGGAGGTTGATAAGTTGTATATTGACCTATTTTGACATTAAAATATTCTTAGATATGGTACCAATATACTTTCTTATTCTTTTAGTCTTAAATCTGTAAGTAACTATATTTCATATTTTTCACAGTTCTATGTCAATTTTACTCTAGTAATTTTGGTTATCTGATGTTTAATATCTAATAGAGTTTTCAAGAAGTTTTCATAGGAACAATATTCTGACTTCTTACTTGTTGATAACAACTTGACTGTACTCCTTATACTTGAATGTCAAGATGGGTTAATATAAAATTCTTGTCTCACAGATTCTCTTTATTGTCTTAAATATGTATAGCATTTCTCATGAATAAATCATTGTGTTTGAGAACTTTGATTATAATCAAGGTTTCAATTAAATTTCTTTTCTTTTTTTATCTATGTTCACAAGTGATTTTCTTTTGTTAAATCTAGTAATTTCATTATAACTCTCTGTGTTTGTTAGTTAATACTCTCTGGTACATGATTTGATCTTTTGTTTTATAAGCTATTATTTATATATGAGATTTACTTTTTTTCACCCTTCAACATTTATCATTTTCATCTTAAATAGTTTAGCTTTTTAAACTAATATCCAAGGTTAAGAAGCAATAGTTAGAAGAACCAGATATGGAACAACTGACTGATTCTAAATTGGGAAAGGAGTACATCAAGGCTGGTAATTGTCACCTTGCTTATTTAACTTATATGTGGAGTATATCATGTGAAAGGTTGAGCTGGATGAATCACAAGCTGAAATCAAGATTACTGGGACAAATATCAGGAACCTTAGATATGTAAATAGTACCACTCTAATGGCAGAATGTGAAGAGGAACTAAAGAGCCTCTTGATGAGATGAAAGGAGAGAGTGAAAATACTGACTTGAAACAACATTCATAAAACTAAGATCATAGCATCAGGTCTCATCACTTTATGGCAAATGGGGAGAAAGTGGAAGTTGTGAAAGATTTTATTTTCTTTGGCTCCAAAATCACTGCAGATGGTGCCTGCCTCCAGGAAATTAAAAGATGCTTGCTCCTTGGAGAAAAAGCTATGACAAACCTAGATAATGTATTAAAAAAACAGAGACATCAATTTGCCAACAAAGGTCCACATAGTCAAAGCTATGGGTTTTTTTAGTAGTCATGTATGGATGTGAGAGTTGGACCATAAGGAAGACTGAATGCCAAAGAACTGATGCTTTCAAATTGTGGTGCTGGAGCAGACTCTTGAGAGTCCCTTGGACAGCAAGGAGATCAAACCAGTCAATCCTAAGAGAAATCAATCTTGACTATTCATTGGAAGGACTGTTGCTGAAGCTGAAGCTCCAATACTTTGGCCACTTGATGCAAAGAGCTGACTCACTGGAAAAGACCCTCATGCTGGGAATGATAGAGGGCAGGAGAAAGGGGTGACAGACTATGAGATGGTTGGATGGCATCCCTGACTCAACGGATGTGAGTCTGAGCAAACTCCTGGAGATAGTGAAGGACAGGGAGGAAGCCTGGAGTGCTGCAGTCCATGGGGTGGCAGAGTTGGATATAGTTTAGTGACTGAACAACAGTTTTAGCATTTTCTTCATCTTTTCTTGAAATTTTAAGCTCTTGTATTTCCTTTTATCTTGTATCTCTCATAAGGCATTATCTGTTTTGTTTATTTGCTTTTGTACTTCTTATAGCTTCAACTTTATTTCCAAGAGGAATTTTTGTTTTGATGCTACTGGTTTTCTGAGCTTATCTAATTTTTAAACTTTTTCTCTAAATTTTATTTTCATCATTCTTTCATATCATATATTTTGATTTTAATGTTTTTGATCTCTTTATACTTATAAACTTATATAATTTTTTGGCTGATCTGTTTTGTGGAGATTTGTAAGGTTTTTCAGCTTTAACATAAAGAGTGGTGAGGACATTTCTTCTCACTTATCAGTGTTCCTTCATCTTTTATTATTCTATACTATTCAATAGTATGGGAGCTCACTTTCTGAGCTTTCCTAGCTCTCCTTTTTCCTCACTTTTATCTGTAATTCTCTTTTCTTTATTTCTATTTTCATTGCCTTGTTCAATTTTGATTCAATTCCAAGAATTTTCTCCCCATTAAAGAACTGTATCTTAGAAGGTGGAAGTCTTGGTTGGTTACTGTTGAGAATTCAGAATTATTTGCTCTTTCAGTGCCTATAACCATGAGCCCAGGCCTCTTGTACTTACTTATACTTGTACTTACTTGTACTTATCTTTGGGGTGGGTGAAATGTTTCCCAGGTCTTCTGTCTCTACCTACTTGGATTTGAGGGTTCATGGGAACTACCTTCTCATCTACTTTTATAGTAAATTTTATTCATGAGTTTTTAATTTAGCTGTCTCATTTCTCTGTCCATTCTTTTTTTTTATATTTTATTTTATTTTTAAACTTTACATAATTGTATTAGTTTTGCCACATATCAAAATGAATCCACCACAGGTATACATGTCTCTGTCCGTTCTTATGTGGGATTTGTGGTGATTCAAACACCCTGAACTTCTAAAACCACATTTTCTCACAATAAAAAAGATAATTGACTTTTATGATATTTTTGGACTATTTATAAATTGGTCTTCCTAATCTCAAGCAAGATAAACAGTCTTCCATATTTAGCCCTTTCCCGCATGCACCATTTTAACTAAGGGGGTAAAATAGAGAAAATAATACTGGTATAAGGATCATTTCCTTCTTAGCAAGTCTTTTCCCAAGAGAACACTCATTTATGATATAGGGTGAAATTAGGGGAGGGTTTCAGTATGTGTGGATGTGATAGTGATGCTTTTCAACATTTCTTAAAATAAAATATGGGAAAAGTCAACATTATCAGAATTAGTATGGCACTCTACATATTTGTATCAACAAAAAAAATCTTGAATTAGAATATTTTCCAAAATAGTTTAAATATATTTTAGCACATTAAAATTCAAGACAGATACAAAATGCAAACATGTTGAAGTAGGAACTATGCAGGAAGAATGAGACGAGACTATCTTGCAGGCTAACTGCAGACAGAGAGCTTCTATTTCTTTAATATTTTCAATATACATATATATTTCAATATATATATTCAATATATATTCAATATTTTCAATATACATATATATTCAGTTCAGGAATATAATGAACTAAAGTGGAAGAAAGGGACATTTTTATCTAGGAGGAAAACAGAAAAGGAATAAAAGCTGCTTCATGGTGAATATGAACTGACATTAACAGAAGGCAGAGATTGTACTAAAAAATTCAACTTGCATTTTGCTGATGTATTTTCCATAATGGAAAATTATCTCTAATTTGAAACAGTGAAAGCATCCAACTGAAAAGGAAAATGTAGCATAACATTTGAAGGGGTAGTAAATTGGCACCTAAAGGGGTCATAAGTTAATATATATCATGTTATTTTAAAGGGATTTTAAAAAGTGTCAAAAATTAATAAGTTAAATGTTAGAAGACCAGAGATAAGAAAATGATTTTTAAATAATGAAAATACAAATTCTGGAATCAAGCAGAATATCTAGCTCTTCCAAAAGTTTAAATTGAATTATAAAACTGAGCTTTTCTCAACTTAATAAAAAATTGCAAATATTGAATAAATGAGTGTAAATCCAGTTAAGACTTGTCAATATAGATAATTTACTTTTCTGATGAGATTTTAATAAGTTTTATTGAAGATAAATAGAAGTTCTGAAAAAGTATGTACAACATTTCACTAATTCTAATACTTTTCCCCCCTACATTTTTAATATCTCTCAAATAGAAATACTGTATATGTCAATCAATGATATCACTTTATAGTTATGGTATATGTTTTAATTGTGAAGTTGTATATTGGTTGGAAAGTGATAACTGGAGTTTGCTCTATCTGTAAAAGTAGTGCTTAAGCTGAACAAGTAAGTTTTTCTTCACCGGGGAAATCAAACTAAATTGAAAATGGATTTAGGTAGAGTTAGAATTAGCTGAGGTATTCTATCAAAACTACAATGGTTAATGGTAGTCTTCTTCATCTTGCCTTTTCCCTCAGGGAAAAGTTTCATGGCAGGAATACCTAGGACTGTTGACTTTGCTTTCTACAGAGCCAAACTCTAATAAAAATTATAATTATGGATAAAAGGAGGTTATCAACTGGCACAGTGAAATTAATGTTAGCTACTCATTTTTAATTGACAGTTTTTAGAGAAAATGGTTTATCTCAGGAAAATGAAGCTCTTCAAAACTAGAATATTAATGCTCTTTAACCCTTACATAGCAAATACTATTTGCAAGAAATCTTACAAGTGCTTAAGAAATAAACTTTCTAACACCATTGATGTTATGAGGCTTGCTCATGGTCACTCGGAGTGAGTGGTGGGACTCAGTTGTAAACCCATGTTACTGGCTTAAGAAAGTATGTTTTGAAGTGCTGCACTGTCCTGCTTCTCAAACTGGAACTATCCTAAAATAAAATGGGTTAGTCCCAGAGCCTATCACTATCAGTCATTTCACATAGCATGAAATTTATTCAGTCATTATATACAAGGTCTGTTAATTGAATTTGTAGTCTGATTTTATGAGCAATGAGGGCCAACTTTAAGATAGCATGGTTCTAAGAGAAGTAATCCTTTTCTGTGTCACAAATCACATGCTATGAATAATAAATATATATCCACCTATTTATTCAGCTGCGTTTTGTTCCTTCTCTGATATGCTTTAGTATATTCTCTTTGGTATCTGAAATCTACTGCTTTATTTTTAAAGCAGAGTGATTCTATGTAGCACATAGAAAAGGGATTGATCACCCAAAATATTCCTGCCATGTTTCATAAATTATCATTAAAAGGGCAAGATATTTTATGGTTTTGTTAACTGTCACTTTTAGTTTTAATTGCTTGCTTGGCATTTATGTAGCTCTGCCAAAATGTAAAATTACCTAGGGTTCCAGGATTATTATGTTTGGGAGTTTACGAATACTCAGGTGTTCTGATTTGGTAAAAATGTGTGTGTGTGTTAGTTGTTCAGTCATGTCAGACACTTTGTGACCCCATGGACTGTAGCCTTCTAGGCTCTTCTGTCCATGGAATTCTCCAGGCAGGAATACTGGAGTGGGTTGCCATTTCCTTCTCCCAGGGATCTTCCTGACCCAGGGATCAAACCTGGATCTCCTCTGTTATAGGCAGATTCTTTACTGTCTGAGCCACCAGGAAAGCCCTGAGATATGGGCTTCCCAGATGGCTCTAGTGGTAAAGAACACACCTGCCTATTCAGAAGACATAGGAGATGGGAGTTTGATCCCTGGGTTGGGAAAATCCCCTGGAGGAGGGCACGGCAACCCATCCCAGTATTCTCACCTGACCCCATGGACAGAGGAGCCTGGCAGGCTGCAGTTCATAGAGTCGCAAAGAGTTGGACATGACTGAAGTGACTTAGCACACACACACAAACATGAAATATGCCTAGCATACTAACCATTTATTTACCTTTCCTAAGCAATATGGTATTAAGTACTAGAGAGCAAGAAACCAAGGATATATATATATCTAAGGAAATTTTACAAAGTCTACATACATATGTACTCTAAGCAAATGTCAGCAGAGTGCCCTAATACCAACTATATATTTCGACAAAGAGCATGATAAAAATATAAAGACAAGTAGCACTTAGTCGTTTCATGAGGTATAATTGAAAAACAGTAAAATGCACATATTATGCTCATGCTTGTGTGTGCTCAGTCATGTCCAACTCTGCGACACTATGGACTGTAGCCCACCAGGCTCCTTCGTGCATGAGATTTTTCAGGCAAGAATACTGGAGTGGTTTGCCATTTCCTTCTCCAGGGTATCTTCCTGAAGTAAGGATTAAACTCAAGTCTCCATTTCTTGTATTGGCAGGCAGATTCTTCACCAGTAGCACCACCTGGAAAGCCCCCATATATACTTTGTTCAGTTCAGTTCAGTCGCTCAGTCGTGTCCGACTCTTTGCGACCCCATGAATCACAGCACGCCAGGCCTCCCTGTCCATCACCAACTTCTGGAGTTCACTCAGACTCACGTCCATCGAGTCAGTGACGCCATCCAGCCATCTCATCCTCTGTCATCCCCTTCTCCTCCTGCCCCCAATTCCTCCCAGCATCAGAGTCTTTTCCAATGAGTCGGCTCTTCGCATGAGCTGGCCAAAGTACTGGAGTTTCAGTTTCAGCATCATTCCCTCCAAAGAAATCCCAGGGCTGATCTCCTTCAGAATGGACTGGTTGGATCTCCTTGCAGTCCAAGGGACTCTCAAGAGTCTTCTCCAACACCACAGTTCAAAAGCATCAATTCTTCGGCACTCAGCCTTCTTCACAGTCCAACTCTCACATCCATACATGACCACAGGAAAAAGCATAGCCTTGACTAGATGGACTTTTGTTGGCAAAGTAATGTCTCTGCTTTTGAATATGCTATCTAGGTTGGTCATAACTTTCCTTCCAAGAAGTAAGCGTCTTTTAATCTCATGGCTGCAGTCACCATCTGCAGTGATTTTGGAGCCCTACTTACATACATATAAATGTATGTGTGTGTGTGTCCATGCATGTGATTGTGAGGAGAAAAAAAGGAAGTAAAAGTTCTGCCCATTTTATCAATGCTGCAGATTCCAGGGATGGCAGTATTTCTCTCTTTCAAAACTAAGTACATGGGTACTCCTCAAAATTAATTTAGAAATTATTTATCTTTTAAAATGTTATGTGTCACTACATCCTTTCATTATTATGGACTAATTGAGAGTTGACAGTATTAGGAAAGGGCAATGTTTCAGTTAGTACTTTAAGTTCTTTTTTCTATTAAGATTAGAGCACTGCTCTCAATATTCCAGACAAATTTGAAAGCAAATCAATCACATTATAGGTGTTAATATTGAGCTTCTATATCATTGAGTTCACATACAATTTTTAAGGCTGCCATATCTTACAATATTTACTTACTGTGCTAGTCTGTTTTAAAGTTTTTTTTTTTTTTTTTTTAAATCTTGTAATTTTATTTATTTTTGACTGCTCTGGGTCTTTTTTGTGTGCAGACTTGAACAAACTGGGGTTACTCTTTGTTGTGGTGTGAGGGCTTCTCACTGTGGTGGATTCCCTTGTTGCAGAGCACAGGCTCTACTTACCTAGGTTTCAGTAGTTACAGCAAACAGGCTCAATATTTGTGGCTCTCAGTCTGAGTCTAGAGCACAGACTCAGTGGTTGTTGTGCACGGGCTTGGTTGCTCCACGGCATGTGGAATCCTCCTGGACCAGGGATTGAATTTGCCTCCCTGGCATTGGCAGGTGGATTCTTATTCAATAAGCCACCAAGGAAGTATTGTTTTAAAGTTTTAAGCACAATCTTGACCATTCTGCAATTTCCTAAAATTATATTCTGTTTTCTTAGAGACAGATCAACTTCCCTTTATGTATTATACTTTAGGAAAATACTCCAATGTAAAATTAGCATGAGTTTTTTTCTTTTGTACTAGCAAAAAGAAAAAAAAAATGAGCAAGAATATGTACTTCCAGGCATAAGCATATAAACTAATATCCATCTCATTTCCTTCCCCTTCCATGAGCCCCTAAATCATAATGAAATGTCAAAAAACATTTGTCAAAATGTCAAAATGTAGATAAATAAAATGTACCACAGATCAGACTATAGTATCTATCACTCAATAAATAGACATATTTAAAAGTGCTCTATAATACTGATGAAGATATAATATAGATACAAACTAGCTCATTAGGTTATTTTTATGAATAATGTCTTTCATTTATAATTAAAAAATATTAACAGTTGCATGTTAATAACATTAACCAAGGTTATATATTCTAAATTACAAAAAACAGAAAAGAAAAATAGTGCCCAGAAAAAGATATAGGACATATAGTTAGTATATTTTCAAAACAAAATGTGAGTTAAGTTCAGTTCAGTTCAGTTCAGTTCAGTTGCTCAGTCGTGTCCGACTCTTTGCGACCCCATGAATCACAGCACGCCAGGCCTCCCTGTCCATCAACAACTCCCAGAGTTCACCCAGACTCACGTCCATCAAGTCGGTGATGCCATCCAGCCATCTCATCCTCTGTCGTCCCCTTCTCCTCCTGCCCCCAATCCCTCCCAGCATCAGAATCTTTTCCAATGAGTCAACTCTTCACATGAGGTGGCCAAAGTACTGGAGTTTCAGCTTTAGCATCATTCCTTCCAAAGAAATCCCAGGGCTGATCTCCTTCAGAATGGACTGGTTGGATCTCTTTGCTGTCCAAGGGACTCTCAAGAGTCTTCTCCAACACCACAGTTCAAAAGCATCAGTTCTTCGGCACTCAGCCTTCTTCACAGTCCAACTCTCACATCCATACATAACCACAGGAAAAACCATAGCCTTGACTAGACAGACCTTTGTTGGCAAAGTAATGTCTCTGCTTTTGAATATGCTATCTAGGTTGGTCATAACTTTCCTTCCAAGGAGTAAGCATTTTTTAATCTCATGGCTGCAGTCACCATCTGCAGTGATTTTGGAACCCAGAAAAATAAAGTCTGACACTGTTTCCACTGTTTCCCCATCTATTTCCCATGAAATGATGGGACCAGATGCCATGATTTATAAATTAAAAATCATTTTGACAAAATATATACGGACCGAATGAATGATTATATGTATAAATTCCGTATAAGCTATAATCACATTTTAGGAAAGTGTGAATAGTGTCATCAGCATTTTATCCTAACAGCTTTTCTTTAAATATAAATGTTAAAGTTGAACTATTTTTGATATAGTAATTTTTAAAGAGGACCAACTCTATTTGAAGGAAAATAATGTCAAGAGTAGTTAATGACAAGTTTTGATTATAATACACAAAATATTCTTGGAGGTTTCTATAGAATACTAGACTGATTTGTTATCTAGTATATCATCTGATTGATGACAAACATTAATTAGATTGTACTTGCACTGCATCAGTCAATGGAGATTCACTCCTCATTAAGAATACTCTTTGAATAGGTGTGGAGAAAAGGGAGCACTCTTGCACTGTTGGTGGAAATGTAAATTGATACAGCCACTATGGAAGATGGTATGGAGATTCTTTAAAAAACTAGGACTAAAACCACCATATGACCCAGCAATTCCACTCCTAGGCATATACCCCGAGGAAAACAAAACTGAAAGAGACACATGTATCCCATTGTTCATTGCAGCACTACTTACAATAGCTAGAACATGGATGCAACTTAGATGTCCATTGACAGATGAATGAATAAAGAAGTTTAGTATATATACACAATGGAGTATTATTCAGCCAAAGAAAAGAACACATTTAAGTCAGTTTTAATGAGGTGGATGAACCTAGAACCCATTATCCAGAGTGAAGTGAGTCAGAAAGAGAAAGATAAATACTGTATTCTAACACATATCTATAGAATCTAGAAAAATGGTACTGAAGAATACATTTACAGGGCAACAATGGGGAAACAAGAGAGTTCCAGAAAAACATCTGTTTCGGCTTTATTGACTATGCCAAAGATTTTGACAGTGTGGATCACAATAAACTGTGGAAAATTCTGGAAGAGATGGAAATACCAGACCACCTAACCTGCCTGAAGAAACCTGTTTGAAGGTCAGGAAGCAACAGTTAGAACTGAACATGGAACAGACTGGTTCCAAATAGGGAAAGGAGTATGTCAAGGTTGTATATTGTCACCCTGCTTATTTAACTTATATGCAGAGTACATCATGAGAAACGCTGGGCTGGAAGAAGCACAAGCTGGAATTAAGATTGCCAGGAGAATTATCAAGAATCTCAGATATGCAGATGACACCACCCTTATGGCAGAAAGTGAAGAGGGACTAAACAGCCTCTTTGAAAGTGAAAGAGGAGAGTGAAAAAGTTGGCTTAAAGCTCAACATTCAGAAAACTAAGATCATGGCATCCGGTCCCATCACTTCATGGGAAATAGATGGGGAAACAGTGGAAACAGTGTCAGACTTTTTTTTTCTGGGCTCCAAAATCACTGCAAATGATGATTGCAGCCATGAAATTAAAAGACGCTTACTCCTTGGAAGGAAAATTATGACCAACCTAGACAGCATATTCAAAAGCAGAGACATTACTTTGCCAACAAAGGTCTGTCTAGTCAAGACTATGGTTTTTCCAGTGGTCATGTATGGATGTGAGAGTTGGACTATAAAGAAAGCTCAGCGCTGAAGAATTGATGCTTTTGAACTGTGGTGTTGGAGAAGACTCTTGAGAGTCTCTTGGACTGCAAAGAGATCCAACCAGTTCATCCTAAAGGAGATCAGTCCTGGTTGTTCATTGGAGGGACTGATGCTGAAGCTGAAACTCCAATACTTTGGCCATCTGATGAGACATGACTCATTGGAAAAGACCCTGATGCTGGGAAAGATTGAGGGCAGGAGGAGAAGGGGATGACAGAGGATGAGATGGTTGGATGGCATCACCGACTCAATGGACTTGGGTTTGGGTGGACTCCGGGAGTTAGTGATGGACAGGGAGGCCTGGCATGTTGGGGTTCATGGGGTCGCAAAGAGTCAGACATGACTGAGTTACTGAACTGAACTGAACTGAATGGAGAAACAGATACAGAGAATAGATTTATGGACATGGGGACAGGGGAGGAGAGGGTGAGATGTATGGAAAGAGTAACATGGAAAGTGACATTGCCATATATAAAAGAGATAGCCAAGGGGAATTAGGTATACGGCTCAGGAAACTCAAACAAGGGCTCTTTAAAAACCTAGAGTGGTGATATGGGGAGGGAAATGGGAGGGGATTTCAAAAGGGAGGGGATATATGTATACCTATGGCTGATTCATGTTGAGGTTTGACAGAAAACAGCAAAATTCTGTAAAGCAATTATCCTTCAATAAAAAATAAATTAATTAAAAAAAGAATACCCTTTGAATGTATTTAAATTGCATGTTATTTTCAAGTAAAAAATCTCATCTCTCCATTCACTTTGCCAATATCCTGCCCTATGTCTGGCAGAAAGTAGGCTTTCAATTAATATGTATTTAATTAAATAAATGAATAAGAGATTTCTAGTCATGAAGAGATTATACATATAATTTAAAATGTGACTAAATTATCTGATAATCCAAATTAAATTGAATAAGAAATTATAGGTAAGAAAGAGAAAAGCAGGACCAAATCTTAAGAATGCCTCTCCACCCACAAAATTGAGGATGGATTAAGAGTAAAAGTGACAGCAAAGGAAGCTATGGTTTTTCCAGTAGTCATGTATGGATGTGAGAGTTGGAATAAAAAGAAAGCTGTTCAGTTCAGTTCAGTTCAGTTGCTCAGTCATGTCCAATTCTTTGCGACCCCATGAACCACAGCACGCCAGGCCTCCCTGTCCATCACAAACTCCTGAAGTTTACCCAAACTCATGTCCATTGAGTTGGTGATACCATCCAAACATCTCATACTCTGTCATCCCCTTCTCCTTCTGTCCTCAATCTTTCCCAGCATGAGGGTCTTTAAAATGAGTCAGCTCTTCGCATTGGATGGCCAAAGTATTGGAGTTTCAGCTTCAGCATCAGTCCTTCCAATGAATGCTCAGGACTGATTTCCTTTAGGACGCACTGGTTGGATCTTCTCTCAGGCCAAGGGACTCTCAAGAGTCTTCTCCAACACCATAGTTTAAAAGCATCAATTCTTCGGCGCTCAGCTTTCTTCACAGTCCAACTCTCACATCCATATGTGACTACTGGAAAAACCATAGCCTTGACTAGATGGACCTTTGTTGACAAAGTAATGTCTCTGCTTTTGAATATGCTGTCTAGGTTGGTCATAACTTTCCTTCCAAGGACTAAGCATCTTTTAATTTCATGGCTGCAATCACCATCTTCAGTGATTTTGGAGCCCCAAAAAATTAAGTCTGACACTGTTTCCCCATCTATTTCCCATGAAGTGATGGGACCGGATGCCATGATCTTAGTTTTCTGAATGTTGAGCTTTACGCCAATGTTTTCACTCTCCTCTTTTACTTTCATCAAGAGGCTCTTTAGTTCTTCTTCACTTTCTGCCATAAAGGTGGTATCATCTGCATATCTGAGGTTCTTGATATTTCTCCTGGCAATCTTGATTCCAGCTTGTGCCTCATCCAGCCCAGCATTTCACATGATGTACTCTGCATATAAGTTAAATAAGCAGGGTGACAATATACAACCTTGACGTACTCCTTTCCCTATTTGGAACCAGTCTGTTCCATGTCCAGTTCTAACTGTTGCTTCCTGACCTTCATACAGGTTTCTCAAGAGGCAGGTCAGGTGGTCTAGTATTCCCATCTCTTTCTGAACTTTCCACAGTTTGTGGTGATCCACACAGTCAAAGGCTTTGGCATAGTCAATAAAGCTGAAATAGATGTTTTTCTGGAACTCTCTTGCTTTTTCAATGATGAGCACATGTTGGGGATTTGATCTCTGGTTCCTCTGATTTTTCTAAAACCAGCTTGAATACCTGTAAATTCTCGGTTCCTGTATTGCTGAAGCCTGGCTTGAAGAATTTTGAGCAATATTTTACTAGCATTTGAGATGAGTGCAATTGTGAGGTAGTTTGAGCATTCTTTGGCATTTCCTTTCTTTGGAATTGGAATGAAAACTGACCTTTTCCAGTGCTGTGGCCACTGCTGAGTTTTCCAAATTTTCTGGCATTATTGAGTGCAGCACTTTCACAGCATCATCTTTTAGGATTTGAAATAGCTCAACTGGATTCCATCACCTCCTTTAGCTTTGCTCATAGTGATGCTACCTAAGGCTTACTTGACTTCGCATTCCAGGATGTCTGGCTCTAGGTGAGTGATTGCACCATCGTGATTATCTGGGTCATGAAGATCTTTTTTGTACAGTTCTTCTGTGTATTCCTGCCATCTCTTCTTAATATCTTCTGCTTCTGTCAGGTCCATACCGTTTCTGTCCTTTATTGAGCCCATCCTTGCATGAAATGTTCCCTTGATATCTCTAATTTGCTCGAAGAGATCTATAGTTTTTCCCATTCTATTGTTTTCCTCTATAATTGGTGCTTTTGAACTGTGGTGTTGGAGAAGACTCTTGAGAGTCCCTTGGACTGCAAGGAGATCCAGCCAGTCAATCCCAAAGGAGATCAGTCCTGAATATTCATTGGAAGGCCTGATGCTGAAGCTGAAACTCCAATACTTTGGCTACCTGATGTGAAGAGCTGTATCATTTGAAAAGACTCTGATGCTAGGAAAGATTGAAGGCAGGAGAAGTGGATGACAGAGGACTTGATGGTTGGATGACATCACTGACTGGATGGTCATGCATTTGAGTAACCTCTAGGAGTTGGTGATGGACAGGGAGGCCTGGTGTGCTGCAGTCCATGGGGTTGCAAAGAGTTGGACACGACTGAGCGACTGAACTGAAATAATGGTTTTGAGATTTCAGACTTCAACTGAATCTCTCTAGGATATTAGAGAATGCCTTACTATCAAAGAGTTTGGATGTTTAATTAATTAAGATACAATAATTCCTTAGATAAAAGCTAAGGAATACAAATTTATAACTTATTCACATGCTTTCACTTAAGACATATAATAAAGAACCTATCACAGAACCAACAAAAGAAAGCATTATGTTGACAATAAAAACCAAAGTCAGAGGAAATATTGAAAAAATTTTGTAGGTATAGAAGAAGATAGAAAAATAAAATGATTGCAAAATAAAGTTCATATAGCTTGAGGTATTTGTTGTCCTGTGCTTAGTTGCTCACTCATCCTTGACTCTTGCGACACCGTGGACTGTAGTGTGCCGGGCTCCTCTGTCCATGGGGATTCTTCAGGCAAAAATACTGGAGTGGGTTGCCACGCCTTCCTCCAGGAGATCTTTCCAACCCAGAAATCAAATCCGGGTCTTCCACATTGCAGGCAGATACTTTACCATCTGAGCTACCAGGGAAGCCCAGCTGGAGGTATATTTCTTGTTTTATCCACAGTTACATATAGAGATTACATGATTTCATGGGCCGTAGTGTTATTACCTGTATGTTCCTTTGTCCAGGCTAATTTTAAACTCCTGGAACGATATTAATTTTTCCAAGTAACAAAATTTTATTTAAAAATTTTCTATCATAAAGATCCTACTTGGATATCACATTCTAATCAAAGTCATTCCTGATTAGCTTAGCAATGTGGATCTCTACCAATGGTTGGCCCCCTGCAATCTTTACTCTTCATTGACTTTTGGGCCCTCTCTAAATATTAATTTTGCTTTTCACACAAATTGATCTTATCTCTTAAACATATTATGTATATTGTATAATGCTGGTGCTATTTCTTTATAAATCCTTTTATGTACTCTCTACAGAGACTTTCATATATTAGATATTGATAATTTAGCTTTTGTCTAATAAGCTTGATATTGTTGAATCTCTGGAAGAAAGAAGAGTCCCTCTAGTTGACCTAATAATAGTGACTGAAAAAGGAAGATGGTGAGAGATGTTTTATCATGCCCCTCCTAGCTCAGCTAGGGATTTCTTAAATTTTCTGTTCATCAATGCAAGGCATAGAAACTCTTTTCTAATCTGAGTCTTTGGAGGAAAGATCTAAAAGTTTCTAGAAGTAATATGAGCCCTAATTATATCCTGCAGGGTGCTTACTCAGATGTTTAGCTTTCTAGAATTTCCCTTACCCTTACCAGTTATGTGATATTTCCTTCAATATGTGGCCCCTGGACAAGATGATATTGAATTTCACCACTTTACTCGCCCCTAGATCAGGTCACCAAGGCAATGGGATGGGATTCCACTGCTAAGCTGTAATCATCTAGGAAGTCAAGAGTATATATTCATTTATAATTTCTTCAGTACAGTAGTCCACACTTATCTGCAGCTTCCTTTTGGTTTTAGTTCCTTGCAGTTTTAGTTACCATACCATTTTATCCATAAAATATTAAATGAAAAGTTCCAGAAATAAGCAATTCATAAATTTTAAATTGTGCACACTCTGAGGAATGTGATGTAATCTCCCACATGGGAGGTGAATCATCCCTTTGTCCCACATATCCCATCTATTAGTCACTTAGTAGCCATCTCAGTGATCAGATGGACTGTCAGAGCTATTACAGTGCTTGTGCTCAAGTCACCTCTATTTTATTTAATGAGGGTACCAAAGCATGAGGGTAGTAATGCTGGAAATTAAATTATTCTGTTACTATGCCTAATAGTAGTAGTAGTAGTGTTAGTCGCTCAGTCGTGTCCTACTCTTTGTGGTCCCACAGACTCTAATCCTCCAGGTTCTTCTGTCCATGGGATTCTCCAGGCAAGAGTACTGGAGTGGATTGCCATTCCCTTCTCCAGAGGCTCTTCCCAACCCAGGAAATGAATCTGGGTCTCCTGCGTTGCAGGCAGACTCTTTTACCGTTTGAGCTACAAGGAAGACCTACTGTGTCTAATTTATAAACTAAACTATGTGTATGCATAGGAAAGATCATAGTAGATATAAGTTTCAGGAATAACTTGGAGATCACAGGATAGATCTGCCTTGGCTAAGCAGGGGAACTACTATTTAGAAAGACAGGACATGGGTTTCAGAGATACTGGATTCCCAATAAAGGTTTTCACCAAATTCAATGAGGGTTAAAATATCTTAGACAAACTGTTAGAAATCAAGTTCATATTTGTCATCAAACAATGTGATGTCCTGTTGTCTCTTTGAGTCTTGAATTTATAAGGAACTTAGTCACTTAAATCAGTGTAGGCCATAATATTTCCCTCTATCATCATTGTTTAATCCTGCCTTACAGGCAATTTCAAGCATTAGACACACCCTAAATGTTCTGTTTGTCTCTGATTGCTTGGAGCATTACTTGCAAATGTAACCATGTCAGTGACTTCTCTCATAGCTGTTTATTCCTATTCTAACCAAAAAGAATCCTCACATACATGTAATACATTGTGTCTCCTTCAAACAGGAAACACAAATCTCCCCTTTTAAAAATTGTAAAGCCTCAAATTATGGGGAGGGCTGCTTTAATTTTGACTTAAGGAGACTATTTAGGATCTCTATACAGCTCCCAATAGACACACTTTATGTTTGTTTTCAGTTTCCAGTATTTCTGGCTAGAGTTGAGTTCTGCCTCCAATTAACTGGTTACAGAATCTAAATGCATTCTCAATTTTAATTTCACATTTTAAATTGGTTTCACATTAATGTGCTTGGTGGGAAGTACACATTTTTCTGGTCCATTCTCTCAAGGACTTCAGTAATGAAGTATGCCTGGAGGTCAGTGTCTAGTGAAACTATCAGAATTCTCAGGCTCATATTCTTTGCTGAAGTCCAAATGAGCCTAGTGGCCTTCGAAATACCCATATAATTATAGTAAAATGATTTTCTCCCCAATAAAGTATCATTTCCTTTTTAGACAACTGATATTTTCTTCCTGAATGTTTATCACTAATACATACTATTTCTGAGAAAAATCTCTATAGCCTTTTGAGTAGAAAAAATTGCAGAACTTTGCAATTCAATATTGAATTACTATTGAATAATTCAATATTCTTACTATGGTTTTCCTTAAAAATCTTTTAAAAAGAAGCAAATGATGACCATGATTTTTAATCTTGATATTCCATTCAGAAATTCAACCTTTGAAATTTGCCTAATACATTGATATCTGCCATGCACAGTCAGGAGTAGCTTCGTTATTAAAATTCACCTGATCTTAGGCATGTTATCTCCAGTCTAAAAACAGCATCTATTTTGTTTAATTTTGGCTGTTTTCATAACTTATCATTTACATTCTGGCTAATTTTTTTTAGAAAACTTATATTGCTCAGATTCTATGAAGCTATGTTTCAGCATTATCCATGTCACATGCCAAATGTTGAAGTGATGCAAAATTTTGGCCTCCCTTCAACTTTATTTCTACCATTATCCCCAGCAGTACTTGTATGATGAGTATTAGATAAGATTTTAATACTGCTAGAATGGGAATCATCATCATAAAAGATGATGTTGTGAAAGTGCTGCACTCAATATGCCAGCAAATTTGGAAAACTCAGCAGTGGCCACAAGACTGGAAAAAATCAGTTTTCATTCCAATCCCTAAGTAAGCAATGCCAAAGAATGCTCAAACTACTGCAAAATTGTACTCATCTCACACGCTAGCAAAGTAATGCTCAAAATTCTCCAAGCCAGGCTTCAACAGTATGTGAACCGTGGACTTCCAGATGTTCAAGCTGGATTTAGAAAAGGCAGAGGAACCAGAGATCAAATTGCCAACATCTGTTGAATCATCAAAAAAGCAAGGGAGTTCCAGAAAAACTTCTATTTCGGCTTTATTGACTATGCCAAATACTTTGACTGTGTGGATCACCACAAACTGTGGAAAATTCTTCAAGAGATGGGAATACCAGACCATCTGACCTGCCTTCTGAGGAATCTGTATGCTGGTCAAGAAGCAGCAGTTAGAACTGGATATGGAACAACAGACTGGTTCCAAATAGGTAGAGGAGTACATCAAGGCTGTATATTGTCACTCTGCTTATTTAACTTATATGCAGAGTACATCATGAGAAATGCTGGGCTGGAGGAAGCACAAACTGGAATCAAGATTGCAGGGAGAAATATCAAGAACCTCAGATATGCAGATGACACCACCCTTATAGCAGAAAGTGAAGAAGAACTAAAGAACCTCTTGATGAAAATGAAAAGAGGAGAGTGAAAAAGTTGGCTTAAAGCTCAACATTCAGAAAATTAAGATCATGGCATCCAGTCCCATCACTTCATGGCAAATAGATAGGGAAACAGTGGAAACAGTGGCTGACTTTATTTTTTTGGACTCCAAAATTGCTGTAGATGGTGATTGCAACCATGAAATAAAAAGATGCTTACTCCTTGGAAGAAAAGTTATGACCAATCTAGACAGCATATTAAAAAGCAGTGATGATACTTTGCCAACAAAGGTCCACCTAGTCAAGGCTATGGTTTTTCCAGTAATCACATATGAATGTGAGAATTGGGCTATAAAGAAAGCTGAGCACTGAAGAACTGATGCTTTTGAACTGTGGTGTTGGAGAAGACTCTTGGACTGTAAGGCGATCCAACCAGTCCATCCTAAAGGAAATCAGTTTTGAATATTGATTGGAAGAACTGATGTTCAAGCTGAAACTCCAATACTTTGGCCACCTAATGTGAAGAGCTGACTCATTTGAAAAGACCCTGATGCTGGGAAAGATTGAAGGCGGGAGGATAAGGGGATGACAGAGGATGAGATGTTTGGATGGTATCACCGACTCAATTGAAATGAGTTTGAGTCAACTCTGGGAATTGGTGATGGACAGGGAGGCCTGGCGAGCTGAAGTCCATGGGGTCTCAAAGAATTGGACATGACTGAATGACTGAACTGAACTGAGAATGGAGTTATTAGCAAAGCCCTTTCATGCCCACCTCCCACCAATTTTACTATCTTTCCACTTTTTTTAAAGCCAGTTCTCAATAAATCATTTTGAAAATGAAATAATTTAAGATTTTCTTGGTGACTCAAGTTTTTAATCAACACAGTGTAAATAAAGGAGTTAGTGACTTTCCTTCTCTCTTACCCTACTGTTCATACATAGCACTAACTATTTCACAATGCTTTTAATTTCTTTACACATCTTTCCCCATGAAAGTGTTAGTCACTCAGTCATGTCTGACTCTTTGTGATCCCGTGGACTTTCGCCCGATCGACTCCCTTATCCATGGAATTCTCCAGGCAAAATTTCTGAAGTGGATTGTTATTACCTTCTCCAGGGTATCTTCCCAACCTAGGGATTGAAGCAGGGTCCCCCACATTGTAGGCAGATTCTTTACAGTCTGGGACACCAGGGAAGACTTTTCCCATATTAAACCAAAAATAATTGAGTTTAAGGACTACATTATATATGGCCTTGTTCCTACTACTTATAGTGAGTATTTTAAGTATCTGTAAAATAAGCAAAAGAGCATTTAAGATGCTGTAGGTGCAGTGGAGGTCAATAGATTTCTAAGTTCATAAGCAATTTGAATGAGGTTACATATCTGCAGAATAATGATGAAATGCAATTAATGAAAAAATAAATCAAAATCTCTCTTTGCTTATATAGGACAAGAGAAGTGATTAATTTCTAAAATTGTAAGAAATATAAAGACATGACCTATTTAACATCTAAAAGACCTATCATCCTATTGTTCTAAGACTAAGGACTTCACAAAACAGCTTCTAAGAATAAAGAAGCTAAGGGTGGTTAAGTTTTGCTTTATTTTGTTCTTTTTTGATTTTTGATAGAGGTCTTAAGTCCAAGCCAGGTTATATCCTAAGACAAGTCCAAAACCTCTTTCAATGACTTTTTTTTGTAATTGAGCTGAAGTTGATGTAAAATATTATATGTTCCCTGATGGCTCAGTGGTTAAGAATTCACCTGCCAATGCAGGAGACACAAGTTCAATCCCTGGGTCTGGAAGATATCCCCTGGAGGAGGAAATGGTAACTAACCCACTCCAACATTCTTGCCTGGGAAATCCCATGGTTAGGGGAGCCTGGTGGGCTACATTTCATGCAATTGTAAAAGAATTGGACACGACCGAACAACTAAGCAACAGCAACAATATATCATGTGTTTCAGATGTTCAACTTATTGGCTCACATTTTTTAGAAGTCCATTTAGAGTTATTATAAAGCATTCACTATATTCCCTGGGCTGTACAATATTCCTTATAGTTTATTTTAAACATAAAAGTTTGTGCCTTTGAATCCTCTACCCTTAATTTATCCCTTTCCCTTCTTTCCTCATACGGCAACCCACTGGTTTGTTTTCTGTGTCTATGTGTATCTCCTTTGTTATATTTACTAGTTATATTCTTTTTTACATTCTATATATAAGTGGCATCATACAATATTTGTCTTTCTCTGTCTGACTTATTTCACTTAGCATGATACCTTTCAAGTCCATCTATATTTTTACAAATGGTAAAATTTCATTCTTTTTCAATTTTTTTTTAATGGCTGAGTAGTATTCCAACATATGTATATTGATGTATATTACATGTAGCTGTCCAGTTTTCCCAGCACAACTTATGGAAGGGAATTTTTTTTCTTCATTGTACATGCTTGCCTATTTTGTCATAGATTAATTGTCCACAAGTGCCTGAGTTTATTTCTGGGTTCTTCATTATGTTCCATTGATCTATTCATCTGTTTTGGTGCCAGTATCATACTGTTCTGACTACTAGTCTGAAATCAAGGAGAAAGTGAAAGTGAAGTCACTCAGTCGTGTCCGACTCTGCGACGCCGCGGACTGTAGCCCACCAGGCTCCTCCATCCATGGGATTCTCCAGGCAAGAATACTGGAGTGGGTTGCCATTTCCTTCTCCAGGGGATCTTCCTGACCCAGGGATCGAACCCAGGTCTCCCGCATTGCAGGCAGACGCTTTAACTTCTGGGCCACCAGGAAAGCTGAAATCAAGGAGAGGGTTTCTTCAAGTTTTGCTTTCCTTTCTCAAGATTGATTGTTTTGACTATTCAGGGTTTCTGTAAAAATTTTAAAATTATTTGTGTTTCCATACAAATTTTAAAATGATTTGTTCTTTTGTTATTGTATAAGTTGCTAAGTTGTGTCTGACTCTTTGTGACCCAATGGACTGCAGCACACCAGGGTTCCCTGTCCTTGGCTATCTCCCTGCTGCTGCTGCTGCTAAGTCACTTCAGTTGTGTCCGACTCTGTGTGACCCCATAGACGGCAGCCCACCAGGCTCCCTTGTCCCTGGGATTCTCCAGGCAAAAACACTGGAGTGGGTTGCCATTTCCTTCTCCAATGCATGAAAGTGAAAAGTGAAAGTGAAGTTGCTCAGTCATGTCAGAGTCTTAGCCTCCCCATGGACTGCAGCCTACCAGGCTCCTCTGTCCATGGGGTTTTCCAGGCAAGAGTACTGGAGTGGGGTGCCATTGCCTTCTCCACTATCTCCCTGAGTTTGCTCAAATTCATGCCCTTTGAATCGGTGATGTCACCCAATCATCTCATCATCTGTTGCCCCCTTCTCCTCCTGTGCTCAATCTTTCCCAATAGCAAGGTCTTTTCTAATGAGTTGGCTCTTCACATCAGGTGCCAAAGTATTGGAGCTTCAGCTTCAGCATCAGTCCTTCCAATGAATATTCAGTGTTGATTTCCTTTAGGATTGACTGGTTTGATCTCCTTGCTGTCCAAGCCATTGGTATTTTGATAGGGATTACATTGAATCTATAGATTGCCTTGGGCAGTGTGGAATTTTAAGAATATCACTTCCTTCAATTAATGATCACAGTATATCTTTCCATCTATTTGTGTTGTCTTTAGTTTCTTTCATCAGTGTCTTATAGTTATATGAGTACAGCTTTTTACCTCCTTAGAATGATTTATTCCTAGTATTTTTTTCATTTTGATGTGATTGTAATGGGATAATTTTCTTAATTTCTTTTTTTTTTTTTGCTTTTTCCTTGTTAGTGTATAGAAATGCAACAGATTTATCTACATTAATTTTTAATCCTGGAACTTTTTCATGTTTATAAATGAACTCTAGCGGATTTTTGGTGGCATCTTTGGGATTTTCTGTATATGGTAACATGTTATCTGTAAACAGTGACAGCCTTAACTCTTTCTTTCCTATTTGTATGACTTTTATTTCTTTTTCTTTTATTATTACTGAGACTAGGACTTCCATTACTACGTTAAATAAAAGTTGTGAGAGCAGGCATCCTTGTCTTATTTCTTATCTTAGAGAAAATACTTTCAACTTCTCACTATTGTGTATTAGGTTAGCTGTGGGCTTATCATATATGACCTTTATAATGTTGAATTGGTTTCCCTGGTATCTCAGTTGGTAAAGAATCTGCCTGCAATGCAGGAGACCCCAGTTCAATTCCTGGCTCAGAAAGATCCCCTGGAGAAGGGATAGGCTACTCACTCCAGTATTCTTGGGCCTCTTTGTGGCTCAGACAGTAAATAATCCACCTGCAATGTGGGAGACCTGGGTTTGGTCTCTGAGTTGGGAAGATCCCCTGAAGGAGGGCATGGCAATCCAGTCCAATATTCCTGCTTGGAGAATCCCCATGGACAGAGAAGCCTGGTGGGTTACAATTCATAGGGTCACAAAGAATTGGACATGACTGAGTGACTAAGCACACAGCACAGTGTTGAGTTACATCCCCTTTATTTCCACTTTCTGGAGAGTTTTTATCATACACACAGCTTGAATTTTCTTGAAAGCTTTTTCTGCATGTATTGAGAATAGCTCCGTTGGTAAAGAATCCACCTGTAATACAGGAGACCTCTGTTTGATTTCTGGGTCAGGAAGATACACTGGAGAATGGATAGGCTACCCACTCCAGTATTATGGCCAGGATAATTCCATGAACTGTATAGTCCATGGGGTCGAAAATGGTCAGACATGACTGAACGACTTTCATACCACCATTGAGAAGATCATATGGTTTCATTATTCTGTTTGTTATATCACATCATTTTAAATACTGCAGGTATTTAAAAATCCTTACATTTCTGTGATAAATCCAACTTGATCATGGTGTATGATCCTTTTAATGCATTACTGAATTCAGATTGCTAATATTTTATTGAGGATTTTTGCATCCATGCTCATGGGTGATATTTGACATGTAACCTTTCTTGAAAAGCTGTTGTATTGGTGCTGAACTATTTTAGCTTTTTCTTGACTATAGAAGCTTTGATCTCACCATCAAATCTAAATGAGAGCTTTGCTGAGTATTCTTTGTTGTACATTTCCCCCACTTTTGTCACTTTAAATATACTGTGCTACTCCCATCTGGCCTAGAATTTCTGGTATAAAATTAGCTGAAATGGGTGCTCCCTTGTATGTAATGTGCTACTTTTCCCTCACTGACTTCAGTATTCTCTCTTTATCTTTAATTTTTGCCACTTTAATTATAATGCATCTTGTTGTATTCCTCTTTGCGTTAATCCTAAATGGGACTCTCTACAGTTTTTGGACTTGGATGTTTGTTTCCTTTCTCAAGTTAGGGAAGTTATTAGCTATTATTTTTTCAATTATGTTCTCAGCTCTCTTTTCTTCTTCTGGAACCACTTTAATGCAAATATCAGTGCACTTGATGTTGCCCCAGAGTTCTCTTAAACTGTCCTCATTTCTTTTCATAATTTTTTTCTGTTCAGAATCAGCAATTTCCACTACTCTGTCTTCCAGCTCACTGATCCATTCCTCCATATAATTTAGTCTACTGTTGATTCCTTATAGTATATTTTTCATTATTTATTATATCCTCTATTTCTACAGGTGGTGAGTTCTTTATAATTTCCAACTTTGGGATAAAAACTTCTAACTTCCCAATCTGTGAATTTATCCTTCTCTCAAGTTCTTTGATTGTATTTAGAATCACTATGTTAAAGTCTCAGTTCAGTTCAGTCCAGTTGCTCAGTCGTGACCGACTCTTTGCGACCCCATGAATCGCAGCATGCCAGGCCTCCCTGTCCATCACCAACTCCCAGAGTTCACTCAAACTCATGTCCATCGAGTCAGTGATGCCATCCAGCCATCTCATCCTCTGTCGTCCCCTTCTCCTCCTGCCCCCAATTCCTCCCAGCATCAGAGTCTTTTCCAATGAGTCAACTCTTCGCATGAGGTGGCCAAAGTGCTGGAGTTTCAGCTTTACCATCATTCCTTCCAAAGAAATCCCAGGGCTGATCTCCTTCACAATGGACTGGTTGGATCTCCTTGCAGCCCAAGGGACTCTCAAGAGTCTTCTCCTACGCCACAGTTCAAAAGCATCAATTCTTTGGTGCTCAGCTTTCTTCGCAGTCCAACTCTCACATCCATACATGACCACAGGAAAAACCATAGCCTTGACTAGACGGACCTTTGTTGGCAAAGTAATGTCTCTGCTTTTCAATATGCTCTATCCTGGATATATAGCCTTTCTCCACCTCACTTGGTTTTCTTATAATGTTGTATCTTGTTCTTTCATTGGGAACTAGTTCCTCTGCCAGCTCAAAACAGCAATAGTCTAATTGCTATTTTTATCCATCTGGTGGTTGGCTATGTTTCCTGAAATTGAAGAAGTAATCTTTTTTTTTTTTTAATTTTATTTTATTTTTAAACTTTACAATATTGTATTGATTTTGTCAAATATTGAAATGAATCTGCCACAGGTATACACGTGTTCCCCATCCTGAACCCTCCTCCCTCCTCCCTTCCCATACCATCCCACTGGGTCATCCCATTGCACCAGTCCCAAGCATCCAGTATCGTGCATTGAACCTGGACTGGCGACTCGTTTCATACATGATAGTATACATGTTTCAATGCCATTCTCCCAAATCTTCCCACCCTCTCCCTCTACCACAGAGTCCATAAGACTGTTCTATACATCAGTGTCTCTTTTGCTGTCTCGTATACAGGGTTATTGTTACCATCTTTCTAAATTCCATATATATGCATTAGTATACTGTATTGGTGTTTTTCTTTCTGGCTTACTTCACTCTGTATAATAGGCTCCAGTTTCATCCACCTCATTAGAACTGATTCAAATGTATTCTTTTTAATGGCTGAGTAATACTCCATTGTGTATATGTACCACAGCTTTCTTATCCATTCATCTGCTGATGGACATCTAGGTTGCTTCCATGTCCTGGCTATTATAAACAGTGCTGTGATGAACATTGGGGTACACGTAATCTTTTGTAGTAGAAGTCCTATGTATCTCAGCAGCACACTCCCTTCTCATCACCAGAGTTATATGCTCTAGGGGTCCCACTATGATGGTTGTATGGGTCTTTTTGTTGTGAAAGCTGACTATCTGTGCAGTCTGGCAGGCTTGGTTGGACCTTAGTCCATTTGGTTCCCAGTCCTGTCTTGTGTGGAAGCTGCCTGCCACTGTTTGGCTGACTGAGGAACCCTAGGTGGCCCTGGGGCTAGAGCTGCATTACTTATGAGTGGAGTCAAGGTTCAGGAAAACCCAGGGTTGCTGCCTGCCCACTGGTGGGTGAATCCAAGTCCTAGGACTAGTGCCAGCCTACTGGCAGGCAGGGATGGGTCCTGGTTACAGGGCCTAAAGGTTCCAGAACAAGGGTTAGATTTCTGGTGGGTGGGGCCAGTTCTGGACACAGTTGGCCACTGGCCCAATGTGCCTTAAGACTTTGTTGGCCTGTTAGTGGCGCAGGTCCCAAACCTAGCCCATCCCATGCTGGATCTGGCCTGTTAGTGATTGGGGTGAATTCACAACCTGTGGGACTGTGGTTTACTTTTGACTGGTTATCTGCTTTATTGAAAGCTTTAATATCTAGTAGAGTTACACACCCTTCGTAGATACTTTTAAGTAGTTTCCTGGCTATTCTTGTGTATTTTATTTCTGCATATGACACTTGGTATTAAATTATCTGGACATGTAAAATATTAGTTTGTTGGTATTTGTTCTGAACAGGGTGATTTGCAGGTGGCTCAAGTGGTAAAAAATCCAACTGCCAAGGCAGGAGATGCAAGAGACGTGGGTTCAACCCCTGGGTCAGGAAGATCTCCTGGGGTAGGAAATGGCAGCCCACTGTAGTATTCTTGCCTGGAGAATTCCATGGATAGAGGAGCCTGGCAGGCTACAGTCCATGGGACACAAAGAGTTGGACATGACTGAGCGACTAACACTCTCACTTTCATTATGTATCCAAATTATAGCTCTTTATTTGTTAATACTTGCAGATATTTTAACAAATGCTATACATGGAATAACTAAAAATAGACAAGTCTTGTTTAATCTACTGAAACTCTAAATGAACCTTAAAGTTGTATCATAAGAAGCTCAGATTGTCAAATTGATAAATTTCAACTAAGCCTTGCTAAGTTCAGTAAAACTTAAAAAACAAGAAAGAAAAGAAAGTCATCAGACTCATGTTTCAGTAGCCCTACTTAGAAGCACTAATAAACGGGCTTCTCAGTAGGCAAAATACTCTGAAATGTTGGCATACGACAATTGTAGAGGTTAAACACTCAACTACAAACCCCATACATTTCCCAATATTCAAACCAGTACAATATTCAAACACCAGTACAGGTGTTGTAGTATGTTGAATTTAGGAAATATAGATTTCCTAAATTTATAAGGAAATTATAAATTTAGGAAATTTAGGAATTTAGGAATTCCTAAATTTAGGAATGAGATTGAGAAGTCAAAAGAATAGATATTAGGACACCAGTCATTCATTCCTTTAGTAGTTTTAAAGAAGACCAATTATGTGAGTTCACGTTCTGTATGTGTATAAAGTGAGAGGAAATATTACAAATTAAAAAGAGAAAAGAGACATAACAACTGAACACAATGTGTGACCCAAATTTGTTTTTTTTTTTTTTTTTCCTATAAGGACATTATTAGAAAAGCTGGAACATTCTGAATAAAGCCTCTAGTTCAGATAATATTATATCACTATTAATTTAATCATTTGACAATTATACTATGCATATATAAAAGAATGTCCTTGTGTTTTAGAAAATACACACTGAAGTGCTTAGGGGTAAATATTCCAAAAAGTAAAAAGAAGGAAAACTATAAAGCAATATGACAAAATAGTAACATTTGGGAAGTAAGAATTAAGGATACATGGGAATTCTTAGCTGATTGTACTTTCCATAAATCTCAAATTTTGTCAAAATAAGCTAATTTTTTTAAAAAAGATATAAACAAAAATATCTCTCCCTATTATAAAGTTTAATTTGATGTATGAACGATGGTAGTTACTTAACATCTGTTATAATTGGTACTCAACCAAATCAGAATTATAGCAAGACTGCACTTTATGTGTATAATAGTGTAGAATAAAATATGTGCTCTTTTTATTATACAGAAAATATTTTAGAATAAAATGTAATTTTATGCAATCCTTATGATCATGTGTAAATGCTTTATGTGAATGTCATATAATTTAATGTTCCTAATGGAATGTTTATAAACTTACATTCATCAAGAGCATTTCTCTTGATGGAAGTAACTGTAAAGACATCTGTAGTTAGAATATTAGACTCCTCCCCTTTCTTTTCTTCCTCTTCCTTAGACTTCTTCCACTGTCCTGCCAAAGCCTTTGGAATGGACCCTAGGGTTGAAAGATAGGGCTTTCTCTGTGCCAAAAACAGGGATAAAAACTAGATCTAGAGTTGTGGTTTGCAACGAAGGGTGAGGGGAAGCAGAAGATATCTTCTTTGGGCTCTGTTTTTCTTCTATCAAGATGCCCTGATTCTCTTGGGAACACTCAAGCCTAGGAAACCTTGTGTGTGGTTTTGTTAGGCCAGCTCTGTCCTTGGGCTAGAAAGTCAAACTAGTTTTCCCACTGTTTGCTGCTTTGCTTCTTGTATTCACCTTTTATTGTTGTGTAAGTGGGTATGGTTCTGAGAAGATAATAAGCTATTTTTCCATTTTGGTTGTAGGTCAATGGTTGATTCTAGTGTAGGTATTCACATTTGAGGGTAATGTTCCAAGGGACAACTGACTTTATTTTGCATGTTTAAATTTTCTCACTATCTGTAAGAAGTGTTACCTATAGGAGAATGGAAAATGAGGATTCAAGCATCCTCAGCAAATGTTATCTTCCAATTCTAACACAACATACAACATTGCAAAAAGAAGCACTTTTGAGAAACTGATATTTCTTTGAAGGGTCTTCTTGTAATGCTTGCAGAAGTGTTTTTAAGAACGCTTAAATGAATGTTGCTGTGTTCAATTTATATAGCCTTGCCTGGAGAGTCCCAGGGACGGTGGAGCCTGGTGGGCTGCTGTCTATGGGGTCGCACAGTCGGACACGACTGAAGTGACTTAGCAGCAGCAGCAGCTGAAATCTAATTCAAACCATAATCAACAATGACACTGTGAGAAAGTAGAGAGAGAAAGAGTTAAGCAAGTGCTGTCTGATTCAAAAGGTACAATATGGGAACATTTAATTATGACTGGAATATTATCATATAAATGTGTAGATTAGAGCCAAATTTTATGAAGGATGATGAATCAGGACCAGTCTAATGATCCTATAATCTGGGTAGAATTCCTCTGGCAAACATTCTTCATCTTAAAAAGACAAAGGATTTCAGCTGAAATGATAACGAATGGGTGTTAAGCTCTATATGTCAGGTAAAAATAAATCAATTATAATTTATTTGCAATTAAAATTGCTAAATGGTCAATTCTGCAACCTGCAAATTGGCAAAAACAATTTTTAGCCCACATCCTGGGTAAGAGTTTAGCGAGCCTCGCAACTAACGAAACGCCTGCACACTTATCTCAGGATGTGCAGTACTCCATTTGGGAAGATTACCACAAATTCTACTTCATTTGTTTGTTTTCTTCCACATCTTTTTACCAGATAATAATAAAAAATGAAGACAGAAGTCATTAACGCATTAAACATTCTGGGGAACTTCCTGTCAGTATTTTAATGACTGCTGTAGGGATTACAATATCTTTGTTTAGCCCTCACAGTATGGGAATACACACCAAAAGGACATATTGTCCTTTAGGCTTGAGTACCTTGAACTGACCTGAATATAAGGTGCATAAAATTTGTAAAAGCAATATTATTTTAATGGAATTAAACATACACTGCTTAAATATTGATAAAATAGTTCAGCTAAAGATAATCTGCAAAATATGGTGTTTAGAACATTTATTTGAAAGCTTGCCAATTATATCAAACTGTCCAAAGATTACTTTGTATAAAAAGCTCAAAACTACTGGTGTTGATCTTGTTCCCTTTGAAAGAAAAAATATTTTTAAAGAAAATTCATACAGATCTTAAAGTTGACCTTAAAAATATTTCTTATAATAATGTATTTTTCTGAACAAATGCAGGAGGGAAGGATGCATATAGGAGTGAAACTAGCTTACTTGATGTCTTTTCCATGACTAACATATTTTTGGCATTATACACATACATATTATGGACAGGCTGGCATATATGAGGCTTATGTATGTAAGAATATGTCAATAGTGAAAACTGGGTGAATATGATAATCAGTTACCAAGTGTTACATGTTATTATCTACCTTTTAAATTTGTTAACATAAACTGCCTTTACATGAAAAGGTCACATGTCATTTTTGAAAAAAAAAAAAAAAAAATGGAATATATAAATGAGGTTAGAAAGTTAATGTTAACCCAGAATAAAGCTAGTAAATCTGAAAGGAAAGGTAAAATTGGAACCCAAAGTTTGGGATTCTGAACTTGGTATCCTCACTCTTTGTGTTTGTTACAAAAAATTTCAAACTTCATTAAAAAATAGAGGAGATCTTGCAAATGAACTCCATGCCCATCACTCAATTTCAACAAGCATCAGGATTTTTGCCCCATTTTTAAAATCTATCAATTTTTTTTTTTCCTTTGCTGAAGTAGTATAAATCTAATTCCTGGTATTATATCATTTCACCTCCAAATTACATCTCTATGCATTTTTTTCAAAAATATAGGACATGTTTTAACCTAAGAATATGTCCATTTTTATCCCTAAACAAAAATTGATGATATTTGAAGCATTGTATATCTGGTCCCTAATTCAATTTCCCTGATAGCTTCAGAATTTTTTTTAGTTGATTTGAATCAATATCCAATCCACACATTGCATTTGTTTGCTATGTTTCTTGTTTCTTTAATGCAGAACAGCTTCCTCACTTTTTCTTCTATTCAGTTCAGTTCAGTCGCTTAGTCGTGCTCTTTGTGACCCCATGAATCACAGCACGCCAGGCCTCCCTGTCCATCACCAACTCCTGGAGTTTACCCAAACTCATGTCCATCAAGTCGGTGATGCCATCCAGCCATCTCATCCTCTGTCATCCCCTGTCATCCCCTTCTCCTCCTGCCCTCAATCCCTCCCATCATCAGGGTCTTTTCCAATGAGTCAACTCTTCACATGAGGTGGCCAAAGTATTGGAGTTTCAGCTTCAGCATCAGTCCCTCCAATGAACACCCAGGACTGATCCCCTTTAGGATGGACTGGTTGGATCTCCTTGCAGTCCAATTGACTTATTGGAGAAATCAGATTTGTTGTTCTATAGCATGTTCAGCATTCTGGATTTGTATATTGAATTCATTTTATGTCATTTAAGTTGTTTTTCTATTTTCTCATATTCCTGTAAATCTAACAGAAATTGAACCATTAAGAAAACAATACTTCCTAGGTGGTTCCATATAATGCATTAGAACCAGGCCTACAAGCCTAGAAGAAAGGGTGTCATCTTCTTTGCAAGCATTACATATTACCTTCCTTTACCCTACTCTATAAACTTTATCTTTAGGAACAATCGTTAGCACAAAGGCTAGCCAAAGTCCAAGGTGTGCAATGGAATGTTTTGTTTTGGGGGGTGAAAATCATTAGAAGTCGTTAGTAAATGGAAGTTTAGTGCCAACCTATTTACTCTATCATTTCACCAAGTAATTCAAATCAAATCTGATATTCAGTTGCCACAGAGACCTAGCAGACAGTCTGAATGATGAAGTCCCTGGAAGAGACTTTGGCAGAATGACAAGAGAAGATACTGCTCAGCAGGAAGATAAGCTGAGTATGACACATACACATTGGAGACTGCAGTGTGGATTTGCCATTTTCTTCCCAGGAAACAGTTGCCTCAGTCACAGTGTGAAAATAGTAGAAGATATAAGATTAAAAACAAAAATGAAGCATAGGGAATAAGGCAGAAAGATATTTGCTCCATAGTATTGTCACATATGCATTTGCATACACACAGTTTTTGTCATACAGAAAAAGACAAGTTTGACTTTGGACAGAGTTGAAGGGTTTACTTTGGAGTCATCAAACCAAATGAGGTGACTCTAGTGGGATAAATAAAAGAGAAGCAGAAGTGTGATATTTATAAGACTGACAGAAATTTGTAGAAAGAAGAAAGAACTTGAAGTCCATCCTTTGGCTCTTTATTTTGATTGCTAACTTATTCCACAGAAAGATGTCCTTCTCCTAACTCCAAGAATCCTAATCTTGGAGGGATTAATCCTCCAGGTGTCCAAGAATCAAGGCACATTTTGTTGCAATTCAGGAGTTAAAATGTGTTTAGTGGTTCAGAAATATGTTACATTGACTCTTGGGAAAAACCCTGATGAGAAGAAATCCTCCTTCTTGGCACCCTTACTGAGTTGTTTTTTTTCCTTCTTAATTTTACAGAAGTATAGTTGATTTACAATGTTGTGTTAGTTTCTGCTGTACAGCAAAATGATTCAGTTACACATATGCATATATATATATATTCTTTTTCATATTCTTTTCTATTTTGGCATACCTTTATCAAAGTATTTGTGATCTTTCTTTTAGTTTCAAGTAAGACATTAATTTAAGCCAGGTAAGTACATTGCTAAATGTACTGAAATTTAGCCAGTCACTGTAGGCAATTTGTTGTTTACTTCTCAGAGTTGTTCGTAAGCAGAAACCTAAGTAAACTGAGCAGTTGCTGCTGCTGCTAAGTCACTTCAGTCATCTGACTCTGTGGGAACCCATAGACGGCAGCCCACCAGGCTCCCCTGTCCCTGGGATTCTCCAGGCAAGAACACTGGAGTGGGTTGCCATTTCCTTCTCCAATGCATGAAAATGAAAAGGGAAAGTGAAGTCGCTCAGTCGTGTCTGACTCTTAGCGACCCCGTGGACTGCAGCCTACCAGGCCCCTCCATCCATGGGATTTTCCAGGCAAGAGTACTGGAGTGGGGTGCCATTGAAGTTAAAAGACAAAGAATTCGTTTGTGTGAGCTGCCATAACAAAGTAACACAAACTGAATGGCTTCAGCAACAAATGTTTACAGAGACTAGAAGGCAGAGGCCAAGGTGTCAGCAGGGTTGGTTCCTTCTGAGGGCTCGGGGGGCGAATCTGTTAGATGCTTGTCCAGGCACATATGGTGGTTTGCTGGCTGTTTTTGGTGGCCCGTGGGCTGTTGAAACATCACCCTACTCTCTGGCTTCATTTTCATATGATGTTCTCCTGTGTGTGTTTGGGTCCAAATCTCTCCTTTCATAAAGACATGAGTAAAATTAGATTAGGGGCCTACCCTACTATTGTGTCCTTACAACTTAACTGTGTACATCTGCAACCAATTATAACTAATTGCAATAAGGACCATATTTCCAAATAAAGTCATATTCTGAGGTACTGGGGATAGGACTTCAACTTACGAATTATGGGGGAGGACACATTTCAACCCATAACATCCAATATATCATTTAGACTTAGATGATAAAATATTTGAATTTCTCAACCTCAGTTTTACTGATACATTGGATCTGCTGATTCTTTGTTGGGTGGAGGTATGGGCTGTCCTCTACACTATAGAATACATCATCCTGCACCTCTACCAACTAAAGATCAGTAGCACCTCAACCCCCAGTCATGGCAATCAAAAATGTCTTCAGATATTACCAAGAATCCCCTGGGATGGAGGGATAGCCTCAGCTAAGAACCCACTGAATGATTAGATAGCTTTTAAGTTATTTCTGTATGTCTACAGATCTGAAAATTATCATGACTCAGAAGCAAGTTAGCTCTCATTATTCCCCTTAGCAATAGTAATTAAAGAAGAGTTAACTTGTTTTTCAAAGTGGTAAGTTTGTATTTTTAATAAGGTAATTATTTTTATATCTAGATAAAAAATATTTTTCTCTAAAATGGATTTCTCTATTTTCTCATCTGTATCTCTCTGCATTTTTATTTTGATCTTATAAAAATTAATTGAAAATGAAGTGAGGTATAGGCAATGGAAGGAACTGTGTTAACAGGGGAAAATAAAGCAACATATACTTCCGATCTACATAAAATAAAATAAAATAGATAAATTGTATGTGTGTGTGTGTGTGTGTGTGTGTGTATGTATGTGTAAGGGTATACTTAGATGGGCCAGCCAAACAACTGACATAAAAATTTGGTTTTATCATCAAGTGAGTCAAGAGAGGTAGAATCATACACTTATTTGGGTATTATAACTCTGTTTTGGCATGGACTGTTTTATTTAAAAAAATGAACAGTCATTATAGATCAATTTTCAGAGATAGGCAATACAGTTGATCGTGTTAAAGCTTCTTAATATAACCCTCTAAAAACTGGAGACTCAAATAGAGAATCCCTGTATGCATATAATTAATATAATGCTTCAAAAAATAGGCCTAAATAAATTCTGTTGATTTGAAAGAAAAAAATCCTTATTCCTTGCACATTTGTTATTGAAACATTTTTAGTGTATCTTTTCGTAAATCTTGATAAAATGAGTACAATATTACTTCCTTGCCTTGAACATATACAAAGAAAGAAGAAAAATAGACATCCTTTGGCCAAACAGTCTCAATATCTCTTACCCAAATGACTCTCTAATAAGGAATATAACAAATTTAGATGAGTTGAGCAAATCTTTTACTCTTTAGGTTTCTATTTTGTAAAATAATAACAGTGAAATGACCAGAAGTTTAATAATAGGTATTAGAGGAATATCACACCCTCCAAGTTTTTTCTTTTGGAATAAACACTGGACCCCATGACATGCTCCTAGACATTTATTTGGAACAGAAGTCAAAAACAGTGTCTGATGGACCGTACTTGTCTGCAGCTATGTTTTATTGCAGCAGACACTTTTCTTTTCATTTTCTTTGGTTTAAATTCATTAAAAGAAATAGAATCAGAACTTTTCCTTTAAAAATCTAAGATTTCAGATTTTCTTGAGAAAGCAGCAGCTCTGAAATTTCTGACTATGCATTCTTACACAACAATCAGCTGATAAGAGTTCAAAAGCTGTAGGGCTTTTTTTGGGTATGTTTTTCTATAGGCTACTGGGCCCATCACTGTCAGTTTTCCCCAATAATGTCCAATGCTAGATGTTTTATGTTTTGTTGTTGTTGTTCAGTTTTTCCACTGGCTCAGTGGTAAAGAATCTACCTGCAATGCAGAAGCCACAGGAGACAGGAGAGTTTGATCCCTGGGTCGGGAAGATTTCCTGGAGGAAGAAATGGCAATCCACTCCAGTATTCTTGCCTGGAGAATCCCTATGGACAGAAGAGCTTGATGGGTGACAGTCCATGGGGTCGCAAAGAGCTGAACCCGACTAAAGCAACTGACTGGTTTGATATCCTTTTCTGTCCAAGGGACTCTCAAGAGTCTTCTCCAGCATCACAATTCAAAAGCATCAGTTCTTTGGTGCATGGTCCAACTCTCACATCCATACATGACTATTGGAAAAATCACAGATTTGACTACGGCAAAATGTAGTCAAATTTTGCTGTAGCAAAATGATGTCAGAAAATGATGTCTCTTCTTTTTAATATGCTAACTAGGTTTGTCATAGCTTTCCTCCCAAGGAGCAAGCATCTTTTAATTTCATGGCAGCTGTCATTGTCTGCAGTGATTTTGGAGCCCAAGAAAATAAAATCTGTCACTGTTTCCACTTTTTATCCATTTAATTGCCATGAAGTGATAGGACCAGATTCCATGATCTTTGTTTTTTGAGTGTTGAGTTTTAAGCCAGCTTTTTCACTCTCTTTTTTCACTCTCATCAAGAGGTTCTTTAGCTCCTCTTCACTTTTGCCATTAGAGTGGTATTATCTGCATACCTGAGGTTGTTGATATTTCTCCAGGCAATCTTGATTCCAGGTTGTGATTCATCCAGCCTGGCATTTTGCATGATATACTCTGCATATAAGCTAAATAAGCAGGGTGACAATATACAGCCTGGACGTACACCTTTCCCAGTTTTGAACCAGTACTTTGTTCCATGTCCAGTTCTAACTGTTGCTTCTTTACCAGCATACAGGTTTCTCAGGAGAGAGGTAAGGTGTTCTGGTAGTCACATCTCATTCAGAATTTGACACAGTTTGTTGTGATACACACAGTCAAAGTTTTATGTATGTGTTTGTTCTCTTCTAGCTCAATCCATCAATTTTATGACCCTAAAGATATCATAAACACTTGCCATTTCAACTTAAAACTTGAATCTATGAAATCATTTTAGTTTAAAGAAACATGTATGAGAACACTTCCATTCAAAATTATGACAAAAATATAAGGCATCATTATGAAGGTCAAGAATCTGAACCCACAAGGGTTTTTTTTTATTTATACATTCAACAAAAGTTTTTGCCACTAACTCACTGGCACTGTTAGAAGCAAATTATGTCTCTCATCTAAACTGATACCTTGAATATTGCAAAATGATACTTCTTTTGCCAGCTAAAAGAAGTCTTAGCATTAGTTAACCTATCCAAACCTCACTTTCCGCTTCTAAAATAGAAAAAGTAATTTTTGCTTATTGCGTAAGCTTATGTAAGTATTTTAAAAAGATAATGTACTTTGTTTAAAATTATGTTTGGCCGAGTAAGCATTAATTAAATGTTACCTATTATTATTCTTGCTATAATTATTCTAGTAATTCACTCACTCATTCTGTAAATAATCATCATGTCTTATATTCCCAACTGCTTCAAACAAATGAGTAATTAACTTTACTTGTATCTGCTTAGGTCCATCCATCTCCAAAAAATGTAATAGATAACATTAAATACTAGTGCAACTGTTCTCATTGCTGGGTGGCTTTGACTCCTGACTCCATGAAACAGTTAATTTCTGCAGACATTTTTGATTGTCAAGACTGGGGGTATGTGATATTGTTATCTAGTGGATAGAAGCCAAAAATATTCTTAAATAATCTTCAGTACACAGGACAGAACCCATAACAAACAAATATCTGGTCCAAAATATTAATAGTGTGGGATTTGAGAAAACTGCATTAGAGAGATATTTACTGATATAACTTAAAGAATTACTATTATGAAAGAGGGTAAAAAGAAATAATCAGAAAAGGGAGATATGTCTAGAGAAAGTCCAAATGGCAGTCACAAGGTGTTTTTATTTGTACTATATATTCCTCAAAGAAGTTTTCATTGTCAAATGAATTGTTTTTCTTTGGACTATAGAAGTTTGGACTATAGAAGTTAGACTATAGACTTTCAAAAGAAAGCTTTTAGAATCAGAATAGATCTATCATTTTAACACCTGACTAAACTGCTGAAACCAAAATAAATTAAATCCCCCAGTGGATCACTAGCCATGTGTGCCAGTCTGCTTCTAAAATTAATACATGTAATGTCATGCCTTGAAACCAGTTTCCATACTTTTTCTCTGGGATATATAATACATCAAACTTTAAAGGTCCCTAGACATCTATAAAACCAATTTTTGTGTAAGACTCATCTGTTAGCATTAACTATTTACATAAAGACTAAATTGGTTATCAAATTTGCAATCTGAGCACCTGGATAAAAACTTCATATAAATTTTTTTCACTCTGTCTCCCTTTATCAAACAGGAAACTAAAAACAGTCTCTGGTTTTCAAGACAGTGGAAGAATCTGTGAAAATCAACCAGCCATTTCTTCTAGTATGCTACTGTTTTTAAGAGACATAATTGTTTCTTGGGTCTGAAGTTCTTTCATTTCTATTTTTCCTCAAAGACGTGCAGTAATTTATATGCAACTTAAAAAAACAAATGCATTTTATTTGTAGATGGAAGCAATATCTTTGGAGACATTAGTAGCCATTGACCCCAAAAGCAATCAGTGAAAGAAAAGCAACAGCACTCACAACCTGGAAAAAAGAGCACCAAATAAAATAAGGTTACATCTCCTTTCTCACAAAAGAGAATCATGAGGCTCTTAAAAGAGATCATTTATGGCCATATTATTCATATAATATGTTATAGTTTCCTCTTGTCTTTTACTTCATGTATTTTTTACTGAACTGGAGGAAGAAGCCGTATGCTATCATGTTTTATAATGATACTGTGTTCAGAATCTACACGCTAGGTTTTATTCTAATTTTGCTAATCACTTCATTTATTTCTCTATAATACTGAAGTATACATCTGTGTGCAAGTGTTTGTGTGTGTATCTAAACATCCTTGTGAAAGTTACCATTAATTTTCTATTTTAATTATTTTCTTACAATACCTAGGATGCTGACCCAGAAGTTCAAAACATAAGCGAAAAATGTGCTTGATGCAATGCTTAGCCCCATTGATTTTTTCCAGGGCATGTACAAGAGAATAGCTTTCCACTTGAGTTTACGAAAATAAGATTTCAGGTGCCATTGAATAATTTTTGAAAAGGAGCTAAGAATCCCAGGAAAGAAGATTTAAAAAAGAGAGAGACAACATCAAATGATGATAAAGGGCTATTTTACTAACATTTTTAGGAGAAACAGGAAGCTGTGTGAAATTTAAGAGAGATTAAGAGAGTCCTTGATGATAACTACAATCTCACTGGTTCAAAGAAACTATAAGACAAAACATAAGTTTATCACTAAGACAGAATTCAAGTACTGCACAAATGCTATATATATGGAACATTTTGCTTCTATTTGTAAATATATGACATCTTTTTCTCCTAAAGTTCCATGACTGATAACTCTAAATGCTTAAGTCTGAATAGGATATTCATATTTAAAAATAAAAAGGAAATGAACAAAATTTATTAATTAAATAAGCCTCAAAACTGGGATAGTGAAAGAGGAAAAAAGAAGACTGAACAATTAATGTTCAATATGAAGCTTGGTGGGCCAAAGTGTTTAAAAATCAATATATATCATCAGGAACCAATGATAACAGATCTGTGGAAATGAATAACAGAAAGATAACTGTAGGTATTTGACTCTCAATTTTAAAATAATACACTTAAAGTTTGCTTTGTGTTTTCTGCTGATTTATCCCAGGCCTAAAATGATTGCTTACAGCTGACAGCTTGCTGGTCTCCTAGTGATTTCAATAATTATCTCTATTGAGTTAGCGTGTTGATCTGTAGCTGCAAGCCATTTCAAAATTCCCCTTTTATCCTACTAGAGGTAATAGAATTAATGAGCCTCTTTGCCAAACATAGCAGGAACATTGGGTACACAATTAGGTCACAATATGAAACTGAAAAAATAAAGCAAATTTAAATGAAAATTTTGAGCTAAAATAAATGTATATAAGGCAATTTTTTTCTGTTTAATTTGTTAAATATTGACACGATAACTGGGCTTCCATGGTGGCTCAGACGGTAAAGAATCCACCTGCAAATCAGGAGACCTAGATTAGATTCCTGGGTCAGGGAGATCCCCTGAAGAAGGAAATGGCAATCCACTCCATTCTTGCTGGAAAATTCCATGGACAGAGGAGGAGCCTGGCAGACTCAAGTCCATGGGGTCACAAAGAGTCTGGAAGGACTCAGCAACTAATACTTTCACTTTCCTTTTCAGGCATGCTGTTAAAACAACCACCAAAGAAATCGGATTGATTGATTATTGCATTTTCAGACTATCCTGTGCTAATATGAGTAGTAAAGCAGCTCAATACAAGTAATTTTGAGTTAGAAAAGTACTTAGTAATTAAAAAAAAAATCATCCATGGTTGTTACATTTGTGATAAGTCTCTGAGTTCCAGTTCTGCATCAGCATGCGTGAAATAAAATCTGGGGCTTTGCTTACTTTCTAGCTGTGAGGCTTTGTTTCAGTGTCCTTGTCTGTAGAATGGGTATAGAATTGTACTTCAGGAGATTCTTCTGAGGAGTCAATAAGAAAGCAGGTCATGGGGAAGGTGGACCATGGGAGAAGATGCCTTTATACAATCTACAAGGTTCCATCAAAATAGACAAGTGGTTAGATGCCTCAAGGAATGGTTCCAAGTGAACTCTTAAAAAAATAATTTTGGTTGAGAAAGTGTATTGCCTATTGTTCAAAATCACAAATTAATAAATGGGAATATGTCCAATCACAGGTTTTAAAACATTTTTCCAGAGGCATTCACTTTTACTTTGCAAATAATTACACAAACCTGGGGATACAGACTATTTGAAATGATGAGAAATGAGGGAAATTATAAAATTTTTCACTCCTATACAAAAAAGTATATTTACTTGTTTGACTGGGTACTTTTAATTGTTTATAAGAAGGATTTTCAAAGCTATCTAATAATAAAAGACCTAAAACTATAGGATAAATGGAGTAAATAGGCTAAATATTTGAAGTAGATACTATTAAGGAAAAAATTCAAGACTATATATTTCTCACTAAGTTGGTATTCCTAATAAACATAGGTATTATTACAACCTGTGCATTAAGTGTCCCCATTTACAATTCTTAGTTTAAAGAATCATGGTTTTGAAAAGTAGAGAGGTTACCACTGGCTGGCCACTGTTTTTTAAAAGTAAAAACAATCAGACTGCTATTTCTTTACTTTGAAAAATTGCAGTTTTTAAAAGTAAGGTAGGCATCAGCGACTGGAAAAATTGCAGAATCAGTGGCTGGAAAAAATCATTTTGATCAATTTATCATCACAGCAAGTTTGGTTTTGACTTACTCATTTGCAACCACCCTGCCCCAAGAAAAACACACTCAGTTTATTTGCAGTGAAATCGCATGCTTTCCATGAAGTAGGAGTTGAGCAGCTGGATTTATTCTTGCTCCAAGTGCAAGGTTGGGCCAAGAGCAAGGGCCCTGTGAGAGTGGGTTTCCAGCAAAGAAACGGTGCTGGCAGAGGGGGACACTGCCTCCCATAGCTAAGAGCTTCTAATGCAAGCACAGGAAAGGAACAATCCAACAGAGAGGCAATTTGACAGCTGTTTCTGCTGACTATCTCTGAGAACTGCTAGATACCTGAGGAAACAAAATGACAGAGCACCTAAATTACTCCTTGTCTCTGGGACTGGGCCTGAAATACTCAAGGAACAACATGCTCAACTGCTGACTGAAGTCAGCTGTGGTCTTTTTGTTTGGGCACACATCTTATTTATAAAACCAACTTGAGAATAATAATTTCATATATGAAAAGATATAGGGAAGTCCAAGGGAAGAAAAACCAGCCAAAAACCCTGACATATCTTCCTTTGAAATCAATTTGCTTTAAAAAGGAAGTTTTTTTTAAGTCAAATTTAATTTTAGATTTATACTAGTTTTAAAAGTATACCATGTTTACAACAAATTTAAAATACAAACTAGGCAATAGAGAGAAGATTGGTTATAACATAAAGCAGTATACATGACCTAAACATTTAAACAAAGGCTTAAGATCAATGAAAAAAATAAAGACTGAAGAACAAATAAAAATTCAACGACTGTCATTGATATCTACAAAAAAATAAGATACAATAACATTTTTTAAAAGTCATTCACTGTAGAAATAGTTCAGATTTTACATTACTGTGAACTAGGCAAATTTTTATATACTTAGCTATATTAGTGGCTAAAATTTTGAAACCCAATGATATAAGAAAAGAAAAATCAGCTTCCAGCCCCCCACCCTCAATGGTTGCCTTTTACAGAAAAAAGTCTATTATCTAATTTCCCTTTGTATTCTAAATATCTAAAGACAAGGTCAAAAATATGCAAAGTTTTAAAAGATAATGATTGTAGAACAAGAACTATAGCCAAATTTTAGTTCACATAATATGAGATTTGGCAAACCATAGCTTGTGTACCAAACTTGATCCACCACTTGTGTAAATAAAATTTTGCTGTAACGTAGTCATGTCCATTCATTTACACGTTGCATATGGCTGCTTCCGGATTATGTAAGAGTAAGTGCAATGGAGACTGTATGGTCTGCAAATTTAAATTTTTACAGTGGTAAATATTAGGTATTTCCTATCTGGTTTTTTACACAAAAACTTTGCCAATCCCTGATACAAAATCTGCCAACCCCTGATCAAAGGAGTATATAAAAACTTAGAAGGATTATCTCACATTTATTTTTCCTATGAAGATATTATACAAAAAAAATTTGGGGAAAACCCTGTAAAACACAAAATGTAAATAACTGTGATGTTATTATGAAATCTATTTACATATAAAAATTTTCTAGAACAGAAGAGGCTAACAGTATAATATATACTTATTATTGTAAGCAATTGAGATAATGTGTGTGAAAATGCTTTGAACCCTGGAAAAAGCTAAACAGATTAATTAAATTATCATTAGGCACAAGACCATTAATTAGAGAAAGAGCTTGTTTACAGTATACTAACATACAATTTAGTCGTTAAATCATAGAGCAGGCATGGTTAATTTTACCTTTCCTTACTATTAATAACATGAATCTTGGTCTGGCTGTTTTGATTTCAAAGAATTGGGAACCAACCAAGTTAGTCCCAAGGTTCTTATCCTGGCTGCACATTATAGTCACCTGGAGAGCCTTCAAACAAAATATCAAGTGCTGGTCCAATATCCCAGACCTATTAAATTAGAACCTCTTATTGATTTCCAAAAACTCACCAGATGCTTCTAATATGCAGCCAGGTTCAAGAAGCATGAACTGTTGAAATAAATATATAAATAAAAGGAACTGGTTTTTAGGGTTGATATGGAATGAAGAGATAAATTTCATGGGAAGCTAAGACTAAAATTCATAATAGCCCAGGGATTCATGGAACTTTGAATTAAGAAAGTTCCCACAAGAATAAACAGGCACAGAAATGTGACTTGGTCCCATTTCTCTTGTCAACTTTTCTTCAGTTTCTATTCTCCCATACATTTTTGGTCAGTAGTTCGGAGTTCTCATGGACCTCTGGTGTCAGTTCCAATTTATGGCAAAATTACAATAATCTTTTATTTTCCTATACCTAATTCCTTCATTTTTAAAAATTCAATCTAACCAACGAAAAAAGCCTCAAGGTAAGATAGCTTTCCTCACTGTTTTTATTTCATGGCAGATTGTTAGTTACTGGGCATTCTTTTTAATTATCCGTCTTTGGCCATATAACCAGTGTTTCTGGCTGAAGGGGGATAAATTAAAGAGTGCGAGTGCCAGCCAACAGGCACATGAAAGGTGTGGAGCACCATCAGTTACCAGGGAAATGGAAATCAAAAGCACACTGAGAGATAACATTACTTCTATTAGAATGACTATTGTCAAAGAGACAAAAAATAACAAGTGCTGGGTGAGGATATGGAGGAAAGAAAACTCCTGTGCACTCAAAAAATTAAAGATAGAGCTACCATATGATCCAGCAATTCTACTTCTGAATATTTATTCAAAGGAAATGAAAAGAGAAAGAAATCCTCCTATGCTCACTTAAGCATTATTTACAACAGCCTATGCATTTAAGCAACCTATGGCATTCAGTTGATGAACAGATGAATAAAGAAATTTATGTAAATATATACAGTGGGATATTCAGTTCAGTTCAATCGCTCAGTAATGTCCGACTCTTTGCGACCCCATGAATTGCAGCACGCCAGGCCTCCCTGTCTGTCACTAACTCCTGGAGTTCACTCAAACTCACGTCCATCGAGTCAGTGATGCCATCCAGCCATCTCATCCTCTGTCATCCCCTTCACCTCCTGCCCCCAATCCCTCCCAGCATCAGAGTCTTTTCCAATGAGTCAACTCTTCGCATGAGCTGGCCAAAGTACTGGAGTTTCAGCTAGACATTTTGCTCTAATTTTCATTAGTGGCTGGTATATTATAACTATGGGGTTTCCCAGGTGGCATTAGTGGCAAAGAACCTACCTGCCAACATTGCAATACGTGAACCGTGAGCCAGATGTTCAAGCTGGTTTTAGAAAAGGCAGAGGAACCAGAGATCAAATTGCCAACATCAGCTGGATCATCGAAAAGCAAGAGAATTCCCGAAAAACATCTATTTCCGCTTTATTGACTATGCCAAAGACTTTGACTATGTGGATCACAATAAACTGTGGAAAATTCTGAAAGAAATGGGAACACCAGACCACCTGACCTGCCTCTTGAGAAACCTGTATGCAGGTCAGGATGCAACAGTTAGAACTGGACATGGAACAACAGACTGGTTCCAAATAGGAAAAGGAGTACATCAAGGCTGTATACTGTCACCCTGCTTATTTAACTTCTATGCAGAGTACATCATGAGAAATGCTGGGCTGGAAGAAGCACAAGCTGGAATCAAGATTGCTGGGAGAAATATCAAGAACCTCAGATATGCAGATGATACCACCCTTATGGCAGAAAGTGAAGAGGAACTCAAAAGCCTCTTGATGAAAGTGAAAGAGGAGCTTGAAAAAGTTGGCTTAAAGCTCAACATTCAGAAAATGAAGATCATGGCATCTGGTCCCATCACTTCATGGGAAATAGATGGGGAAACAGTGGAAGCAGTGTCAGACTTTATTTTTTGGGGCTCCAAAATCACTGCAGATGGTGACTGTAGCCATGAAATTAAAAGATGCTTACTCCTTGGAAGGAAAGTTATGACCAACCTAGATAGCATATTCAAAAGCAGAGACATTACTTTGCCAACAAAGGTCCATCTAGTCAAGGCTTTGTTTTTTCCAGTGGTTATGTATGGATTTGAGAGTTGGACTGTGAAGAAAGCTGAGTGCCGGAGAATTGATGCTTTGGAACTGTGTTGTTGGAGAAGAAAGTCCCTTGGATTGCAAGGAGATGCAATCCGTCCATTCTAAAGAAGATTGGTCCTGGGTGTTTTTGGAAGGAATGATACTGAAGCTGAAACTCCAGTATTTTGGCCACTTCATGCGAAGAGTTGACTCACTGGAAAAGACCCTGATGCTGGGAGGGATTGGGGGCAGGAGGAGAAGGGGGACAACAGAGGATGAGATGGCTGGATGGCATCACCAACTCAAGACGTGAGTTTGAATGAACTCTGGGAGTTGGTGATGGACAGGGAGGCCTGGCGTGCTGCAGTGCATGGGGTCACAAAGAGTCGGACACGACTGAGCAACTGAACTGAACTGAACTTTTATTAGTAGTTCCATTTTCTAAGCAACTTTTATAAACTTCTACATTACTTAGCCTAGTCAAACGTTGTCATTTGAAAAAATAAAAAAACAAACTCTTTCTTTTCCCACTAAACTTTGTCAGTCTTCTTTTTATCTGCTAAGCTTGGCAATGGTTTTCTGAAACTGCAGCTAAATTTCTTCTTTTATACAGGGTATTTAGCATTCTTGAATCAAGAGAAAAAGACAATGACCATAAAACAATGTACTTCAAAACAAATATATCGTGTTGATCTCATTTTTTTTTTTATTTTCCTCACAAATATCTTGGGATTTGGAAGGGCGTTTTTCTTTCAGTAATAAACTGAAATTATTACCTTGTCACAGTGTATAATAATTCCTTTAGTAGAGTTGTCTAAATATCCCCAAGTCTTTTTCTTTTTTTCACTTGGTTAGCTTCAGTACTTAGATATTAGAATAAAATAGTGAGGAACTAAATATAATGGCTTATGTTTTGGCAAGGGATCAACACAAGCTCTGTAAGTGAGGTGCCAGTTCCTCACTCATCATTTGAAACACATTTCATAGGCCTGAGCAGCATGATTTGTTTAGTATCAAGTCAGGGGTAAGAGACACAATAATTTTGTTTCCTTTTCACATGAGTTATATGGAATCTTTTAAATCTGAATAACACTCTTCTTTTATCGGCATGTTCTACACCAAGTGATTAATCTTTACACAGTGGCAGTTCAGTAGGCAATCATAAAAGGCGATACATTTTTCCTCAGGGATCTGTACCTGTCCTCTTTTGGGAAGAGTGAAACAGTAAAGCAAAAAACATTTTGCTCACATCTTCAAGTAACTTTTTATATTAAATGTGTCTTTTTCTGTCTCATGACCTGAATCATATTGCCAGTTCTTCTCAAGAACCCCAACTTGATATTTTCAATTCAATGTGGAAAAGGCATCTCAAGGAATATCACAAAGTCATACTCTTCATTTTGTTTGTTTTGTTTTCTTTGTGAGAGGCAAGGTAGAATGAAGGTGTAAAGCAGAGGCTAGCAAACTATGGCCCATGGGCCCAATATGGCCCTCTGTTTGTGCATGGCCCTTGAAGTAAGAGTGCTTTCTACAGATAAACATTTGCAATCTATGATATGATAGGGAACATTGGAATCGATTTATCTGGAAAGCATCTTGGTTTGGCTAAATTACCTTGGGCTAGTTATGCAATCTCCCTATGCTTTAACTACTTCACAGCTCATATGCTTAGAAAAAAAAATAAATAAAAATAAAAAACCTACAAAGACATATGCCTAGATGGTAATTGCAGTTTTCAGTGGAAAAATTGCAAATAACTTCTTCTTTTTCTCACATGATTTTTTGGGTACAGGACATTTGCAAAAGTTTCTGTGGTAATTAGATAATTGTTTTATAATACAAATACACTATGGAAATTATTAAGCAGTAAATGGGAAAATTTGTATCAAATGTCCTTGGAGAAAATGGATTAGCATCAATTTTTTTTCTCGGGGAAAAAAGAATATGTATTTGAAATTTTAAAAATATTAAAGCAACTTAGCTGTATATATTCTTATTTGTATCAAAAATATTCAAATCTTTTGGGAAAAAAAAAACCTACAAACATAGGGTCATACTAGACAAATTTAACCATTACTTTACGTTTACAATAAAATATGTAAAGTCATCCAATGTTAAGGAAAAGGAATATCTATATATGATATGCTGCTGCTGCTAAGTCACTTCAGTTGTGTCCGACTCTGTGGGACCCCATAGACGGCAGCCCACTAGGCTCCTCTGTCCCTGGGATCCTCCAGGCAAGAATCCTGGAGTGGGTTGCCAGATATAAACACTATTAAAAAAGCTAAACATCTCTAGATCGAGTTTGTTTATGATTCAAATTTGGCTTCTGCCATTTAACAGCCCTTACCTTGGGTACTTGTAATTTATATTTCTTTCTTTTTTTTTCCCCCAAATAAAGGAAAATACAGTATTTTCTTAATAAGGATGTTTTAAGTGCTAAGTAAGATATATCATGAAAAGATTTTAGCACAAGGCCTAGACTAAAAAATGCTTAATTGCCATTCAAATCCGATTTATATAAAGGTATTATTTTTATGTGTACGTCTTTGTTTATCAAGTATGAAATAGAAGCAGTAGCAAATCAGAAAGTTAAATCATTAAGAGGCAATTATTTACTATATTTCTTCTTATTATAAGAAGCATATCACATAGAGTCAAAAATATCAACTCAAGTCCTAGCTTTGCCACTTCCTTAATTTATAATTTTGGAGATGACATTAGATTTCTTTCAAGCGTAGTTTCTTTAAATCTATAAAATCAGTACATATCGGTTGTCTTCTTATTTCACAATGTCAGTGAAAAGCAAATTAGATAAGGCAATATCCTTTAAATTACAGATAGTAGTAACAATTTTAATTGCTTGGCAAATCTTAAAATTGCCAAATACTTGCCAAGTACCTGGCAAGTCTTAAAATTAAGTTTGTATTGCTAATAATTTTAAATCCAGGGTGTTAAGCCTGCTCTCATCTGTTCCTTAATTTACCCTAGTCTACCAGTATCTGAAAACAGTGGTCTTCAAAATCAGAATAATAAACCTGCTGAGATTCTGAGAGCCAAAATGTTAATTATTTCTTGACTTAATGCGATGCAGAAGCTTTCAAAGTGAGATCACTGCTGCTTCAGGCTTGCACACTGCATCAGTCTGAAGGCATGTGACAAACATTCTAGTCCCTCCAGGAAGAGAGTTCAGCATGGGAGCCAGATGACTATGACTAACCCTGCTTTATTTCCAGAAATGCTATTTCCCAGGTTAGTATAAAATATCATATTCTTATATATATCAAACCATTTCTCAAATATGATTTTCCATTATCCTCTATTCTAAATGATCTACCTCACAACTTCAAGCAACTAAATTCTATGAATCTGTGATTCATTAATGTGAATAATCATGAGTTATTTGAACTAGCTCTGTCTCTGTGTGTGTGTGTGTGTGTATATATATATATATATATATATATATATACACATACATACATATATATCTCCAAACTAGTCACTCTATGTTTTCACCATTGCCAGATGAATACGTTGAACCCTAGTTGACTTTCAAAGTCATCTACACAGTACTTAATAATTGATAGCTGTTAATGATCCAATTAAAATATTTTATGGAGGTTCTTTGAGAATGTGTAAAGCACAAGTGACCTTATAAAGCATGGTGTAATGAAAATAGCTAATGTTCTGGGATATGCCTATGAAAGATGTGTGAAGGGAATAGAAAAGTAAGAGGGAGTCCAACACATTTGTTTCATTGGTCAACTCGGACTTGAATTAACCTTTGAAAACCTCTCTTCTTTTCCTGCATAAATTCTGCATATTTCCATTGTTGGACAAACCTCCAATCTGGTAAATTTCTATTTGCAGTAACTTCAAGATCCAAACAAAATAGAAACATCAGTATTTGCAATTTATTTTAGCTTCTAAACCAGATTAATCGAAGAGCATATGGCAGCAAGAAAAGAAGATAAGAATTTCTCCTTTAAAAATGCTAGAACCCTACATAATAGTAGAATTTCAGTCTCTGCAGAAAAATGATAAGACAAAATCTGAAGAGAACTAATACATGCAACTCCGTGCATCAATTTAAAGCTAATAATAATTTTAATCAGTGTTTAAATGACGAGTAACCTGATCTGGTAATTATTTCAAGTTTTCTGACTTGACAAAGCTCTTTCTGGAAAATGACCCAGTTCTTCTGCCTACTCAATATGCATAGTGATTATACTGATACTTTAAAAACCAGGGGTTGTGGCAGACTCAAATAATTCAGGAATTCATTTGCCCTCTTTCTCTTTCTCGCCAACACAGCATATTCTTAGATCTTTCATGATGTCTTATTCTTGCCTCCAATAAAGTGCTGCTGGGACAGGTGGCTTAGAGTTCTCCAAAACTTAATCATACTTCAATATTCTGTAATGTTGGCACAAGATACACCACTCTGCAGCACAGATGCAGGAAGTTAGAGGTAGGCCTTAATCGTTCAGTGCAAATTTTAGGGCTTGAACATTTTTCTGATAATTCTTCTTCAGTATTTTGCTCCCCTAGTCCTTTTTATGGTAGCATAACCTGCTGGTCATTGCTGTGTTCATATTTTAAATTATGGTAAGGTCTCCAAAGACTTGTTTTACATCTGTTGAGTTCATTCTATTTAGAATAAAGTAATGCTGCCTCCTTAGCCTGTGTATTTGCTAACTATGGCGTCTTTTATATAATTTGCTTCTATGTTTTCACAAAATTACATGTAAAATTACTAACCTGAAAAAAATTTAGAACAGAAAAATGCATGCTTTTTGGTGATAATTGTGCTCTGAACAGAAGATCCATGTGCCGTCTTTTCTAAATTATGCTCTTTTTTTCCTGAAAGTCTTGAAAAGATGCAATTGAACAGAAAGGGCAAATGCTATTTAAGTTCAAAATCAAAGGAATTCAGTTTATAACATCTGAAATTTCAATAACTTTAAACGTTGTTCATTAATTTTGGTCAAAATTAAATTGAGCAGATTTTCGAAACATTCCATTTCAAGTCAAATTTCCATCTCCAAGCATTCCATTCCAAAATGTCAAATGCTTATTATAGTAAACTATAAATTCTGAATTTATAGCAAGTTTAATCCTTCTGCATTGTTTTCCCTAATCCAATCAACTCTATTCTGTAGTTATGAGAAGTCTACCACATGCCACTAAAATAAAGATTATCGATAGTCTGGATTATTATTTTTATGAAGGAGACAAAGGTTATTTGGGAAATAGATTAAAAAGTAAAAGTATGAGTAGGAGGAAAGACTCAGTCATGTGTGTGCATGTATGTGTATGCATACTTTCAGCATGACTTTCAAGGAAGATTATAATCTGTTTCCTTAATGTACTTATGAAATGTGGAAATATAATTCAAAAGAATGCATTGGGAAAAAAAAAGTTTTTTCATCTCAAAACCAATTCAGGTTTGTTTTTTTAAAAAAGGCTTGGGAAACTCTAATTTTATTCAGTCGTACTCCCACCTGAGGTAATATTGCATAAGTTTAAGAAAGTGATAACTGTAAAATGATGTCTTGCAACAGTATGCCTATGTATTATTTAAAACAGTCCTTCAGTGAGCAATCTGATAATTGCCCCATTTACTGAAAAATATATAGTGGAGATAAAGCATTGAAGGCTACAGAGGACGCTAGGGAAAGGTATCTTAAGAATTTAATTTAAAAGTAGATTTCAAAGTTGACATTTTCTCCCTTACTGAGAATTTGAAGCAAATTGTGACAGAAGACACAGATATATTTCCTTTGAAAGGCACCTGTCAAAAATAATTTTGCAGAACAGCTCTTAGCCACATTCTTCAGGCCAGGGAAGTATATGCATACCTTAGAAGATACCATCTTATCTTCAAGCAAGGTTACCCTTGGTCATGCAGGCCAGAAATGAATCATTTTGCGCATTTCTCCCACAAGATGAAATGGCATCTTAGATTTGCTTGATGCTGTTTCTTCATATTCTCTAAGGAATACATGACCATAAAGTTATTCAGCTTTTTGGGGAAAATTTTTAACATAGACAAAGGGAACTTTCGAATATTCTATCTGAGCTTTGGTATTTTTTGGTACCTTCCTCCCCCACCCTTTGCCTTTCCTGATTGACAGATTTAACCCATTCTTGGGGAATGTAAATATCACCTCCATTCTGAAGCCTGCCTGTGCAAGGACATCCAGTCCCTAGATATTCTAGGATCTGATAAATCTTTATAATTAATGTTGATTAATGTTATTTAGCACCTATTGCATTCTACTGTGTTTCATTCAACACATATTGACTTAGCACCAATAATAATAGTTAGCATTAACATTTTATTGAAAAAAGTATCATGATTCCAAGTATCACAATGAATAATCTGTATCATTTATTTTAATTCTCATGGAAGTCCTTTCAAGTATTACTAATCCTATTCAACAGGGAACTTAGTTATTTTCCTTCTGCTAATTGGGTTGTAGAACTGCTTTTCTACACAGATCTACTGGACTTAGAACCATGATTTTTTCCCATCTTTATATTAATATACAGTAATGGACCCAGAAGTTCCAGAAATAAAAGACACAGTTCTTCCTCTCAGAAACTGACATATAGTGATGAAAATTAATTTTGAAAGATATGTTTTAAAATCAATGTAAGATTAAGTCATGCCTCACTCTTGTTTGATCATTTTTGGGGATCTTAATATCTTCAGCATCTCAACTTCCCTATAAAGAATGCTAAGTACATGTTTGTTGAATGGGTGAGTAAATACCATTGTGTGCATGCTAAGTCACTTCAGTTGTGTCTGACTCTTTGAGACCCTGTAGGCTGTAGCGTGCCAGGTTCCTCCATCCATCAGATACTCTAGGCAAGAACACTGGAGTGGGTTGCCTTTCCCTCCATCAGGGGATCTTCCCCATCCAGGGATAGAACCCACATCTCTTATGTCTCCTTGCATTGGTAGGCTGGTTCTTCACCACTAGCACCACCTGTTGCTGCTAAGTCGCTTCAGTCGTGTCCGACTCTGTGCGATGCCATAGATGGCCTCCTACCAGACTCCTCTGTCCCTGGGATTCTCCAGGCAAGAACACTGGAGTGGGTTGCCATTTCCTCCTCCAATGCATGAAAGTGAAAAGTGAAAGTGAAGTCGCTCAGTTGTGTCTGACTCTTAGTGACCTCATGGACTGCAGCCTACCAGGCTCCTCCGTCCATGGGATTTTCCAGGCAAGAGTACTGGAATGAGGTGCCATTGCCTTCTCTGTCTGGGAAGCCAGTAAATACCATATGGTACTAAATCACATTTTGTAACAACTGTGTTTGACAGAATAACATTCTCAATTACATAATATGAAGCTGCAGGTAATGCTGGAAAATCCTGGGGCTGTGGTTCAGGATAGCAATTCAATATCAAGAAGGGAGGTATAACATAGGAACAAAATATTTGGCAGAGTAAACTCCTGGTCCAAAGCTAGGAGTCTCTGTTAATATTGCCATTTGATTTTTCTCCCATTTAATTCTAATTTACCCATTTCAATCATTTTCATGGTTGTCATAAGCACTGAGCCTCCATTTTATGTTGATGAAAAAGACAAACGATGCCAGCCTTATGCATTTCCTATAAATTAAATCATGTGTGAGATACCAATTACAGCTCCAGGTACTTCAGTTCAGTTCAGTTCAGTCACTCAGTCATGTCTGACTCTTTGCAACCCCATGAATTGCAGCACACCAGGCCTTCCTGTCCATCGCCAACTCCCAGAGTTTACTCAGACTCATGTCCATCGAGTCAGTGATGCCATCCAGCCATCTCATCCTCTATCATCTCCTTCTCCTCCTGATCCCAATCCCTCCCAGCATCAGAGTCTTTTCCAATAAGTCAACTCTTTGCATGAGGTGGCCAAAGTACTGGAGTTTCAGCTTTAGCATCATTCCTTCCAAAGAAATCCCAGGGCAGATCTCCTTCACAATGGACTGGTTGGATCTCTTTGCAGTCCAAGGGACTCTCAAGAGTCTTCTCCAACACCACAGTTCAAAAGCATCAATTCTTTGGCGCTCAGCTTTCTTCACAGTCCAACTCTCACATCCATACATGACCACAGGAAAAACCATAGCCTTGACTAGATGGACCTTTGTTGGCAAAGTAGTGTCTCTGCTTTTGAATATGCTGTCTAGTTTGGTCATAACTTTCCTTCCAAGGAGTAAGCGTCTTTTAATTTCATGGCTGCAGTCACCATCTGCAGTGATTTTGGAGCCCCCAAAAATAAAATCTGACACTATTTCCACTGTTTCCCCATCTATTTTCCATGAAGTGATGGGACCGGATGCCATGATCTTCGTTTTCTGAATGTTGAGCTTTAAGCCAACTTTTTCAAGCTCCTCTTTCACTTTCATCAAGAGGCTTTTGAGTTCCTCTTCACTTTCTGCCTTAAGGATGGTATCATCTGCATATCTGAGGTTATTGATATTTCTCCCGGCAATCTTGATTCCAGCTTGCGCTTCTTCCAGCCCAGCGTTTCTCATGATGTATAGATGTTAAATAAGCAGGGTGACAATATAGAGCCTTGATGTACTCCTTTTCCTATTTGGAACCAGTCTGTTGTTCCATGTCCAGTTCTAACTGTTGCTTCCTGACCTGCATATAGGTTTCTCAGGAGGCAGGTCAGGCAGCCCATCTCTTTCACAATTTTCCACAGTTTATTGTGCTCCACACAGCCAAAGGCTTTGGCATAGTCAATAAAGCAGAAACAGATGTTTTTCTGGAACTCTCTTGCTTTTTTGATGATCCAGAGGATGTTGGCAATTTGATCTCTGGTTCCTCTGCCTTTTCTAAAACCAGGGTCACTAAGGCTTAAAAGAAGTATACTAATGGCTAGGAATCAGGAGCTTATCAGGAAAGCTCAGCAGTTTCCCTTTGTTGGAGCATCCACTGTGATTAAATGCCAACACAAAAAATAATGGAAGACTCTTCTTGTCATAGAGGATTTGATAAGTAGACACCTACACAAGTAAATATGTAAAAAGGGAACATAAATATATTTTAAAAGTATAAACCCACTGAAGATTAGCATTTTATGAAAAATGAACTAAAGACAATGAGACATTTAGGTTAAATCTTGAAGAATTACTAGGAGTTCTCTAAAACAAGGTTGACTAGTAATGAATGCTGTGTAGTGATATGTTCAGAACAACTGTATGGCTGACAGGATGAACTGGCTGCTGAATTCCAGCCCATGATCTGATCTGATCATAAGCCTATGAATATTGCCCTGTTCTAGTGTGTGTGCTTAGTTGCTCGGTCGTGTCCGACTCTTGCAAACCCCTGGACTGTAGCCCACCAGGCTTCTCTATCCATGGGCTTTTACAGGCAAGAATACTGGAGTGGGTTGCCATTTTCCCCTCCAGGGGATGGTCCCCACCCCAGGGACTGAAACTGTAGTCTACTGTGTTTCCTGCATTGCAGGTGAATTCTTTACTGCTGAGCCATCTGGGAAGCCTGCCATTGTAACTGTAATTTGGCATTAATAGAATTGAAAATATGTCCTAATCTGGGTGCATTCTAGCATAATAATAGGAAGTAAGCAAAGTGAATATCTGTCAGGAAGCAATCTGAATTTTACGCCATGTGTGTGCTCAGTCGCACTGGAGTCGATTGTCATTTTCCTCCTCCAGGGAGAAGAAAACAATAGATAACATTTAAATCACTGATAAAACTTAAGAAAAAATCCTGAAAAGTAGAGAAATTTCTAAATGATAAAATGAAGATAAGACAGGACAGTGGAAATGGCTGATGACCTCATTGCTTATTGCAAATTAGAAAAAAGTACTCCTAGGTATTAAAATCTGGCACTAAAATAACCAACAACAATTTCTGATTAGGATTATTGGTGTAGCTAATACAAAGGACCCCAAAGAAGGCAATGGAGAATTCAGATAATGGTTCATATTTTGATACAACTAACTAAAATTTTAAGCATCTCTTAAAGATCAGATGGGATACTGTAGGTCAATGAATTAGAAAAGATGAATTTCTCCAGAACTCAAGGAGAGATTACAGGATAAATATGAGAAAGCCATAAAGAGAAAAACTGGGATAGTTGACTTTCAAAGGCACATATGCATGAAATAAGAATTTCAGGAAGAAGGAAGAAAACAGAAATTGAGGAGGCCATAATCCAGTTCATCATAAGATATATTATCCCTGAACCCAATAATAGCCTCAATTTAGAGAAAAACCTCTTACTGAGTATAGTCAAAATAAATGAAAAGAAATAGGTAAGTAGAAATATAAACATACCTAATTTGATGTGTATCAAAAAGAAAAAACATACTGATAGATTTTTATTTTCTTTGTTTAAAATATATAAAATAAAATAAAATATTTGGATATATAGTGTCAATCTATAGTCAAGATGCTGCTGCTGCTGCTAAGTTGCTTCAGTCGTGTCTGACTCTATGTGACCCCATAGAGGGCAGCCCACCAGGCTCACCCCATCCCTGGGATTCTCCTTGGCAATAACACTGGAGTGGGTATAGTCAAGATCAGATCAGATCAGATTAGTCGCTCAGTCGTGTCCGACTCTTTGTGACCCCATGAATCGCAGAAGCGACTATATATATGAAGTGTTCTTACAAATTAGTATACATTTATTAATAAAAAATATATTCATGCTAAATATGAAATAGGGACAAGAAATATAGAGAGGTCTTGTTTCATTTTTGTTTGGGGTTTTTATTTGTGTTTTTTGTTTAGAGATACAGACGTTAGTCATGTAAAATATGTTGTGGAAATAAGAGTACACATTACATATTTTTTAGTATATATATAATTTCCTGCTTCTTAAAGAATCCTGTCTCTAAAATGGAAAAAAGAACACTTGCCAACCAGAAACTGGGTGGCTATTTCCTTCTGATTCCCAACGCTTCAGTTTTTGGCTTGTTTATTTTTTTGAATTGAGTATAATTCATATACCATAAATGTCACCATTTTAAAGTGTATGATTCAGTGGGTTTTAGTATAATCACAGTCATGCGATCATCACTATCTAATTTCAGAACATTTTCATCACTCTGAAAAGAAATCTCAAACCTATTAACATTCATTCCTCATTCCCCTCATCTCCCAGGCCTTGGGAACCACTAGTCTACTTTCCATCTTCATGAATCTGCCTATTCTGAACATTTATATAGGTGAAATCAAACAATATGTGAAATTTCGTATCTGCCTTCTTTCACTAATAGATGTTTTCACAGTCCTGCATTTTATAGCATGCACCTGTACTTCATTTCTTTTTATGCAGAATAATATTCCAATGTATGAGCTTACTACATTGTGTTTTCCATTATTTGATTGGACTTTTGGGGTGTTTCCACTTTTGGCTATTATGAATAATACTACTATTAACATACCGGTATATGATTCGATGGATATATTTTTAAATGTTCTGAAGGAAGTGTATGTATGTTAGAGTGTAATTGTTGAACCATATGGTAAATATACTTAACTTTTTGAGGACAAGGCAACTGTTTTCCACAGTGGCTACACCATTTTGCATTGCCAACAGTTATGTATCAGGGGTCCAATTTCTCCATATCCTAGTTAACACTTGTTAAAACCACACTTGATCAAAACCATGCCCAAGAAAAAGAAATGCAAAAAGGCAAAATGGTTGTCAAAGGAGGCCCTACAAATAGCTGAGAAGAGAAGTGAAAGGCAAAGGAGAAAGGGAAAGACATACACATCTGAATGCAAAGTGTCAAAGAATAACAAAAAGAGGTAAGAAAGCCTTAAGTGAACAATACAAAGAAATAGAGGAAAATGATAGAATGGGAAAGACTAGAAATTTCTTCAGGAAAATTAAGGACACCAAGGGAACATTTTATGCAATATGGGCACCATAAAGAATAGAAATGTTAAGGATGAAACATAAGCAGAAGAGATTCAGAAGAGGTGGCAAGAATACACAAAAGAGCTGTACAAAAAAAATTAAAAATGTCTTAATGATCTAGATAACCACAACAGTGTGGTCACTTACCTAGAGCAAGATATTGTGGAGTATGAAGTCAAGTTGACCCTAGGAAACATTACTAAGATCAAAGTTAGTGGAGGTGATGTATTTCCAGCTGAGCTATTTCAAATCCTAAAAGATGCTGCTGCTAAATTGCTGCACTCAATATGCCAGCAAATTAGGAAAACTGTGGTACCACAGGACTGGAAAATGTGTTTTTATTAAAATTTCAAAGAAGTGCAATGCCAAATAATCTTCAAACTACCACATAATTCTGCTCATTTGATATGCTAGCAAAATAATGCTCAAAATTCTCCAAGCTAAGTTCTACAATACATGAACTAAGAACTTTCAGATGTACAAGCTGGATATAGAAAAGGCAGACAAACCCAGATCAAATGCCAACATCAGCTGGATCATATAGTAAGAGTATTCCAGAAAAACATCTACTTCTGCTTCATTGACTACACTGAATCCTTTGGACATGTGGATCACATCAAACTGTGTAAAATTCTTAAAGATATGGGAATACCAGAAAACCTTACTTGCCTCATGAGAAACTTGTATGCAGATCAAGAAGCAACAGTTAGAACCAGACATGGAATACGGACTGCTTCAAATTTTGGAAAAGAGTATGTCAATACTGCATATTGCATCTTGTTATTTAACTTACATGCAGAGTACATCGTGTGAAATGCTGGGCTGGATGAGTCACAAGCTCACACCACCCTAATTGTAGAAAGTGAAGATTTTGATCAAGGTGAAAGAGGTGAACAAAAGGCTGGCTTAAAAGTTAACATTGAAAAATCTAGGATCATGGCATACATAATTTAAAGGGAAGTAGATGGGGAAACCAGTACTCTTACCTGGAAAATCCCATGGATGGAGGAGCCTGGTAGGCTGCAGTTCATGGGATCGCTAAGAGTGGGACATGACTGAGAGACTTCCCTTTCACTTTTCACTTTCATGCATTGAAGAAGGAAATGGCAACCCACTCCAGTGTTCTTGCCTGGAGAATCCCAGGGATGGGGGAGCCTGGTGGGCTGCCGTCTATGGGGTCGCAGAGAGTCGGACATGACTGAGGTGACTTAACAGCAGCAGCAGCAACTATTTCCAATCTTTTCCCCATCTGCTGCTGCTGCTGCTGCTCCTAAGTCGCTTCAGTCGTATCTGACTCTTAGCGATCCCATGGATTGCAGCCTACCAGGCTCCTCAGCCCATGGGACTTCCCAGGCAAGAGTACTGGAGTGGGTTGCCATTGCCTTCTCCGTGGAAATAGTTACAGACCTAATTTTCTTGGGCTTCAAAATCACTTTAGACAGTGACTGCTGCCATGAAATTAAAAGACACTTGTTAAAATTCTCCAAGCTAGGATTCAACAGTATGGGAACCATGAAATTCCAGATGTTCAAGCTGGATTTAGAAAAGGCAGAGGAACCAGAGATCAAATTGCCAACATCCATTGGATCATAGAAAAAGCAAGAGAATTCCAGAGAAGCATTGACTTCTGCTTCATTGAATACGCTAAAACCTTAGACTGTGTAGACCAAAACAAACTGAAAATTCTTTAAGAGATGGGAATACCAGACAACCTTATTCTGCCTCCTGAGAAATGCAGGTCAAGAAGCAACAGTTAGACCAGGACATGAAACAATGGACTGGTTCCAAATAGGGAAAGGAGTATGTCAAGGCTGTATATTGTCACTCTGCTTATTTAACTTATATGCAGAGTACATCATGTGAAATGCCAGGCTGGGTGAAGTACAGGCTGGATTCAAGATTGCTGGGAGAAATATCAGGAACCTCAGATATGCAGATGACACCACCATTATGGCAGAAATCGAAGAACTAAAGAGCCTCTTGATGAAATTGAAAGAGGAGAGTGAAAAAGCTGGCTTAAAATTCAACATTCTTAAAACTAAGATCATGGCCTCCGGTCCCAATATTTCATGGCAAATAGATGGGGAAACAATGGAACAGTGAAAGACTTTATATTTTGGTGCTCCAAAATCACTGCAGATGGTGTCTGCAGTCATGAAATTAAAAGACTTACTTCTTGGAAGAAAAGCTATGACCAACCTAAGCAGCATATTAAAAAACAGAGACATTGCTTTGCTGACAAAGGTCCATTTGGTAAAAACTATGGTTTTTCCAATAGTCTTGCATGGATATCAGAGGTGGACCATAAAGAAAGCTGAGTGCCAAAGAATTGATGTGGTGCCAATAATTTGAACTGTGATGTTGGAGAAGACTCTTGATTGTCCCTTGGATTGCAAGGAGATCTAACCAGTTAATCTGAAAGGAAATCAGTCCTGAATATTCATTGGAAGGACTGATGTTGAAGCTGAAGCTCCAATACTTTGGCCACCTGATGTGAAGTGACTCACTGGAAAAGACCCTGATGCTGGGAAAGATTGAAGGCAGGAGGAGAAGGGGGCATAAGAGGATGAGATGGTTGGATGACATCACTGACTTGATGGACCTGAGTTTGAGTAAGCTCTGGGAGTTGTGATGGACAGGGAAGCCTGGTGTGCTGCAATCCATGGGTTCTCTAAGAGTCAGATATGACTGAGCGCCTGAACTGAACTGCTCTTGGAAGAAATGCCTTGACAAGCCTTAACAGTGTATTAAAAAGCAGAGACCTCACTTTGCTGACAAAGTCCGTCCACAGTTTTAGATGGACTATAGTTTTTCCATTTGTCACGTATGGATGTGAAAGTTGGACCATAAAAACGGAAAAAGCACCAAAGATTTGATGCTTTCAATCTGTGGTTCTGGAGAAGAATCTTGGGAGTCCCTTGGACAGCAAGGGGATCAAACTAATTAATCCTGAAAGAAATCAACATTGAATATTCATTGAAAGAACTGATGCTGAAGCTGAAGCTCCAGTATTGGCCACGTGATGCAAAGAACAGACTCACTGGAAAAGACCATGATGCTGGGAAACATTGAGGGCATGAAGATAAGGGGGAAACAGCGGACAAAATGGTTTTATAGCATCACCAACTCAATGGACATGAGTTTGAGAAAACTCCTGGAGATAATGAAGGACAGGGAAGCCTGGTTTGCTTCAGTCTATGCGGTTGCAAACAGTCGGACATGACTTAGTGACTGAACTACAACTATAATAACTTTATTTCAGTTCTTTTAGGTACCTCCTTATGGTTCTTTATAGTGGCTGCACCAATTTACATTTCCACCACCTGTGTAGCAGTGTTCCCTTTTGTCTAAATTCTCTCTGCCATTTGTTTGTGTGAGGGGATAATGCATTGAGTTTACTTTTTAGGTTCCTGGTATATTTAATATTGTACAATACTTGTCTTTCTTTGTCCAGTTTATCTTGCTTAGCATAGAGTACTCATAGTCGATTCATGTTGTCATAAGTAGAAAGATATTCTTTCTCTGTGCTCAATAATTATTGCACTGTATATTATACCACATAATTTATCTGCTCATTTGCTGTGCATTTGGACTGTTTCCATATCTATTATGAGTAATGCTGCAATAAACATGGGGGGGGTGCATGTAAAGAAGTTGAAATCCTAGTTTCATTTTCTTTGGGTACATATCCAGAGTGGAATTGCCAGATTATATGATAGGTCTATTTTTAACTTTTTGAAGAACCTTTATATTGCTTCCATTATAATTAGTCCAAATTTACATTTTAACTTTGTAACAATGTACAGAGGTTCCCTTTCCACCACATTCTCACCAGCACCAGTTGTTCCTCTCTTCTTGATGATATCCATTCTAACAGGTGTGAGGCATCTGTCATAATGGCTTTGATTTGCATTTCCCTGATGCTTAGTAATGTTGAGCATATTTTCCTGTGTTTGTTGCCCATTTTTATGTCCTCTTTGCAAAAGTGCCGGTTTAGTTCTTTCACCCATTTTATTGGGACTTTTTTGTTAAGTTGACTGAGTTGTTTCTATATTTTTGATATTAATCCGTTGTCTGATAGATCATTTGTAAAAATGTTCTACCATTCTGTCCGTTTTTTCCTTTTGTTAATTTCTTTATCTTGCTGTGCAGAAACTTTTGAGTTTGGCATCACCCCATTTATTGATTTTTGTTTTTGTTGTTTGTGCTTTTGGCATCATGTTCAACAAATCTTTTCTAAGACCAGTGTCAATGAGTTTCTTCCCTAAGTTTTCTTCTAGGAGGTTTATGGTTTCAGGCCTGATGTTTAAGCGAGTGGTATGAGATAGTGTTCCAGTTTCTTTCCAGTATTTCCAGAAAAAAGATTACCCTTTCTGCATTGGGTGCTCTTGGCTACTTTGTCAAATATTAGTTGATTGTGTATACTAGCATTGAATTCTGAGCTTTCTATTTTGTTCCATTGGTCAATATGTCTATGTTTGCACCAGTACCACTTTCTTCTTACTATAGATTTGTAATATAGTTTGAAATCTGTAAGTGTGATGCTTTGTTCTCTTTCTCTCAGATTTCCTTTGGCTATTCAGAAGGAAATTTTGTACCACACATACTTTTAGAATTGTTTCTTCTATTTCTGTGAAAAACATTAAAAAAAAAAATAAACTCTTCTTTGCTCCAATTATATACCATTGTCCCAGGCAGTTGCAAAGTTTAAAACAATTGACTGCAAATGTTTTTTGATACTCCCCACGGGAGAAGTTTTAGCCTGCACAAGCTCGAGTCAGGTCAATTAAATACAAACTTTTGAATAGACACTTCTAGGTAACAGCCAAACTTTTCAGATAATAACAATTGTTTGTGAATGAACCTTGGAAAGAGCGTTTGCTTTTTTCTTCTCCTTCCAGTTCCTGAAATACAAGTCATTTTATTTTTATCAAGACTACTATAAAATTTAAGAACAAGGAATGGGACTAGGACCAGACAAAATGCCATGAAACACACTGATATTATAGTCAGCCATGTTTTTTTTTTTAGAATAAATGAGTTAAACCAGGGAAAAAAATCTCAAGTTGTAATTATTATAAAAACTATGAACAGGTAAAACAAATTTAAGATTATTTTTATTTTGTTTAAAAACTATGTACTGAAGAATATATTCTCATTCATGGCTATATATATATATATATATATATATTCCCATTCTGTGCTATAGACTCTTAACAACAACAGTATTTGTTGTTGATAAATAAAAATCTTCAAACAGGCTCCACAATCTACCATTTGGAGAGGAAAGTTGCGGGGACTAGTGTTTAAGCTTTGATTATGCATCATCCATACTACAGCCTTTGAAGCATTAAGTTGGTTGGTGGTACAGAATAGGAAAACTGACAGATGTTTGAGATTCTGATTTGGTAGGACTTTCTCATTTTAGTTCATGTCACTGAACTCTTCAGCAATTTTTCTACTCTCTCTAATCTCTCAAAAATTGTTATTTGATTTTGCTTAATAGAAAATATACATTATTTTTATTTATATATATACATATATATGATTTTCTATATCAAAAAACAGAGTTAGAAGAATGATATTAAAGATTCAAACCTGTATATTCCATGCTGTCAATTTAAAAACATAAGTTTGAGAACAGCTCCTGTCAAAAGCATAAAAATAGAAGAAAATTAAATCAGCTGTTTACGATGCTGACTCTATTTAAAATTTATAGATTAATCTCTTCTAAATGGGTGATCTTTAACTAAATATCCAGATGAGTCATGTGAAAGTTATAAACTATTCAACAAGTTTGTCATTATAACGGAGGCATTATTTCCCTGAATAAAATTGATAGCCTGAACATACAAATATATCTGATTTCAAAATACAGTGGGTCCTTGAACAAACATGGGATTGAACTGAATTATGTACTATAGTACTATTTGTTCCATGGTTGTTTAAATCCACACACATGGAATGGTGGATAAGAAAGGCTAACTATAAATTTGTGAGTGAATTTTCTACTGCACTCTACCCCCACCCCCACATTGTATAATAATTAATTGTAGATGAATCCAAAGACTTGGAACATATGATTTTTTTAGATTCAAACATCCCACATGGTCCACTCAAGAATACCTTACCAACCCTTTTCCACAATCCTCAAAGTTTATATGATTTTATCAGTTCTCCAACTACTTGTTTCTATCAGATTGCAATACAAGGCTTTGGAAGATTATGTTTTATTAGAATATAAATAATTTTGCTAGTTTGCACTAAAGATTTTAGAGGAGGAACAAGAAAATGGGTCTAAAATATTCTGGTTTAAATTTTATCATGTTACCATTTTTGATATAATAAATTCATCATAAATATAAAGCATATATAAATTTAATATATTAAATACAAGTATAAATTATTTGCTTATAACATTTTTGATAATGCAAAAATGCATAAAGAAACAGAAATATTATCCTTTAGCATGCCCTGTTAACCCTCACTCTCCAATTGTATTCCCATAAGAGATTTTTCGATATGTAGAAAACCAGTCTACATCCTAGGTATCAAAATCAGAATTTGTGTTTAAACAAAATCCCCAGGTGGTTTATGTGCTGTTATGGCTTGAGAAACATTAATATCCTATAGAGGCAACCACTATTGAAATTTTGATGAATACAGAGGTGTTTTTTCTCCCCCAGTATATGCAGAGTACATCATGAGAAATGCTTGGCTGGAAGAAGCACAAACTGTAATCAAGATTGCCAGGAGATATATCAATAACCTCAGATATGCAGATGACACCACCCTTATGGCAGAAATTGGAGAGGAATTAAAAAGCCTCTTGATGAAAGTGAAAGAGGAGAGTGAAAAGTTGGCTTAAAGCTCAACATTCAGAAAATGAAGATCATGACATCTGGTCCCATCACTTAATGAGAAATAGATGGAGAAACAGTGGAAATAGTGTCAGACTTTATTTTTGGGGGCTCCAAAATCACTGCAGATGGTGACTGCAGCCATGAAATTAAAAGACACTTACTCCTTGGAAGGAAAGTTATGACCAACCTAGATAGCATATTAAAAAGCAGAAATATTACTTTGCCAACAAAGGTCCGTCTAGTCAGGCTATGGTTTTTCCATTGGTCATGTATGGATGTGAGAGTTGAACTGTGAAGAAAGGTGAATGCCGAAGAATTGATGCTTTTGAACTGTGGTGTTGGAGAAGACTCTTGAGAGTCCCTTGGACTGCAAGGAGATCCAACCAGTCCATTCTAAAGGAGATCAGTCCTGGGTGTTCTTTGGAAGGAATGATGCTAAAGCTGAAACTCCAGTACTTTGGCCACCTCATGTGAAGAGTTGACTCATTGGAAAAGACTCTGATGCTGGGAGGGATTGGGGGCAGGAGGAGAAGGGGATGATAGAGGATGAGATGGCTGGATGGCATCACCGACTAGATGGACGTGAGTTTGAGTGAACTCCGGGGGTTGGTGATGGACAGGAAGGCCTGGTGTGCTGCAGTTGATGGGGTCGCAAAGAGTCAGACATGACTGAGTGACTGAACTGAACTGATATTATAGTTTGCATATTCATACAATTTTATATTATATTATGAATATTTTCTTATATCTTAAAAGTTATTCGTATTATTTTCTAATTTTATTATTAAATATGACTTACTTTTTGCAAAAATGTAGCAAAGTAGAGCACAAATTGAAAACAACCTGATTCTTACCACTTAGTACACATTTTGATGCACATTTTTTCAACAATATAAATTTATTAATATATTGCTGTATGTTAAACAGTATACATATAGAATATGGAATTGTATAGTATTGTAACATGCTTATTTAAATGATACTTTTCTTGCTATTATGTTTCATTTCTATGTTATAGTACCTCCTGTAAACATGTTCTCAATATTATGTTCCGTAAATCATTAGCATTATAAATTGATTTTAGTATAGAATCTTTAGAAATGAGTTTTTAACCAGAAAATTATCCATTATTAATTTTCATTTTTTTTGATCTTCAAATACACTGTTAAAGAAGGGTATAAAGGAATGAATGTGTATTATTATCAAAAATATAATACTGATTCTAATTTTCTATAACAAGGGAAAATCTGATATTTCCTCCTGTATCGATAATTTGACTTTTTCCACCTGTATATTTGTACATATTTTTGCTTGTAATAGCACTTTTAAAATAGCCATGGTTAAGTATGTAAATTTCAGCAAAGTTTTTTTCTAGAAATGTGGTAAATTATTTATTTGCCTATTCCTATATTTTTTTCAACTGAGGGAATTTTATTAATTACATATGCTTTTACCATATGTATTTATAAAAATATATTCTTAATTATTTCTATATTTTTTCTTATGAATATCTTATCTTTGTGTACATTTGTACTTTTTTCCTGCATTCTGAAAACCATTACAATTTTGACCTTCATATGAATCACTCAGTATTGCAGTGTCTATTTTATGTTTCATAATCTTCAGTGGAAGTTTAAATGTTTTAATAGATATTTTAATTGACCCAAATTCACCTTTATCTATTTCTCCTTTGATTTTAGTCTATTGTCTTATTATCTCAATCTTGATATCTTTCTATTGTTCTCATACATAATGATCCGTTCTAATCAACCTTACTAACAGTGTGGGTTTGTGGATTACCTCTTTTCATACAGCCTGTGTCCTTGGAACTGTTTGATCAACATCTTCAAATTGGAAACACAAAGTACATTTCTGTTGACAGTCTCTTCAATGCTTCCCTCTCTTGAAGCTGACTTTATCATGTGGGAAATGGCAGTAATAAAATGACATGGTTCTACTCTTTTCACTCCTGCTTGGAATTATAGAAACTCAAGGTTAAACATTCAGCATTCCTTGATTCTTTAGTTATGTTGTTAAGCTTACAAAAATACTCTATTTTTGGTGACTGAATTTTCAAGATTGTGCTTTCCTGAACTTTTTGTCAGTTATCTGTCATCTATCTATATCTATCTCCATTCACCTGTTTGTGTGTGTGCTTATCAGTCTATTATCTATCTCTATCATCTATCTAGCCTTCTATATTTGGATGGATGGATTTTATGGCTGTGAATTACATTCACCAATAGAGAGCTGAAAGAAAAGTCCTGATTTGGAACAGAGGAAAGGAGGGCTGTTTTAGAAATTACCATAAACATTAGAATGACATCAGGTCAGTGGTAATGGATATGGTCTTTCTAAACTAAGGTGGAAAAGCTGAGATTAGATTTTCCTATAATTCTTAGTTGGCTTGCAGAGTTGTGCCAGCATTTGAGTTAACCAAATATGTTCCCTCAAGTTATGGTTTAAAGGAAAACCAAATACAGCAGCAGAAGTTTGACTTAATCTTGTCCTTTTTTTTTTTTTCAGAACATAATGATATTTTACTCTTTGCTATATTTTAGTAAATATTTCAGTGGAAATGTGGGTGACAGAATATCCAGACTGCTAGTGAAGTGAAAGTGCTAGTAACTCTTTCTAATCGAACAGACTGTATCCTGCCAGGCTCCTCTGTCCATGGAATTCTCCAAGCAAGAATACTGGAATAGGTAGCCATTCCCTTCTCCAGGGATCTTCCCTACCCTGGGATTGAACCAGGGTCTCCTGCATTGCAGGCAAATTCTTTATCATCTGAGCCACCAGGGCAGCCCTCCAGACTGCTAACTCATTATAAATTCAAGTCAGAAGTTATTTCTGGATCATGTAAACCACATCAACATTCTTGTATCAAAGTTAACATTTATTTTATTTTAATGTATGATCATCAGTGAGGTTTTCCCACAGAGTAAGTAGATGAGATTCCCCCTCCAATATATGATAAATCTGAAGCTGAAAAGACTAACATAAAATATAGATAGTGTATCCTTCCAAACCTTGTCCAGAGATTGAGTTTTGACTGAATAGTGTCTCAAGAAGTGGATTATTTGATTATCATTTTCTTTACTTGTAAAAGTTAGACTTAATAAAAAATAACCTGGATACTCTGTTAATCTTAGTGAGGAAATCAGCAGTTAAAATGCTTTAATTTTTTTCAGACTAAATTGAGTTTGTGGCTATACTTAGTTTTTATCTCACAAAACAATTAAAATTATGCTTTGTACACAATCTAGGTACTCATATATGAGTGGCAATACTTAATAGCTATGCTGGCAATACTTAAGATCTCTTTATAAACTTGTCATAAGCTGCCTATTATTTTCTCATATATACAATTGGATTAAAATGTGATAAAAGAAATCTAAATTGAAAGCTTTTTTTTACTTTGTTTTAAATAGTGTGATGAGCAGTAAAGTCGATTTCCTATAGGGTCAGTCTAAAGTCTGATGAAGATTCCTTTCCAAGAACTGTTACCATTTATTTCAGATTTTTTTTCCTAGCCCTATGTTGATCAGTAAGGCTTCTGATATTTACGTAAAGCAGAAGGCATTTTCATTCATTCAGAGCCATTCTTTGAAGAGAAAGATGCTACAGCTTGGAAAACATTCATTAGAAGCACATCTAACATGTACTGCTTGTCAATGAGATACAAAACTTGGTAGAACTCATAGAGTCCTGGAAAATAGAAAATTTCTTCAGTGCTTGGGTTTAACTTGAGAAATTACTCTAATTTGTAGCAAAACGTATTGTACACAGGCTGCAACATATTTGCATATTTTAAATACTTTTTAAAAAGTTGCTGAAGCTGAAACTTCAATACTTTGGCCACCTGATGTGAAGAACTGACTCAATGGAAAAGACCCTCATGCTGGGAAAGATCAAAGGCAGGAGGAGAAGGGGACAACAGAGGATCAGGTGGATGAATGGCATCACTGACCTGAATGACATGAGTTTAAGCAAACTCCAGGATTTGGTGATGGACAGGGAAGCCTGGCGTGCTTCAGTTCATGGGGTCTCAAAGAGTTGGGCACGACTGAGTGACTGAACTGAATACTTTTAAAGAATGTTTCACCAAATGATTCCTTAATGGAATTCACAAGTTGAAAAATAGGACAACAGTTTTAGCCCCCGGAATATCAAACAGGCAGTGCATTAAAAAAAAAACAAACAGATATTATAGCAACAAGTGTCATGATAACAAGAAGGATTCAATGTAGTGTTTTTGTTTATTTATAACAAATAAACATGAATATCTTCATGTGTTTCTTGGGTGAATAATATTTATTCTTTTTGCTATATTTATATGAAGCATGAGTATTGTCATTGAATGTGCCTCTAAATTATCCTAAAATGTTTCATTAGTAGAAAAAAAGGGATAAAAGTCACACAAATGTCATCCATTTTTGCTGGTTTTAAGTTGTATGATTTTGCAATAACTCATTGTTCAAATTATTCATGAATGGCTACTTTATTTGCAAAAATAGTCTTTGAGAGACTGTGAGTGCTTTCTTATTACTAGCTCTATGCTAGATTCGTGCACACAAAAATTTGCCTCAATTTATCCCTTTATCAAGAACCATTTTTCTCTCCATTTACTCTGATAGCAATTAGGTTGAACAAAAAGAAAAACATAAGTGCAGCAAATTTAAGATGGTACTGCAACTGTTGGTATCAACTCTCATGAGTACCTAGGTGGTCTACAGTTTTTTTTCATTGTTTAATTATGCCTTGCTATATCTCAGGAAGATAAATAAATTCCAGAAGAATATCTTTTTTCTTGCATGCCTTTTCTCACTGACTTTCTGTTCTAATTTGTACTTATTTATATGCTTTGTATAAAATTCCAGGAATATTAATGTTCCCTTTAGATTTTGATCTTGAAGTACAGCTTATTTTTGTTTTTCCTGATTGCTTAGTTGATTCAGTTTTTACTACAATTTTATTTATCAAACACACATAATGTGACTAATACTGGCCCACATGCTGAGGACCCAGACACCCAAACTCAAAGACTTTACTATCTTATTTCCTTTTTCAAATGAGTTTTATCATAAAAATTGTTATTAAATTTAAATATATATCTTAAAAATTAACATTTATAGTGATTTATAACAGTTTTCTCAGTTGAAAACAACTTTACAAGTCTATTTAAAGACAATTTATTTTAGAAGGGATTATTCAAAAGGGCATCATTCACATATAGTACTATAGATCTAGATCAGTTCAGAAAATTGCTGTTGGCTTAATAAATTGAGAACTCGTACAGATAAACCATATGTGAATCCATATCATGTACTATTTGTATTTCTCATCTTATTTCAAAAAATCAATACAAGAGAGAGAAATATAAAATAAAAACCCACCTCTTTGATTTTGACATTAACGTCACAGAAAAAGCTTTCTTGATTTTTAACATGCTTGTCTTTTTTCTTATAAGAACTTCATTACTACTTATAATACATTGCACATTTGCTCTTAAAGAAAAAATGCAAATGCCTTGTAACAAATACTATATACAATACCAGCAATATTTTGTCATTTTAATTTATTGTTTCTATTCTACTGTTTTAGAAGATCAGCTTGTTATGACTCATATATTTGGGATAATTCCAAGCCTTTATAAAGCCTCAAGAAGGAGAAAAAAGTCAGCAATGTGTTGATATATTGAAAATTACTGTTTTATTAATTTATAACTTTTAAAACTATGCCAATATACCTATTTGATTGTTACCTGTTTGATTGATATAAAATACTATATTTGTACAGCTGTGATTTTGGTAAATAAGTCCAGATTTGTTCATAATTTTATTTGTGAGATGATCAGAAAATCCAAAGTCCTTTACTTTTTCATAGAATGAAAGTCAGCATGGTGGGAATTGCGTCATGCACCAAAAAAACACAAAATGTGCTAAGGATGTGGCTCACCTCCCCAGGTTCCCAATTAGCCACCCTGTGGGGCAAATAATGTCATGCTAGGAATATGTAGGAGTGAGTACATGAAGTTAAAATGCTAAATCCTAAGAGATACTAAAGGGTTTGCTCACACAGAAAAAGTTGTAGCAAATAAAACATCTACCATATGTTTCACCAACCATTTATTTCAATAATGAAAGCCAGTAAGACAGCCAAAACAAAGATGATACAGCCAGATAACATGGCAAGTTCATCCTAGCAAATATTAGATAGTCAAGCAATATAAGTAGTTCTCACTACTTCTTAATGAATATTTAGTAAAAAACAATAACTATAATATTCTTCTTAATATTCTTACTCTGTTATTGAGGTTGACTGAATCCCCATAGCTAGTCTCCCTTCCTTCTTTCACAGCATTAGAATTTTGCATTTTTTAACTGGAAACAACTATTTATATAAAAATGTGATTAATTTCTCATCAATGATATAAAAACACAAGATAAAACTTCCAGTAAGAATTACTTAAATGAAAATTTATTTTGTCTTTTGCCTATCTTCAAATAGTTTTACATTCTCATGCAGAACTATGTAAATTACTAGATATATTTTCAAGTTATAAAACCTCTCCAAGCCTCAGCTGGTTTAATCATAAACAGCTATAATAATATCACCTACTACATATGATTTTCATGAGAAATAATTTCAATACCATATATAGAAGTTTATCTTAGTTAAAAACACATATTAGATGCCCAAAATTTATATTATAGATATACATGTATTTATAAAATTGCAGTTATATGTTTTTTTTAATTACGAGCTACAGAAAAGATAGTGGAACATTAATATAGGCTAGAGTTTAATACTTTGTGTGTGTGTGTGTGTGTGTGTGTGCTCAGTTGTGATCCCATGGACTATAGCCTGCCAGACTCTTCTGTCCATGGATTTTCTAGGCAAGTGGAGTGGGTTGCCATTTCCTCCTCCAGTTAATACTTTATAGTGGTGATATAATTTTATACACACACATATGCTCACACATACACAATAAAATTTAATTCAAAAATATCTATTGTAAAAGTCAAAGTTATCTCTTCTATAAGTAAGATTTTACTATTCCTGCAGTGCAACAATGAATGCCTATATACCAACTAAAGCTAATCTGATTAGCAGTATAATTTCAAAAGCAAATCTTCCTATTACTGGAAAAGAATATTTTCCCCATATCTATGTTAAACAGCTAAATTTAAGAATTTTCAATATATTTAAGCTTATGAAGAAATAGTTTATGGACTATCTTTTCTTTAATATCACATTGATTATTTTTTATATATGTATATATAGTTAATAAATCACATAAAATATTTTCATTGATACCGGAACATAATTTTATAGTCAGCTTTTTAATTTAGGATATTTGTTTACCTAGAAGTATTATGTACTAGCAATAGCTCAAGAATCAATGAAGAGTTGAAAGTAAAAGCACCCCTGTCCTGAAAGCATATTGTAAATTTTAGGTGGCCTTTGAGTCTTACCTCAGTGAAAGATAAATTAACTTAAACTGAAAGTTATTAAAGAGTTATATAATTCCTGATTCTCTTTTTAACGAGGAATTATATATTAAGAAAGAATTGTAATCTGCCTTTGTATTCTGTGGAAAACTAACTGCTGGTGTGCCATTTATTGCTTTTTAGCAAACACTGTAAGATACACAGTTTTCTTCCTGACATAATTCCTTTAGCTTTTACCAAGAAAAATATGCTCAACTAAAAAGAACAATCAAATTATTTTTATTTCAAATCATTATCTATTTTCTTTATCTATTTTCAGCACTTTGTATATCATATAATGATTTTCTGCTTGTTTAAAAATGGCTTGTTACCACAAGCTTTTTAAGCAATGTAAAATATATGAAATTAAAATAGTTTCTAAATGTTCTTAGTTCCTAAATCTTCTAAGCACTTATTTGCATGAATATTCTTATCCTCATAAAACTTATAGAGATAATGAAGAGCCAAAAGGAAGAAAATATTCTATGCTATTGTCATTACCCTATAATATAAGCCAATTTTTGAAAAGGGGACAAAACATGTGAGTTAAATTTAAGTTAAAATGTCCTGTGACAGATTTAAGTAATTGAGAATTGCACTGAAGATGGATAGGAAAAAATAATAATAGTAGAAAGTATTCATAGAACATTTTAATATTCAAGGAGTTTTTCTACACAGTTTTTCTATACATATTCATTTAATCATCACAGCCATCCATAGAAAAAGTTATTCATGTGTCCATTTTTTAGATGAGAAAAATGACTCAAGGAGAATGGCAGCTGGCCTACTTCTAACATTACAGAGGTGAGGCAGCTAGTACTCAAGCTCAAGTGGTCTGTCTCTAATCATGCTTTTTACTAATATATTCTGTTTCCTCTTAAATGTTTCATTGCTTCTAATTTTTAAATCATTTACTCATGTTTGTTTTTAAGAAGTTAATATTAGAGGTCACACATAATAATTAAAAACAACAATAACCTTCGTGCAAAGTGCTTAGCCCTAGCACAGTGAATTAACACCGCGATTAAATGTCAGAGAACTGACTTTTCTCTCTAGCAGCAATGTTATCTAAATAACCTAAAGAAACAACCTACAAACACACCTAGGCGTTCTAGGTAAAATGGTAAACTACATTCTTTTATAAACCATTGAACCTGAAGCTACAGTATAGTATTATAGATTACCAGAGGCTCAAAAGAAAAGGGAGTTAGAACTAAAAATGGCAAGTTAATACTAAAACTAAAGCAACCAGTGCATTGCTGCTGAGCTTATTAAGCAAAAGCTTTGTTTGCTGGCAGCTTGGGTTTTAGTAGTGGCTCTGGAGACAGAAAACAAGACATTAGGTTAAATAGCATCAAGAAGGTAGGCATGCACGTGCACGCACACACACACACACACTCACACACACACACACAGAGTGAAGCTGAACTCTCAAAGCCTTCCTTTCTAAGTGAATTGGTGAACTAGAAAAATTGTTCCTGCTGGCAATGGTGAAAAACCACAAGATAATTAGCCTATCCTGGCCAAAGGTCTGGTGGGAAAAAAAATCTCTTCCATAAAAATTCAGTCACAGCCTGCTCTCGGCATTTAGGACTCTGATTTTACAATTGGTCCAGGAAAAATTGCTGATCAATAAGTTCAATAAAATTTCCTGACTGAATTAAGCCTCAGTACTCTTCTGACGTGTAGATCCTTAACCAGTCTTCATAGAAGTCTCACAAACTAAATCTTGGGAAACCAGAGCTCACCATTTAAAATTACTAAATACATGAACACACAAGTCACACTGGGTGAAAACCACCAGGAACATTTATAAAAAGAACACAAACAACAACAGCACAGTGTAAAGATAATAAAATAATTGGATGAAGAATATAAAACTATGTTTAAAAATATTGACAGAGTTGAGAACAATAGAAATGCAAGTGGGCAATTGAAAAATGGGCAGAGGACCTAAATAGACATCTCTTCAAAGAAAACATACAGATGGCCAAGAGGTACATGAAAAGATGTTTACCATTGCTCTTAGAGAAATGCAGATCAAAACCACAGTGAGATATCTTCTCACATGAGCCAGACTGGCTATCATGAAAAAAAATTAACACACAATAAATGCTGGAGAAGGTGTGGAGATAAGGGAACTCTCCTGCACTGTGGGAATGTAAATTGGTGCAGCCACTATGGAGAACAATATAGGGGTTCCTTAAAATACTAAAAATAGAGCTACCATATGACCCTGTAATCCCACGTCTGGGTATATAGCCAGAGAAAAACATGACCCAAAAGGATACATGCACCCCAGTGCTAATAGCTGAGACAAGGAAGCAATCTCAATGTTCATCAACCAAGAAATGAATAAAGATGTGGTACATATATACAATGGAATATTACTCAGCCGTTAAAACGAATGAAATAATGTCATTAGCAGCAACATGCTGAACCTAGAGACAGTCATACTGAGTGAAATAAGTTAGATAGAGAAGGAGAAATATCATATGACATCCCTTATCTGTGGAATCTAAAAAGAAATGATACAAATGAACTTATTTATAAAACAGAAAGAGACAGACTTAGAGATCAAACCTGGGAGAAGGATACAGGAAAGGGATAGTTTGGAAGTTTGAGATGAACATGTACTCGCTGCTATATTTAAAATGGATAGCCCATAATGACCTGCTGTATAGCACACGGAAGCCTGCTCAATGTTATATGGCAGCCTGGATTGAAGTGAAGCTCAGGGGAGAATGGAAATATGTTTGTGTATGGCTGAGTCTCTTTGCTGTTCACCTGAAATTATCACAACATTGCTAAGTGGCTATGTCCCAATACAAAATAAAAAAGTTAAAAAAGAGAATGAACAGCTGTGAAAACATATTTACAAAAGAAAACATAATCGTTTAATTTAATGAACTGTTAGTAAATATGTGCAGAAATAAAATAATAGAAATATGACAACATGTCAATATATTTCTTTTCCATTTTCTTCTTGAGGCATAACATCATACACATACACTTCATTGGGAAGCATAATACCAGGGAAGCTGAAGAGAAAAAGGGAAGTGAAGCAGGGAAAAAGCAAGGCATATAACCAAGTGGATTGCTGAGGAAGCTACAACTTCATGACAACTGAAATGATTGATCTGGCCTCAAACATGATGAGGAAGAGAGGAGAATTGATCTTGATCACTGGATTTCTTCTATTTGCCAAAGTTTATGACCTAAGGAGTTAAGTCCATATACTTTCCAGTTGCAGATGTACAGATATCAAATAGATCCTACAGAGTCTTATGACTCAGAAGCCACTGGAAGCCCTGAGGTGAAGACAAGAGGGACAAATGAGAGGCATGATGTTAGTACCATTTGATATTATTCATTGAATCATTCAGTGGTAGAAGGGCTTGGGAGAAGCCTCAGAAGATCCCTCAGGCTGTGGGGATGGTGGTCATAGTGACCTGGCTCCAGGACAGAGAAAGAAGCAGCACATACCATCTGTAGAGCCTTTGGACTATACTGTGAGGCAAAACACAGCCTGAATCTAGCTGTCTATGAACTGTCTCCTGAAAATAAATATCTACAAATACTCCCTGTGTTAGAGGTCAAGGGTAGTCTAATGTTCAGCTACTTGATGTCATATGGAGGTGACACCAGGCTTCCCAGTCACGCTAGTGGTAAAGAACTCACGGCCAATGCAGGAGACTAGAGACACAGTTTTGATCCCTGGGTTGGGAAGATCACCTGGAGAAGGGTATGGCAACCCACTCTATATTATGAGGAAAAATGATCTATTCAAGTAAAAAAAAAAATTACCAATAAAAGATTTTCAGTAAAAGAATTATAAAAGAGTGTTCTCTGTGAAGAAGAAAAAATCATATAAGAAAATATCGAGGCATAAGATTAATGAGCAAAAATATTGAATAACATGAGAGAATATGAACAAAATAGAGTGTATATGATAAAAATACAAATGTTTATAATGAAAGTACTGGAAAAAAGACAATATTGAAGTTAAATACTGAATTACAACATTATATACAATGGAAGGGATTTATAAAAGCTAAAATACTATATATTTTCTGAATTAACTTTAGAGTGGGGGTAGAGACAATAGAGGACTTCCCAGGTAGCTTAGTGGTGAAGAATTCACCTGACAAGGCAACAACCACAGGAGATGACAGTTTGATCCCTGGGTCAAGATGATCCCCTGGAGGAGGAAATGGCAACCCATTCGAGTATTCTTGCTGGAATAATTTCATGGACAGAGAAGCCTGGTGGGTTCCATGGGTTCTCCTGGTGGGTCCTCATAGTCCCTGGGATTGCTAAGAGTTGAACATGACTGAGCAACTGAACACACAGATAATAAATATCCGTTGTTCAATCACTAGGTCTTGTCCCACTCTTTGTGACCCCATGAACTATAGCACGCCAGGATTCCCTGTTCTTCACCATCTCCCAGAGCTTCCTCAAACTCATGTCCATTGAACTGAGGATGCCATCCAATCATCTCATCCTCTGTCATCCTCTTCTACTCCTGCCTCCAATCTCTCCAAGCAAGAAGGTCTATTCTAATGAGTAGGCTCTTCTCATCAGGTGGCCAAAGTATCAGAGCTTCAGCTTCAGCATCAGTCCTTCCAATGAATATTCAGTGTTGATTTCCTTTAGGATTGACTGGTTTGATTTCCTTGCAGTACAAGGGACTTTGAAGAGTTATCTCCAATACCACAGCTCAAATGCATCAATTCTTAGGTGCTCAGTCTTCTTTATGGTGCAACTCTTACATCCATATATGATTATTGGAAAAACAACAGCTTTGACTATACAAACCTTTGTTGGAAACGTAATGACTCTGTTTTTTAATATGCGATTTAGCTTTGTGATAGATTTTCTTCCAAGGAGCAAGCATTTTTAAATTTCATGGCCACAGACACCATCTGCAGTGATTTTGGAGCCCAAGAAAACAAAGTCTCTCACTGTTTCCATTGTTTCCCCATCTATTTGCTGTGAAGTGATTGGACTGGATGCCATGATGTTACTTTTCTGAATGTTTATTTCAAGCCAGCTTTTTCACTCTCCTCTTTCATATTCATCAAGAGGCTCTTTAGTTCCTCTTCCCTTTTTGCCATAAAGGAGGTATCATCTGCATATTTGAGATTATTGATATTTCTCCCTGCAATCCTGATTCAACCTTGTGCTTCGTCTAGCCCGTACTTGCATGATGTACTCTGCATAGAAGTTAAACATCAGGGTGGCAACGTATAGCCTTGACGTAATCCTTTCCCAATTTGGAACCAGCCTATAGTTCCATGTCTGGTTCTAACAGTTGCTTCTTGACTTGCATGCAGGTTTCTCAGGAGACAGGTAAGGTGGTCTGGTATTTCCATCTCTTTAAGAATTTTTCACAGTTTGTTGTGATCCACACAGTCAAGGCTTTAGCGCGGTCAATGAAGCAAAACTAGATGCTTTTCTGGAGTTCTCTTGTTTTTTTTTTGATCCAATGAATGTTAGCAATTTGATCTCTGGTTCCTCTGCCTTTTCTAAATCCAGCTTGAACATCTTGAACATTGGAAGTTCTCAGTTCACATACTATTGAAGACTAGCTTGGAGAATTTTGAGCATTACTTTGCTCATATGTGACATGAGTGCAACTGTGTATTAGTTTCAACATTCTTTAGCATTGTCTTTCTTTGGGACTGGAATGAAAACTGACCTTTTCCAGTCCTGTGGCCACTGCTGAGTTTTCTAAAGTTGCTGACATACTGAATGCACCATTTTAACAGCATTGACTTTTAAGATTTGAATGGCACAGCTATTCAACCCTTAATATCCAGTGAATACCCAGTGTTGATTTCTTTTAGGATTGACTGATTGCTAATACTAGATATAAGTATTGTCAAATCAAATATGAATGCTTGCATGTTTAAGAGTAACTGTTAACAATAGAAAATAGATTATATAATTTCTATCACTGGGAAAAATTAGAGAAGCTATTAATCTAAAAGGAGGGAGAATTTTTAAATGTAAAATACAGCTTAGGAAATCAGAGTAAGGAGAAAACTTATATTGACAGAATTAATTCCAAATATATATTATCTATTTAATGTAATTGGATTAAACTCTTCAGTTAAAAATAGCAATTTTAGGCTTCATTCAAAATAGAAAAATTATATGCCAACAATATTTCTATATTTATTATATTATAGAACTTAAAAGGAACACAAATTGTAGAATTATACAATATTTGAAAGCAGAGGCATATGGCTAAGAATATTCAGAATAGCAGTATTTCTCATAGTGAAGTCACTCAGTCATGTCCAACTCTTTGCGATCCCATGGACTGTAGCCTAACAGGCTCCTTCATCTATGGAATTTTCCAGGCAAGAGTACTGGAGTGGGTTGCCATTTCCTCCTCCAGGGGATCTTCCTGACCCAGGCATGGAACCCAGGTCTTCCACATTGCAGGCAGACACTTTACCATCTGAGCCACCAATTCAGTTCAGTTCAGTCCCTCAGCTGTGTCCAACTCTTTGCAACCCCATGGACTGCAGCATGCCAGGCCTCCCTGTCCATCACCAACTCCCAGAGTTTACTCAAACTCATGTCCATTGAGTTGGTGATGCAATCTAACCATCTCATCCTCTGCCGTCCCCTTCTCCTTCTGCCTTCAATCTTTCCCAGCATCAAGGTCTTTTCCAATGAGTCAGCTCTTCGCTTCAGGTGGCCAAAGTATTGGAGTTTCAGCTTCAGCATCAGTCCTTCCAGAGAAATATTCAGGACTGATTTCCTTTATGATTGACGTTTGGACCTCTTTGGAGGCCAAAGGACTCTCAGGAGTCTTCTCCAACATCACAGTTCAAAAACATCAATACTTTGGTGCTTACCTTTCTTTATAGTCTAACTCTCAAATCCATACAAGACCACTGGAAAAGCCATAGCTTTGACTAGATGGATCTTTGTCGGCAAAGTAATGTTTCTGCTTTTTAATATACTGCCTAGGTTGGTCATAACTTTTCTTCCAAGGAGCAAGCATCTTTTAATTTCATGGATGCAGTCACCATCTGCAGTAATTTTGGAGCCCCCCAAAATAAAGTCAGTCACTGTTTCCCCATCTATTTCCCATGAAGTGATGGGACCAGATGCCATGATCTTAGTTTTCTGAATGTTGAGTTTTAAGCCAACTTTTTAACTCTCCTCTTTCACTTTCATCAATAGGCTCTTTAGTTCTTCTTCACTCTCTGCCATATATGTGGTGTCATCTGCATCTGAGGTTATTGATATTTCTCTAAGCAATCTTGATTCCAGCTTGTGCTTCATCCAATCCAGCATTTCTCATGATGCGTTCTACATATAAGTTAAATAAGCAGGGTGACAATATACAGCCTTGACGTACTCCTTTCCCGATTTGGTACCAGTCCAGTTCTAACTGTTGCTTCCTGACCTGCATACAGATTTCTCAGGAGGCAGGTAAGGTGGTCTGGTATTCCCATCTCTTTCCGAATATTCCACAGTTTGTGGTGATCCACACAGTCAAAGGTTTGGCATAGTCAATAAAGCAGAAATATATGTTCTTCTGGAACTCTCTTGCTTTTTTGAAGATCCAACGGATGTTGGCAATTTGATCTCTGGTTCCTCTGCCTTTTCTAAATCCAGCTTGAACATCTGGAAGGTCACAGTTCACATACTGTTAAAGCCTGGCTTGGAGAATTTTGAGCATTACTTTGCTATTGTGTGAGATGAGTGCCATTGTGTGGTAGTTTGAATATTCCATTCAGGTATGACCTAAACAAAATCCCTTACAATTATACAGTGGAAGTGAGAAATGGATTAGATCTGATAGACAGAGTGCCTGAAGAACTATGGTTCATGACACTATACAGGAGGCAGGGATCAAGACCATCCCCAAGAAAAAGAAATGCAAAAAGGCAAACTGGTTGTCTGAGGAGGACTTACAAATAGCTGTGAAAGGAAGAGAAGTGAAAGGCAAAGGAGAAAAGGAGAGATATACCCTTTTGAATGCAGAGTTCCAAAGAATAGCAAGGAGAGATAAGAAAGCCTTCCTCAGTGATCAATGCAAAGAAATAGAGGGAAACAATACAATGGGAAAGACTAGAGATCTCTTCAAGAAATTTAGAGATACCAAGGAAATATTTCATGCAAGATGGGCACAATAAAGGACAGCAATGGTATGGACCTAACAGAAGCAGAAGATATTAAGAAGAGGTGGCAAGAATACACAGAACTATAGAAAAATGATCTTCATGACCCAGATTATCATGATGATGTGATCACTCACCTAGAACCAGACATCCTGTAATGTGAAGTCAAGTGGGCCTTAGGAAGTGTCACTATGAACAAAGCTAGTGGAGATGATGGAATTCTAGTTGAGGTATTTCAAATCCTAAAAGATGATGCTGTGAAAGTGCTGTACTCAATATGCCAGCAGATTTGAAAAGCTCAGCAGTGGCCACAAGACTGGGAAAGGTCAGTTTTCATTCCAGTCCCTAAGAAAGGCAATGCTAAAGAATGTTCAAACTACCCCACAATTGAGCCACCAGGGAAGTCTATTTTTTCTGATAGCAGAGTATTTATATACAATTTTGTCCCTTTATAGATAAGGAAAAATAAACTGTGATCTTTTCATGTGTATGTATTATATAGCAGTGAAAATGAATTAATTACACTCATACATGTCAAAATGAATGCACTGTACAAATATACTGTTATGCATAAAAGTTGGAGAATAATGCATATATTTCAAGTTTATGTACCTGTATATAAATTATGTGCATTAATATTACACATGGTTTAAGGAAATAAATATTCTACAAATATATGCATGTATACATATATATATTTTATATGATTACCTTCAGAGAAAGGAAAATTGGATGCAGTTGAAAATGTTGGCAAGGAGATTCCAATAGAAATTACAATGTTTTATGAATGTATTTTATGCACATGATGCTTTTCTTTATTCTTTCTATGTATCAGAAATAATTTATAATGAATGTTAATCAGTAGGGAGAACAGTCAGACCAATGTGTAAATGTCTGCTTATGTCAAGAATTTGAAGAAATAGTTGTTTGTATTGAATAATATGATTATATGAAAGCTAAGCAATCTGATTAATATTCCAAGTATTTTAGTATAATGAAATTTATTTAAATTTAAAGTCCATATGAACAGAATTTTAAATAAAATAGTAATATATTGTTCACAGTCATTTACAATTTTTATGAATGTGCAGTACAAAAACAACGACGTACAACTTTCTGAAGACCATACTTAATTGGTGTATAAACAGACTTCATTCTTTTCCACAAATTATTCTCCTCTTTCCTTAAGCTACCCATTTTTTTTTTATCCTCTAGTGTTCTCTTGTTCCTTTGACTAACATGCAATGAATTTTCTGTCATTTCTGTATCATTTACGCATTAACCTCTTTATCAGCCTCACTGCACTCTTTGACACATTTGCATTAATAATGTTGACTGTGATAAAAGACCAAGTACCCATCACTTTTTCAAGAATTTATGCTAACTTGGATTAAGAATTTATTTTATATCATAAAGCACTTCATCAGATGACACTCACAATACCCTGACATGCTTTTTTAAAAACTAAACTTCACACTCTACATTTCCATTTACTAACATTGTAAAAGTTAACATAATGCAGTAGAAAATGCACAATATCACACATGAAGTGTTCTTGTTGAGTTGTTGTTGAGTTGAATTATACCTTCTAGTTTTAATGTAGTTTACAAGAAAAAGCACAGAATGAAGGTCAAGTTAAACCTTACCACAGGGAAGCAATCAAGCAAATTCAGCATGTGGAACATTCTATAGGACACATAGTCTGGCTTCTCCAGTGATAAGTATCATAAAATTTCAAAAGCAGAGTCTCTTAAAACCCCTTAAGAGATATAATATTCAAATGCAATGGGCAGCTATGTTTGGTTTAGTTTAAAATAAATTAAATGTTAGGAAAAAAAAAAACATTGAGGTAATCAAGAAAAAGAGACTATGGATTTAGTATAAGATATCATGGAGTTTTTTAAATTACTTTATTAAAAGTATAATATTATGGTAGTTGTTTAAAATATTGCTATGCTAGGTGCTTATACTAAAATATATGCAAGTTTTGGAATTGTTTTATGCTTTTAGTTAAAAGTGGCTCTGATTCTTTCAGCTAATGTTACCATTCAGAAATTTTATTATTTCATTTCATGTTTAAAAATAATATTCTGAATTCCCTTAGGTTTTAGTAGAGTGCTATAACCACTGAAGACAATGAAAAATATTTAATTAAATAAATGAGTAAAACAATCTTGACTATAGGTAAATAAAGTATTTACTTTCTAAGTAGCACAAACACTGTACATATAGTGATAATAATGAATCTATAATAATTATATAATATAGATATAATATACAGCAAGATATAACACAATATAAGTAACAATATCTTAAAATACCTATGCTAACAAAGAGTTGACTCATTGGAAAAGACTCTGATGCTGGGAGGGATTGGGGGCAGGAGGAGAAGGGGACGACAGAGGATGAGATGGCTTGATGGCATCACTGACTCCATGGACGTGAGTCTGTGTGAACTCCAGGAGTTGGTGATAGACAGGGAGGCCTGGCATGTTGTGATTCATGGGGTCGCAAAGAATCGGACACGACTGAGCGACTGAACTGAACTGAAATGAATGTGCATATGCATGTATTACAATGTGTATGTATATATATATATATACATGTATATACGCATATACTTATCCTTAAGTGCCCATTCTTCATATAATAAATTCTTTTTATAAGAAACCTGGCTTCTCTGAAAATGTATTCTGTACACAAAATAGGGAAGGTAAAATTAGACAAAAACTATAAAAACTAAGCAATGTCATTAGACTAATAGTAAAGTTTTTTCATTTTAGTATATATTCTAATAAACAATATTTCTAAATATGACAGTACTATGCCCAAACAACATAATTAGCCTTTGAAAATATTGAGGCAAAGATACTTAAAATCTAGTTTTTTCTGGTCATTTGCTATTGTCTTGCAGCCAAAAGCCTCCTTTAGAACCTCCTTTTTATGTGATTCTGCAAAATATACTTCCAACATTTCCTAAGTCTGTTGGCATTCTATTAGATGATGCTAATTGCAGGAATGAAGTAGAGATTACAGTACATATAAATGGATTTCTTTCCTGTTTTCTAGCAGTTACTATCTATTAATATACTGTTCCAGTGGCAGATGACCACTGACTCCAGGCTGAAGCTTCTTTCAGCCCTTAAAACCCAGGTTTGCCATATCTTCATGGCATTTAGTATACCAAGCACTGTAGACAGCCTTGCATTGGCTATGTGGTCTAAGTACCAGTAAAGCCTGTCCTCAGAAACCCAAGCATCTGTTCAGTGTTGCCTCCCACGCCTTCCCTGCTACTCCAATTAAATCTCTGCTCTAGTGGACATCCAGAGGATGAGATGGTTGGATGGCATCACCGATTCAATGGACATAGGTTTGGGTGGACTCTGGGAGTTGGTGATGGACAGGGAAGCCTGGTGTGCTGTGGTTCATGGGGTCGCAGAGTCGGACATGACTGAGCGACTGAACTGAGTAGACATCCATCATGCTACACCTTCAGTTCAGTTCAGTTCAGTTCAGTCACTCAGTCATATCCAATTGTTTGTGACCACATGCACTGTAGCACACCAGGCTTCCCTGTACATCAACAACTCCCAGAGCTTGCTCAAACTCATCTCCATTGAGTCGGTGATGCCATCCAACCATCTGATCCTTTAAGGTCCCCTTCTTCTTCTGCCTTTAATCTTTCCCAGCATCAGGGTCTTTTCCAAGTCAGTTCTTTGCATCAGGTGGCCAAAGTATTGGAGTTTCAGCTTCAACACCAGTCCTCCCACTGAATATTCAGGACTGATTTTCTTTATGATTGACTGGTTTGATATTCTTGCTGTCCAAGGGATTCTCTAGAGTCTTCTCCAAAACCACAATTCAAAAGCATCAATTCTTCAGCACTCAGCTTTCTTTATGGTCCAACTCTCACATCCATTGGAGAAGGAAATGGCAACCCATTCCAGAAATCTTGCTTGCAGAAATCCATGGACAGAGGAGCCTGACAGGCTTCAGTCCATGGGGTTGCAAAGAGTCAGGCATGACTGAACAACTATAACTCACTCACATCCATACACAATTACTGGAAAAAACCATAGTTTTGAACAAATGGACCTTTTTCTGCAAAGCAATGACTCACATTTTTAATATGCTGTCAAGTTTTGTCATAGTTTTTCTACCAAGGAGCAAGAGTCTTTTAATTTCAAGGCTGCACTCACCATCTGCAGTGATTTTGGAGCCCAAGAAAATAAAATCTCTTACTGTTTCCATTGTTTTCCCATCTATTTGCCATGAAGTAATTGGACTAGGCATCACAGACTTGATGGACATGAGTTTGAGCAGGCTCCAGGACTTGGTGATGGACAGGGAAGCCTGGCGTGCTACAGTCCTTGGGGTCCCAAAGAGTCAGACATGACTGAGTGACTGAACTGAACTGAATTTGACTGGATGACATGATCTTCGTTCTTTGAATGTTGAGTTTTAAGCCAGCTTTTTCACTCTCCTCTTTGGCTTTCATCAAGAGGTTCTTTAGTTCCTCTTCTATCTGCCATAAGGGTGGTGTCATCTGCGTATCTGAGGTTATTGATATTTCTCTTAGCAATGTTGATTCCAGCTTGTGCTTCATCCAGCCCGGCATTTTGCATGATGTACTCTGCATATAAATTAAATATGCAGGGTGATACTATACAGCCCTGATGAACTCCTTTCTTGATTTGGAACCAGTCTGTTGTTCCATGTCCAGTTCTAACTGTTGCTTCTTGACCTGCATACAGATTTCATAGGAGGCAGGTAAGGTGGTCTTGTATTTCTACCACTTTAAGAATTTTCCAGTTTGTTGTGATCCACATAGTCAAAGGCTTTGACAGCATCAATAAAGTAGAAGTAGATGTTTTCTGGAACTCTCTGGCTTTTTCATTTATATAAAAGATGTTGGCAATTTGATCTCTGGTTCCTCTGCCTTTTCTAAATCCAGATTGAACCTCTGGAAGTTCTCAGTTCACGAACTATTCAAGACTAGCTTGGAGAACTTTGAGCATTACTTTGCTAGTGTGTGAGATGAATGCAATTGTGCGGTAGTTTGCATTCTTTGGCATTGCCTTACTTAGGGATTGCAATGAAAACTGACCTTTTCTAGTCCTGTGGCCACTGCTGAGTTTTCCAGATTTGCTCATCTTTTAGGATTAAAATAACTCAACTGGAATTCCATCACCTCCATTAGCTTTGTTCATAATGATGCTTCCTAAGGCCCACTTGACTTCACATTCCAGGATGTCTGGCTCTAGGTGAGTGATCACACCATCGTGGTTATCTGGATCATGAAGATCTTTTTGTATAGTTCTTCTGTATATTCTTGCCACCTCTTCTTAGTATCTTCTGCTTCTGTTAGGGCCATACCACTTCTGGTCTTTATTGTGCCCCTCTTGCCACAATTAGAAAATCTCAAATTTTCTTGACGATATCTCTAGTCTTTCCCATTCTATTATTTTCCTCTATTTCTTTGCATTGATCACTTAGAAATACTTTCTTATCTCTCGTTGCTATTCTTGGAACTCTACATTCAGATGGATATATTTTTTCCTTTTTTCCTTTGCCTTTTGCTTCTCTTCTTTTCTCAGCTATTTGTAACACCTTCTTCAACAACCATTTTGCCTTTTTGCAGTTCTTCTTCTTGGGGATGGTTTTGATCACTGCCTCCTGTACAATGTTACAAACCTTCATCCATAATTCTTCAGGCACACTATCAGATCTAATCCCTTGAATCAATTTGCCACTTCCACTATATAATCATAAGGGATTTGACTAGGTCCTACATGAATGGTCTAGTGGTTTTCCATACTTTCTTCAATTTAAGTCTGAATTTGCAATAAGGAATTTTTGATCTGAGCCACAGTCAGCTTCAGGTCTTGTTTTTGCTGACTGTACAGAACTTCTCCATCTCCCACTGCAAAGAATACAATCAATCTGATTTTGGTATTGACCATCTAGTGATGTCTATGTGTAGGGTTGTCTCTTGTGTTATTAGAAGAGGATATTTGCTATGACCAGTGCATTCTCTTGGCAAAACTCTGTCAGCCCTTTCCCTGTTTCATTCTGTACTCCAAGGCCAAACTTGCCTGTTACTCCAGGTATCTCTTGATGTTCTACTTTTGCATTCCAGTTCCCTATGATAAAAAGGACATCTGTTTTTGGTGTTCATTCTAGAGGGTCTTGTAGGTCTTCATGGAGCCATTCAACTTCAGCTTCTTTGACATTAGTGATTGGGGCATAGACTTGGATTACTGTGATATTGTATGGCTTATCCTGGAATCAAACAGAGATCATTCTATTGTTTTTGAGATTGTACCCAAATACTGCATTTCAGCCTCTTTTGTTAACTATGAGGGCTACTTCATTCCTTCTTAGGGATTCTTTCCCACAGTAGTAGATATAATGGTCATCTGAACTAAATTCACCCATTCTGGTCCATTTTAGTTCACTGATTCCTAAAATGTCGATGTTCGCTCTTGCCATCTTGTTTTACTACTTCCATTTACCTTGATGCATGGATCTAACATTCCGGGTTCCTATCAATATTGTTCTTTATAGCATCGGACTCTACTTCTATCACTAGTCACATCCACAACTGGACTTCTTTTTTGGTTTTGGTTCAGCCTCTTCATTCTTTCTGGAGTTATTTCTCTAGTCTTCTCCAATAGCATACTGGTTACTTACTGACCTGGGGAGTTCATCTTTCAGTGTCATGTTTTTTGCCTTATAATACTGTTCATGAGGTTCTCAAGACAAGAATAGTGAAGTGGTTTGCCATTCTCTTCTCCAGTGGACCACGTTTTGTCAGAACTCTCCACCAAGACCCGTCTGTATTGGTTGGCCCTCTGGCTTCCCTAGTGGCTCAGACGGTAAAGTATCTGCCTGCAATGCAGGAGACCTGGGTTCGATTCCTGGGTCGGGAAGATCCCCTGAAGAAGGAAATGGCAATCCACTCCAGCACTCTTGCTTGGAAAATCCCATGGACGGAGAAGCCTGATAGGCTGCAGCCCATGGGGTTGCAAAGAGTCGGACACGACTGAGCGACTTCACTTCACTTCAGTTCACAATGGCATAACTCATAGTTTCATTGAGTTAGACAATGCTATGATCCAAGTGATCAGTTTGGCTAGTTTTCTGTAATTGTTTTTTCCTTTCTGCCCTCTGATGGATAAGGATAGGAGGCTTGTGAAAGCTTCCCAATAGGAGGGACTGGCTACAACTGAATCTGAGTCTTGCTCTGATGGTCGGGGCCATGCTCAGTAAATCTTTAATCCATTTTTCTGTTGATTCATGGAGCTGTGGTTCCTCTCTGTAGTTTGGCCTGAGGCCAAACTATAGTAGAGGTAATGGCAGTAATGGCAACCTCCCTCACAAGGACTTACCAAGAATGTTGTGTTCAGTTCCCCTGACCCCACAGCAGGCCACTGTCAACCCATGCCTCAACTGGAGACTACTGGACACTCACAGGGATATCTGGCTCAGTCTCTTGTGGGCCACTGGTCCTTTCTCCTGGGTCCGGTTGCACACAAGGTTCTGTTTGTGCCCTCCAAGAGTCTGCTTCCCCAGTCCTGTGGAAGTTCTGTAATCAAATCCCACTGGTCTTCAAAGTCAAATCCCTGGTGGTTCTCAATCCCTTCACAGATCCCCAGGTTGGGAAATTTGTTTTGGGCTCTAGAACTTTAACAACAGTGGGAGAACTTCTTTGGTATAATTCTTGCTGCTCTTAGATTTGGTTGACTCCATATATTTTGACTTATTTTCACCAGCTATAGAGGTGAGTGCTGCTTTTGGCAGTTATGAATTTCTATGTTACTTCAGAGTTCTTTTCTGATCTTTCAAACTTCCAAAATCAGGGTAAACAGATTTCCTTTGTTTGAAGTATGCAATGTTTTTCTGAAACATATTCTAAGTGAAACATATTCTAAGATGGGGATCTTAGTACATATTTATACCTTCTACAATTTCAAATTATTTAAATGAACAAAGAAAGGTAATACTTGGCAATGGTGTTGGCAAATAATGTTAGCTCTAAATCGAAATTGGGGGGCAATATTTTGGATTCAGGAAAAAGAGTGGAAGAAGGGCTAAAAATAATGTGAAATTCTGGAGTTATTGGGCTTAAATCAAGAAACTCTGAATGCAGAAGGAATGTCTTCTGGAGGAATTTCCATAATATTACATAATGTTGTGCTGTGCTGTGTTAAGTCACTTCAATTGAAAGGACTGATGCTGAAGCTTTAATACTTTGGCCACCTTATGTGAAGGGTGGACTTATTGAAAAAGACCCTGATGCTGGGAAAGATTGAAAGTGAAAAACAGAAGTCGGTGGCAGCAGATGAGATGGTTAGATAAATCACTGATTCAATGGACATAAATTTGAGCAAACTCTGGGAGATAGTGGAAGACATAGGAGCCTGGCATGCTGCACTCCATGAGGTCACAAAAAGTCAGAGACTACTGAACAACAGCAACATTGTTTATGGCTGCCTTTGTACTATAAAGTTACTACTTAGCCCTTTATTGAAAAAAATTAGCAACGTGGTTGACAGTATATCCACAAGTAAATTATGGTGCTATATGCATTGAACAAAGTTTATTCCCCAGATTAATTCCAAATATTAGACCTGGTGCAAGAATTTACACAGATAAGACATTGAAAGTTTCATTCACCACAGATTTCATTTGGGGGGTGTGACGGGCTGAACATGAAGAAAGGTGAAGTCCACCAAGTAAGTCGTTGCTAATGATGGATATCATGACATCTGGAAAGTTAAGATATCACAAAAATGATATTAATAATAGTTAATAATAAATTGGCTTAAATCACAGAAATAAAAGAATCATTTTGTCCTCCAAGGCTAGCACACATTGTAAAAAGGTGGCACAGACAACTGAAGATTTAAACTGGCAAATTGAATCTAAACTTTTTCTATCTCACATGTCATAGAAGATATAAACAACTCAATGCAATCTGTAAGAGAATTCTCGATAGCGTAAAAAATAGCCATACATCTATTAGAATAAGAAATCATTTTTTCTCACTGGGCATATGAATTGGATTCAGCAGTTTAAAAAGAAAGGGGGACTGTCTTTGAATTCTATATTAATATCCACTTAGAAATGAATTTACAGTGTGAAAGATTTAAACTTTTTGGTATCTGTAATTGTCCTTCAACATAATTCATAAGAGCATAATATGTAACAGAATAGGCAGCTAGAACAAGACAATACACTTAGTGAGGGAAACTGATTCAGGTGGAAATGTTACCCAATTTAAAAATACAATGGACACAGTAAATAGCAGATTGCAAATTGCAGGAAATTCAATTATTTATTAATTAAAGCAATTCTGAAATTTAGGTAAAAAAAAGATAAGTAAGACAAAGAGTGAAGATAATTAGATAGACCTCTATGTATTAACTGTCAATGGAATTCCAGACTCAAGGATTTACTGCTTATTTGACAATTTCACTTGACTATCTAATAAGGATCTCAAATTTAACAATATCAATACAAAATTATTTGTATCACCCAAATCAACTCTGCCTCCCTGGTCCAGGTCAATATCTTCACTCATTTGAACTGACATGAAAGCCTCCTTGAAATCATTCCTGCTTCCACTTCTGTCCTTCAATACGTTCTCCACATGGCAATCAGAGTGATCTTTTAAAAATGTAAATCAGATCTACCACTGTCCTACCAAAATCCTTAATTAGTTCCTTCTGCAAAAATAAACTGTAGGAATTTGAAGGCAGTGGTGTGGTAGATTTTAATTTCATGAGTACTCCCTTAAAACATGTGGGCAAGGATAGCAAAACCTCAAACCCACACACAATATCTAAAACAAAGCTAAATGTTAACATATTCCTACAAATCTCAAAATATAATCAGGTGGTGAAAAACTGCTAAGAGCTAAAGAACCAGATTTATCAGAATTTGTGCAGAAGGAAGTACAGTATCAACCAAAACTGAAAAGAGCACAAGAAGTCCTCACTGGAAAGCATGGTGAAGCCAATTTGATGATAGCAGCTGAGAATGAGATAGATGAGTTTAACCCAATCCAATTAGGAGGTGAGTGAAGAGGAGGTGAGTGAAGCATTCAAGGGGCCATTTCACCCTTCAGATAAGCAGAACATCACATAAGAGGATGTAAACAAACATGCATAAAACCGTTAAAGAGAGCAAAGATGACTCAAAACAGGTAAGCATGAAGAAAGTTAGAGAAATCTGAAAAAATTCAACTTTTTGAGTTGAAAAATAACTAAAATATAAAGCAAAATGTATGTTTTAAAGAACTGAAGATAGGGTCAATAAACAGTAATATGGATGTTAAGAAATTATCCACAGTGCAGCAGAAGTCACTAAAGAGATTAAAATAGAATATGTCTAATTGTTCAAGCAATAGAGGACAGGGAACATGAGGGAGAGATAAATGCAAAGTGATATGACTTCACGTTTTCATAACTGAATAAAGATAGGAATAATTAGATGCAGGCATCCTATACACACACAAAAGAGATGACATAGAGAAAGCAAACTCCACATCTAATCAAACTGGAGTAAATCTCCTGAACACTAAAACAATGGGTAAAATTGATCAGTGGGAAACAACTAAGCACTTATAAAGAAACCACAACGGTATCAACTCTTAAAATACTAGGAAAAAATAGTGGCAACTTAGAATTTATACTCAGCTAAACTATCATGTTAAAACCAATAAAATAAACCAAATCAAATAAAATTAGAATCTTTAGACAAATCCAAATTTACTAACCTAGTTTTGCTGAACTATTAATATCTCCTGTATTGCCTATGGAGAATAGCATTGACTCCAATAAGGATGGAACTTTAAACTGATACAAACATAAATTGCTATTATATATTAAAAAAATGTTTAAGGTTTACATCATTTGCACCAGAAATTTCTTATTTATAAGTTTTATCCTAATAATTTTGTCATGGATATGTGCAAATGTTTGCCTATAAGAAAATTTTATTTTCCTAATATTAAAATCAGAAATATTTTTGACATCCAATAAAAAGGAACTTGGAAAATATTAAAATGTTATACCATCTTTTATCATGTTTTTATAGAGAGACATCTGTCTAAAGGCCTGAATATGTATCAAAGTTATATTATTTACAAAAGAAGTCTACACTACTTTATAAAGTTTGAATATAATTTTATTGAAATATTACTAGAGGCATATCTTTCAAAATATTAAAATTATTTTTGCAATGGAATTTCAAATTGCATTTTTGTGCCTGACTGTATCTTAAAATTAATTCCACAATTACCATTTGCTTTTATACTCAGAAGAAATATTATCAAAAATAAGTGTTATCTTTGGGTATAAATATAGCCTCTGTTTTTGAAACTGTGAACACATAGAATTTGAAGAAGGCATGTAAGAGCATTAACTAGCTGTTTTTATTAGCTTGTGAGTGAAGGAAGTGTTAAGAGAGTTTTTCTGCAATGGACCATGACCTTTACTCTCACATGATTAAGTATAAAAATGTGTGAGGCAGGAGGAGAAAAACTGAGAAGAATAGGATACTCAGGGAAATTGAAGGCTGTTTATAAGGGAACTGTGTGTATTCTAACTAATCTCAAGATATAATAACTTATCCAGAGGTCTGCAATGTAAGCATATAAATACTGACTTTTAATAAATGCTATATTTGATGATTCCTACTGTTTATTTCTATTTATTTTAGTTTTCCTTGCAAATGGAACTTGCAATAATTTTTTATTGCATGACCAAGAAAGAAATTAAGCTACCAGTTTCAACTGAGATTATAAATGGATTTAAAAGTACCAAAAATATGTGATATCTTATAATTTTTACTTAAAATTAGTCCATATATGAATATAAATCTAGGCATAGACATTATATTGAAAAGTCATAGTTGCAGCTAAAAGATGTTTTCCCTTTTATATAACTTTTCCAATTGGTAAATCTGCAGCTTTGCAGTGTTACACAAAATATTGTATTGATTTTTAAGTACAATGGTCAGGAATCACTAATGTGTTTATACAGACAGGGTATGTATGATGTATACACATCTCCCCCTGCAAACAGCATCAAAATTGCAACTGGCTATTGAACAACCATCCACAGGAGGATGCTGAAATTAAAAAAAAAAAAAAAAAATGCACCACATCCAAAGATAAAGAAGAAGCTTCAGCAGGTGGTAGGAGGAGCACAATCATAACAAACTCAAATCTCATTCCCACCAGGTGGGTGAACCACAAACTGGAGAACAATAATATAAAAGAAGTGTTCCCACTGTTGTGAGGGATCTGAACCCCACATCCATCTTCTCAGTCTTGGAGTCCAGCAGGAGAAGGAATCTCCAGAGAATCTGACTCTGAAGGCCAGCTGGATTTGATTGCATGACTTCCACAGGACTAACGGAAACAGAGAATCCAGTCTGGAAGAGCACAAACAAAATTCTGTGTGCACAAAGACCCAGAGGAAAGGAGCAGTGACTCCATAGGAAACTGAAGCAAAACTACCTGCTAGTGTTGGAGTGTCTCCTGTGGAGGTGTGGGGCAGTTGAGACTCACCACAGGGGCAGGGACTCACCATAGGGGCAGGGACACTGGCAAAAACAATCTGGAAAAATCCCCTTTGACATAAGCTGTCTTGGAGTTCACCATTAACCCTACCAGGCTTCCCTAGTGGCTCAGAGGATAAAACGTCTGCCTGCAATACAGGAGACCTGGGTTGGGAATATCCCCTAGAGGAGGAAATGGCAACCCACTTCAGTATTCTTGCCTGGAAAATCCCATGGAAGAGAAGCCTGGTGAGGTACAGTCTATGGGGTCACAAAGAGTCAGACACAACTGAACGACTTCGCTTTCACTTTTCAGAGCCTGTAGACCCCAGGGCTGAGTTATCTCAGGCTCAACAACTGCAAATGAGAGAGCACAACCACACCCATCAGCACATAATTGAATTAAAGCTTTACTGAGCAAGGCCCTGCCCACCAGAAGAAGAGCCATATTTTCCCACAACCAATCCTAATTTGGAAGCTTACATAAGCCTCTTAGCCTCCTCCATCAGAAGCAGACAGAAGAAGAAAGAAAAACTACAGTATCACAGTGGCTAAAACAAAAGCCACATTACAGAAAGTTAACCAGGATGAAAAAGAAAGTTATGTTCCAGAGATTAGCAAGGAGAGATAAGAAAGCCTTCCTCAGTGATCAGTGCAAAGAAATAGAGGAAAACAATAGAATGGGAAAGACTAAAGATCACTTCAAGAAAATTAGAGATACCAAGGGAACATTTCATGCAAAGATGGACACAATAAAGGACAGAAATGATATGGACCTAACAGAAGCAGAAGATATTAAGAAGAGGTGGCAGGAATACACAGAAGAGCTATACAAAAAAGATCTTCATGACCCAGATAATCATGATATTGTGATCACTCACCAAGAGCCAGACATCCTGGATGTGTAGTCATGTGGGCCTTAGGAGGCATCACTATGAACAAAGCTAGTGGAGGTGATGGAATCCCAGTTGAGGTATTTCAAATCCTAAAAGATGGTGCTGTGACAGTTCTGCACTCAATATGACAGCAAATTTGGAAAACTCAGCAGTGGCCACAGGACTGCAAAAGGTCAGTTTTCATTCCAATCCCAAAGAAAGGCAACGCCAAAGACTACTCAAACTACCGCAAAATTGCACTCATCTCACACTCTAGCAAAGTAATGCTCAAAATTCTCCAAGATAGTCTTCAATAGTCCATGAACTGAGAATTTACAGATGTTCAAGCTGGATTTAGAAAAGGCAGAGGAACCAGAGATCAAATTGCCAACATCTGTTGGATCATCGAGAAAGCAAGCGAGTTCCAGAAGAACATCTACTTCTGCTTTATTGACTATGCCAAAGCCTTTGACTATGTGGGTCACAACAAACTTTGGAAAATTCTGAAAGAGATGGGAATACCAAACCACCTGACCTGTTTCTTGAGATATCTGTTTGGAGGTCAGGAAGCAACAGTCAGAACTCGACATGGAACAGACTGGTTCCAGATTGGAAAAGGAGTATGTCAAGACTCTATATTGTCACCCTACTTATTTAACTCATATGACGAGTACATCATGAGAAATGCTGGGCTGGATGAAGCACAAACTGGAATCAAGATTTCTGGGAGAAATATCAATAACCTCAGATAGGTAGATGACACCACCCTATGGCAGAAAGCAAGGAAGAACTAAAGAACCTCTTGATGAAAGTGAAAGAGGAGACTGAAAAAATTGGCTTAAATCTCAACATTCAGAAAACTAAGATCATGGAATCTGTTTTCATCACTTCACGGCAAATTGATTGGGAAACAGTGGAAACAGTGGTTGACTTTATTTTTCTGGGCTCCAAAATTGCTGCAGACGGTGACTGCAGCCATAAAATTAAAAGACTCTTGCTCCTTTGAAGAAAAGTTATGACCAACCTAGACAGCATATTCAAAAGCAGAGACATTGCCAACAAAGGCCCATCTATTCAAAGCTATGGTTTTTCCAGTATCATGTATGGATGTGAGAGTTGGACTATAAAGAAAGCTGAGCACCAAAGAATTGATGCTTTTGAACTGTGGTGTTGAAGAAGACTCTAGAGAGTCCTTTGGACTGAAAGGAGATCCAACCCATCCATCCTAAAGGAAATCAGTTCTGAATATTCTTTGGAAGCACTGATGCTGAAGCTGAAACTCCAATACATTGGCCATCTGATTGGAAGAACTGACTCACTTGAAAAGACCCTGATGCTGGGAAAGATTGAAGTCAGGAAGAGAAGGGGATGACAGAGGATGAGATGGTTAGATGGCATCACCGACTCAATGGACATGAGTTTAGGTAGGGTCTGGGAGTTGGTGATGGACAGGGAAGCCTGGTGTGCTGCCATCCCTGGGGTTGCAAATAGTTGGACACAACTGAGTGAGTGAACTGAACTGAACTATGTTCCAGATATAATCCCAGAAAAACAACTAAATGAAGGGAACAGATAAAATCCCAGAAAGTCAACTAAATGAAGTGGAGATAGGCAAATTACTAGAGAAAGAATTCAGAATAATGATAATGAAGATGATGCAGGATCTTAGGAAAACACTGGAGAAGATGCAAAAAATGTCTACCAAAGATATAAAAGAACTAAGTAACAAACAGAGATGAATAATACATTAGAAGGAATCAACATCAGAATAACTGAGAGAGAATGGATAAATGACCTGGGGGAGAAAATGGTGGAAATGAAATCATCATAGAAGAGAGTATACAAAAAAGAATGAGATAGCCTAAGACCCCTCGGAAACAAAATTAAATGCACCAACATTTGCATTATAGGGATCCCAGAAGGAGAAGAGAGAGAAAGGACCTGAAAAAATATCTAAAGGGGTAAACAGCTAAAAACTTTCCTATATGGGAAAGGAAATTGTCAACCAAGTCCAGGAAGCACAAAGAGTCCCAGGCAGGATAAACCCAAGGAGGAACACATGGAGATACATAGTAATCAAACTGAAAAAAATTAAAGACAAAGATAAAATATTAAAAACAAGGGGTAAGTGACAACATACAAGGGAACTCCCATTAGGCTAACAGCTTATTTCTCTAGAGAAACTCTACAAGCCAGAAAAGAGTGGTATGATATATTTAAAGTGATGAAAAAGAAGAACCTACTACCAAGAAAAATGTACCCAGCAAGACTCTCATTCAGATTTGATGGAGAAATTAAAAGCTTTCCTGACAAGCAAAAGTTAAGAGAAATTAGCACCACAAAACAAGTTTTACAACAAATACTAAAGTAACTTCTCTATGCAGGAAACACTAGAGAAGGGAAAGACCAACAGAAAATAAACCCCAAACAATTAAGAAATCATTAATAGGATCAAATGTACCTAGAAAAAGACATAGACCTGTTGTGCCTGTATGCACTTCCACTTATCACATCACCCTGCTAGACCCCCAAAATTGTAAGTAATTATTTTATATTGTTAGATATTCATGTTCCTATTATGGCTTACAGTTGTAATTATCTTTTATTTTTAATCTGGCTATTGATTGTGAAAACTTATAAACTTTATTTACTATTGTGATTATGTAACTAATACCCACTTAAAACCATTTTGTTATGATTGGGCAAACAGAAAAATAATAGAAAGTATGTTCCAAGTAATGAAAAAGAAGAACTTAAGACCAAGAATACCTTACCAAGCAAGACACTCAATCAGATCTGATGGAGAAATAAAAATATTTACAGACAAGCAGAATTAAGAGAATTCAGCACCACTAAATCACAGAACTGAAGTGACTTATCATGCACTCAGGCAAACCAGTTTTACAACACATACAAAGGAACTTCTCTAGGCAAGAAACACAAAAGAAGGAAAAGATCTAAAGAAATAAACCACACTAATCAATGACTATAGTAAAGTTGCAGGATATAAAATCAACACACAGAAATCCCTTGCATTCCTATACACTAATAATGAGAAAACAGAAAGAGAAATTAAGGAAACAATTCCATTCACCATTGCAACGGAAAGAATAAAATACTTAGGAATATATCTACCTAAAGAATCTAAAGACCTATATATAGAAAACTATAAAACACTGGTGAAAGAAATCAAAGAGGACACTAACAGATGGAGAAATATACCATGTTCATGGATTGGAAGAATCAATGTAGTGAAAATGAGTATACTACCCAAAGCAATCTATAGATTCAATGCAATCCCTATCAAGCTACCAACAGCATTCTTCACAGAGCTAGAACAAATAATTTCACAATTTGTATGGAAAAACAAAAAACCTCGAATAGCCAAAGCGATCTTGAGAAAGAAGAATGGAACTGGAGGAATCAACCTACCTGACTTCAGGCTCTACTACAAAGCCACAGTTATCAAGACAGTATGGTACTGGCACAAAGACAGAAATATAGATCAATGGAACAAAATAGAAAGCCCAGAGATAAATCCACGCATATATGGACACCTTATCTTCGACAAAGGAGGCAAGAATATACAATGGATTAAAGACAATCTCTTTAACAAGTGGTGCTGGGAACTCTGGTCAACCACTTGTAAAAGAATGAAACTAGAACACTTTCTAACACCATACACAAAAATAAACTCAAAATGGATTAAAGATCTCAACGTAAGACCAGAAACTATAAAACTCCTAGAGGAGAACATAGGCAAAACACTCTCTGACATACATCACAGCAGGATCCTCTATGACCCACCTCCCAGAATATTGGAAATAAAAGCAAAAATAAACAAATGGGACCTAATTAACCTTAAAAGCTTCTGCACATCAAAGGAAACTATTAGCAAGGTGAAAAGACAGCCTTCAGAATGGGAGAAGATAATAGCAAATGAAGCAACTGACAAACAACTAATCTCGAGAATATACAAGCAACTCCTACAGCTCAACTCCAGAAAAATAAATGACCCAATCAAAAAATGGGCCAAAGAACTAAATAGACATTTCTCCAAAGAAGACATACAGATGGCTAACAAACACATGAAAAGATGCTCAACATCACTCATTATCAGAGAAATGCAAATCAAAACCACTATGAGGTACCATTTCACACCAGTCAGAATGGCTGCAATCCAAAAGTCTACAAGTAATAAATGCTGGAGAGGGTGTGGAGAAAAGGGAACCCTCTTACACTGTTGGTGGGAATGCAAACTAGTACAGCCACTATGGAGAACAGTGTGGAGATTCCTTAAAAAACTGGAAATAGACATGCCTTATGATCCAGCAATCCCACTGCTGGGCATACACACTGAGAAAACCAGAAGGGAAAGAGACACGAGTACCCCAATGTTCATCGCAGCACTGTTTATAATAGCCAGGACATGGAAGCAACCTAGATGTCCATCAGCAGATGACTGGATAAGAAAGCAGTGGTACATATACACAATGGAGTATTATTCAGCCATTAAAAAGAATACATTTGAATCAGTTCTAATGAGGTGGATGAAACTGGAGCCTATTATACAGAGTGAAGTAAGCCAGAAAGAAAAACACCAATACAGTATACTAACGCATATATATGGAATTTAGAAAGATGGTAACAATAACCCTGTGTACGAGATAGCAAAAGAGACACTGATGTATAGAACAGTCTTATGGACTCTGTGGGAGAGGGAGAGGGAGGGAAGATTTGGGAGAATGGCATTGAAACATGTAAAATATCATGTATGAAATGAGTTGCCAGTCCAGGTTCGATGCACAATACTGGATGCTTGGGGCTGGTGCACTGGGACGACCCAGAGGGATGGAATGGGGAGGGAGGAGGGAAGAGGGTTCAGGATGGGGAACACATGTATACCTGTGGTGGATTCATTTTGATATTTGGCAAATCTAATACAGTTATGTAATGTTTAAAAATAAAATAAAATTAAAAAAAAAAAAAAGAAATAAACCACAAACAATGAACAAAACAGTAGTAGGATTATATATGTTAATAATCACTTTAAATCTAAATGGATTAAATGCACCAACCAAAAGACATAGACTGGGTGGATGCAAAAACAAGACCCATATTTATGTTGTCTACAAGAGACCCACCTCAGACCTGAAAGTAAGGGGATGGGACAAGGTATTTTACACAGATGGAAATCATAAGAAAGCTGGAGTAGCAACACTCACATCAGAAAAAAATAGACTTTGAAACAAAGACTGTTAAAAGAGACAAAGAAGGACACTATGTAATGATCAACAGTTCAATCCTAGAAGATATAACAATTACAAATGTCAGTTCAGTTCAGTTCAGTCACTCAGTTGTATCTGACTCTTTGTGACCCCATGGACTGCAGCATGCCAGGCCTCCCTGTTCATCATCAAATCCCAGAGTTTACTTAAACTCCTGTCCATTGAGTCGGTGGTGACATCCAGCCATCTCATCCCCTGTCTTCCCCTTCTCCTCCTGCCTTCAATCTTTAGCAGCATCAAGGTCTTTTCCAATGAGTCAGGTCTTTGCATCAGGTGGCCAAAGTATTGGAGTTTCAGCTTCAGCATCAGTCCTTCCAATGGACACCCAGGACTGATCTCCTTTAGGATGGACTGGTTGGATCTCCTTACAGTAAAAGGGACTCTCAAGAGTCTTCTCCAACACCACACTTCAAAAGCTTCAATTCCTTGGTGCTCGGCTTTCTTCACAGTCCAACTCTCACATCCATACATGACCACTGGAAAAACCATAGCCTTGACTAGACGGGCCTTTGTTTGCTAACTAATATATATGCACCCAATATGGGAACACCTCAATATGTAAGGCAAATACTAACAAACATAAAGGGAGGAAAATTGAAAGCATTACCTCTAAGACAGGGAACAAGACAAGGATGTCCACTCTCACCACTTTTATTCAATGTAATTTTGGAAATCCTAGCTACAATACAGGAATCAGAGAAGAATAAAGATAATGGGAACCCAGATTGGAAGAGAAGTTAAATTGTTTTCAGATGACATGCTACTATACTTAGAAGATCCTAAAGATGCTACCAAAAAACTGTTAGAACTCACCAATCAATTTGGTAAAGCTATAGGTTACAAAATTAATACACAGAAATTTGTTGCATTTCTATATACTAACAATGAAAGATCAGAAAGAGAAATCCAAGAAGCAATACGATTTACCATTGGATCAAGAAAAATAAAATAGGGAGATAGGAGGGAGATTGAAGAGGGAGGGGACATACTTACACCGATGGTTAATTCATGTTGATGTAGGACAGAAATCAAACCAATATTGTAAATCTATCACCAATCAATTAAAAATGAATAAATATTTAAAAAATTAAAACATGACAAAGAAAAGCTTAACAACAAAAAAAAGAATAAAATACTTAGGAATAAACCTACCTAAGGAGAAAAAAACCTGTACTCCAAAAGCTATAGGAAGTTGATGAAAGTTATCAAAGAAGACATTAAAAGGTGGAAAGACATGCCATATTCATGTTTTGGAAGGATCTATATTGTTAAAATGACTATACAGATTCAATGAAATCCCTGTCAAATTGCCAATGGCATTTTTCACAGAACTAGAACAAAAAAAATCTCAAAATTTGTATGGAGACATGAAAGACCATGAATAGCCAAAGTAATATTGAAAAATAAAATCAGGAATTGAGGAATCAGTGTTCCTGAATTCAGACTATACTACAAAGCTATAGTCATCAAAACAGTACAGTACTAGCACAAAAATAGAAGTATAGATCAATGGAACAGTTTAGAAAACCCAGAAACAAGCCCAGGCACTTACGGCCAACTAATCTATGAAAAATGAGGCAAGAATATACAATGTTGAAAAGACAGTCTCTTCAACAAATGTTGCTGGGAAAACTAGATAGCCACATGTAAAAAAAAAAAAAATTACTTAACTCCATACACAAAAATAAGCTCAAAATTAATTAAAGATCAAAATGTGAAGACCAGTCACTATGAAACTCTTAGAGGAAACCATGCACAAAACACTCTTTGACATAAATTACAACACTATCTTTTTCAATCTGTCTCCCAGAATAATGAAAATAAAAGCAAAAATAAAGATATATGACCTTCTTAAACTCAAAGGCTTTTTCACAAAGGAAACCATAAACAAAATGAAAAGACAATCCACAGATTGGGAGAAAATATTTGGAAATGATGTGACTGATAAGGGATTAGTATCTAAAATTTGCACACAGATTATAATGCTTAATAGCATCAAAACAAACAACCCTCTCAAAAATGAGTAGAAGACCTGAATAGACATTTCTCCAAAGAGGACATAGAGATGGCCAATAGACATATGAAAAGAAGTGGAGCATCACTAGTTATTCAGTTCAGTTCAGTCACTCAGTCGTGTCTGACTCTTTGTGACATAAATCATAGCACGCCAGGCTTCCCTGTCCATCACCAACTCCCGGAGTTCACTTAGACTCACATCCATCGAGTCAGTGATGCCAGCCAGCCATCTCATCCTCTGTCGTCCCCTTCTCCTCTTGCCCCCAATCCCTCCCAGCATCCGAGTCTTTTTCAACGAGTCAACTCTTTGCATCAGGTGGCCAAAGTAATGGAGTTTCAGCTTTAGCATCATTCCTTCCAAAGAAATCCCAGGGCTGATCTCCTTCACAATGGACTGGTTGGATCTCCAAGGGACTCTCAAGAGTCTTCCTCAATACCACAGTTCAAAAGCTCAATTCTTTGGTGCTCAGCTTTCTTCACAGTCCAACTCTCACATCCATACATGACCACAGGAAAAACCGTAGCCTTGACTAGACGGACCTTTGTTGGCAAAGTAATGTCTCTGCTTTTGAATATGCTATCTAGGTTGGTCATAACTTTCCTTCCAAGGAGTAAGTGTCTTTTAATTTCATGGCTGCAGTCACCATCTGCAGTGATTTTGGAGCCCCCCAGAATAAATTCTGACACTGTTTCCCCATCTATTTCCCATGAAGTGATGGGACCAGATGCCATGATCTTCGTTTTCTGAATGTTGAGCTTTAAGCCAACTTTTTCACTCTCCTCTTTCACTTTCATCAAGAGACTTTTTAGTTCCTCTTCACTTTCTGCCATAAGGGTGGTGTCATCTGCATATCTGAGGTTCTTGGTATTTCTCCTGGCAATCTTGATTCCAGCTTGTGCTTCTTCCAGCTCAGTGTTTCTCATTATGTACTCTGCATATAAGTTAAATAAGCAGGGTGACAATATACAGCCTTGACGGACTCCTTTTCCTATTTGGAACCAGTCTGTTGTTCCATGTCCAGTTTTAACTGTTGCTTCCTGACCTGCATACAAATTTCTCAAGAGGCAGGTCAGGTGGTCTGGTGTTCCCATCTCTTGAAGAATTTTCCACAGTGTATTGTGATCAACACAGTCAAAGGCTTTGGCATAGTCAATAAAGCAGAAATAGATGTTTTTCTGGAACTCTCTCGCTTTTTCCATGATCCAGTGGATGTTGGCAATTTGATCTCTGATTCCTCTGCCTTTTCTAAAACCAGCTTGAACATCTGGAAATTCATGGTTCACGTATTGCTGAAGCCTGGCTTGGAGAATTTTGAGCATTATTTTACTAGCATGTGAGATGAGTGCAATTGTGCAGTAGTTTGAGCATTCTTTGGCATTGCCTTTCTTTGGTATTGGAATGAAAACTGGCCTTTTCCAGTCCTGTGGCCACTCCTGAGTTTTCCAAATTTTTTGCCATATTGAGTATAGCACTTTCACATCATCATCTTTCAGGATTTGAAGTAGCTCACCTGGAATTCCATCACCTCCATTAGCTTTGTTCATAGTGATGCTTTCTAAGGCCCACCTGACTTCACATTCCAGGATGTCTGGCTCTAGGTGAGTGATCATACCATCGTGATTATCTGGGTCTTGAAGATCTTTTTTGTACAGTTCTTCTGTGTATTCCTGCCACCTCTTCTTAATATCTTCTGCTTCTGTTGCTGCTGCTGCTACTAAGTTGCTTCAGTTGTGTCCAACTCTGTGTGACCCCATAGACGGCAGCCCACCAGGCTCCCCTGTCCCTGGGATTCTCCAGGCAAGAACACTGGAGTGGGTTGCCATTTCCTCTGCTTCTGTTAGGTCCATACAATTTCTGTCCTTTATTGATCCCATCTTTGCATGACATGTTCCATTGGTATCTCTAGTTTTCTTGAAGAGATCTCTAGTCTTTCCCATTCTGTTGTTTTCCTCTATTTCTTTGCACTGATCACTGAAGAAGGCTTTCTTCTCTTCTTGCTATTCTTTGGAACTCTGCATTCAGATGTTTATATCTTTCCTTTTCTCCTTTGCTTTTCACGTCTCTTCTTTTCACAGCTATTTGTAAGGCCTCCCCAGACAGCCATATTGCTTTTTTGCATTTCTTTTCCATGGGGATGGTCTTGATCCCTGTCTCCTGTACAATGTCATGAACCTTAGTCCATAGTTCATCAGGCACTCTATCTATCAGATGTAGGCCCTTAAATCTATTTCTCACTTCCACTGTATAATCATAAGGGATTTGATTTAGGTCATACCTGAATGGTCTAGTGGTTTTCCCTACTTTCTTCAGTTTAAGTCTGAATGTGGTAATAAGGAGTTCATGATCTGAGCCCCAGTCAGCTTCTTGTCTTGTTTTTGTTAACTGTATAGAGCTTCTCCATCTTTGGCTGCAAAGAATATAATCAATCTGATTTCAGTGTTGGCCATCTGGTGATCACTGGTTATTAGAGAAATGCAAATCAAAGCCACAGTGAGATATTACTTCACACTGGTCAGAATCGCTATCATCAGAAAATCCACAGAAAACAAATGCTGGAGAGGGTATGGAGAGAAGGGAACTCTCTTGCCCCACTGGCGGGAATGTAAATTGGTACAGCCTCTATGGAGAAGAGTATGGAGATTTCTTAAAAACCTAAAAGTAGAGCTAGCATATGACCCTGAAATCCACTCCTGGGCATATAGCCAGAGAAAAACATGGCCCCAAATGATAAATGCACCAAAACATTCATTGGAGCATTGTTTACAGTATCCAAGATATGGAAGCAACCTAAATGTCCATCAACAGAGGAATAGATAAAGAAAATGTAGTATATATATATACACACACATAATGGAATATTACTCAGCCATTAAAAAGAATGAAATAATGACATCAGCAGCAACATGGATGGAACTAGAGATTGTTATAGTGAGTGAAGTAAGTCAGGCAGAGAAGCAGGAATACTATATAACATTCCTTATATGTGGAATCTAAAAAGAAATGATACAAATGAAGTTACTTGCAAAACAGAAAGAGACCCACAGACTTAGAAACTGAAATTACAATTGCTGAGGGGAAGGGATAGTTAAGGACTTTGGGAAAGTCATGTACACACTACTACATTTAAAATGGATAACCAAAAAAAGACCTATTGCATAGCACATGGAACTCTATTCAATGTTATGTGCCAGCCTGGATAAGAGGGGAGTTTGGGGGAGAATGGATACATGTATATGTATGGCTGAGTCCCTTCACTGTTCACCTGAAATTACCCCAACATTATTAATGGGTTATATCCCAATACAAAATTGTTTTTGGTGTTAAAAAATAAAAATGAAAAAAATCTTATAAGAGGTTTAATTTATTCAAACATTCTAAAACAATTTTGGAGTCCAGATATGTTCTAGGCTCTAGAGCTTATTTCTGCCTTAGAATTCAAAAGTTAATTTGGTCTGACTGCATACTGTTCAGATAGATGTGATTCTAGCACTATCGAAGGTCATTTCCATCTGCAAAACTCTAGCACTATGAGGTTCAAAATTTCTGCATTGTACCCAGAGCATTTATTGCTAAATATAGAATTTCACAACTAAATTACTAAGTCCTATGTTCTAAATTCAATAATGTAGAAATCGCAACTAGGAGGTAAATTTGCTGTCTTCAGGAAATGTTCCTCATCACACTGACCTCATTTATTTATATAAGGCCAGACCTTCTATCAAGGGCTGTCATTACTAGAAATTGGGATGGTTTTGTAGTGATGCTATCACTCGGAAGAAGGTCCATTTTATGTCACTTTGGTTAGAAAAAAATCTGATAAACTATCCTTGGAAAATAAAGTGTTAGTCTTATTTGCAAACATTATTAAATTATAGTTTAATCTGGGAACATTAAGTACTAATATTGATGAAATATACTGAAAAAACTATAGCCTCAAACCATGGAGAGTATCTACTTTCTTCATGAAGGAAAATTATATAGACATTAATAATATCAGTGCAGCTGGTAAGTCACTGACTAACTCCATTTTTATGATTTGCTGTGGTTTATGAGTTGGCAGAGACACATAGTTTCTTTCAATACTGCTTTCTTATTATTAAGGATCAAAATCTTTCAGTGATGGATAGAGCATGCAACATTGCTGAGACATCATTACACACATTTATTTCTAAGACTCTTCAGCTTTTGACAAAGTATAGTTTTTTAATCTAACAAAACTGAATCAATCACAGTGAATGTTCATCACTGAACACAATAGACATAGTCCTGAAAAGGGAAAGGTGGTAAGGCTAACTGGTTAAAAGCATGTATTAGGGAGCTATGTTTCCTGACTTATCATTAAAATATATGAGTGTTAGAAATGTTACTTTTTTTTTTTTTTAGATCTTGATTTTCTCACCTCTCAAATGGAGATGATAGTGGTATAGAAATGCTTCGAAAATCAAATGAGAAAATCTGTACGGTTAGGTACACCATATAAGTTTTTGCTCTCATTTCTCTCTCATAAGTTTTGAAGAGGGGGCATACTAATAATCACTGTGGGGTAAGATGCATAATGTAAGATTTTCTGAGCAAGATGGGTATATGATTATTCTATGTAAAGCACCCTTGGCTCAGTGCTTGGCACTCAGTAAAAGCTCAATTAACGCAAAAAAAAAAAAAAATGCTGTTTTTCAATCGTTCAGTCATGTCTGACTCTGCAATCCCATAGAATGCAGCACGCCAGACTTCCCTGTCCTTCACCATCTCCCAGAGTTTTCTCAGACTCAAGTCCAATGAGTCAGTGATGCCATCCAACCATCTCATCCTCTGTCATCCCCTTCTGCTCCTGCTTTCAGTCTTTCCTAGCACTAGGGTCTTTTCCAGTGAGTCAGCTTCTTGCATCAGGTGACCAAAGCACTGGAGCTTCACCATCAGTCCTTTCAATGAATAGTCAGGATTGATTTCCTTTAGGATTGACTCATTTGATTGCTTTGCAGTCCAAAGGACTCGCAAGAGTCTTCTCCAACACCACAGTTCAAAAGCATCAATTCTTCAGTGCTTAGCCTTCTTTAGTTAACAAAGATTAGTATAATTTTAAATTTTATCTATTTACCTGTTGTTTGAAGAGCAAATCTCCTTTTTTAAATATTTTGAGCCAAGAGCAACTAAGAGCAAAATCCAACCCAATGAGTCCTAGGAACTTTACTCATAGGCAGAGCTATCAAGTAATCATTAATTTGTGTAAGCAATGTTTACTTTGCATCCTTTATTTCAAGTATTGGAGTAGATACTGTAGATAGAGCAAAGAGGAGATAGTCCTTGCTCCCTTGGAGTCTACTTTTTAAATACACTCAAGGGACAACAATGTTTAGGAAACTTTTAAAAATTTTTATTTACTTTTTTGTTCTATGTTATTTTTTACTGAATATAGTTGATTTACAATGTTGTGCTAGTTTTAGTTGTATAGAAAGTAAATCAGAATCTGTTCAGATTCTTTTCCCATATAGGGTATTGCAAAATATTGAGTATGGTTCCCTGTGCTATGCAGTAGATACTATTGGTCAAATGTTTTATATATACTAGTGTGTATAAAGAGGCAACCAATGGTATAAATCTGCTTTTCTAGCAGAATTTCTGAATTAAGCTTGACTGAGAGCTCTTAGAATCTTAAATATCACTGCTCTGGGTAAGTTACTCCTCTTTTCCATGCTTCTTTCCTACTCTTCAGATCAAGACTGGAACTGAAGTATAAAGATATTCTACTTATAGAATATCTTCTATAAGTTATCTAGGTTATCTAGGGTCTAGGACTCACATAAGTAAGGGTGATCTCCATTTATGTATAATCCTCCAAATCTCAATGACTTAACAAATAAATGCCTACTCTTTACTCATGGAACTTTAGTTACTGGTTGGGTATACCTCTAAATTTGGCTCAGAGATTCAAGGTATTTCATAACCTGTTGGTCCTGGGTAGTTGCAAGAGAGCTGGAATATGTGTGAGGAAATATAAATATTCAACCATCAGCAAAATGCATCATCTACATGGCTGTATTATCACATGGAGAGCAAGTTAACAGAAATGGCATTATAGTTAAACTAAGTTTAGGATTTGAACAGGAACTGAGATGAATAGTGGTGAGAACTTCTAAGGGTGTGCTTTATTAAAGAGTGAAGAAATGTTTCAGAAAGAAAGTTATCAAAACTACTTAAAAGCAGAGCTATCCCTCAGTATTAATTCAAAAATATGAAATGGAATATTAAAATGGATAGTTTTTAAAGGAATCAGAAAATTGAGATACATAAGATTTTCAAATACTTCACTAATTTTCTGGGTCAATAATATAATTTCATGCTTCTGATGTTTCATTTTCAGCACCAGATTGAATCATCTCTCTTTCATAAACTCACTTTCTTAGACACAAGTCCATTGATAAATGACTTGACAGTGCCAGAAAATTGATATATATATTTTGTGTAAAGGACAATATTTATCTTGTTCAGAAAACAAAATCTGCACATTCAAAGAGTGTCTTTGGCATCTGTGATAGAGCCAAACATTTCATTCACTTCACTGATGCATGGTATTTGTGTCAATGGAGGAAAAAAATTTTTTTTCCATCAACACATCTTATCCTCTGACAGTCTGAGAAAATAATTTAATGTGTCTTTCAACAGCAGTCTACAGTTCTACAGTGCAGAACCTCAAGTCTTCAGAATGATTTTGAAGCAAACCTTGAAAAGCAAACCTAGGAGCTATGCGTGTCTATGTGCGGGTTATATGTGTGTAGGTGTACTGTTTGGGAGATAATGACAAGAGAGATAAATACCACAAGGGACAGTTTTAATGCCAAACCTCATATTTAGGTGAAGACATTTTTATTTTTATTTTGGAAATGGGGGGAAAGATAATGTGAAAAGGCAAATTACCAACTCATTTCTTTTCATGCTTCCAACAGCTGTATCACCCTAAATTTTGACATAAGAGTAAATGTCTGAATTTTAAAAACTAAGCTCTATGTAATGATTTTTATCATTAGCTCTTCATCTTAATATCAATACAAACATTTTTAAATGTGGAACTGAACTGCACTTAATTAAGAATATAGCACAATAAATTATCTCTCTCAGGGGATAAATGGTATGGTGTTGTGCCTCCTCAATTTAAAGCAAACAAAGTGTTAAGAAAATATATATTTCTTTTGATGCTTAACATTTAAAAAAACACACACTGCAAAAATTTGAAAGCCAAGATGCTTGCTTTGGAAAATTCTGCAAAGTTTGATTTTACAAGATGAGCAAGAGTTATTCAATAATAAATAAGATTTTCATGCCATGGAAATTTTAAAAATATACAATAATTTAGAAGATGATAGAATGTTCTGTGGAAACAAATTTCCATAGGAAAACAGCAAAAGTTTTACTGTACATTCATGGATTCATAATGATTATGTAGATTTCTTCTTTAATTTGAAGGGTGATTTTATTCCAGCTTCCCTGGGTAGATGACATTAGCTAATTACTTTTCTATTATTTTCTATAATTGAGATGATGTTTCAGATTACTGTCTTTTCCAGGAAGACAAGAAGGCAGCAATGATGTAAGCTACCCTGTGGTGGGCTCCCATTACAATGTGAAATTCTCAAATGTAAGAATTTAGCATAAATCTATTTTAAATTTAAATAGCATAAACCTATTTAAATTTGAAATATTACAGAAGATTGATTTATTAGTAATTGTGCAATTTTGTAAAATATTTGCTATATAATTATCAGTAATTGCTTACTAAGTTGACATTGCTGCTTTGTTTTGGAATGTAGAGATAGGCACGATATTTATAAATATTGTGCATATAAATATTTATATATATACCACATAGTATATATTATTTTATAAACAACTAAATATTTATTTAACAAGGTTCACATTAAAAGCTAGAGATATTCACTATTTCATAAAAAGAACTTGCACAATTTATCCCTCCCCTCCCCTTTCCCTCAGTAACCATAGGTTTGTTTTTCATATCTATCTCAATTTTCCTGGGGGGGGGGGGTCACAGTGCATGACTTATGGGATTTTAGTTCCACATATAAGACTGGAATTGACATATACAGACTACAATATATAAAACAGATAACTCATAATGACTTATTATAGAGCACAGGGAACTCTACTCAGTACTCTGTAATCATCTATATGGGAAAATAAGGTAAAAAGTAAAGGATATATGTATAACTTATTCACTTTATTGTACACCTGAAATTAGCACAATATTAGAAATCAACTAAAAATTGATTGTAAATTTTTGCAATTTATACATTATTGCAAATCAATAAAATTTTTTAAAGAAGAACTTGCACAAGCATTCCATGAGTAAAATAGTTGAGTTCAGTGGGAACTACCTACATCAGATACTACAGAATAATCACATTACAAACCTTAGTTGCCATGCCAAGTACATTAAAAATGTTTTTGTAGTATAACAGTGTGTGGTAAATTTTCATGATTTTTTTTGTGGTCAGTTCCTTTTTAAGTATCTTCCTTCTTGGGAAGTTTTCGTGATACAAGATATACTCTCTCTATAGATATCTGAAAGTATATATTTTGGACAAGCATACAACATTCTTGAAATTTGCATATGGGTAGCTCAGAAAGGCTGATTTTGGACAATTGAATGTTAATATTCCATTTGGAAACTCTATCATCCATCATCCACGAAAGTACTTTTCCCCATGGGAGTCTGCTCACAGACTTAACTAAATAAATGATAGAAAATCATCCAAGTGAAAAGCTTCTCTCAAGTAATAAATGACAATAATATTAAGGAGAGGCAAAATTCAGAAAACCCAGCAATCTGTAATGAGTGAAAAGTAATTAATTTTGAAATAGTATTTGTGTGATTTTTATCACTCCAAGTAATTCAGCAGTCCCTCAATTTGCCTCAAAGCTTTTATTTATGTAAAACATGTTAAATTTATATGTGTCCACTCTAAGAGTCAGAAAAATGATAAGATCCTGTAATAAAAATCACTGGCATGGCTCAATGTGTTAAGAACACCAAGCGGTGAATTAGAATCAACTTAAAAATGTGAAAAAATATTTTCTTATTTTTAACAATGAATATCTGAATTAATTTACAGAGTGAGAACCAGCCTAGGAAACAAATGTGTAAGTTGAGGTGTTTGCTTTAAAAGTAAACAAAGGAAAAAATTTCCTCTTTATATACAACCCCAGTTCCACCTGGAGAGTGAGAGAGAGAGAGAGGAGGGAAGGAGAAAAGGATGGAGGGAGAAATATAATTTAGTCTTTTTATTTGATATCTTGGCATATTTTTCATATGCTTACAGTAAAGTAAATTAACTTTCCTGATGAACTCCTTTTACTTAAATACTTTTTTATTTTTCTGTTTTCTGACTTGTAGCCTAAGGTAAATAAAAAGAGAAGGAAACTCCAGCTGAATCACATAGAAACCTTAAATAGCAATGCTGCAGTTTTTCTTCCATATTCATTACTTTCTGTGCATTTTGTATGGGAATGAACCTTTACAAGGAACACAGTATTCTTAATGGCATAAGTTCACAAATCCAATATCTAATCCTTGACCTCAAGTATCATATTCAATATAGAGATGAAGTAAAACACAGTTTTGGAGTAAAACTTAGATGAGAAGAAGGTTTAAATTTATTTGAGAAACTCCTAATTCCATCTCATTTTATTCTTTTACCTTCAATGAAACAATGAAAAAGCTTTTCCTTATTCATACAAAATAAGGCTTCTAATATTATTTTCACATCAGGAGTTATTTGCTATGCTGATGCATGTTGAGTGGCACCAAAAGTGATTTTCACCATGGCCACAGCAGTATTCCAATTAAAACACTAACATGAGACTTCACCTGTTACCCTCTCTGCCTTGAGTGCTGAAGAATTGATGCTTTTGAACTGTGGTGTTGGAGAAGACTCTGGAGAGTCACTTGAACTGCAAGGAGATCAAACCAGTCCATCCTAAAGGAAATCAGTCCTGAATATTCACTGGAAGGACTGATGCTGAAGATGAAACTCCAATATTTTGGCCACCTGATGTGAAGAATTGACTCATTGGAAAAGACTCTGATGCCGGGAAAAATTAAAGGCAGGAGGAGAAGGGGATGACAGAGGATGAGATGGTTGGATGGCATCACTGACTTAATGGACATGAGTTTGAGCAAGCTCTGGGAGTTGGTGATGGACAGGGAAGCTGGTATGCTGAGGTCCAAGGGGTCACAGAGTCGGACATGACTGAGTGACTGAACTGAACTGAACTGCCTTAATGGTTTAAAGTAATAGTAATCTAAGTGCATCTTCCTAGAGTTTTGGTTTGGGGAAGGGAATGAGAAAATATCACACTTTATGTGGCACCACAGGCTGTAAGACTAGAAAGAAGGGAGCTGTATTAATAGAAATTTGTTAGGTGAGGAAAGGTGTTCACTAGGGACTAAAGAGTATTAGAGGCCAAGGATAAGGAATGCCTAATGGCAAGTAAAGTGAGTGAAAGTGAAGTCGGTCAGTTGTGTCTGACTCTTTGAGACCCCATGGACTGTAGCCTACCAGGCTCCTCTGTCCATGGGATTTTCCAGGCAATAGTACTAGAGTGGATTGCCATTTCCTTCTCCAGGGGATCTTCCCGACCCAGGGATCCAACCCAGGTCTCCTTCATGGTAGACAGACGCTTTACTGTCTGAGCCACCAGGGAAGTCCAATGGCAATTAAAACAGTGGCTTAATTGATTGTCTAGACACTGCCTCAGGGATGTCTGACATCAAAGAATATGAATCCACAGCATTAGAGCTCATAGGCAGTAGTTTAACCATAGAGAGAGGGGAAGTTACAATCAGAATCCTTTATCTAGAAAAACTGGGAGTGAAAGATAAAGAAACATGAGGACAAGGAAGAAGAAAGGGGCAAAATGACAGAATGTGGAAAGGGCCTGGGGTCTGTGTAAAGCAAAAGGAACAGCAGCCAAGTTAAGGATTTTCAGGACAACCTCAAGTAGAATCGGAATGACATGATTCCGTCTATGCTGTAACATTAAAGACGCAGAAGTAATATTTTAAATTCCCTTATTTAAATAAAAATGGTCATAAATTTGGGCATAGCATAGGATTAACTAGTTCAGAACTTTAAAACAAAAAATGATTATCAATGTGTCAATTTATGTTTCAGAAGAAAACTTTCAGTAAGATAGGATGGAGATCTCTTATCTAAGTCACAAATCTCACCAGATAATCTGTGCTACCTGTATACCTCTTTGTTGACCTTTGATTAAATCGGGAACACTGGAGTCACTCTCTGTTTCTAGTTCCCTGGAGGAAACGCTAATAATCTTGATTCAGTTTTGTACTCCTCTAGCCATCAGCACAGATTCATATATCATGTTTCCCGGACAATGGAACATGGCAGCAGGATATGCTGCTGACTGTACTGTTTTTGACCACGATGTAACTCATTAACATCCATCTTCTTCAGGTCAATACATAACATTGTGCTGATTCTTTAAAAACATTTCTATCTGCATGTCTTGCAGATGTGTCTGAAAGGAATAGGAATCAGCAAGCAGAAACTGGTAGCTTGTGAGGCATTCTGGGCCTGGTTGTGCAGGACATGTTTTGAATAAGCAACAAGGGTATGTCAGCTGGTCCTTTCTTATCTTCCTAATTAGAGATCCTCAAAATCCATAACAGTAAATGACCCCTCAGATTGATGAGGGAATATGATTGAAAAGGATCCAAAATTTTTGTCAATGCCATCATAAATAGACCTTGGCAGGATTTCTTTAAAAAAATTTTGGCCACAAGTGTACATAATTAACTGCAGTTCTGACTCAGTGTATTATAAGTCTGGATCCTCAGAATATAAAGTCATATTTTAGATGACATCTGTGAAGTGGTATTTCTTGGTCCTAGGTGATTTAAAGATTCTATAAACACTCCTTCTATAATTTTATATGATATGATATGGAGATGAAAAAGATAGCCCACTAAGCCTTGCATCAGAGAAAAGGGAGCGTGTGTACACAATTCCCACCAGAGCTGACTTTCAATCCCCTCTTACAGGAAACTGGTGCACATTTAGTAGACCAGGATTCGCTTTTCATCTTGTATTATTTTCTATTTTAAAAGCCCCACTCATGTCAAACCTTCTTTATCATTTGGGTTGAAGTTATTGATAATTACATGTGAGCAACAGAAGTATATCAGGACTGTTCTGCACTAATAAGTTTACCACAGTTGTGGTAATTCCCTGAATGCTCCTTTTTTAACATTTAATGATATTTATTGTCTACATAATCAATAAAATGGAAGTATATGCATTCATATGTCCTGTGTGTGTGTGTGTGATTTAAGAAAGATATGAAGATACAGACATTTTAAACCTCTACACTGAAAAATATGAGATTGTCATTTCTAGATTATATGCTTTTAAATATCATTATGCCTAGTAGAAATTTCATCTGAAGCTAGTAACAGAGCTTTGAATCCAGTGACCTAAACAAGCAGTGATTGCACACACATACACATATGGGCATATATACATATAGAAGTGTGTATATAAATATATTCATATATACACAAATATATGGATCATATATAAACATATAAGTTATAGACTACATACATGTATACATATGTGTGTACATGTTGAGTAAAAATAAACTATTCTTCAACTGTGAACTGAAATAACTGTTATTGTCTCTATATAAGCAAGTAAACTATTTTTATGGAATTCTTTATACTCTATGTTGAAAACCTAACTTGCCTATATTGCTGTTTAGTTCAAAGTGGCATAATCCAACAAAGAAATACATTAATAAATACTGCTCAGAGATAAACTAGACATTGGACAGACAAAATATTTTAAGAATCATTAACAATTACAAATTAATAAGGGAATAAGTGTAGATATTTCATATTGGAATTATAAGGCATACAATGAAGAAAAAACAGAGAAAAAGTTTGGGAGATGGAAGTGATCAGATTATTGTTCTAGATTTCTGTATCACTTAGTGCATCTCCTCCTTGCTATGGTATATTTCTTCTTGTGCAATGAATGGAAAAGATGCTATATCTCAAATGTAAATAAAATGATTCCATTGTAAGAGAGGTAAGAAAGATAGATTCCCTTCATGGAAAATAAATTCTCTAAGCTCTCTCTATATGGGTTTCTCTCATCTGACAAATAAAATGTAGCATATAGAGAGAAATGTGAGATGACATAAGGGTCTTGTCAGGTCATTCCTAGAAAGATTAGGAGCTATTAATGGGGTCCTTTGCCAACAAAGGTCCGTCTAGTCAAGGCTATGGTTTTTCCAGTAGTCATGTATGGATGTGAGAGTTGGACTGTGAAGAAAGCTGAGTGCCAAAGAATTGATTCTTTTGAACTGCGGTGCTGGGGAAGACTCTTGAGAGTCCCTTGGACTGCAAGGAGATCCAACCAGTCCATTCTGAAGGAGATCAGTCCTGGGTGTTCTTTGGAAGGAATGAAGCTAAAGCTGAAACTCCAGTACTTTGGCCACCTCAAGTGAAGAGTTGACTCATTGGAAAAAACTCTGATGCTCGGAGGGATTGGGGGCAGGAGGAGAAGGGGACAACAGAGGATGAGATGGCGGGATAGCATCACCAACTCGATGGACGTGAGTGTGGGTGAACTCCGGGAGTTGGTGATGGACAGGGAGGCCTGGCCTGCTGCAATTCACGGGGTCGCAAAGAGTCAGACACTAATGAGCAACTGAACTGAACTGAACTGCACTGAATGGGGTCCTCCTGGTGTTGATTTAATAACATCTAAAATGAAAGAACAACTTCAATGAAGGATATCAAGATGATGAAAGGAAAATCAGACATTTAATCCTTGAAAGAAGTTTGCATCACTGGCTCTTTCCAGGAGAGAGTTGCAACCCTTTGAGTTCAAAGATATTTACCCACTATTTTTTTTCTTTTTCTGAGTGCACCTGGGAATTATAACATGGAAAGCCAAGGATTACAAGGATTCCTTGCAATTAAGGAACTGGATTGCAATTCTAAGAGGTCTTAGAATTTATTTTTCATTCTGCTACTGTGATCTGAAGATTTCTATATTTCTTTTATGTACAAATCCATCTTTTCCCCATTTTCACCTTCAATCTTTTATCCTCTAAATATTCTGAAAACTTGCATGATATGCCATGATTTTTTTTCCTCACCAATATTTTTATTTGACACCTCTCCTCCACAGTTTAGATGCCACTTACTCAATGTCTTTCCTAGACACTCAAGCTCTAGTAGTCTCAAAGAATCCTGAACTCAATGCAGCTTTTCTCATTTCCTTTTAATCTCCTGCAAATGCTGTCTTATAAGTTCCTTGTGACTCATCATTTGCTGTTAGAAAGTATTTAATGAATAAATTAATCAAAATTACTTAAATTTAAGCTGCATTAATCATATGAATCCATAAACTAATGCAATATATTGCAGCTAATCTCCAAGATATTTCAAAGTGTATTCAGCTTTTGATATTCACTTAGTGTGTTGCTCCCTTCCACATTATACCAGAATTGGTTTCTGTGACTGATAGAATATAAAAACAGTGTTAGGTCATGGGTTCAGATAATATTATCAATGACTGAAGCTTCCCTTTTGATTATCTTCTCTCTCTCTCTCCCTTTCTTTCTAATTCTTTGCTCTGGGGGAAGTTATGTTGCTGCTGCTCAGATGCTCAGTCATGTCTGATTTTTTGCAACCCCATGGACTATCGCCTGCCAGGCTCCTTTGTCCATGGAATTTTCCAGGCAAGGACACTAGAGTGGGTTGCCATTCCCTACTCCAAAGGAGAAAGGAAAATCATGCCTAAATTGTTACTTTAAAATGGCATTGGAAATGATATTTTTCATATTTTTGTGTCATGTTGATTTTCCACTTTGTCCTTGCACATAAGTGTTTCCAATCAAAGAAAGCATATTTCTATCTCTGTATCTCCTCTGTTTTCCTGGGCTTATTATTCCCAAGGCATATTTTCAGAAATCTAGCCACCTAGCCATAGCCTGAGAGCATTACTTTAATCTAGGCATGCAAGTAGTGAAAAAAATGAGCAGTTCACTCCCCTCCATAACCTCTAAGACTGACTGATCTCTGATCATACAGTGGTCTCACAGAATGAATAAACAAGATTTTCACTAAATGCTGATACTAAGCACTCTTATGGGTAAGGGTAAGGGAAGGACAAACCTTCCATATCCTCTCTACAAACAAATGCTAGTAATGCACACTTCCTTGCACACTCCTGCAAGGAAGAGGAAACTGATTAGTTAGGTCTGGGACAGTGCAGAACTATGTGAAGTGCAAGCACAAATGTACTCTTTGAGTGAGTGGACATAAGCCCTCTGTTGCTTTTATTTAACCAAGCTTTTCTTTGTGTTTCAAGCTAGTTCTCTCGAACTTTTACTATTTTGAATAAAAGGTGTCTGACCGAAAACCTGCTTAAATGAACTTGAGTTTCTGGCTTCACTGACATGCTTCAGTGAAGAGTTACAGTTATTCCTTTGTGATGAGAATCAAACCTTGCCAGATATGATCTTAAGTAAAAGAAAAGACAAAGTGTCTTACACAGATAGCATAATCCCAGATACACAAGGCTTCCAGGAAATCTCTCTGTAAACTTTGCTGACAGCTCCATGGAGCATCACCTATTTCAAGTAAATGACTATCTGCACCATATGACCATAAGGCCTTTCACAGAATTGTCACTGTTTACTGTTAAGTGAAACTGAATTGGCTCTCCTTTGAGACAAAGCTTGCTTAAGGAAAGCCGCTATTAGCAACCCAGAATGGTCATCAATGATTCCAAACATTGTGAAATGTTAAGCTGCTGCTGCTAAGTCGTTTCAGTCATGTCTGACTCTGTGCGACCCCATAGACGGCAGCTCACCAGGCTCCCCCGTCCCTGGGATTCTCCAGGCAAGAACACTGGAGTGGGTTGCCATTGCCTTCTCCAATGCATGAAAGTGAAAAGTGAAAGTGAAGTTAAGGTAACACTTAAAATAGCAATGACACTAAGTAGTCACAGAGATATGCCTATCATGTATTCTTCCTCCCAAACAGGTCTCATATCACATATTGGAGGTTCTTATTAGGATTTAGATAGCTCAGTTGGTAAAGAATCCATCTGCAATGCAGGAGACCCAAGTTTGATTCCTAGGTTGGGAAGATCTGCTGGAGAAGTGATAGGCTACTCACTCAAGTGTTCTTAGGCTTCCCTTTAGGCTCAGCTGGTAAAGAATCTGCCTGCAATGCAGGAGACCTGGGTTCCAGCCTTGGGTTAGGAAGATCCACTGGAGAAGGGAAAAACTACCCACTCCAGTATGCTGACCTGGAGAATTCCATGTACTGTATAGTCCAGGGGGTCGCAAAGAGCTGGACACAACTGAGTGACTTTCACTTTCATCTTTTTCTTTCACTTTCTATACATCTTTTGAATCTACTAATAACCTTGCCTTTAGAAAAAGCAGCTACCAGAATCTCTTAATAATAAAATATGCTTTATTTTATCATTCTATCCCCATCAGTTATTTTTAAGTATCACACATTGGATGTGTGAGAAAAATGCACAATATTTTCTAATTTAATTAAGATAGTTGCCTCTAGCTACTAAATGAGAATGAAAAAGTAAGCAACAAGGCTCAGATGCTTTAATCCAGGAGTCTTCAATTTGCATTTATTCTAGGAATAAGTGGAGAAGCCTTTCCCACTCATTTCATGTTTCGGATCCACATGGTGTGTTCACAATTATATTTTCTTTAAATCACCCTCTGGCTTCATCATATATGCCTACCTCATTGTTCTTTAACATGACTTTCTATCATGAAACGTATAACTTTAGGAATATTGCAAATAACCAGATTATTATACAAGTTAAGAAGGAGGGACCTTTGCTTATTCTTATTCAGGAGTGTGCAAATATATATATGTGTGTGTGGTGTAAGTAAGAGAGAAAAAGAGATTCATAAAATTATCAACGAATAGAAACTTTATTTTTACTTGAGTAACTTTTTTTTA